>NC_092054.1:107676317-108276317 GCF_003086295.3 Arachis hypogaea | reverse complement strand
TTCAGAGAATCTCCAACTTGGAGATATTAATGGAGAAAATGATGAAACAGCAAGAACTCACAAATAAGAACAATGAAGCTTCCATAAGAAACATAGAAAGGCAGATTGGACAGCTTTCCAAGCAAGCTGTGATTGAAAGGCCATCAAGCTCACTCCCAAGTGACACCATTCTAAATCCTAAAGAAGAGTGCAAAGCTATACAGCTAAGGAGTGGAAAGACCTTAGTGAATGACAAGGAGGCAACCAAGAAGCCTATGGAAAGCAACATAAAGCCAACAGAGAAAGAGGAAGCCAACAACAAAGAAATGACAACAAGCAAGCAAACTTCAGAGAAGCTCAAAGAAAAGGATGACCAAGAGAAGCCTGAAGAGGGAGAGAAGCAGCCACAAATCTCAAGAAAAGGGAAGCAGAGAATGGAAGAACCATCTCAAGGACACAAGCAAGTGGAGAAGACTTTCACACCTCCCTTGCCATATCCACAAAGGTTCAACAAGGAGACTAAGGACCAACACTTCCCTAAATTCCTTGAAATCTTCAAGAAATTAGAGATTAATATTCCACTGGCTGAGGCATTAGAGCAGATTCCTCTATATGCAAAGTTTTTGAAGGATCTTATCAATAAAAAGAGAAGTTGGCAAGAGAAGAAAATTATATTGCTCACTGAAAAATGTAGTGCATTAATCCAGCAGGGGCTTCCTCCAAAACTTGAGGACCCTGGAAGCTTTTTCCTACCGTGCACCATTGGCAACCTAAGCATTAATAAAGCAATGTGTGACTTAGGAGCTAGCATCAATCTAGTGCCCTCTTCTCTGATGAAAAGGCTATGCATAAATGAGGTAAAGCCCATACAGATGTCACTAGAGCTAGTGGACAAGTCTGTGGTGTTTTCCAAAGGTGTGGTTGAAAACCTTTTGGTCAAAGTGGATAAGTTTATATTCCCTGCAGACTTTGTGATTTTAGACCTAGATGAGGAAGGAAGTGATTCCATTATACTAGGAAGACCATTCTTGGCTACAGCAAGGGCTATTATAGATGTGGAACAAGGAGAATTGACCCTGAGAATGCATGATGAAAGCATTACTCTAAATGTCTTTCCAGAAACGTAGTACTATGATGAAAAGAAAGAATGCATGGAGAGAAACAGAGAAGACTTGCAGTGGAAGAAAGAAACTAACAAGACACTCATTAATCCCCTTCCAAAGCAAGAAACAACTAACAAGGCAGAACAAGAGGAGAAGGAGACTGAGCAGAGTAGCGAGGAAAAGCTAGAAGAAATTGAAGTGTTAATCACTAGGAAGGAAAGTCCTATAATGCAATCCACTGTCAAAGAAGAAAGATCAACACAAAGAAGAAAGAAAAGCAAGAAAAAGGCTCAAAAGGGGTGGAAGGACAAAAAGGTCCCAACTGAGGAATTTTCAAAGGGAGATAAAGTACAGTTAATCTACCAACAGTTGGGAACAAACCAACAAGCTGATGACTACTACATTGTCAGCAGGATATTCTCACTGGAGCATACAGAAATTGAACATAAAGTTACCGGAAGGAAGCTCACAGTGAGGGAAGACAAACTGAGACATTACAGTCATCGACCACCCTAATAAGGGGCCAATGTCAAGCTAATGACAATAAACTAGCGCTCCATGGGAGGCAGCCCATGATTTAAGATTCTTGTCTTGTTTTAAATCCAATAATCAATGATCCCTCTAGCATGAATTTGAATCCTCATGAATATATCTGATAATTGCATGCACTGTCTTGAGGCATATGCTAGATTTCTAAGTTTGGTGTGCCTGCAAGCACTCCAAAATAGCTTCTCAAGCTTGCGTAGACTATATACTTGTTCATTTTGATGAAGTATATAGCCAAACATTAAGTTTGGTGTCTACCCATGCATTGAAGTGCAGAGAAATCAATATTGTTCATATGATTAGATTTATGGATAGATGGATCATACATTATTTCATTTAGGAGTTTATGATAGAGAATAAAATGTTCCTTATGATGAATGTACCAACTGTGATGAATTATTTGCATTTTACATTAATTCCTTAGCAAGGAACAAGTTTGGTGTCCACCAAATTTTGGTTCACTATCTAAGGAGCACAATTGGTTATTTATGACTAAGGAACATATTGAGTTGTGTAAATTCTATTCACCACACCACCGTGCCACTTTCACTCCCAATGCTCACTATTTTGTTGATTTAATTGAATAGGAAAAAGAAGATTGAGAAAAGGACAAAAAAGAAGGAAGTCATGGCTATGACAATGCAAGGGAGGGTGATCACATGTGCTTAGAGAAGTGTGCCCCTTGGAAAACAAAATATGCATACATGCACCCTTGGAAGCCGAACCTCATGCAACTAATGGGGAAGGAATCCTTGTCAACCTTCAACTTTGCATGCAAGCCGTCCATCTCATGAGTTTTCCATGATGTTTAGCTCAATCTTTACCCTTCATGGCCTTAACCGAATTGCACTCTTCAAGTGTGTTTTTGTTCAAAGCCTTGATGCCTTGTCTATAAATAGCTTGAGATACTTCATAAGCTAAACATTCATACAAGCCTTCCTCACACTCATAAGCTTTTAGTTTACTCTTCTCCCATTCCAAACACATTTAAGCAACCATCTCTCACCCAACAGTAGCTTAATTTTTCTATCCCCCACTCCTCTCACAATAAGACGGTAACCAAATTTCACTTTCTTCCTCTCTAAACTCTCTTTTCCTCTCTTTTCAATATCATGGCCTCTTCAAGCTCTAGAAGGAGAAAGAGAAAGGAGCCAGTAGTGACCGAACCCCCAAGCTATGATACAAAGAAATTCAAATCTCAATTTCATGAAGCAAGGTATCATAGACTCATGAAAACAAAACATGTCATTCTCGAGATGGGCCTCAACTTAAGGGAGGGGGAGTATACAATCATGAGGTAAATCACCAAGGAAAGGATATGGGAACTGCTATGTGCACCTCTCACTGACATTAGTGCAGTTATGATACGGGAATTTTATGCAAATACTGTGAAGAAAAATGCAGACAGTCCTCCTTATAAAAGCTATGTCAGAGATGTTGAAGTAGATTTTAGTCCAGCCTCAGTCTCGAGAGTCCTAAAGTTGAGAACCATAACCTATGAAGAGCTTAGCTTTGAAGATAGATTGCGTGGTGATAATAACCCTGACGAAATATTGGAGGGGTTATGTATTGAAGGTAGAGACTGGGAAAGAGATTCAAAGGGAACCCCAAGCTATCTGAGAAGATTAGATCTCACACCTGAGGGCAAGGGGTGGTATGAGATAATAAGGAGATCAATACTCCCTACTGCAAACACCTCATCGTTCATAATCAAGAGAGCCCTCTTGACGTACTGTATCTTACATTGAGGAGAAATCGACCTCTCCCAACTCATAGCAGACAGTATTCAGGAGATGGCTGAAGACACAAGTAAATCGGTTAGGCTTGAACACCCAAGCACGATTCTAAGGTTGTGTAACAAAGCTGGGGTGCTTTTTGAAGATGAAGACATAGAGAAGGTGAGAGGAACCAGAGAAATCACAAAAAAAAGAATGGAAGGTCTCACTGAAGAGGAAGAGGATGATCAAGAGGAAGAAAGAAATCACAGAAGAAGAAGAACACAAAGGAGGGAAGAGCAAGTTCTTGATGCATTGGACTTGAGTCAAATGCAGAGAACAATTGAGGAAATGTCTCAAAATTTTATAAAGGCACAGGAGCAACAGCAAGAACAGTATTTGAAGCAACAGGAGCAGTACATGAAGGATAGAGAAGGAAGAGAGAATTGGCAGCACCAAATGGAGGAGCCACAAGAGAGCTAGCAGCAACAAATGATGGCTCAACATCAAGAATTCCAAACAAATATTCTTGAGGGGCAAAAGGAACAATTAGCAGATTTTCGAGAGTCATACAATAGATTGTCCTTGAGTCAAGCCAAGTATGGGGAGTATACTCACAACTTATATCAGTGGAAGAACATATATCATACCATTGGAGAGAATAGGCACGTAGATAGAATAGAGTATGATGAAGACACTCAAGCAAAGTTGGATTATCTAACCCATTGCATGCCAGTATTGGATCCACAAATCAAGCCATATGAGCAATGCCAAGAGTTAGTGAACCGTCAGAGAGCAAGAATCCAGAAGAATTCAACAAGTATGCGGTATAGATTAGAGGAGACTGGACTCATAGGTCTGACAAACTCTGTCTGGGATAGGAGGTGCCCTGGCGAAGAACCTCAAGACTACACCAAGAAGAGGAAGAAGAAGGGAGAATCTAGCAGAATGGAGATGCCTGACAACTAGGAGGTGGTGAAGTTCTTTTATATTCTCAATTAAATAAGGAGATGCATACCTAAAACATGATATGCCTCCAATTTCTTCATGATTTGCACTTTCATAGTATGAGTAGTCTGTTTACAAGTAATCTGCACGATATTTGTCATCCATCATTAGCTTGAATTTTGTTTTGTTTCCCTGCTGCTTGAATAAAAGGAGAATGTTTGATTTAGAAAAGTGAATGTTCAATGTTACAGAAGTTAGGATGAAAGTTAGTGGTGGTATGTGTTTGATTTAAAGATTGGTTTAAATAATAAATGCTGCATAATGACATGTTCCTTGAAGTATGAACTAGCTTGCTGCTATAATCTATCAATTAATGAAAATCTCTTGAAAATGAATAAAAACAAAAAGAAAAAGAAAGAGAAAAGCCAAGAATTGGCAAAGAAACAAACAATAAGGCTAGACACCAATAGCTTGGACCCTAGGACATATGCCTGTGGTGTTTGTGTACTAGGATATGCTTGGACAAGTAGGTTCTGAGGAGTATTTTGAAACTTGGCCACTTAGATCAACTGATTTGGGATTGCCAACCAAAAGTCCACTATCAAGAGCAACCTAGCTACAAAACATTTAGTGATCCAAAGAGATGCTGGGCATCAATGTTTCTAGGAAGAAACTGTGAGCCATGTGTCTGTGGTGAAGAAATGTCGAGCAAAAATTAGGCCAAAGGCTGCTGCAACATTTGCAACTAAGCCTTCATTAAGTAATAAGCTTTATAAGCAAAATAAAGAAGGAAAAGCTAGCAAGGGATCAAGCAAAAGCAAAGCATTGTAGCAGAAACCTTAGTAAACCTTTGAGGAAACATTTCTTATATGTCAGCAAGGAATAAATGAGCTATCATTGTCTGCATAAAACCACATGAACCAAGTTCAACTATCTGCTAAATAAGGATATGCATACTTCTCTGTTTCATTTCATTTTCTCTTATGTTTAGTGCTTGCTTGGGGACAAGCAAGGTTTAAGTTTGGTGTTGTGATGACAAGTCATCTTATGATAGCTTTTCAAGCATTTTTTTTCACTTGTTTCATTAGGTTTTATGCACTTTCTTGCATTGTAAGTAAGTGATTTGGAGTGGATTTGCATGATTTGGTTAAATCAATCAACCACCCTGTAATTGACACAAAATCATGAGGTTTAAGCTAGAATTAATTGAATTTTGAATGAACTTTAAACCTTGTGAAGTTGGTGATACTTTGATTGGTTGTTTTGATTACTTGTAGGTGAAGAAAAGAAAAAAAATTAAGAAAAGCATGGCTTATAAAGCGTATCCCAAGGAAAAGAAAAGTGTGGCATCAGCAAGGAAGCTGAGTTGGGTGAGTAAACCGAGCTTCACAAGGAACAAAAAAAAAAGGAAGCAAGGCATAAAGCTAAGTTAACTTAGTTAACCGAGCATCCAAGAGAGCAAGGCAAAAGCACAAAGCTCGGTTCACTAAGTTAGCTTTATCGGGGCTTCTCCAAAATAAATTCAAGGCACAATTCCAAGGAATGAAGCTACCAAGTCTCGAACTCATGACCCAAAAAAAGGAAGGAGTGCTACTTGCAAGGAAAATAAGCCAAGATTGGCCAATTTGCATCCCTCAAGATTCGAACAAAGGACCACAAGCTACAAGAATTGCAAGGAAAATAGGCAAAAATGATTTGGCAAGGATTCGAACCAAGGAGCTTGAGGAGCGCTACCTTTGGTTAATCCTCACATTTGGGCTAAAAAGCCTTCCCCAAGGTTCGAACAGGGGGGTTTCCTCTCTTTGCTCCACAAATAAATTGGCATCAAGAGCTTCTCCCAAGGATCGAACTTGGAAACATGAAGCCCAAAGCAATGCGCTACAATGGGGAGCTCAGTTTGTTTTTCCAACTGAGCTCTACTTTCCCCCCACACTGCTCACATTTTGGCACGCCAAGGAGCTAATCATGCGCTCAAAATTGACACGGACGAGGGGCTGGGACGCGCACAAATGGGCACACCAAAGACAAGATAGAGAGCTCAGTTCAATTTTTCAACTGAGCTCTATCGAAGTGTGACACGAACAAGGGGCTGGCGCAACAAATTGGGCAAGACAAAGTAAGTTTGGGCGCTCAGTTGTGTTAATCAACTGAGCCGTGCCCTGGGAGTGCGCCATGACTCAATTATGAGTCTAAAAATAAAATAAAATCCAATTCTTCACAAAATTAAAAAGCCCACTCCAAATTCTAAAATCCAAAAATAGGAAGTGTATAAATAGAAGCTAGTTTGAGTTAGAGAGGACTTTTTACTTTTTACTTTTTAATTTTTAGCTCACCTTTATTTTGATTTTTCATTTTTTAGATTTTTGCTTTGGGTTTGGGAATTTGGGGAAGAGAATTGAATTCTCTTCTTCTTTGTTCTTACTTTTGCACTTTCTTCACTCTTTGTTTTGGATCTTGGATTGAGAATTGAAGGAATTCTGTTTCATTCTTGATCTGAGATCTCTCTTGTTTACTTTCTGCATAATTTCAAAGAATTGTGAATTTCGTTCTAAGATTCCTTTACTGCTTTCAACTTTTACTTCTTTTGCATTTATTCTCATATTGGATCAAGGAAGGAATTGAGATCTAAACTTGTTATCTAGTCTCTTTGATCCCCTGAGATCTTCAATCTCTCATTGAGAGTCTGAAATTGAGTTTGATTTACTTTTTATTTGCTTCTTCAAAAAATTTTCCTTTTTTGTTTAAGATCTGCTGCAATTGAATTCATATTTACTTCTCTGTTAATTGTTGTTTACTTTCTCTTACTTAAATTCTGAGATCCCAACTCCCTAACCCCTTTATGATTCAAGCAATTTACATTTCTTACACTCTAAGTTTCAGCTATTTATATTTCTTGCAATCTAAGTTTCTGTCATTTATATTACTTGCACTTTAAGATTCAGCTTCTTTATTTCCATTTCCATTTAATTTACAGTCAATTACCCTCTCCCTTTAAATTTCATGCAATTTAGTTTCTGATTGAATACACACCGCTCAAATCAACACTTGTCTGTTTGACTAAATCAACCACCTAACTAAAATTGCTCAATCTTTCAATCCCTGTGGGATCGACCTCATTCATGTGAGTTATTACTACTTGATGCGACCTAGTACACTTGCCGGTGAGTTTAAGTGTTGGAATTTTGGTTCCAACTCATCAATATATTTCTCTAATTTGACATGAGTAGGCACTCAAATTCCCAATATTTGTCAATATAAGCAAAAACACATTCTCATTAACCATAGGTCCCACATTTTCCCACACTTAGTTGACACACAATCTCTATCTTAAGCTAACCAAAGCTTCAATTGGGGTAATTAATTGTTTTTTCACTTAAGGCTACTGATGTGGTAAAATACAGAACAAATGGAGATTAAAAGGCTCAAAGTGGCAAACAAAGGTAAATAGAATGGTAGGCTATTTGGGATAAGTGAGCTAATATCAACTGATGGCCTCAATCACATATAAGCATGAACATACACTAAATAATGGACATATAGAATGGAACAAAGCAAAGATTGCAGTCATAGAGAAGAAAACACACAAGAATAAAATTATGGTTAAATAATGTAACCATGCAATTAAGCTAAAAAACTCACAGGTTGTATGTTCTTAGCTCAAAAACTATATTCCAATTATATATATATATATATATATATATATATATATATATATATATATATATATATATATATATATATATATATATATATATATATATATATATATATATATACTAAATGAAATGTTGTGATTATGAAAAGCTAAAAGTTTTTAGTTTATCCCTATTTTCAATCAAATCAATTTCTCATATGCTAAAGGGTAAACTATGCTTAATAATCCATGTTTTTTCACATCACAACTAATAAACTAAAAGTGCAATTCAAGCTAAATATCCAAGATATATACAAGCCCAAAGTGCAAAATATAATAAAGTAAAAATAAATAGAAGTACAATAAAATAGAAATGTGCAAGTACTAAAAGAAAAAATAAAATAAAGCAAAATACAAAATAAAGCAAAATAGAACAAGAGTTTGAAATGGTTCACCAAAATATAATCCGCCGGAGACGGCGACCTCCCCACACTTAAATTACAGCATCGTCCTCAATGCTCTCAATCAAGCTGGGTGTGAAGGATCATCGCCTACTGAAGGGTGTGCTGTTGGCTCTGTCGGCGGTGGCTGTGCAGGTGCCTGTGGCTCTGCAGGTTACTCAGGCTGAGTCTCCTCGTGTTGTGCCTGCTGCTGGTCCTCCTCATGTGCCTCCTCCTCCTCCTCCTCCTCCTCCTCCTCAGAGTGCTCCGAGGGTGTGTCAGACTCGGAGGGGATGTCAGTACGCCCAGTAGTCACAATTAGCTTCAGATGGGCATAGCATCGCTTGTTGCGTCGCTCCATCTGATCAAGGCGCTCAAAAAGGCGGTGCACAAGGTGATAGACTGGCTGAGAAGCGGATGATGTGCTGCAGAAGCAGGTGGTGCTGCAGGTGCTACTGAGGATGTGGCTGCATCAGTAGAGGTAGTAGTAGTGGTAGTAGTAGGTGGTGGTCTGAGGCCTAGAGGTCCGAATCGCTTGCCGTGCAGAATAACCTTCTTGCAGTCAGCAATCGGTAGTCTCTCATCCTCTAGCTCCCAAGGCACCTCAGCTCGACGAGCCATCTAGGTGATCAAATAAGGAAATGGCAGGGTGCCTCTGACATGAACTCTAGACATATACTTTCTGATGAGCCTTGGAAGGTATAGGTCCTTTCCTTCCATGACGCACCAAATAAGGATGATCATGGCAGCTGGCACTTCTGACTCATGAGTACTAGGCATAACATAATTACTCAGTATCTGTTGCCATAGCCTAGCCTCATCATTGAGATAAATAATTTTTATACCCCGTGAAGTTACCTTTGACTTTCCCATAGCCCACGGAACATCAGGATCAATGGCTATGGTACGCCGGACAGCATCCCAATCAAAACTCATGAATCTAATAGACTCCTCAGCCTTCTGAAAGCCATCTATATCATCTATTTTAGGCTGGAAGTGGAGTATATCCTCTATCACCTCTTCTGTGACTAAGATTTGCTTTCCCCTAAGCTGCACTACATCAAGGGTCGTCCTATAATAGTTACAATAGAACTCACGGACCTATGATGCATTTACCTCAGTCAGATCTCTATCTAGAAACACCCAACCTCTCTGTTTGATCTGATCATCAGTGTACTTCCTTAATTTGATTGGTATTTAGAGCGTCCTTTCCAAGTAGAGGTTCCATTTTTCCGCAAAGACCGAAAACTTGAGTTCACAGTAAAGATTTGCAAATTTAACTTGGTCAGTAGGAGGCACAAGTTGATCAGCTTTTTCTTTATCAGTAAAGTTCTTTTCACGCCAAGATTCATCTGATAGAACATCCGATAGAGCAACGGATGACTGTCCTCTCTTCCTCTTACCGGAGCTAGCCATAGCCTTGCCTTTTTCTTTTCTATCAGACATCCTAAACACAGAATTTCTAGGATACAGATTATCAAACTAAAGCAGAGAAACAAAAAGGCAAAGAATATACAAGCATAACAAGCAGTGGATAGGTAAAAGAGGACTTGAAGCTAACACATGAAGTGAGCCAGAAAGAGATAAATCCTTGGAATGAAAGAAAGGTAGGATTCAAAAAAATCAATCAGAAATCACAATCCAAGAATTTATACAATAAAATTCAAAATGCTTGTTTGTTAAGAAACAACAATTATCATGTCTTGAAAGGAATTAAAAGAGTTAGTTTGAAAAAGGGTGAAAATGAAAAAGAAAAGTGGGAAAGTCAATTTAGTTAAAAGTTAGAGAGGTAGATTAGAATTAGTGGCATGGTAATGTAGTTCCTAACTAAAAAAAGTTCAAAAGGTTTAAGAACAAGCAAGCTCACATTCATGCATACAATGCAAGGCATTGATGATAAAACATGTAATGAAAGAAGCACAAAAATAGATAAAATCATCAACAATGCATTTCAAATAAAAAGGGAACCAAAAGGAATGGAAATGCTAACCCATCATCCCATGAATTGGCTTTGGTTTAAACCAAATAGATCACAATTAAAAAGTACTAAAGTCAATCCATGAGTGGAAGTTGAGTAAAACAGTTTCAGAAAAATTGGGCAGCATTCCGGCAGTAATGTGAGCATTTCCAGAGTAAATAAACAGCAGCAAATCAACGATTCAAGCTTGATTCAAAGTAAATTTCAGAAAAACAGCAACATGAACCATTCAATAAGCTAGCAATTTCAATCAGCAGTAGCAATTTCAAACTCATGAATTTCAATATATGTCAATTAGCATGAAGAACAAGGAAATTCATGTGACTCAGGCATCATTAAGCAGAATAAAACAGCCCAGATCAGCATAGCAGCGAATTGGCTATTTCCTAAACTCAATTAATCAATTCGGATTTCCTATGAATTCATTAACAATTAAAAACACCAAAACCATATGTAGATTCATAAGAATTAAGCAAATGAGCCAACAAGACAGCAATAAGCAATTATTCCATAACCAATCAAGCATATGCAGCATGCTTTCTTTGATCAATGAACAAAATAATGGCTGAAACCATGGCACTAATTCAGCAAAAAGTGCTCAAAAAGAAGATATGCAATCAGCCTTCCTTCATTAAATTCAACAATCAATCATTAATAAGGAATATGGATTCAAGGAATTAAGCTCTACTGAATCAACAATGAAGATCAAATCGCAACAAGAATTCAACAGCACTAGCAACTCAGATCTGAAATCCATCAAAATCATACATCAAGAATCCAATATCAAGGAACCAAATCAACTCAGATAAGAACTCAGCAATTTCAGATAATACTCAGCAGCATCAATAAACCAGTTTAGCCCAAAAGTAAATCAATGAAATATTAACATAGCATTAATAACAATTTAAACCTAATTAACAGCACCAAGCAAATTAATTTAGCACAAGGTCAAATCATCAGCACAAACAAAGAGGAATTAATCATTCCCAGACAGCAAGAACAAAGCAAATATCAGACCTAAATCTACGAACCACATCCTAACTACCTAACCACTTAAAATCAACTAATAACATGCATCTCTAACTATCCTAATTCTAACAAAATGTAAACTAAGCTAACTAACTTAATTGAACAGAAGAAGAATTAAAATGCAGAGATGGTAGCAGGGGAACTTGGGACAAGCAGTAACAGAATTGGAAAGGAAGGGAAAGGGTAGTGCCGCCCAGAGATGGCGGTGGCACAGCGGTGCAGTATCTGTCCGCAGTGGTGCTTGGTGAAGGCAGGAAGGGTCGAGAGGTAGCGAAAGGGGGAAGAGAGAATAGAGAAGAAGGAGAAGAAGAAGAAGAAGAGGAAGAAGAAGAAGGGAGAGAATGGGTGGTCGGCGGCGGCTCGGGGTCGCCGGAACTGAGCGGTGATGGGACGTGGATGGTGGTGAGTGTGAAAGCTTCAATGGAGGGAAGAGGAGGAAAGAAAGGAGATGTTGGAGGGAAGAGAAGAAGAGAGGGCACGCGAAGGGGTAGGATTCTCGCATCTGGGGTTAATGATTTCAAACCCATGCGTACGCGTGGATCATGCTTGGGTGTTGACGAGACAAAAATGCATCGACGCATAAGCGTCAAAGACGCAAACACGTGAAGGGAGATAAATGAAGATGACGCGTACGCGTGAAGCACGCATACGTGTCGGCCGAAATTGTGCTAAACGCACAATTCCAGCGTCGTTTTTGCGTAACTCTTTGTTCAGATTGAAGGGGGCAAGATTTACATGCGACGCGTGCGCGTCACGCACGGCCACGCGTGGTGTGCTAGAAATGAAATTGACACGTACGCGTCAGGGACGCGTACGTGTGGCTCGAATTGTGCCTCTAGCACACCAGCCACACGATTCCATCTCAACTCTCTATTCGTTGGATGGGAGAACCAAATTGGTATAGACGCCCACGCGTGGCCTACGTGCACGCGTGGGTTGCCCCTTTTTTATGCAGAATGCAGGTGATGATACAGAAATTATGAATGAACACTGATAAAAAAATAAAATAAAATAAAACTAAGAATAAAAATGAAAGATCATACCATGGTGGGTTGTCTCCCACCTAGCACTTTTAGTTATTGTCCTTAAGTTGCACATTTGGTGAGGTCCTTGTCATGGTGGCTTGTGCTTGAACTCGTTCTGAAACTTCCACTAACGCTTGGACTTCCAATAATCTTCGTCATTCTCAAGTGAATTTGCCAAGCCCTGAGGGAGTTCTTCACAAGCTTTGAGCTTCCAAAGTCGATCCTCTTGTGTGTCCTGATCCCAAATCTTGTATCTACACCCGTCTGTAAGTTGCTCATCATCGCTCCAATCGGGTGGCAAGCAATCCGAATTCTCAATGCAATACCAAACTCTTCTCTTAGATCCAACCAAATGTTCACTAGCTCCACCCTTGTATCTAGATCTTGAAGTATCGACCTTGATGAGCCTTGATTTGCAACTCCAACCACTAAACATTCTTCTCTTATGCTTAATGCCACAAAACCTCCTAAGTTGACCATCCGTTCAAGAATACCATATTCAAGTGGAATGGTAAGGCGAATAGAGACAAGCCTTACCAACTCAAATGAAGGAGTAGATGGCAACCTAGGTAGAGAAGTCTCCAACGATCTTGATAACGCATATTCCACTCCCGCCCAACCTTTGCGAAGGACTTCCACTTTCTCATCATTCTCAGACTCACTTAGAGAAGATTCTTCATACCCAAAGGGTTCATCTGTGGATGTAGATTTAGCGCTAGGAAGACTTGATTCATGATCCTCATCACCAAGGGAACTTGCTTCTTGATCTATCCCATCCAAGTCTTCATAGGGAATATGCCATGGAGGTTGTGCACTAGCCTCCTTGACATCAATTTCAATCTTCTTGGAGGGATACTCTACAACTCTAGATTCCCATGGAGGTTCAGCATCTCCTAAGTCTTCAACCACTTCTTCCTCTTCAGCTATTACGGCTTCCTCCACTTGTTCTAATACAAAATCACGTTCCGCATTGTCCAATGGAGTTTCTAGTGTCTCCTTCATACTACGCTCTTCTAATGATTCTCCACATGTAGGCATGGGAGTGCTTTAAGTATCGAAGTGTAGAGAGGCTAAATTACCTACTATCTCGGTCAAGGTAGCTATGAACTCTTGTGTCGTCCTTTGCATCTCTCTTTGCCCTTGAAGAAGAACACTTAAAGTGTCATTCATTGGAGATTGGGGTGGATATGAGGGTTCATTATTTGGGAAGAAAGGTTCATGATATGAGGGTGGTTCATCATGATAAGGGTGTGGTGGTTCAACACTCTCCATCTTTTCCACTTGTTGCACAACACACTTCAATCCTTGGTTCTCAAGTTGAGTTTCTTTAGCCACGAGAGCTTCGGGTGCTGTTCGGCTTACCACTCGGTCCAATTGATGAAGGGTTGCATGAAATCGATCCATTGTTTCCTTGAGACGATTCTTTGATTCTTGTTCCGCTCGGATTGCATTATTAGGATCATATGGCTCTTGGGTTGATGGATATGGACATGATGTATATGGAGGTGGTGGTTCTTGGGAGTAATTGGGTAGGAATTGGGGTGGTTCTATGTATGGTTCATATGGCTCATAGGGTGGTTGATATGGTGGACATGGGTTAGGATCATATGAGGGTGTTTGGTAATAGGGGGCTTATGAGTATGGTGGTTCAAAGCTATGTGGAGGAGGTGGCTCATAGGTATATGGTGGGGTTTGTTGGTAACTACAAGGGGGTCCACCATATCCGTCGTCTTGGTACGCACCCTGGAATGGCTCTTGACCACAGTAAATTGGTGGAGGTCGGATGTCACAAAAAGGTCCACCATAACCATTGTCTTGGGGTGCATCATAGAATGGTTGTTGCTTATGGCACATTGGAGGAGGTTGTTGCCAAAAGGTTGATCAAATCCTTGTGGCTCCTCCCATCTTTGATTGTCCCAACCTTTATGCATGTTCTAATTGTAGCTTCCATTCCCTACAACATGATTTGAACCAAACTTGTAGCCAAAGGGGTGAGAATTCATAGTAGCAAGTAAAAACAAAAACTAATAAGAATTAATGAAAATAACTCCTAAAACTAGAAACAACTAACAAAGAAACGAAAAAGAAAAATTATTCACAATATTCACAATAACCAATAATAAGGCACACGTTTGCAATTCTCCGGCAATGGCGCCATTTTGATGAACAGATTTTTGCTAGTAAAGAATTTCACAATAAATTCTCATTACTAGTATAGTTTCTAAACCAACAAAGAATCCTTTCATACAAAAATTTGGTTGTCACAAGTAACAAAACCCTATAAAAATAATAACCGAAGTATTCAAACCTCGGGTCGTCTCCCAAGGAATTGCAGGGAAGTGTACTTATAATTGGTTATGAGATTGTATCTTTTTGGGGTTTTGAATAAGGAACAAGAAAAGTAAATTGCAAGAAATTAAATTAATAACTAAGAGAACTCTTGGCAAGGTATGAAAATTAGAAGTCCCATCCTAGTTATCCTTATCAATTGTGATGAGAATTGTCCATCGCTCCCACTTAGTTAACCTCTAACTATGAAGAAAAGTCAAGTGGATGAATCAATTTGATTCCTCAAGTCCTAGTCAACTCCTAAGGAAAGACAAGCTTTAAAGGGATCCAAATCAACTAGCAACTTTCAATTATCAATCAACAAAGAAGTTTGATAACTCAAGAGCCTCTAATTACTCAACCAAAGCCAAAAATATAAAAATCTAACTTAAAACCCTCCCAGGCATTTTTTCAAACACTTGGAAGGCACAACATAAAAGCATAGAAAACTAACAATGAATATTAAATCTAAACAACCAATTGCAAAGATCAATAATAACAAACGAAGGAAGGAACAATAATTATGAAATACCTCAAATTGCATTAAATAGAAAATTGAATCTAACATGAGAATTCATAAACTAAATTGGCAACATAAAGTAATCAATAAGGAAAATAAATAACTAACGTACTAGAACAAATAGGAGTAGAAGAGAAACTAATTAAACTAAGATAAAATTCTGAAATTGAGAATAGCTAAACCTAAGAATCCTAAAACCCAGAGAGAGGAGAGAGCCTCTCTCTCTAGAAAGCTACATCTAAAACCTAAAATTATGTGAATGAAAGTTGTGTGAATGAATCCATCTGATTCCTCTACTCTGCAGCCTCTAATATGTGTTTTTCGGGCATGAAATTAGGCCAAAAGGAGCCCAGAAATCGCCCCCAGCGCTTTCTGCAATTTCTGCCTGTGGCACATGTCACGCGTACGTGTTGTCCACGCGTACGCGTCGCTTGGCAAAAATCCTTGTCACGCGTATGCGTCGGTTACGTGTACTCGTCACTGCCAACTTCTCAAAACTTCATTTTCTTGCATTCTTTCTACTTTTGCATGTTTTCTTTCCATCCTCTAAGCCATTCCTGCCCTATAAAGCTTGAAAACACTTGACACACAGATCACGGCATCGAATGGTAATAAAGGGTAATTAAAATTGACAGTTTAAAGTCCTAGGAAACATGTTTTCAATTATGTCATAGAATTAGTAAGGAAAATGTAAAACACGCAATTTGTATGCATAACTGTGAGAATAATGGATAAAACCTACTCAATTCAATTCAAAATAAATCGTAAAATAGCAGTTTATCAAGCACCCAATTCATTAATAACCAATCTAAACCCAATATCAAGCTAAATCAGTCATTGGCAAGCAACTAAAATCATGAACAAAATCTCGGTTCTCCACCATAGAAGATACTTCTTGACATTCTAATCTAGTCACCACAGTTTTTGAAGCAGGAGTATGCACATGCAAGTCAAAAGATAATGTCGATACCATTAATCCTAATTTAGCAGCCTTGTCAAAATGTATGAATGAATGAGATGCTCCAGTGTCATACAATGAAGTTAATATTTTTTACCACCAATTTCACATTTACCTCTGATCAAAGTCTCTGATTTAGCAGCATCATCCACCGTTATGGTATACACATGGCCTTATTGTTAGGCTCTACCAACATTTCGATTGGCCTTCTCAAGGCAGTTCTAAGACATGTGACCAGCTCCTCCATAAATGTAACATAGTCCCAATCCGGTTCTACAGGGAGTGTTCGGGTGATAGCTCCCACACCTCATGCAAGTGAAATCATTATGAGGTTGCCACCCATATCTCCTTCCTTGATGGTTGTTGTTGTTGTTACCTCGGAAAGTTGCTCGACCACGTTGGGGTTTTTGAGCATATCCTCCTCTCTTAAAATTTCGACCCCTCGGAGTAATAGATCTTGCACCTCCTCCTCGGTTGTGGTAACCATTATGGCTAGTACTCGCATTCATATTCTTCCTAAAGCAATCCTCCACCACACGGCTCATGTTCACTAACTCCGCAAAGCTCTTAACCTTAGGAGGTGCCACAACTCGCATGATGTCGTCTCTCAAACCATCGTGGTACTTCATACACTTCCACTCCTCATATCCTTAAGGAGTACCCTGACAAACCCCTTGAAAAATAACACAACTCCTCGAATTTGCTTGTATAAGCAGCCACAGTCATTAATCCTTGCCTCAATTGAAGCAGATCCAACTCCTTAGCTTGTCTCATTGAATTCGGAAAGTACTTCTTGTAGAATTCTTCTATGAACGCCTCCCAGGTGATCGCATCATTTCCATTTTCTTACTGCAGAAGATGATAAGTTTCTTGCCACTAGTGTTGTGCTTCTCCAGCCAGCTAATAAGTAGCAAGTTCCTCCAATTGACCCTCAGGTACATGTTGCGCTTGCAGTGCTCTCTCTATCACTCTAAACTAGTTATCGGCTTCCATTGAAATAGTTGTTCCTCTAAAACTAGGGGGATTGACCTTCAGAAAGGTTGCTAATGTCATCGAACCTCCTTCAACTGAGCTTCCTCCAGATCCCTTACAATCCATTCATTCTTTCCATAGCATGATTTGTAGCCACGACGCTCACTTGCATCGTGTTAACGAGTTGGGTCAGAGTCGCCAAGAATTCAGCCTAACTGCCAAATGAAGCGATTTCTTCATTTCCTCTCCGTCCTCGATTCCATCCACGAGTTACCATTTAGGTCCTATCCACATAAAATAAGTGATATCAAGGTGATCAGTCTCAATATCCCAAGTTAAGTACTTCAATTTCCCTAACAAGGTGGTACGACTCAAGGTGGAGTTATAATACATATATAATTGAATGGAATTATTAAACGAGAAGCCTAAAAATGAGTAAAATAAAATCACGTTCGAAAATATTCACGTATCGATGATAAATAATATAAAGCGTGTTTGAAAAGCAAAAATAAAGTAAAACATTAAGGAAGAATAGAATAAAGACAGGATATATATATATATATATATATATATATATATATATATATATATATATATGGTGGAGTTATAATACATATATAATTGAATGGAATTATTAAACGAGAAGCCTAAAAATGAGTAAAATAAAATCGCGTTCGAAAATATTCACGTATCGATGATAAATAATATAAAGCGTGTTTGAAAAGCAAAAATAAAGTAAAACATTAAGGAAGAATAGAATAAAGAAGGGATATATATATATATATATATATATATATATATATATATATATATATATATATATATATATATATATATATATATATATATATATATATATCCACTAGTCCCGACCTGCGAAATTTAGACCGGCTACGGTTACAGTAATAAAAATCAGTTGACAATAATATTCTCTGTCTCTCCCAAATATTATACATCAAGGCCTCTATAGGCAAGTTCCAAAAGAAGTAAACATATACATATAAGTTTTTCAAAATAAGTAAGAAGAGATCTAAACAAAAGTAAAATAAGAGTTTAGTAACTTCGCCATCTCTCAGATGAATCACAGCTCACTGTTGAGTTCCAGGACCTGCATCTGAAAAATAAGAGATATATACTGATAGAGGGAAATCGTCGGTTGGGAATTTTCACAAAATAATCTCGTCAAAGTATATATCCAAACCAACAATCAACCCTAAATCAAAGTTTAATTTGTTTGTCACAAGTACAAACCCAATAAAAACCGAGAATATTTAAACCTCGGGTCGTCTCTCAAAGAAATTGCAGGGAAGTGTGCATATTATTGGTTACGGGATATATTTTGGGGTTTTGGGTTTGATAGACAAGAAAACAAAACTAACAATCAAGAAACTATAAAGGCTAAAAGACACTCATGGCAAGGACTAAGAGTCAAGGTTTGCTATCTTGGATCATTGACCACAACATAGTGATTAAAAAGAGTTAATTCCACTTAGTTTTTCTCTAACATCGGAGGGTTAAGTCAAGTGGACATAATTGATTCTAGAACCAATTAACAACCCTAAATCACTAATGAAACTGGACATCAATGACCTCAAGGGACCTAAATCCTCAATTACAATCTAAGAGTATAAAAATCTACTCTAAAATTCAACCAAGCATTTTATCAAACACTTGGAAGGCACAAAAGGAAAGCAAAGGAAAATAGTAAGAAATATAAAATCTAAAACTACCAAATGCAAGGAAGTAATAATAACAACTCAATTAAATAGCAAGAAACATAAAAAGGCATCAATTGCATTAAAAGAAATAAAAATCAACAAAGAGTTCATGAACATAAAAGTGACAAAAATGAGAAATTAACAAGAAGAACTAAGAAACTTAAAGCAATAGAATAAGGAAAAGTAAAGGAAACTAAATCAAAACAAGTAATTAAACCTAAATTTAAAAAGAGATTAACTAAATCTAACTAATTCTAGAGAGAAGATAGAGATTCTCTTTCTAGAATATGACCTAAAACATGTTTCTACACTACACCTAATTGCTCTCCCCTTGTCCCTTCTTGAATTTGGCCTCAAATACTTCAGAAATAAGTTGGATTTGGGACTAGATGAGCTCAAAAATTGCCCCCAGCATGTTCCATTAAGTTGGTCACGTACTGCATGTCACGCGTACACGGGATGTCATGCGTACGCGTCATATTGCATTTTTCAGGTCACGCATATGCGTGGGTCATGCGTACGCGTCGCATGGCAGATTTCCAAATCCTTATTTCTTCATAAATTCTCCACTTTTGCATGCTTTCTCCTCACTCCTTCTGAAGGGTGGAAATCAGATTCCACACCAAAACTTACCGGCAAGTGTACCGGGTCGCATCAAGTAGTAAAACTCACTCAGAGTGAGGTCGATCCCACAGGGATTGATGGATCAAGCAACTCTAGTGGGTGATTAGTCTATTCAAGCTAACATTGGTGAATTGGATGAAATTAAAGCGACAGAAAGTAAATCGCAAGAATTAAAAGTGCAGAAGCTGAATTGGCAGTGAAAGTAAAATATAGAACGTAAACTAGCTTAAGCTTGAAAGACAAGAAAAGTAAAATAGCATCAGATCTCACTTGCAGGAAGGAAATTGACAGAATCTTAAAGAACAAGAAATGTAAATTGCATCAAATGTAAATCAGCAGAATGTAGATTGGACAAAAGCTTAAAGAGCAAGAAAAGTAAATTTGCAGCCAAATGTAAATGGGGCTGGGTGCTGGAACATTAAATGAAAGCAGTAGATCAAAGCTTAGAACAATTGCAGAGGAATTTAATTGCAGGAAAAGTAAATTCAGATCGATGGAAAAGGGAATTGAGGTGCAGGGAAATTTAAATTGCTTAGAATTATAAATCAAGCTCACAACAAACTCATGTAAAATTTCAGAAAGCAAAATTGTAGAAGAGAAGATTCAGAAACATGAAATTTCATAAACCAAAGTGACAATTGCAGAAAAAGTAAAAGTGTTTCAAAGAAAATTCTATTCTACCCTACTCCCATTGCTCTAGCAGAGCCAGCCTTTTTTTAATGAAATAAAATTGATGCCTTTATATAGACAAATGAAAATGAAATTGAAATTGAAAACAAATTACAAATGAAATTCCTAATCTAGAATCTCTGTGTGCCTTTGAGTCATGTCCATGGGCTTTGCTTGATTTGGACTTAAATGAGAGTGAATCCGGATAGTGTTGGTGGCATGGGTCAGGAGGCACTTGTATGAAAATGGGTTGGAGCCATGCTCCAGTGGAGCGCTCGGTTAAGAAAGATAACGTAGCGCTCACTGGTTCCTTGTGTCAAGCCTCGTGCCAAACTTCTTGGTATAGCATTCACTAAGTGAGCGCTCAGTTAACTCATTGAGCGCTACTCCTTGTGTGTGGATAGCACAAGTCCCTTGCTCCCAAGCTTGGAAATCACGATAAAGTGAAAAGAGTTAACGTAGTGCTATGCTTTTTGGGCCTTTGGTTGAGCGCTACGTGGTTCCCCTCTTCGAGCCTTGGTGTGAGCACTTGCTTGGTTGGTTTTTGAGCCTTAAAGATTCCTATCACTTGTGCTTCAATTTCATGTCAAATATAGATTGTTATATATCGGTGGAAAGCTCTGAATGTCAGCTTTCTAATGCAACTGAAAACACATTAATTGGACATCTGTAGCTCAAGTTATGGCCCTTTGAAAGAGGCATGGTCATGCTGTCACAAGGCTTAAGAAAAGCCCGAAAAAGTGAACTATTTTAACGTAGCGCTCCCTTTAAATGAGTGCTAGCCTTTGTTTTTCTCATTCATGGTCATGGGCCACGCTTTTAAAAGCGTAGCCTAAGGCATCAAAGTGTGCTCCAACTTCAAAGTGTGCTCCAAAACTCTTTTTTTTTCTCCTTTTTAGCTTATTTTGTGCTTTTTTGCTTCTTTTTCTTCTTATTTCCTACAAAGTTTATCAAATCAAAAGATCAAAGAAATATACCATTTAAGCACAAAAGAATGCAATATTTAAGCACTAATTGTCAATTTCTTGTATGAAAAAACATAGAAAAATATGACATGATGACATGTCATCACAACACCAAACTTAAATCTTGCTTGTCCCCAAGTAAGAAAAGAATCATGCAATAAAGATTGACAATCCAAGGTATGAAGAATAGCAACTCAATGTTCATGGTTAGCTAGTTTTCTATGCATGCTACAATCACAAAAGAAATGTAAATGGTTTATGCTTCTATCTAGCTCAATTTATGAAATCTTTTTCTTATATTTCTTCCTTGAAACAAGCTTTTGATTTTCTTATTAGCTTCTCCTTTTGGGTGCTTTGCCCCATGAGTTGGTAACAAAACTACGACTCTAAATGCTTTGTTTTCAAGTATTACCACTTGATACATAAGCACCACAAGCATTTAATTAGAGGACTTCATTAAGCTCATTTGTTTCTTTTCTTGACTCTCTAATCATTGATGCTCAGAGCCTTGAGCTTTGAGGGAATACTTTTTGCACTTTGAGCCTAACCTTGGCTTCTAAGTGTTTTGTTTTCAATCTTTTTGCTTAATACATAAACACCACAAGTACTTAACAACTTAATTGTCATTGGTACTCAGAGCCTTCAGCTTTCTCATTCTTTCCCTTTTTCTTTCTTGCCTTAACTTGCAATCGCTTCTTCAAGGTTTTCATGATTTCCAAAGATTTCACAAAATTTTCTAGATGCAAACTTCAACTAAATAAAATCTAATGCAATTGAGCAACAATTAATCATACTAGCCTTCCAATACTTGTATGCACATGTTAAGTTCTTCTTTAATTCCTTGTTTATTTATGATCATGATACTTTACTGCTTTGAACTTTACAAAACTCAAGTTGGTAGTTATAGTGTCACAGCAACATGTTACAATCAAAATTCAGGCTATGCTTATTTATACCACACATGTATACAGAGAAGATAAAGACAATCATGCAATTTAAAGTGCTGGAAATAAATGAGAGGAAAAGGAACTTTACAACCTTGTAATTCATCTTCTCTATTGTTGTCACTTTCCTCCCATTCTTCCTCTTCCCTTGCCAAACTCAGAATGCTTGCTCATCCTCAAGCAACAATTAGAACAATGGCTATGCAGCTAAGATGGATCAGGAATGTCTTACACAATGAAATGTCAGCAGTGCATGTGTTTTAAGCAAGCAAAATTGAGGATAACAATCAAGGCACAAAAGACAGAGACATTGAGATTGCAAAAAAAAGAGGGTGTGCATGATACATTGCATAAAAGATAAGTGTCATACTAAACTTAGTGTGACACTTTCACTTGGAATTGATGCAAGTATCTTGTAAGGATTGGAACAAAATTTTGTTGCATAGCAACACCAAACTTAGAATGCAATCCTATGTCAATTTATTTGAACTAAAACTAAACAAAGGGGACTGTTATTTGTTAAATACAATCACCAAGCCAAGAATCTGTCATGAATAAGGCTCTCTTGGTGATGTATTAACAAACACAGTTAATAAAAGAAGGCATTAAAAACAAGTAAATGAATAAAACAAAGAGAGAACTAAAATTATCCAACTAAGAAGAAAAATAACACTGCAAAGGGCATTATGATTATGCAGACAAGTGGTGTTACTGAATAAATTGCATAGAAAATAAGTGGCACACTAAACTTAGAATCTTAGTGTGACACTTTCAATTCAGATTTGATGCAATCATCCATACAGATTGTTGCAGGGCAACACCAAACTTAGAATGTAATCATATGCCAATTTATTGAAATTTAAACAAAGTAAACATAGAAAGTACACAAAGCAAAGAAATGTTACCTACGGTTGACATGTTCTTCACTTTCTTCCTCTTCTTCCAGTTTGTTAAGAGGAATGACCTCAAGGGGGGAGATGAACCAGCTAGCGTCCCTTGTCTTGGCCTCTCCTCAGTAAGCTTCCTTTTGTAAATGGCTTGATTGAGCTTGCTTGCTGGATTAGGGACAGGATTGGTGCTCTTGTTAGTTGCCTTCACTTCTTTGGATTCAAGACTTGGTTGCTGTGTGATTATTGGAGTTTTATCTTCATCCAGAGCCTTTTGAATTGGTGGTTTTATGAGTCCTTCCTCTATGCACTTCTCTGCTTCAATTGAGTTTGACTTCTCTTGAGTGTCTTCCTCACTTTCTTGCTCCTTCACTCCTTCCTTTGCACCCAATATTTGACTTAATAGCTCTTTCATGGAGGAGGTTTGTTGTTTTTCCCAAGATTTCTTCATCTCCTCTTCATATTTTTTAATCACAGATTCAAGTGTTGAGAATTTTTGGTTCAGAGAAGTTTGTGAAGGTTGTGAGTTTTCATGTTCTCTTGTCATCTCAAGTGCAATTTCATGTTCAAATACCTCCACCACCTCATTCTTCACTGAAAATTGCTTGACACAGGGGCCTCTTCTTCTTGCTCTTCCACCTTCTCCCTTGCATTCAACATTTGATCTACCAGCACTTCCATATTTTTGAGAGAGTTCTCTTTTTTATTCCAGGATCTCTGTGCCTCCTCCTTATATTTTTCAAGCATGGTCTCAAGATTTGAGAAGCTTTGGTTCAGAGAAGTTTGTGTGGGTGGTAAGTTTTGAAAGGGGCTTTCTGTTGAAGCATGGTCAAGTGATGATATCTCTAGATGAATATCATATGGAGCATTAGAATTCCTTTTCCATCCATAGTTTGTGTTAGTGTCATAACAGTATGAGTCATTTTGTGGCTCTAGGAGGAAATTCGTTTCTCTTGATTGTTCACACTCTTGTTGATATGCACAGACACCATGAGGATAATTATATAAGTCATTTTTTGGTTCTGAACAGTATCTCATGTCCTTTGTTTGATTAATTTGTGGTTCTGAGACATATCTCCATGGATTGGAGTGCTCAGGATCTATAGTTTATTGGTGATACTCCTAGCCACCATTAGAAATTGGTGATGGTGGGTAATATCCCATAAAATTTGTTTGATCATAAGATGAGTTGAACTCCATTTGAATTTTGTAAAACACAACACCAATGAAAATTGAAATTCATATCTCAAAGAAGAATTTCTTAGTGAGGCAATAACTCAAACACCTTGGTGTCAATTTAAAAATAGAAAACAAAAAACAAAAAAAAATACTTAATCTAGACTTCTCACCCACTTAATCATTGTTGATCTAAATCAATTCCCGGTAACGGCACCAAAAACTTGATGGGTGGAAATCAGATTTCACACCAAAACTCACCGGCAAGTGTACCGGGTCGCATCAAGTAGTAAAACTCACTCAAAGTGAGGTTGATCCCACAAGGATTGATGGATCAAGCAACTTTAGTGGGTGATTAGTCTAGTCAAGCTAACATTGGTGAATTGGATGAAATTAAAGCAACAGAAAGTAAATTGCAAAAATTAAAAGTGCAGAAGCTGAATTGGCAGTGAAAGTAAAATACAGAACGTAAATTAGCTTAAGCTTGAATGACAAGAAAAGTGAAATAGCATCATATCTCACTTGCAGGAAGGAAATTGACAGAATCTTAAAGAACAAGAAATGTAAATTGCATCAAATGTAAATCAGCAGAATATAGATTGGACAAAAGCTTAAAGAGCAAGAAAAGTAAATTTGCAGCAAAATGTAAAGGGGGCTGGGTGCTGGAACATTAAATGAAAGCAGTAAATCAAAGCTTAGAACAATTGCAGAGGAATTTAATTGCAAGAAAAGTAAATTCAGATCGATGGAAAAGGAAATTGAGGTGCAGGGAAATTTAAATTACTTAGAATTGTAAATCAAGCTCATAGCAAACTCATGTAAAATTTCAGAAAGCAAAAGTCTAGAAGAGAAGATTCAGAAACATGAAATTTCATAAACCAAAGTGACAATTGCAGAAAAAGTAAAAGTGTTTCAAAGAGAATTCTATTCTATCTTACTCCTATTGCTCTAGTAGAGCCAGCCTTTTTTTAATGAAATGAAATTGATGCCTTTATATAGGCAAATGAAAATGAAATTGAAATTGAAAACAAATTACAAATGAAATTCCTAATCTAGCTTCTCTGTGTGCCTTTAAGTCATGTCCATGGGCTTTGCTTGATTGGACTTAAATGAGAGTGAATCTGGATGGTTTTGGTGGCATGGGTCAGGAGGTACTTGTTTGAAAATGGGTTGGAGCCATGCTCCAGTGGAGCGCTCAGTTAAGAAAGATAACGTAGCGCTGACGATCGTTATTTCTGCCAGTAAAGAATGTCATAAAAACAGTCGCGCTGTAGATATAGTCTCTAAACCGACAAAAATCCCTTTCGTACAAACGTTTTGGGTGTCACAAGTAACAAACCCCTTAAAAATTGTTAACCGAGTATTCAAACCTCGGGTCATCTTCTCAAGGAACTGCGAGGAAGTATGTTCTTATTATTGGTTATAAAGGTTGTAATCGGGGTTTAGAAGGGGAGAAGCAAGTAATTTAAATGACGAGTGAATTAAATGGCAATTAAAAATAAATAATAACTGTAAAACAACTTTTGGCAAGATAAGGGAAATTAGAAGCCCAACTTAGATATCCCTCTCAACAATAATGAAAGTTGTATCTTAATTCCAATTAGTTAACCTATGAAGCAAAGGTAAGTTAAGGGACTAATTAGTTTGACCTTCGAATCCTATTTATTTCCTAGAAAAAAGTTGGGATTATTGAAGTTCAGATCAATTAGCAAGATAACGATTATCAATTATGCTGAGTTCGATAATGTTGAGTCACTGATTTCTTAACCAAGACCAAAAGGGGAAAAAGTAAATTGCTGGAATAATAAAAGTGTCCTTAAATGGGAAGCAATGGCAACTTAAATCAAAGAGAACAATCATAAACTGAAAAATACCTTAAATATCATTAATTCAAATAAAAATCTGTAACATGGAATAATTCATAATTTAAATTATAATAATCAATTCAAATATTGGAATCAAATAAATAAAAGTAAAATTGAAATAAAAGAACATTAAAACCTGGATCCAGAGTTACTCCCAAAACAAGAAGAAGTCCTAAATCCTAAGAGAGAGAGAGAGAATCTCTCTCTAAACTAAATCTAAATCATGAAAACTAGAAATTGGCGAGCTCCTCTTTTTTGAATGGATGCATTCCTCCACTTTATAACCTCTAATCTATGCTTTCTGTACTTGGATCTGGGCTAAAAAGGGCTTCAGAAATTGCTGGGGGCGTATTCTGTAAATTATGATACGTGGCCTCTGTCACGCGTCCGCGTGGGTCACGCGGTCGCGTCATCTGGAGCTTTTCCTTTCCACGCGGTCACGTCAGTCACGCGTCCGCGTCGTGGGTGTTCTACTCAAGGCGTGCGGTAGCGTCAGTCATGCGGTCGCGTCGCTGCTTCTTTGCTTCTGGCACGCGATCGCGTCGTCCATGCGATCGCGTGGATACCAGTTTCCTTAAAGCTCCGTTTTGCCTTCTCCTTCCATTTTTGTATGTTTCCTTTTTTCATCCTTTAAGTCATTCAGCCTTAGGAAACCTGAAGCTACTCAACACACTAATCACGGCATCGAATGGAAATAAAGGTAATTAAAATAATTAATTTTTTTAAAGCTTAGGAAACATGTTTTTCACAATATGACATAATAAGGAAGGGAAAGTAAAACCATGCAAATAATGTGAATAAGTAGGTGAAGAGTTGAATAAATCACTCT
This sequence comes from Arachis hypogaea, assembly GCF_003086295.3. Taxonomy (NCBI): domain Eukaryota; kingdom Viridiplantae; phylum Streptophyta; class Magnoliopsida; order Fabales; family Fabaceae; genus Arachis; species Arachis hypogaea. The sequence goes on along the minus strand of NC_092054.1, from coordinate 108,249,465 downwards.
AATTAAGCATAAAAGAACTCATGAAATATGGGTTTATCAACCTCCCCACACTTAAACACTAGCATGTCCTCATGCTAAATCCAAGGTAAATAATTAAGGTTAAAGTGATGGAATGTTATGAAATGCAACCTATGCTAAATGCATCTACCTAATGAGTCATGCAATTCTAATTCATCCACTCATATATAAAGCCTACATGTAGTCAAATTATTTCACATTCTCAAGGAGATATATATACATATATGGCTAACCCTCAAATAATAAAGCATTTTTTTTGCAAATGAGATGAGAGAAAAAAACTTGCAAGACAATCAGAGATAAATGTTTAATGAGCTTTTGAATCCTCACTGGATTTTGTGTTTTCTCTCTAATCACTCAGTGTTTATTGGGTTAATCACTCTATTCTTCTTTTCATTCTTCCTTTCTATAACTTTGTTTTTTGTCTAACCAATCAACAATTATAGAACATAGTCATACCAAAACTCATGAGGTCTTTAATTAAGGTTGTAATGGGGTCAAGGCAAAGGGTAAGGATATATGTATAAGGCTATGTGAGCTAATAAGTGAATCCTTAATTAGACTAAGATCTCACCTAACATACATACTTAGTAAAACAATGCTTCTTTACCTATTCTCCATATTTTCTCGCTTTTGATGTCACATGCTCATGTTTCAATTCTTGTTTTTATCCCATGTGCATTGCTTTTTATTTTGCATTGGGGAGTTCTTTTTGTATCCCCTTATTTACATGCTTGAAAACTAATTTTTTTTTTTTTGAATACACATGGTAATTTTAATTAATTTGAATTTTCATGAGCCTGCTTCCCAAAATTTTGAGTTGCTTTATTCTTTTTAATTTTTCTACCTTTTGTCTTTATCAACTATGTTCCCAATAAGTTTTCCACATTTTACTCTATTTATAATTTTCTATCTTAAGCTAACCAAGGATTCACTTGGGATTTTCTTTTGTTTTTCTGCTTAAGGCTAGTAATTTGGCTAAAATAGAATAATGGGGTTTTTTTTAAAAAAAAGCTCAAAGGGGCTAACAAAGGTGATGTAAAAGGTAGGCTAATTTGGGATAAGTGAGATAAAATCAAATGATGGCCTCAATCATTATTTTGAGATGTACCTATATTCTATAATCGGACATATAGACTAAAACAAAGTAAAGAACACCAGAATAAGAAAGAAGATTGGAACACACAGAAATAAAAATTATGGTTTGAATGTAACCATACAGTTAAGCTCAAAACTCAAAGGCTATGTGTTCTCTAGCTAAAAAATCATTTATCACTTATGTATGTCATGCAGGTTTAGTTAAAAATTCTCATTATTCTCTTAAAAAGTAATTTAGGGTAGCCTTTGAAGTTTTAATGTTTCTCCTTGATGAAATGTTGTCAGTTTAACTACATCATGTAATGCTATATATACAAGGTTTTATGGATCTAAATCTATTATGTTCAAGTTCCTAGCTTACTCTTTTTTTTATATTTGTCAATTTAAACTAAGCTATAACTAAGCTGTCTTATGTAAAAAGGGTAAACTATACTAATTGATCCACTAATAAGTTAGAATTGCAAACTAAACTAAATAACTAAAATAAACTAAATAACTAAAATATGAACAAAAAATGAAAAATGCAGAAAATAGAGTAAAATACACAAGTAGCAATGTATAAGTACTCAGAAAATAATAATAAAAGAAAAAGAGAAAAATACAAAAAAATATCCAAAATAAAAGAAAAAGTATGTAGTAGTTCACCAAAATAAACGCCAGAGATGGCGACCTCCCCACACTTAAAATGAAGCATCGTCCCCGATGCTCAATCAAGCCGGGTGTGAAGGAGTGTCATCACTGGTAGGGATGGTAGCTGGGGTCTCTGTGGCGGTGGTGGGCTGAGAGTCTGGCTGCTGTAGAGGGGAGACTGACTGAATCGAGATCTCCGGATCTGCAGCCTCAAGCTGATGTGGGGCCTCCTGCTATGGTGTAGCGTGCTCTGTGCCTGCCTGCTGATGAGTCTCTGCCTGGGAATGAGGCTCCTCCTCGTGCTCATCCTCCTCCTCCTCTGATGGCTCTGATGGTGTGTCGGGCTCGGAGGGGATGTCGGCGCCCTGTCTGATCATCAGCTTCAGATGGGAATAGCGTCGCCTACTGCGGCGCTCCAATCTCTCATACCGGCACCTGTTACGGCGCTCCATCTGATCAAGCTGGCGGAATAGACGGTGCACGAGGCGATAAACCGGCTCAGAGGCGGGTGGAGGTGCAGTGGTGGCAGCAGGGGCAGCTGGGGCAGCTGTGGATGAAGAGGGTCTAGCAGACGGAGGGGCTGTCTCATCAGTAGCAGTGACAGGTGGTGGTCTGTAGCCCAAAGCAAGGAAGTTCCTGCTATGAGGGATGATCTTCCTGCAATCTGCTGCTGGTGGTCGCTCATTGGCATCCTCCCAAGGCACATCAGCCTCTCGGCCTAGCCGTGTAACCAGATAAAGAAAGGGGAGGGTGCCTCGGACATGGACCCTGGCCATATAATGCCGGATAAAACGAGGCAAGTACAGGTCCTTACCCTCCAGCACACACCAGAGGAGGTGATCATGGCAGCCGGGATCTCAGTCTCATGAGTACTCGGCATTACATAGTTGCTCAAGATCTGATGCCATAGTCGAGCCTCATCATTCAAGTACACTCTCTTGATCCCTCTAGGCATAGTGGTGTCCTGACCCATCTCCCAAGGAACAGCAGGGTCGAGAGCTATCCGTGCCTTCACAGCATCCCAATCAAACCGCATCTGGCCCATGTCCTCCTCAGCCTGTGCATAACCATCTGGCTGATCGGACTTGGCTGGGAGCTGGAGAACGGTCTCTATGGCCTCCTCAGTGACCAGAATTTGCTTCCCCCTCAGGTTCACTGCATCTAGGGTAGTAAGGTAGTAGTTGCAATAGAATTCCCATACCCAAGATGCATTGACCTCTGTCAGTGGTCTCTCTAGAAAGAACCAGCCCCTTTGCTTGATTTGCTCAGTGGTGTATTGCTGGAGGGCTTCTGGAATCTTCAAGGTACGTTCCAGTATAGATTTCTGGAGTTTGCAAAAGTCGGGTACTTCAGCTCACAGTACCGGTTTGCAAATTTTATAGGATCAGTCGAAGGGAGCAGCAGGTCAGCTTTTTCCTGCTGTGTGAAGTTCTTCTCCCGCCATGAGGAATCGTGCATTAGAGCAATGATGGACTGGGAGGAATCTCCTTGCTTGCGCTTGCCAGTAGCCTTGCCTTTGCCTTTCCTTTGTGAGGCAGACATCCTGAAAAATAAAAAACCAGGAAATGGATAAAATAGGAAAGCAAATAGGCAATTTAAAAAAAGGAAACTCAAAGCGGTAAGGGAGAAATAGAATAAGGAAAATGAGTAATTGAAACGTGATTGAATTAATGTTAAATGGAAAGAAAAAAAATCAATATGCCATAGTGAGAAAGTTAGAGGAAGTGAAAGTGATCAGAAAAGAGATCAAGAGGGTTAGTATGGTAAAAAAAATTATTAAATTAAAATTAGTGAGTTAGGAAAGTAAGTGGCATAGAAAAAATTCCATATAACAAGGATTCACAAGTAAGAATAGAAGTGCTCATAATCGAATAAAGAAAACAGAGTGATGCTGATTCGAATAGAAATAAAGAAATCAGAAATTGGAATTAGTGAATCACAAATGCAGGTTATGAACCAGGAAATCAAAGAGGATAAGAAAGTGGCCCTAGCATTCATGAAATGGTTTGGGGGAAGCAGAGTAAAACAGAGTTGCCAAACCAAAACAAGAATGAAAACAATTTTCAAAAAATTTGGGCAGCATTCCGGCTAAAATTGGATTGTCCTGGAAAATAAACAGCAATCATATCAGTTCATATGAATTAAAAGAAATCAAGCTGCATGTACAGAGATATAAAATAAACATAAAAACTCAATGTAAACAGCAGCAACATACAAGAAAGTAGCATATGAATCATGATTATAGCAGCAACAGATTTGCACATAGGATAAAACAGGAGTAAGAACAGTGCAAGGAAACAGACCTAGATCCACTAACCACAGCCTAAGCTACCTAACAACCTAAAAATCCACTACAACATGCAAGTCTAGCTATCTTAATCATGAACATAAATCGAAAAAAAATACAGAAAAGTGACGAACGGATAAAAAGGGTTGCGTGTTGCGGAACCTGGTAAGCGGAAGGGGTGGAACAGGGAAGAAGGTGGCTGCGGCGGCGTCCGGCGCGGTGGTGGTGCACGGCGTCGCGGTGGCGGCTGAGGGGGCAGTGGCGGAGGGAGGTATTAGGGTTAGTGAGAGAGGAAGAGGATAGGGGAAGGGAGGGCGGTGGTTGTTGCTGGCTGAAGGGGGTGGGTGGCGGAGAGGGGCGCGTGGCTGGATGGCCGGCGGTGGCTGGGCGGTGCTCGCAGAGGTGGCTGTGGTGGAAAGGGGAGGAGAGAGGAAGAAGCAAGAAGAGAGAAGGGGAGGGGATGGTACGGCGGCGGCGGCGTCGGGGTGGTGGCTGGCCGACGGTGGCTGGGGGAAGAAGAACAGAGAAGGAGAAGAGGGTTGGGGGTGAAGGGAGGGCTACGCGACTGATAGGGTTTGCGTGGCTGGGAGGTTATATTTTCAAATCCACGCGGCCGCGTGGGGCACGCGGTCGCGTGGTTGGGGTGAAAATGGGGGAGACGCGATCGCGTTGGGCGCGCGATCGCATGAGAGGGGGGAAAAGAGGGGTGACGCGATCGCGTGGGTCGCACGATCGCGTCGCTGGAATTCGTGCTAAACGCACGACTCCAGCGCCGTTTCAGCGCAACTCTCTGTCTCCTTTTGGGGTGATAAGCAATCCATGCGACGCGATCGCGTTGCTCACGCGGTCGCGTGGGATTGGTATTGGGTAAGTGACGCGATCGCATTGGGCATGAGATCGCGTGGGCCAATTTGTGCGAAACGCACAAGAGCCGCACGATTCCAGCCCAACTTTCTGTTCGTTGGATCCTTACGCCGATATATATATCACGCGGCCGCGTGGGTCACGCGGTCGCATGGGTGGTGTTTTTCGCAATATGACGCGATCGCATGGGGCATGCGGTCGCGTCGTGCAACCCCTTTTTTTTAACTGAAAAATGCAGGATGCAGTGATTAACATGAATGCTATGCATGATTCCAGGTTAATGTTAAAATAAAAAAAAGGGTAAATTGAAAACAATAAACAAGAAATAGATTGAGAAAGAAGCGACCATACCATGGTGGGTTGTCTCCCACCTAGCACTTTTAGTTAAAGTCCTTAAGTTGGATATTGGAAGAGTATCCTGTTATGGTGGCTTATGTTTAAACTCGTCCAAAAATTTCCACCAGTGCTTGGAATGCCAATAGCCTCCGGGGTCCCAAACTAGGCATGTAAAGCTTCTGAGCAGCTTCAAACAGATATTCAGCCTCCCGGGATGACGAATGTCAGAATATAATCCATGATCCCAAGCTGTGTTTTTAGATCCACCTTCGTTTTGATTTGTAAGTTTCCATTCGGGCGGGTTAAAAAGTAGAATCTCACCGTGGTGACCAAACGTTCTCCGTGATCCATGCAATTGAGCATGATACCAATCCGTGTACTTCGAGGTGAAGCGTGGAACCTTATTGAACCTGGTGCACCAGTTCTGAGTACGAGCCAATTCCCTCTTACTCTTAAAGCCGCAGAGAGCTCTAAGTTGGCCATCTGTTTCAAGCAAACCATATTCAAGTGAATAAGTAAAAATATAAGTTAAGGATTGTACCCACTTGAAGCTTGTATGAGGTGGTAATGGCCTTGGGATAGGTGTTTTTGGTGGTTCTGCAAGTTCCGTTTCCTTGTGCTCTTCTGTGAATTCTTCCACTTCCTTGCAAAGATCTTCAATTGTATCTGTATCCTAGTCAAAGTCTTCTATGTCTTCCTCATCACTCGAGTCATAGATTGGAGGTTGAGAGAAATCTACCTCCGCATCATCATCATATTCACTTGGAGAAAATTCTTCGATCTCAGAGAATTCACTTGCGGACGCAAGTTCATCACTAGGAGAACTAAACTTGTGACTATCATCATCAAGGAAATTTTCTTCTTGGATTATTCCGTCTGATTCTTCGTAAACGACTTGCCTTGGAGATTGTACGGTATCCTCCTTAGCATCAACTGTAGCATCTTGGACGGAGTTTTTCTCAATTCTGGATTCCCAAGGAAGTTCAGCATCTCCTAGATCTTCAACCAACTCTTCTTCTTGAACAATGACAGCTTCTTCCACTTGTTCTAGTATGAATTCATTCTCTGTCTTGTCCACTGGAGTCTCTAGTATTTCTTTCATGCTACGCTCTTCATCGGGCTGTCCACATGGAGCTGTGGTTGATCCTTGTATATTTGAGCGCCTAGTGGCCCATTGAATTAGTGCTTGCTCCAGTTGTTGAATGGTTGTTTGAAATTTAATTACTGTTTCTTTTAGGCGATCCTCTGCTTCGCGGTTTGCCGGACTTGGACATGATACAAAGGAAAGTGGTGATGATTGGGAACGATTGGATTGGTATTGGGGTAAGGAAGGATCATATGATGGCGAATGGTGAAGAGAAGCTTGTGAGTGTGGTGGTTCGAGGTTATGTTGAAAGGATGGTTCATATGCACGGGGTGGGGCTTGTTTGTAGTTACAAGGTTGTCCACCATGTCTTTCAGCTGGGTATGCACGGTAGAATGGTCTTTGTCCAGGATATCTCGGAGGGTGTTGCTGCCAAAAGAGTTGATTAGATACTCTTGGTTCCATCCATCCTTGATTGGTCTGACCTTGATGCACATTCCTAATGGAGCCAATGCACTACATCTACCCAACGAAATTCGTGACTCAGATAAATTCTCATATCACATGTCATTCTCGACCGGGAGCAAGTGGGGGCAAACCACTGCATCTATCCCGGGAGGCTCAAACCATAACCTGGAGCAAGGAGACCAATGCCACTACATTTACCCATGCAGGTATATCTTAATCAGAATCATTCGCATTATCAATTTTATTATCAATATCATTCTCAATTTCGTTATCAACCTCATCTTCAATCTCATCGCAATTCAGATTCAATCTCAATTAAACTCATTCTTCATTATCATCCTTCATCATCACAATCAATTATCACATTCATCCTCATCATATATCACTTCATATTTTATTCCTCTCTTTTCAATTCATCAACTCATCTCTTTAATTCTCGTTTTTAACTCCTCTATCCTTAATTACACCGGCTCTAGACTGTTATCGGGCTTTATAAAAGTTTAGAAGGCTCAAGGAATGGTTGAGAACTTAAAAATTCACTTTTCAGAAAAATAGGGGTGGTCGCGTACGCAAGCACATATTCGCGTACGCATGAGTGTAAATTTTCAAAACTTGCATATGCATACCACCTTCGCGTACGCGAAAGGTTTGGGCAGTGGGGCTCGCTTGCGTACGCATGACTTGCGTCATGTACACATGAACGTATTTGTAACAAAGATGTGTACGCATGGGTGTTGGCAGTGACCAACTCCTGCGTACGCACGATGAGTTCCGCGTACGTATGTCATATCAGACTTTGAAAAAGCTTATATGCTCCAGAAAACCAATTTTTAGCCCAAATTTCAAATCTTCATATCTTTTTCCACAAAATTCATTTTTCAACTATTCTTGAACCGTTGGAAAGGTCGATAACTAAATTTTTATAAAAATCTAGTCTTGTAAAATTTTCAACTCCGAACATCGAGTTACAGCCCGTCAAAGTTGGCCAAAAATTTGTTTACCAATTTTTTCAAAAGTTCACAAGCCAAAAACAATTTTAACATCAATAAAAGGACCCCAAACCACTCCAATTCATACATTCACAATCCATCGAACTCAAACCTACTTTATTTACATATTTCAACTCAATTTCATCAATTTCACACCTCAAAATCCTAAATTTCTGCTATTCTATCAATCATTTCAAATTTCCACATATTCAATATGCAAATTCCATTCAAACTCATACATCATCACACAATACATTCACCAACTTACCATTCTCATATTTTTCGGCCTCCGGCCTAAATTCACGGCCTCTGGTCCAATATCCATCAATTCAATACATAACTCATAAATATATAATCACCATCTATATCATCAATTTTCACAATACATTAACTATACATATATACACAATTCTCATCCAAATCATCAAATGTAACAACACATCAACTACATATATGAATTTTAACCAAATACACAATTCAAACTTAATCGTAGGGACATCTAACTTAGGATTTCATACATCATTATACGAAATTTAAATGAAACTTAAACCGTACCTTTTAGAAGCCAAAATCAAGCCTTTCACTTGTGAATTTCCACTCCAAGACTCACCCAAAAGCTGCACACGTTAATTTCAAGTTCCCAAGGTATACAAAAATCATCCAACACTCTAATATACACAATTTCATACATACATCAACGTAGAATTCATAAAACTCCATAAATCACAAGGATTTGGTGATCTCTTACCTTAACCCATGAAATTTGTTGATGAAATTCACCAATAGCTCATATTAGAGCACCCTTAAATAACCAAAATCACAATATTTCTCAATATCCAAACTGATACTCAAATTTAACACATACTGCAAAAATGGGATAAGAGAATATGAAATTCTTACTAATATTTTTAGATAAAATTGTAGAGGATGAGATGGGTTTCGCGTGGCTACAAACGATGCGGCAATCGAAGCTCTGGAGAGAAAGTTATGGTGGTTTGAGTGTTTGGGAGTTAGGGTTTCACTCACTTATTCCCCCCTCCCTTCAATTTCAGCATGAATGTGATAATGAATGGGTGTTGATGCTGAAATGGCCATTAGTAAGAGTATATATATGTTGGGCTTGGGCTCAACTTTGGGTAAAAACCTTTAAAATTAGCGTTTTAATTTACGTTTTAAACATTTTTACCTTCTCAATTATGAATTTCAACTCTTTAACCTTCTCTACTCATAATTAATTTTCTCAGTCATCGTACCAGACAGATCCAAGCTGGTACTGCCAGTCAAATTTTCACTGCGTTTTTTACGCAAAAAAACTATGTTTTTCTACTTGAAAAAATCTTCTGAATCCAAATATCATCGTTAAATCTTCAAATTATGATTGTTAAATTTTCCAACCCTTATTACTCATATTTAATTAATTACTTATTTAACTATAGTTTTGACCGGGTTTTACAATGATTGTCCCGATTTTTTCAGGCCTCAACAAAATTAAAAAACTATCCAGTCCCGTAACCCGATCGACGCAAAAATAATCCCTACTCATATCCATTACACAATTCACATTATCACATCAGCCTTCACCCCTTACATCCACGAAGTCACTGCCTTTGCTCTTTCCGTCACACACACTAACCCATAACGCCCAGCGTCGTCGCGCCTCGCCGTCGCACCTCTCCCCTTCGTGGCTCTATCACAATCTCGCACACATCCTCGCAGGCTCGCATCCCGCCGTTGCGCCTCTCCGTCGCTAGCTCGCACCCTCTCTGTCGCTACTGCTCCTGTGTCGTGGATATCTATGTATGTATCTTCCTGGTACTGTGAAAGCTATAGCTGAGGTTTGTGTTTTATGCAAAATGTGGCCACATGATCGAGTCCATGCATGTCTATCAATTTGCAAGCTTTAGTCTTCATCTCTATTCTCCTTCAAAACCAAACCTGTGATTCTCACTTTTGGAATCTCAACTCTCCCAATATTTCTTTTCTCTCAATATCCTTCTTACTCATCACATCTCTTTGATTTCATAATTTTTAATATTTACTTTCTAACCCGTAATCTATAGATGTAAATCTTTATTGTACATGTTTTTTTTATTTTGTTTCTTAATTTAATATGATTTAAACTAAATTTACTTTTGTAATAATAATTTTTTTTATTTCCTAGGTGAAAGGGGGTTAGTAGCTAGTCTAAAGGGGAAATGAGTTGATGAATTATTTTTTTGTTTGTTAACTTTTATAATATAGTGTAGAGTAAAATATTTTTTCGGTTCTATCTTTTTTTATTAGATGCATGAGCTCTTTTGTGTTGCAAAGGATGACAAAAAATATTTATGTGTGACATAATTTGTATAATTTGGCTTTCATCAGTCTTACATAAATGATAATAATTTGATTGAAATCTCTGCAATATCATTTTGATTATGGTAGATAAAGAGTCTCAATTCAATGTTATCATCCATATAGAACAGGTGAATACTAGGTCATACAAGTTAACGTCACATGTAAGCATTTTACACCTTTTTTTATTTTGGAGATTTTGATAGAAAGGCTTATGTGTATAGCAAAAAAGGAGAATAGGAGAGCGAATTATCATTTTTCAATCGTTAAGGTGTAAGTTGTCTAAATTAAAAAAAGATAAGGAGTAAAGAGGGGCGGCAAAATGAGTCAAACTCGCCGAGCCAACCCACTAAAAAGGCAAATCAGGTTAGAATATAAAATTCGCCAAATAAAAAATCTGTCAAACCTGCACCGCCATTCGCGAGTTTTGGCAGGGCGGAGCAGGCCCATTGAATGAAAGATAATTTTATTTTAGTTTTTTTATAAAATAAAAGAGTGATTAGTACGTACTACAAAAATTATTAATTATATAATTTTTAAACATATTTTTTAATTATTAATTTTATTTATTTTATCTTATATTTTCATATATATATATATATAAATTATGTGACTTATTTTTTAAAATAAAAATATTTTTATTAAAAGATATTATTTTAAATAATTTTATTAAAGTTAAAAATTAAAAAATAATAAAAAATTATATTATAACTTAATTATTTTTATTTAAATTTTTTATTATTATTTTTTAATTAATTTTATTAATTTTTTTGAAAAAAATTAAGCAGACTAAGTCTACCGAGTCACCATACAATAAAATAGACTAGTATTCTGACTTTTGAGCCCAACGGCCTTGATAGAGCGAGACGGGTTACTAGCTTTGCCACCACTACTATGAGCTAGCACTGCTTGACAATGGATTTTGGGGCCTACACCAACTATACTAATGCGTGCATGACAAGGAAAAATAAAAATATCATGACTAATCAGAAAGCCGCTACCGTGGAAGCTGTGTTTAAATCATAGTTCTAAAAAATATCATCACTAATCATAAACCCCGCCCCCTCTTTTCTCTTCTCTCTCAAACGGAACCCTAGCAGCAGGAGCAGCCAGCGCCCCAGTCCCGCTGTTGCCGATCCTCTTCTCCTCGCGTCGCCAGAAGGTCTGCTCTGAGCTGCTGTTGGCGTCGAAATCTCTGTCCTCGTCGTCAAACCCGCCTCTGTCCTCGTTGTCGTCGGCCGCCCTGAACTCGTGTCTCCGTCCTCGTCGTCGAGCCCTCTCCCCCCCTCTCTCTCTCTCTCGTCAAGCCTCTGTCTTCGAGCCCCCTTCTCTCTGTCCGAGCTCACTTTCCTTCTCCATCGCCGTTACTTTCCTTCCTTCCTCGACGCCGTAAGCAAAGCTGCTGATTTTGTTAATTTTACTGTTCTGAGTTGCTGATTTTTCTGTATTTGTTCATTTTTGCTTATTTTGTTAAATTTTGATGGATGATGGTTATGGGTTTTTTTTTGTTAAATTTTCTAAAATAATTTTGTCATTATGTTGTTGCTGATTTTTTGGAATAGTGTTTGTCGCTGATTTTCTGGAATAATGTTGTTGCTGTTTTGTTAAATTTTGTGATGATTATGATTTGTTGCTGTTTCTGAAATAATATTGGAACCTTTACTGGTGATTATGATTTATGATGATGATATTATGATAAGTGTCTTCGTTTAGATGAAAATTTATTTGTTAATGTTTTTTTGTGGTAAAATATTATGTGCTGTCATTTACGTATGTTTTTATTTTCTTTTAGTTATAAATTATATATTAAATTTTTAATAATTTTATCTTATATTTAATTAAGTCGGCTGAATTTTGGTTGAATTTTGGTTGAATTCATTAAATTATTGAACCAATCATTCTATTTGATTATTGACTGGGTCGACTTTTGCAACCTTGGTTTAGAATTTATTTGGGTAAGCTTTTAAAAAAAAAGATTTTTTTTTTTTCGAGTTATCTTTTTTTAAAGGTCTTATAGAAAAATAAAAATAATTTTATGTTTGAGTATCTCATACAAAAAGATATTTTTATTTATCAATTATGTTTAAGTATAATAATATAAAAATATTTTTTTGTTTATTTATTACATAAAAATATTTTTTTTTAAAAAAAAAATTTAAATTATAAATTACAATTTTTTAAAAAAGATATTTTTATTTTTTAAATATTTTTATTTTTACTATTAAAAATTTGTTAAACACACTTAAAAAATAAAAAAAGATATTTTTTATTAAAAAAAAGATTTTTTTATCAAGATATTGCCCCAAACAAGCCCTTAAATAGCTATCGCGTTTGCAATTAAAAAATCAAAAATCAAATACCAAGTACCCAATAGCGGTGCCCTACCCTCCACCTCTTCCGCCACCTTCCACTGTTTAGGTAAACCATAACCACCCCTGCGCTCTTCTTTGCTTATTTTGGAGCTTCGCGTGTGAAGTTATAATATTTTCTTGTTTTGTTATAGCTAGATAATCATAGCCTGGTTGTTGTTGTTGTTCTTCTTCTTCCCTATGTTTGTGAATGGATTATTTTTCATTTGAACTTTATGTATATGAAATATGAATATCTGGTGGTTGGTGCTTAGTAGTAGGTTTAATTTGTGAATGTTCCAGCTGCTATTCAATACAAGCTTGTTGATCTTGTTGGATTGGTTTGGTCTCTAGTTAAAGTAGCTGATATGAAATAAAATCATCAATAGTTGTTGTTGTTCTAGTGTTAGAGTTGAAGCTCTTGGATACTAGGACTTGTGATCATCAACGTTAACAAAAGAAAAAGGGAAGGGAAGAAAGAAAGGGCTTCTACTATATGTTTTTGGATTACATTTAGGTGCATATTGCTATTATTTATTGCTTTATTTTTCATTTGAACCTAACTAGATATTATTGCTGCAGATTCTTAGCTGCAGTTGGGCAAAGATTTTTCTCATCTCTGTCATGGCAACTAGTAAGTGATGAGTCATTACATTTTCACTTGTCTTTAGTCGTTCATTTTGTATATAGTTTGATCATATCAGTTACCGCTTTGATCATCAACACATTATTTTAGGGTCAACTTTAATGGGAAATTATGTGTTTATCTTAGATATGACATTGTACTTGATGGATATTGATTTCCTGCAGGACTTCAGTTTGAGAATAATTGTGAAGTTGGAGTCTTCTCGAAACTTACCAATGCCTACTGTTTGGTTGCCATTGGGGGTTCTGAAAATTTCTACAGGTTCCATTCTTTATGGCTTAGTGAAAATATACATACTTCCCCGGTGGATTCAAGTTATTTTTGAGCTTGTTGAAATTGTAAAAGTGGATCTCTTGATGAATAAATTGATGTGTCTTTTCATGCAGTGCCTTTGAGGCTGAGTTAGCAGATGTTATCCCTGTTGTCAAAACCTCCATTGGTGGAACTCGTATCATTGGTCGTCTTTGTGTTGGTAAAGTTTTTCTCTTGGCTTGTCAAATCTCAATTGATATCAATCTTTAAATTGTGAAGGCTTGAACTATCGAAATACTGATAAGAGATGACTACATTTTTTCCCCTTCTAGAAAAACAAGCAAGAGATGGTTACCTTAGTTTCTTCTATTAATTGATTATTGCATTTTAGACCTCTTATTAACTGGACTTTCTTTTGGTGTGCAGGAAACAAGAATGGTCTTCTCTTGCCGCATACCACAACAGACCAAGGTTTTTCTTAATTTCTGATTTTCTGATTAATATGTTTCATGTTAATTTTATTCTTAGTGTATTTGATTCCAATGCCATGGTTGCATGTTAATTTGTATCCTGGGTGCATGTTGATTTGTATCCTTAGTGTTGTTAGATGCGATTTGGTTGTTGTGTTGTATCTTGTCAAAACATCTTGTTGATTGGTGCTTGGTGCTACACCCTCTTTCAAGAGGAGAAATTAAAATTCACCATACCTATTTTTATCACTAAAGTAATCTGTGTTCTTTTTCGATAGTGTTGTCAAACTAAGGTGGCATTTATTTTTCGGAACTGTAGATGGTTGGAGATTATCTTTTAACGGAAAACAAAAAGCTGTATACAAGTTTCTACTAACTAGTGATTTTGGTTATCTTGCATGTTACATATCTCCATGTTTTGCAGTGTGGGAGTTGATTATAAGTTAATTCTCTAGTGTACAATTTTGGTATGTCCTGATGTCTCGTAGATCCATGGTTTCCGAAATTGATTTTTGGAAACAATCAAACAATATTGTAGTGATTTAAGTGCATAACCCTCACATAAAACTATTAATTTTCCACCACTCTAACAGTCTCATGTGAGGGATTATGCTCCTGAACCACTACCACATTATCCAAAGGCACTTTTTAGAATGTTGTTTAGCATTTGAGCAGTGATGTGTTGAGTTCTGTTTTGTTAGCACAGGTAAGATAGTTATCAATTACCCATATCATAAGAACTATTTCTAAGATTTCTCAATAGTTGTAAGTGAACAACAAAAGCAATACCAAACAAGCTGCCAAATTACAGGCTACCTATCTTGTTGATTCCAAGCATCTGGAATTGTTATAAACATTGTTTCCAAAATTATTCTTGATGTTTGCCGTGGTTGTATCAGTTTACTTGTCTTGGATTGTTTCTTAGTAGCATTTTCCTCATATATGGCATATCCATTGTTCAAGTATGCTCGTCATGATATTGTACTGACTCATCGTACTTGATCGTTTTTGCCACGGCTGTTGCTGAAGAACTTCAACATTTGAGGAATAGTTTACCCGATCAAGTTGTTGTTCAACGCGTAGATGAAAGATTGTCGGCTCTGGGAAATTGTATAGCATGTAATGACCATGTTGCCCTCGCACACACCGATCTCGACAAGGTAGATTGTCTTGTTATAGATTGTAGCTTTTTCTCTCTCCTATCTATGCTAATCCTTGATACATATTTAAGATTGTATAGACACTTCTTCACATGATTTTACAATGCTTTAGTATTTACGTTGAAATTGGTGTTCAGGAAACTGAGGAGTTAATTGCAGATGTTCTTGGAGTAGAAGTTTTCAGGCAAACTATCGCGGGCAACATTCTTGTTGGCAGTTACTGCGCCTTATCAAACAGGGGTGGTTTGGTAAGCACAAGATGTTCTCTTCAAAATTGTAACTTAGATATGTGTACAACATTGCTATATATGAATATGACCGTACCCTTGGTTCAGGTTCACCCACATACTTCAATTGAAGACTTGGATGAGCTTTCGACCCTTCTTCAGGTGCCCTTGGTGGCTGGGACTGTCAACCGTGGCAGTGAAGTAATAGCAGCCGGCATGACAGTAAATGACTGGACAGCATTTTGCGGGTCAGATACGACGGCAACGGAACTGTCCGTGATTGAGAGTGTTTTCAAGCTGAGAGAAGCACAGCCCAATGCAATTGCGAATGAGATGAGGAAATCTCTCATTGATAGTTATGTATGAGTGATAAAACTGTAGCCACTTTGCATACCGTAGTGTTCTGCTTATTTTGTGCTAAGGTATTAAAGTTTTGGTGATAGCTTTTGTGATATTTTTCTATTTTTCCTTTTGTGGAACAACTTGGTCATAGTGTGTCGTCTAAATTATAAACACTTAATTCAATCAAGAATTTTGGCTTTAATTAATTGTATGTGTCATGCTCTATTTTGTTATTTTATTGAGTTTGCGGTGATCCATGAATCTATAGCTACCGGTGCATGACTGCGTGCACTTGCGTTACATGGGCTTGATATATATATAAGTAAAGGTTATCACCACGCGTGTATATTTTGTATTTTATTTAGTAGTATCTTTTTATTTTTCAAATTAACATAAAATAAGAATTAGGGTTAAAAAATGGTCCATTACCAGTTTACCACTATAACTTGTAACGTTTTTAAGATTTGGGAGAGGCATTGAAGTCATTTATCATAACCAAACTCATTTACTAGCTATCATATTGATTCATATAAATTTTTATAAATTTACGAAGATTATTTACACAAATTTGATAGTCACACACACATAATTTGGTTCAATAGAATTTCTTTTGTAATAATCTACTCTATTGCTATTAATGTAAAGAAAAAGTTGGACAACTCTTAGTTCTTGAAACTAGGAATGCTTCAAGGTATAGAGAGGGCGTTCCTAAAAAATTTGAGGTTAATACACCATTAGTGAAAGAGGTAGATGTATTAAGTACCCATTGTTGTGAAGGAAAAATAGAGTATCGCTTTCTTGTTCTTGAAGTTGGAATTGCTTTGAAATCATTAAATCACTTGGCCAGTATCTTTAAAGATTAAGAGTATACCATCTCGATGAAGAGCCTGTAAATTTATTAAGGTTTAACAACATTGCATTAATTATTCTTTCAATCCTGCTACTTCTACACCCTTTATAATAAAGTGTTTTGACACTAATATTTTCTTCATAACCAAATATGCATTCTCTTTATTTTGTTAAAAAAATTTATTTAAATACACAATCAATTAACAACTGTATATGAGTATCAAGAGTGTTTAGATATAACTAGTATTTTTCTTATTTTTAAAGTATCAAGAGTGTTTAGATATAACTAGTATTTTTCTTATTTTTAAAGAGTAAGTTATCATAATTTTTTTCCTCATCTTTGTTATTATAATTGTGTAAGAGGGATAAGAATTATATGTTTTATATGTATATAATATTTATAAGTTATTTGTATAAGAATATTTAGGCGCGTTGCATCATTCCATAAGTTTCCTCAAGATCCATGATGCGGAGGTGTGAATAGTTATATGGTGATGCGGAAGTGTAAATGATTATGTGGTGATCCAGAGTTATGACAAAAAAAAAGGAAATAGGAAGTAATTAACATAGTAAAGTTTTCCAACTTAGCAAATGACCCAAGTCAACCGATTAAAATGAAACTAAAAAATCTGACTACGACTCTTAATAAACACTGTATTTGCATACAAAAAGAAATGCCTTTTCTAAGCAGTGAAACCGAAAATTTTCCAGTGGCATTTGCAAAAAATCTCAAAAATGAACAATCATTGTAGAACCAAATATTGTATGGATGACGAGAAACGGTCTGAATTTACCCTAGCAAAACATTAAAGGTACAAAGCAAGCTCCAAATCAAGAACTCAAAACTTAACAAGAGACTAGACTGAAAAGCTCAGCAAGACCTAACAAAGGGTCAACTCTATATGTCAAAAAAGCACCAGTCAGCTTAGTCATGTTCTCAGTCAGGTAGAATTTGCTCGCCATCGGCATCTACCTCAGTCTCAACCTTGGGCTTCGAAGGACCCTGGCCTGCTCCAGGGGCCTGCCTCTTCTTGATTCCACTCACTACATCGTCAATCCGGAGAAGCATGCAAGCAGCTTCGACTGCAGTCTTAAATGTTTGTGCCTTCACGTTGTATGCATCCCAGATCTAAGATCATATTAAGAAAAAACAAAACAATTCAGAGATCATTCACATGCTGTATCAGTAAATCACTTGAAACGATGTATATATGTACATAATGAAATCTAGTATAGATGCTCGTGAAAAGCAAAGGGAAAAATTGAGTAGGGTATTGTCTTCTCTATTCAGGAGTGAAATAACTGAAGCCTGTCGGACATAATTCTAATATGATAAGACTAACATTGGTTGGGAAATGGTTATTGGTTGTTTTCGGAATATGTCAAATTAAAGAAAATTAATGCACCTTAGCTTCTTTCATGTCAGTGATGGCACCAGTATTTCCATCTATGCCAACCCACGCATTCTCTCCATTCGCATGCTATATTCCAAAACACAAAATTATACATGCTCAACAAAAAAATCATCTAGAAATGAAATTTCGAAAGTTCTTACTTTTCCCTGTAGTGCAGTCATAGTCCTGATGACGTTAATTCCACAATTTTGTGCCAAAGTACGAGGTATAGCCTCAAAAGCAATGGCAGCTGCTTCATATGGCCACTGATAGTCAACAAGGATACGTAAGTGAAAACCAGATTAAACTACAGCTACGGGACGATAAAAAAAGCCTACCATAGAACTTAAGGGCAGGGGCAAGATTACACTCACCTTCAGCTACGGGACGATAAAAAAAAAGCCTACCGTAGAACTTAAGTGAAGGGGCAAGACTACACTCACCTTCTCTATTCCTTGAACTGATGAACTCTTCTGCTTCAAAGTCGCTGATACAGTCAACTCGGTAGCACCACCTCCAGGAACAAGATTTGGGTTTTTTATTATATTCCTTGCAACAGACATAGCATCCTGTCATGAAAACATCATTTAGGAAGCAGTTACCAAATCTACAGGTTCTCAGTACCAATCAACAAGCATACCTGTAAGTTTCTTTCAACTTCATTCAAGAGATCCTTACTAGCTCCCCTCAATAGTACAGTACAAGCTTTAGGGTCTTTGCATTCAACAATAAATGCAAAAAACTCATCTCCGATTTTCTTTACTTCAAATAACCCGGCGCCAGTACCAACATCAGATTCCTGTAATTCATCTGGTCTGTTCACAATAACAGCACCACATGCTTTTGCAATTCTATTATTATCAGTTTTCCTCAGCCTTCTGATAGCACTCACTCCATGCTTGCTAAGATAATGGCATGCCAAATCACTAAGGCCCTTCTCTGTAATCACTAAATCAGGTTTAAACTTCAATATTTGCATGCAAAGCTCCTGAATGTATTCTTCTTCCATCTTCAACAAGAGACTCCAGTCTTCTTCTCGGAGAAGTTCAGCATTTGTTTGGTTTTCACCCTTTTTATACTCAAGGGGACTGTCAAGAAGGATGATGCGTGGGTTAACAATTTTTCTCCTCATTTTGCCAGGGGCAACCACATCTTTGTTTATCATAACTCCTTTAAGAACTTTGGAATCCTCCAGCTGCCCACCAGGTACCTTCTCAACCTTAATATAATTTTTTATATCTACATCTCTCAAGCCTTTGCCAAGATCAACACCCACTGTGGTAGTAGCATCAATAGCTAAATCCTGGAAATTAACCACACAGATATAGAATTATTATCCAGACGTTTAAAGTCATGAAAAAATTATTTGGGTTCACAGTATCATAAGGTTTTAATAACATTAACTCGAAGCAAATTAAAAATGTGAAGTCAAGAGCCAAAGGACGGGAATAATTTCCAAGACTTGTTTGCTACATTTGCATGCACCTGAATATTAATAATGTATACTTATAGCTATGCAAACATGAGCCATCCCAATTATTCCATATTCCAACCTAATTATACAAAGATAACTCAACCTACATCTTGTGTATATGCTGACAAAAATAATTCAGCCTCTAGACAATATGCTCAAATTACAACATGAACAAAAAAGTTGTATTGATCAAAATAACAAATGAATTTTTATAAGTTCATTCATGGCTGATGAAACTTATGCTTCACAATTTCCCTTCAACTAACACTGAAAGTATTATGCCCGTTTATTGATGGCTTTAAAAACTATCCATAAGCAAGAAAGATCCAGCCAACAAATAAAAAGATATATAAGGTGGACGGGGGAAGACAACAAATTTAAAAATCTAGGAGAAAGAATAATGTATACTCACAGCAATTAAATCCCCAAATTGACTAGTGAATTTGGTACCTATGCAGCTTTTAACTAGCCCCAGCATTGTGGATCCTGCAGTTTTATCCACATGAAGAATGTGTAAAGATGAGACTACATGTAGGGGATTACAGAAATAATATAGATCAATTATATCAGAGTATCAGACAAAATAACTTCAAAATGGTAATGGCATCTGTTGAGCATACATCATACTCAGATAGTAACAAGTCACAAACTCACCAAATCAACAAAAGTAAACAATGTAATTTGTGGAAAGTGTAATCGGTAAGAAACTCAAGCAAACAAAATAAATAGATAAATGTGGCAGCAATACTTACTATCTTTAGTATCAATAGGCATTGCAATTTTGTCAAGAACAGCAATGGCATCCTCCAGAGCTTTGTTGTAAGCTGCAGATCACAAAGTGATGGAGTCATCAAATACAATAGCAACTGCTTAGAAAAGATCCAGAAGCAAATATAATTACCTCGGCAAATGACTGTGGGGTGATAATTCTTCTCAATGAAAGCTTCAGCAACATGAAGCATCTCACCAGCTGTAAATATATTAAACATATAAAGTGTGTGGAGAAAATGAGGAAGTATTGCTCAATAAATCAAATGAGATTATAAGATGAACAACAAAATATGGAATTCACCAATCATGACTTGTTACTCAACCATACAGAAATAAAGTAAACAAAGCTGTGCAACAACTGTCCTTCACTCCTTCCAGTCTCAATTCATAACAATATCAACAGTTAAAAGAGTAATGGTAGAATGGATCCGCATGAAGTAAAGCACCAGGTGAGAATTCCTTACAAAAACAGGATCTTTTCCCACTAGGTGAAAAATCATTATTTGAGAAAAGGAATAAGAAAACAAAATACATAAGATATACCAAGAATGATGACAGATGTTGTTCCATCTCCCACTTCTTCATCTTGGGTACGACTCAATTCAATCATAGACTGCAGCATTGCAAATAAGAGTGCAGTATTAGAAATTTCAAACCAAGCTGTAACTGAAACCTAAATATCTTTGCATATGCAGAAAACCGTGTTTTCATAAATTTCTTCTCAGAATGCAAGCAAATATCAATGAAGTAAAGTTAGAGAGGTAATTCATACCTTTGCAGCTGGGTGAGCAACATCTAATTCACGCAAGATAGCATTTCCATCATTTGTCACCACAATTCCTATTAGTTGAGGAAAAAGAATGGGGTATCAGACAAATATGTAGAAACAAAATCCAAGATTGCAAATGAACAGTTATACTAAAAACAAATAGAAGAAATTAATAATATCAGGGAAGAGTATTACTTCAAAGAATGCTCAATATCGTTATGTTAAAAAATAATTTAAAGATGAAAGTTATCATGACATGGAAGAATCGTAAATAGCATCAAGTCAAAAAGTATTATGAATGAGAAAATACTGACCACCCCCAGCATCAAGCAGCATTTTTAACATCGATCTAGGTCCCAAGGTTGTACGAATTATATCAGCAACGGCCTGGCAGGGAGCAAGCATATTAGAAAACTAAAAAAAGATAACTAGAGAACAGATTACATGAAATCCAGATAATCCACAATTAAAGTTCTAACACAAATACAATAGCACATGCTATCTGTTGCATGATTTACTTTACTAAATCCTCAACATATGTAAGCATATCAGTCCCAGAAAAAGAGAAAACATTGCACACCATAATTGTTTCGGAAATTTGGGATTGTACATTGAAAACACAATGAGTTCAAACAGAACAAACAAAAATGGTCCAGAACTTACAAATTCTTGGAAACAGAAACCTGGACGTATAAACTAAAAACAGAAGATAATTTTAAATTATATTCTCATGAGTTTCTAACTTATATTCTTCAAATAGTGTATAGATGGTTTTACATCAGTCCAAGAAATTAATTTAAAGGGAAGACCGAATACGACCACTTTTGTCGAGTCACATTGTACCTCAGTTAGTGAATGAAATGTCACAATGCACCTTAACCCAAACTATAATACTATATATATATCTATGTGACTACTTCCCCGTAAGGACAACGGGTATAAATAAAAAAACTGCAAAAACCCCCCTCTTTGCCTATCTCTATGATTTAAACTTTTATTTTTCATCCAAGGGGGAATCTTTGAGGCATAAAATGTCAAGAAGACAATCACACAAAAATCTAAACCAGAAAGTTACACTCAATAGTCAATATCTCATACCTTTGATGCATTGATATTAGCATGCTGCACCTTGCTACCAGACTCACGCTTCAAATTGTCCTCTGCTCAATTTCAACACATATTTGATGATCGATCAGTACCCAATGAAAGGCTCATAATGCATAACCGAAAAAACCCTCAATTTAGTGAATAAATATCATGAAAGTTAAAACTTGAGAATACCACACAAGAAAAATGAGAACAACAAAAAAAGAAAAAATACTTAAACAGAAATGATACACTTGCTGATTTAATATTGAAAATTAACTAAACTTGGTTTTTTACTTTTAACTTCAAAAAAAATCACTTCAGAGGAAATTTCAATAGAAAATTAAACTCAATGGCACTCCAAGTAATAGTTTAAATCAGATCAAGTAATAATCCACCGCGAAAGTCAAATTAAATAGAGATTCAGATCAATTACCAACAACAACAACAACAACAATAATAATAATAATAATAATAATAATAATAATAATAATAATAATAACTCACTGAGAACTAGAACCGGGGCCTGCATGATTTGAAAGTAGGAGGACCTGCGTTGCTGCACAGAAAAACAAGTTAGGTTCAATCACAGCAATGAAACGACGGCGTTTAATCGACGTTTAGAAAAGAAGGTAGCAGATAGATATGTATGCTACGAGAAAGGGGGAAATGTGACGGTGTGAATCGGAAGAGGGTTCAGCGGATCAGAAAGAAGAAAGGGCATAGTTCAGGTACCTGGTTTTGGTAGAAGAAAAGGCAGCTAGAGCACACAAAGAAGAAGAAGAAGAAGAAGAAGAAGAAGAAAACTTTTTCCTTTTTTCGCAGTTGCAGGATGCAGGTCGAAGTGAAGTGACAGCGCAAGTGAGAGACACTCTCAGGGTTCTTCCTTCCGCCAAAACCCTTCTTTCTTCACTTCCACTTTACCCTTTCTCTTTCAAGTATTCTTTTTCTTTCCTATTTAAACATAGAAAAAAATACTGCAAGATTTAATTTTTAGTTTTCGATTAAAAAAACGTAATTTAATTCTACAATCGTATTGTTGTAAATTCACATTAATTTAGCCAATGGCATAGTTTACCCATACTCAATTAAGATGTTGCGGGTTCGAGTCTCTTATCTTTAATAAAAAAAATTCACATTAATTTAAAGATGAGTTTAGTTAACACGAATTCTAAAATATGCTTATTATTTGTAAAAAAATTTAAATATTTTTATTTTACAAAAATATATATTTAAATAGGTCCTTAAAAAATTTTTTGCGAATATTTTTGTCTTTAAAAAAATTTTAGTAGGTTGAGGTCCCTAAATTTAACAAAAATAAGACATATAGATTTTTATATCACATTTTTAAGGATCTATTTATACAAATGAAAAGAATAGATCTAATTAAAGTAAACAGCAGTTCTTGCTTCTAATTTCTGTTCTTTTGATTTTTTGAGCTGCCGCAGATGAAGCTTGTCATCAGAGAAAGCAAGCTACTGCCACCAACTCTTAATTAAGCCGTATCCTCTTCCTTGTTCTGATTTCAATTTTTTCATTTTTGAAACCATAACACTCTCATCTTTACTCTAATTCTACTTTGTTTCTTTGCCATATGCTTGTTTTAATCATGGTGGCCTATATCTTTATTTTAGCTCAGTCCCTTTTTGGCTTCTATTTTCTGCTACAATTGGGTCGAGTATTGACGCTGGTGTTGCCATGGGACTGTTGAAGCCGCTGCTGCTTCTGATTTTGTTATCTTGGTACTGGTCTGATCTTTTCCTTAGGATAGATCCATTTACACATTCTGTTTTGTCACTGCTATGGTTGCCATGTTCAGGTTTTAATTCAATTTTAGTCCTTGCTTTGTTTTGAATTCCTAGGGCTGTAATTGCTTTTGATTCCGATCCAATTTGAATCCTCTGTTTTGCTGCAACCATGGCCACCGCTGTGAAGGCTAACATTGTCGTTGTTCTGGTTGCTGCCACTACCGTTTCGGTTCCGTGAAAGTCAGCGCTGCTGCCATGAAACTAAAAGAGAAAGGAGTTGTCATGTTTAATCTATGTGAACTCGGCTAATCGCGGTAGGGGGTTTAATTTAAACGGTTTTTAATTTAAGAATGTCCAGAAAGTTTATTGAATAACTGCAAATAGGTTTAATTGTTGTAAGTAATTGATTTGGTTAGATGAATGTTGAATTGTGGCTGCGATTGTGATTGAATTTGTGAATTTTGTGAAATTGATTTATTATATGTGGATTATGAATTGTTGATGAGTGTTTGTTGAGAATCCTGAATTTTGATAGGTTATATTGGATTGATTACCGTTGAGTTAGTTATTTGATATATTGTAATGATGGTAAACTTGGTTGATGATTGTTTTGAAATTGATTTTGAGAGGTATTGAAGGTTGACTCTTGAAATATTAAACTTTTTTGTTGAAAATCTTATTTTATGCATTACTTTTAAACGAAGTTAGAAATTTTGAAAAGCTATAACTAATTCTGTGATGATCAGAATTGCATGAGACCAAGTCTAGGTTAAACTTGAGAATACATGAAACTGGTTTGGAAAATTTAAGGCATTTTCGTTAAATATACAATTTATGACAAATTTTTGAAATCAGGTCGTTGAATCTGTCTTGCTGCAGAAAAATTCGAACAGGGTAGCAATTTGGTTGTCTTGCTGCGACTCCTACGAGCTGAGTTTTGAAGCGAAAATAATTTTTTTTTAAAACTTGATTAACTTGGTTTATTACTCTAAAACTTCAGAATTTTAGGAGTTAAGGATTGGGAGTTGTAAGTTTTTGAAAATTGGTGGTCAAAGTTGGAAAGAATCAGTTTTCAGCAAGTTATGCATCAACTTCCAATGCTTGTAACTCTTAGAATTGAATAGCAATTGGGTTGCAACCAAGACACACTTGTTGCTAGATAATTTAGGATTTTCCAAACCAAAATTTAGCTCAATTAAAGTTTTGTAGTAAAAGTTATGTAAGTTGAAAGATACCAAGCTTGCTGATTTCTAAAACAGGTTTTGACTTATTTCTACCTAACTTCCAAGCTATATAACTTTTTTTATTAAAAATGGTACTGACCTGAAACTAATTGAAAAATAAATCTTAACAAGTTAAGCTGAATCATATTAATTTTGAAGGTCATTGGATTTAATTTGGATTTTATACGGAATTTTGAATATTGAACGCCGCTGCTGTTTTCTAGTTTTTAAGCACTGCAGAGCAGTCACGGTTTTTCTTTTATTCGTGAGGCTAGATTGATAAAAAAATTATGATTTTTGATTTATTAGAAAGATTTACTCGAGATGGTCGCCTGGACATAAAGTTTGTACAATTCCAAATTCATTTGGTATTTTGAAAACAGAATTGAAATTAGACTGTCGAGGTTGTTTTGGTGACATCTTTGAATATGAGATTTAAGAATAGATTTTCTATACTATTATCAAATATTTTTGAGAATATATTGTTGTGGCAATTGTTGATAAAAGGCTGATGAAATGTTGAGAAAGAGAGAACCCGTAAGGATGGCTAAGTCCTATTTTTAGAGGATATTATGTCTGAACTTTTATAAAAATGTAAGGATTTAATTAAAATGTCCTATGTTAAATGTGCTTTGGATATATAATCTATAAATTTAATGTTTGATAACTGAAAATACATGTTCAAGGTACTCAGAAGTGGTTTGAATTAAGCTCGTTAAAGTAATGCTTATGAAATAAATTTGCTGGTTGAAGTTTGAACAAAAGAGTGCTTAAGAAAGATAAGTTATTGCTTAACATATGTCATAGAAGAGCAAAGTAATTTTTGTCTTATTTCTTTAAAGACACATATAAAAGATTTTCAAAGAATGATAATTACATAAATACTATTAAAAGTAATTCTTATTCAAAAGAAACCAAATGAAACTTAAATACATATCATACCTACCCCTCTGCGTAAAATAAAATCTCACGGGACAACAGTGAGAGGACTCTATGAAAACAATTAAAATCACAACTAAAGTTTTTTTATTTCTGCCACAGTAGAGCAGAAAGTTCTTATGATTTTTCAACCCTTGCAAAAAATAAATAGCTACTCTTCTGGTCCAGCCTCTGCTCTACTGTGGCAGAAAAGTGGGCAAAAAACAGACTACTCTACTGTGGCAGACCAAAAATTTCTACTCTACTGTGGCAGACAAAGAACTTTAGTTATGATTTTCATTACTTTCATAGAGTCCCTTCATTGTTGTCCCGTGAGATTTTATTTTACGCAGAGGAGTAAGTATGGTATGTATTTAAGTTTCATTTGGTTTCTTTTGTATAAGAATTATTATTAATAGTATTTATGTAATTATCATTCTTTGAAAATCTTTGATATGTGTCTTTAAATAAATAAAACAAAAATTACTTTGCTCTTCTATGGCATATGTTAAGCAATAATTTATCTTTCTTAAGCACTCTTTTCTTCAAACTTCAACCGGCAAATTTATTTCATAAGCATTACTTTAACGAGCTTAATTCAAACCATTTCCAAGTACCTTGAACATGTATTTTCAGTTTTCAAACATTAAATTTATAGATTATATATTCAAAGAACATTTCACATAGGGCATTTTAATTAAATCCTTACATTTTTATGAAAGTTCAAACATAATATCCTCTAAAAATAGGACTTAGCCACCTTTACGGTTCCTTCTTTCTCAACATTTCATCATCCTTTTATCAGCAATTGCCACAACAATATATTCTCAAAAGCATCTGATAATAGTATAGAAAATCTATTCTTAAATCTCATATTCAAGGTTGTCACCAAAACAACATCGACAGTCTAATTTCAATTCTATTTTCAAAATAGAAAATGAATTCGAAATTGTACAAACTTTATGTCCAGGTGACCATCTCGAGTTAAGATTTATAATAAACTAAACTCATAATTTTTTTTATCAATCTAGGCTCAGAAATAGAAGAAAAACCGTAAGTATTCTGCAGTGCTTAAAAACCAGAAAACAGTAGCAGCGTTCAATATTCAAAATTCCATATAAAATCCAAATTAAATTCAATGGCCTTAAAAATTAATATGGTTTAACTTAACTTGTTAATATTTATTTTCCAATTAGTTTCAGGTCAGTAACATTTTTAATAAAAAAGCTACATAGCTTGGAAGTTGGGTAGAAATAAGTCAAAACCTGTTTTAGAAATCAGCAAGCTTGGTATCTTTCAACTTATATAACTTTTACTACAAAACTTTAATTAAGATAAATTTTAGTTTGAAGACTCCTAACTTATCTAGCAACAAGTGTGTCTTGAATGAAACCCAATTTCTATTCACTTCTAAGAGTTAGAAGCATTGAAAGTTGATGCATAACTTGCTGAAAATTGATTCTTTCTGGCTTTGACCACCAATTTTCAAAAACTCACAACTCCCGATCCTTAACTCCTAAAATTCTGAAGTTTTAGAGCAATAAACCAAGTTAATCAAATTTTAAAACAAAATTAGTTTTGCTCCAGAACTCAGCTCTTAGGAGTCGCAGCAAGATAATCAATTTCAATTTCAAAACAATCACCAACCAAGTTTATCACCATTACAATATATCAAATAACCAACTCAATGGTAATTAATCCAATATAACCCATCAAAATTCAGGATTCTCAACAAACACTCATCAACAATTCATAATCCATGTATAATCAATCAATTTCATAAAATCCACAAATTCAATCACAATCGCGGCCACAATTCAACATTCATATAACCAAATCAATTACTCACAATAATTAAACCTATTTGTAGTTATTCAATAAATTTTGTGGGCATTCTTAAATTAAAAACCGTTTAAATTAAACCCCCTACCTTGATTAGCCAAGTTCACATAGATTAAACGTGACAACTCCTTTCCCTTTTAGTTTCATGGCAGCAGCGGTGACTTTCACGTAACTGGAACGGCAGTGGCAGCAACCAGAACAGCAACAACGTTAGCCTTTACAGCGGTGGCCATGGTTGTAGCAAAATAGAGGATTCAAATTAGATAAGAATCAAAAGCAATTACAACCCTAGGGATCCAAGAAAAAACAAGGAATAAAATTGAATTAGAACCAGAACATGGCAACCATAGCAGTGACAAAACAGAACGTGTAATGGATCAATCCTAAGGAAAAGATCAGACCACCAAGATAACAAAATCAGAACCAGCAGCGGCTTCAACATCCCATGGCAACACCAGCGTCAATACTCGACCTAATTGTAGCAGAAAATAGAAGCCAAAAAGGGGCTGGGCTAAAATAAAGATATAGGCCACCATGATTTAAACAAGCATATGGCAGAGAAAAAAAAGTAGAATAAGAGTAAGGATGAGAGTGGTAAGGTTTCAAAAATGGGGAAATTGGAATCAGAACAAGGAGGAGGATACTGGCTTAATTAAGAGCTGGTGGCGGCAGCTTGCTTTCTCTGATGACAAGTTCCACCCACGGCAACTCCAAAAATCAAAAGAACAGAGATTAGAAGTAGGAACTGCCATTCCTGTAGCAGCTCCAAATTGACAGCAGTAGCATTACCCTCCCCATCAATCTCTCTTCTCTGTCATTCTTCCTCCTCTCCTCTGCCCTAACCAGCATTGACAGTGGTGAGGGGAGCTTCAGCGACGGCTAGAAGTGCGACGGCCTCCCTCTCTCTTCTATTCGACAGCAACAGCAGTGACGGTAGCAGTGACACCTACCGGTGCTGCTCCCCAATTCCCCTCTTCCCTCTGCATCTCGTGTTTTCTTGCTCCTTCTTCCCCTGTTTCTTAGTCTCTTGTTTACCCCTTTTCTCCATCTCTCTATTATTCTATTGAAATGTGTGGTGAATTGTTGAGTATAAATGAATGATAAGGAATAAAAGAATGTGGATCACTGGGGGATGGGTGGGTGGCAGCGTGCGTGTGTTCTTTTAATTGGTTAGTGGATATACGTATTAGATAACAACGATACATATAGAATAAGAAACATAGAACTAGGATTTAAGTAAAACTAGTTTTAAGACCCGTGCCAAGCACGGGGACATAGCAGCAGCGACGTTGAACTATGAATCTCAAGAGGCTGATGTGATGAAACTAAACAATAGAATGTTCGCAACCAGTAAATACAGATTTAAGAAAATGGGATGGGAACAACACCTTGGAAGCAAGACATAAGAGCCGAACAACGAATATTACAGTAACGACTGAATGGTGGGAATTAAATTGACAAAAATCTCTCTGTACACAACATTGATAGTATGATTTGAGACTATTCCATTAGAATCAACAACCAAGATCTTGAGACCCGATACACTATTGACTCGAGAGAGTGCAACATAAAGCTGACCATGTGTGAAAATTGGCCTTGAAAGGTACACACCAACAGTTGATAGTGTCTGTCCTTAGGACTTATTTATGGTCATTGCAAAGTAAAGCACAATTGGAAACTGCCTTTGAGTAAACATGATTGGTAATGTTTCATTATTAGGGATCATGTTCATCCTAGGAATAAATACAAGTTGACTAACGTTATGACCTGCTAATATGACGCACTCAATAACATGATCACCAAGTCACCTAACTTGCATTCGTGTACCGTTGCACAATCCATTAGAATGGTCAATATTACGAAGAAGCATGACAGGAACACCAATATTAAGAACTAACTTGTGTTGTGGAATACCAGAACAATTCAATGCATTCAATGACTCTGTGCTCATTGTCTATAATTCAGATTCCAAGTGACCATCTTCATTGAGTAGTGTGTCAGAACTGAGGTAAACCTTTTTATTGCCTGGAAGCAAAGACATGACATGATTGTTAACTTCGATCCAACATCAAGTGTCGGTGCCAATATACTCCTGTTCTTAAGATAGTCCACACTAGAAATATGCAGTAAGATATTAGGATAAACGAACAACAACAAATCGTGAAGAGCTGGTGACTCAACATCCAATAAAAACATATCTGGTATAATAATCACCAATTCGCCATCGGTACTATCTCCTAATAACCCGTCACCTAACTGAAGTAGCCAGTCAGCAAATTTCTTTAACTCTACACTGCAGATATCTTATGAGCTGCCACATAGCCTCATGTTTTTGGTCAATTACAACACCTGGCAAGACTGCCACAAGTACGAAGAATTAATACACGTGTGAACAATATCCTCCCGAGAACCACGAGGAATCACATGCAATATTTGACGAAAATCACCTCCAAGAACAACAACTTTTCCACCAAATAAAGCATCAGGCTTAGATCCATGTGCAAAACGAAGAACATCCTTAAGGCACTTGTCGAGTGCTTCATAGCAAAATTTGTTTAACATAGGTGCCTCATCCCATATAATTAATTTTGTAGCTGAAATAAGATGTGCCAAAGGTGTGCCTTGTCTTATATTACAGATGAAATCTTGGTTAACACTAAGTGGAACCTTAAATCGTGAATGAGCAGTTCTGCCATTTGGTAACAGTAACGATGCGATGCCGCTATATGCAATGTCGAGTACAATTTGACCTTCCGAACTTATTGAAGCAGAAAGTACATTCCATAGAAAAGTCTTCCCAGTTCCACCATATCCATAAACAAAACAAAAAATCCACCCATTTCACGGCTGACTGCATTGAATATTGTGTTGTACGCGACACACTGGTTTTGATTTAAGCGGGAAACTAAATCGATAGAAACAGTTGCCAGTTCAGTCCTATTGAAATTGAGCTCATCAAAAAAGATTGTGTCACGAGGTTCTACGAAATCCAGCAAATCCAAAAATGGCATGTCGATAAATTCTTTTAAGGTCCTACCATTCATTTGCAATAATTTCTCAATTTTGGCAAGAGTGGTGGACTTGATCTCGTCAGCAGAACGATCAAAACCTAAACCCACAACAGAATAGGTTAACGTAACAACATATTTTTGTACTGTAATAAAATTTAATTCGTTAAAAACACAACAAACTTTGGTTAAATGAAAAAAATTTTTCTAACAATAACATGTTAATTTAGCATAAGAGAAAGATAAATGTGCCAACAAATACAAATTTAACCTAGAATCTGTCTATTGTAAAAAATCATGCTATCTGCACAATGTTTCCAACATTGCTCCCAGGCGATATCAGGGCGAACAATGTTGTTCAACATTAAAAGCAATGCAAACAACCTCGTGACATAAGACAGTGATGCCCACGAACTGGCTTCAATAATAGCATCAATAAATTCTTTGTCATCTTGCAAAAGCCCGAGAGCATAACATGCTTCTTTGTATGTATCATAGACAACACCATCGACGGACCAAATATCATCAAAGTCCGACACCCTTTTTTATAATTCAACAACAAACGAAGATAATACTCCTCTCCATGAGACTGAGGAATATGGGTGAGATGACCGATCACATGACCTTACTTCCGAGGCTTCCATATATGTCCCTGCTTATCCTAAACAGAACATGACGGCATCTCTGTGAAAGTGAGGCTACGGGCAGCATTAAATTCTTTGTTAGCCTTCATCCATCCAATAAACATACTATCCTTTGAAACTGCACTCTCAATTACATTTTCAATTAGCTGATGATCTTCGTAAAAACATTTTGTTCATTTGGTAGATGGAATGGTAGGCGAATGACGTTAGGTACTTTGAATTGAATCTCAAAATTGAACAGCCTCCAAAAAGCCTCACACGCAGATATATATCGACAATCAAAGTAATTTTGGATCTCATCCACAATCATAGCCGAATCATCTACATCATGGGATCAGAAAAACTAAGCAGTGACATGGTCATTACCTTTTTGTACATACTTAAACAAATACTTTATAGTAGATGTCTGGCAAGTGTACTCAATATTTATGTGACATCCATACTTGAGAAGCAACATCGCATTATATGGAACAATAAATCGATTGTCAACATCAACATTTTTCTTACTCATGGTACGACCATTATCCGGATGTTTATACTTAGGGAAACCTGCATTGTCTAGCACTGTTTTCTCACGGAAGGCCATCGGATAGAACTTGGAACACTTTCCGTTTACCATGCATGGGCTTCTCGTATTCAACACCCCACATAGACCATGTACCATGAACTTTTAGACTAATTTGTGGAGCTTAGGTTGCACGTGTTCATCAGGTATCTCTGTTGAGATATAATGCTCAATATCATTGGAGGATCTCGGCTTCGGATTTGGTTGAATAAACAACAAAATGTGACAGTGGGGAAGGCCACGCTTTTGGAATTCAACTATATAGACAACTAAAGTACACAAAGAAAAAAAAAACAGACTAAGTTAGGGGACAAACAACACAAGATAAAAATTTACTAACCTAATAGTATCAAGTTGAAAAAAAGAGAGTCAAGAATGCTTACTTGCTTTTGGTTTTCCAAATATAGATCCATTTTTTAAGTCTTTTAGTAATTCGTCTAGCTTGATCTTAAACACTCTACATATGATGTCTGGCCTGTCATTTGGCTTTAGTGAGTAATTGGCAACACATTCTTTAACCTCATTCCACTCTGGATTACATGTGATAGTTATAAAATAGCTCGGATAGCCGGTGTATCTGCATATAGCAAATGCAGATTTGTAATTGTTATACATATATCGAGGACCACCAACAAAGGAGGATGGCAAGATAACTCGTTTCCCAGTTTTGGCAGTTTGAGTTTCACCTTGAATTAGGCACTCATGAAGCCCCTGCAGTTGATGGGAGCAAAAGTTGTTCTGGTTGTATCTATGATACTGCAATCTTTCAGCCTCTACCATGGTGTAACTATCTATTAAAAACTGTTGAAACAAACATCTTGATTTGAGTAGTACTTGCGACTCTTGTGATCTCATCTGAAGGAGATAAGAAAAAAATTCCATCATGCTAATGGTTTCTCTCTTATAAATATTTTGATTAGATTTTTCTTCCGATATTAAAATGTCGTTCCTAAAACCATCTTCTCCTTATGGAAATAGCAAGGGATATTGGAGAGCTAAGTACTGAGGGTGATTAACATCAATTCGATTCAACAAGTTTGAATGTATCTCGATGATAACATCTCTCGCAAGGTTTTCTGTATCGAAATCACCTACAATAAGGCCTGCAACTTGAGACGTTGACGGTAGATTATATCTTCTGCCATCAGTATCCCTTTTCTTAATAAGACGAAGCCGAATTGGAGTTGTTGAATCTTGAGCGAATCTTTCCGCAGAATACCAGAACATCTTAGCAAGGGAGTTATGGGATTCAAGCATATCTCTGAGGTCAGTAACAGCTTTTGGATCAATGGAAATATGTTGACCAACATGCATACAAAAAAAAAAATAACAGACCAACAAACGTAGCAACCCAAGTGAGCATATCATAAGTAGTGAACACATCAACAATTGAGAAGCTTAGTAGAAGGCACAAACAAACCAGCTCACCCAATTGCATCAATTCTGTTTTGAACTTCGTTCTCAATATCATAAAAATATAGCTGTGCAAACTTTGGCTTGCTAGATTGTTGTGGCATAAAACTCCCTATGGAATGATAATTCTGACTACTAATAATAAACATTGAAGGGGGGTCCCTTTGTTAATTGTGTTTTTGTATCTTTTCTGCCATGGATGTGAATGAAAACATACCATTAAAAGACCTAATATGTTTTTGATGGTGCACAGTTTTGTCATCACAACCATCCAACAGCAACATCAACAGTGGAGGCAGAAATGGCAACAAAGGCAAAGTGACCTTGCCACTCATGCAATAAATGCAAAACAATATAGTCTTATTTGGCCCTGCTTTAGAAAGGCGCTCATGAAGCCACATATTGGCCCCACAGAAAAAATATTTATGCACAGGAAGCCCGATTGACCAAACATCTACACAAAAAAAATGAACAAAAGAAATTAAATGATCAAGATATGCATTCATGACCTAAAAAATGAAAGAAATAATAAGGAAAAAGAGAAAAACCTAGTTCAGTAGCGAACGCAGTAGAGATATGAACTTCCAAAGCGTGCGCATCGGGAAAATGAGGATTACTCAGCTGAGATAAAGCTGACTGGGAACCATCCCTGCAAATTTTCATTACAATCAGTAAGCATACTTTGGTATAGGATCGGAGACTAATTAAATAAGTACAATTTGCGTGTGGAACAAGCCCTGCCCAAAAGCATGCAACAACCATAGTTGCGGTGACTACTGGAGAAAACAGATTCGATGCCCATGTGCACCATCACCGAACCAACTCATGAGGGGATTTGTAGCGAGTTGAACCAATTAGTCACATGGAACACAGGGGAAAAAATTAAGATGCACAACATATCTTACTTCTTCTGTGTTTTGGCACGCTTTCAGTTGCCCCTCATTTGAGAAATATTGCACGAAGATGACACTGCAACACAAGGAGGTTGTTAGAAGCATGATCAGAAGTTTCCATGTATCCGGCGCAGAGTGAAAAAAATAGAAAAAAACGTAAATAACTGGAATAAGCATAGCAACAGAAAGATAGGAGCCGTCATCCAGCCATGTGGCAGACAACGCAAAGATTTGACCCAAACTGAATCTGAAAATAGTCATTAATAGATAGAGCAATGTACAAATAACCATGGTCGCATCACCTTCCAGTGTTACAGCCGGTATGGGGAATACATCCGAAACTCCCATTGTGCTCTGGGGTGGAACATGGATCTGTATGTTCGGATTATTTGTGATGATTCATATAAAAGTTGATCCCCAGTAAGGAAAATATCAACAATTTAGTAGGTAACTGTTCCGAGGATTACCTGAAACTATAGGTCGATCTCGGTCGAGATCTTCTGTTCTGGTCGGAGATGACGTGTCCAGCTGGCTGGTGGCGGCCGGAGCTGTTGTGTCCGACTTATTGGATTGGCTTCACTTCTGATCCTTGGTCACTGGAGGGTGGGGGTACCTACAAGAGACTCCGATGCTTAAGTTAGCACGGGTATTAAGCAGGTTTATTGTAGAATCAGAGTATGAGTTATACCTGGGTGCTCCAGTGTATTTATAATGGTTATAGAGTGACCTTTCTAGATAAGATAAGTTAGTTATCTTATCCTATCTTATCTTATCTTTGGGTGAGGTCAGCTTATCATCAACAGAACTGCCCTTCTCTCTGTAAGCTTGAGCTGCCTTTGGATTGGGCTGTGTTCCTTTGTTTGGGCCTTCTTGGGCCTTCCTGTCGATTTGGCCGACCTCTTTTGTAAAGAGGTCTGATAGTCTGACCTGAAGAGGTCGGTCGCTTTGTCTCCAATCATCCCAGGTCGGATAGCTCGACCCAGGGTATGAACAGTGCCCCTGCTTGAGCTCGGTCTTTTTGTTGAGGTCGAGTCTTTGACTTCGGTCCTTCTAGTGAAGCCGAACTCAAGCATTTTGTCGATTCCTTTCTTTGTAGAGCCTTTTTTGAATGTGGAATATTTTCCTTTAAAAGCGCGCGCTTTTATATCAGCGCTTTGGGAACGTGCGAGGGTTTAATGCCCCATTTCCTTTGGTTTGAATTTTGCCATCAGAAACGGTTTCTCTTCTTCATTCTTCTTCGTAACTTCTCCCTTTACTCTCGCTTTCTGTTTCTTGCCTAGAGTTCATAGTTCTTTCCTGCGACGCCTGCTCTGCCACTACTTTTGTGGAAGAAGGGTGATTCTGGATTTCTCTTTCCGTTCTTCGAATTTTTTCGTTTCGCGGGGTAGCTCTGTCGTTTCTACTCTTCAGCTTTCTTTCGAGGTTTTCTTCTATTTTTCAGGTTCGATTTTTCTTCCTCTGTCACTTTTTATGTCTGATTTTGAGAAAGTTTGGATCTTTTCTGCTTTTTTACCATGCCTGATTGTTGCGTGTTCTGGAATTTCTTCGCCGTTTGTGTGAGTTTTTTCGCCTTCCTTGCTGCTCGATGCTTTTTAGGGTTTTTTGCATGTTGCCGTTATTTCTGTTTGTGCTTCTAATGATGGTTTCGGAATGATAACTTTGTTTGATTCTGAAAAAGGTTTGTGTCTTTGATGATTTTCGCTTGGCCTGTCTGATGTTGGTGATGCTTTTTGCTGATATACTGTAGAAAGATAGTGGCTTGGATGACTTTTGTGTTTTTACTTTCTTTGTTTCATTTGAAACCTTTCTTTTCTTGTTTGATGAATGCTGGGACGTAGGCTGTAGGAATTTCTTGAAACCTTGCTTTGTTTCTGCCTCCAAAGGATGCCCCAGAACTTTGGTTTGAGTCTTGGGATTTTCCTTTTCTGCTTGTTCGCCTGTGTCATTTTAGTCGAGTTATTTTGCCTCTTGTCCGAGATGTTTTTTAGTAATCCAATCTTCTTTTCTTATTTGTAGGATTAGTAGCGTCATGTCTTCTCGCATAACATTGTAGAGGTGTCTTCCAAAGTTCCCGAGGGGATGTCCGATTGGCTGGACTCCCTTGTCTTAATGTGTGTCTCTGTCGTGGATGCTGAATTTTGTGTAGAGCTGAGGAAACGTCATAGGGTTTGTGGTAGCAGTGCTCGAGAGAGGGATTATGAGCTTGTAGCTCCTGACTCTGATGAGAGGGCTTGTTTTCCTACTTTCGTCGAGGGGGAACGTCCCTTCTTCTACGCCTGTGAATATTTCTTCAGCCAGTTGGACATTACTTTTCCTTTTACTGCTTTCGAGATAAACTTGTTGTGGTCATGTAATATTGCTCCATCCCAGCTTCATCCGAATTCCTGGGGTTTTATCAAAATATTTCAACTGCTTTGCCAAGAGTTAGGCGTAACACCTTCTGAAACTCTTTTCCTCTATCTTTTTGTCTCGGCCAAGCCCGGAGGTTCTTCCAAAAAGAAAGCTTCCTGGGTTTCTTTCAGATCGGCCCAGGGGCATAAAGTTTTTGCCATGTATGATGAGTCCTTTAAAAATTTTAAGAATTATTTCTTCCGAGTCCGTGCTGTTGAGGGGGTCTGCCCCTTTTTTCTTGATGAGAATGACGAGCCTGCTTTTCCTCTAGAGTGGAAAAAGAATGTGAGAGTGCCACGTTATACATGGGAGATGCTTAATGAGGTTAAGCGGGCTTTTGTAGTTGTTCTTGAAGATTTGTGGGGGGAACCACTCCATCTGGATACAAAAAGATTCTTGAGTGATCCATCTTTGGTTCGAACTACTTTGGGTACTGTCTGACTTGTTTTTATACTTGTTTCTGAGCTTTTCTTCTCCTATGTTGTAACTCGTCATTTATGGTTGATTCTGTATTTTCAGAGATATCGAAAAACAATGATTCCATGAAGGCCTACAAGAAGGCGAAGAAGGCTGCTGCTGCTCAAAATATCTTGGCCAAGGCGGCCGGACAGGGATCTTCTCAAGTTCCTGTGAAGTCGCCTGTGCCAAGTTCTCCTGGGCCAAGGAAGGTGATTGATGCCAAGGCATCATAGGCTAGTTTCACTAGCATTTTTCTGTTAGTTTTAGTAGTTTTATGCATTTTCTTGAGCTTAAAGTAACCAAAAATGGTTAAATGAAGAACAAAGTAATGAACCATCCAAACAATATGATTTTGATGCAAATTCCATGAGTTTTAGTTATATTACTTAAATGCTATGAATGAAAGATTTCTCATGAAATTTTGCAAGACTTTGATGCAATTGTTTGGATGATTTCAGGGAAGAAGAGGCTAAGCAAGGAAGCAACAAAATCAATAAAGGAAGCTTGAATATCACATGTGGAGTTTAAGTTCCAGTTTAAGCCTAAACTGGAGCTTAAACGCCAAAATCATGAAGGATAAGAAATGCTGGGATTGAAGTTTAACCTCCAGTTTGACCTCAAACTGGAGGTTAAACGCCAGAATGAAAAGCCTCACTTAAGGAGCATTCCACGTTTAACCTCCAGTTTGACCTCAAACTGGAGGTTAAACGCCAGAATGAGTATGCCACCCAGGGAGGAGTTCCACGTTTAACCTCCAGTTTGACCTCAAACTGGAGGTTAAACGCCAGAACCAGGAAGAGTACCAGGGAGCCATTCCACGTTTAAGCTCCAGTTTGACTCAAACTGGAGCTTAAACGTGTTCGATAGCTTTTCTACTCCAGGGTTGCTCTCTCCATCTCCACGTTTAACCTCCAGTTTGACCTCAAACTGGAGGTTAAACGTGTTCGACACCTCCAGGGCCACCATTCTAAGCTTCCACGTTTAACCTCCAGTTTGACCTCAAACTGGAGGTTAAACGTGTTCGACCTCCAGTATGCCTCCACCCTTTTCCACGTTTAACCTCCAGTTTGACCTCAAACTGGAGGTTAAACGTGTTCGACCTCCAGGGCTGCCCTTCCTATCTCCACGTTTAAGCTTCAGTTTAACCTTAAACTGAAGCTTAAACGTGTTCGACTACATGACTCTCCAGGGCTACCTTCTTCCATTTCCACGTTTAAGCTTCAGTTTAACCTTAACTGAAGCTTAAACGTGCTTCTACAAATGGCCTCACTGGAAGTGTCTGGCGTTTAAGTTGCAGTTTAAGCTTAAACTGCAACTTAAACGCCACTCTTGAAAAAGGTTTCTGGGCCAAAAATATTGTGATTTAAGTTAGTCTTTGAGCACAATTATTAACTTAAACGTACTTTGGTATGAAACCCAGTTGAATATCATGGTTTATGGGATTGGGCCTGAAGGATTGATGAGTTTGAAATCTCAATTTATTGAGTCATGTGTCATTATTTGATTATCACTAAGTTGGCTCAATAAATGTTACAGGATTTGGATCAACAACCTCATCAAAATTATGGATCATAAACCCAAGGCAAAAGGAAAGCAAGGAGAGGCCTCAAAGCCCAAGAAGCACAACTGAAGCTCAATATAGAAAGTGTATAAATAGGATAGAAGTTAAGTTAGAGAAAAAACTTTTACTTTCACTTTTAGCTAGTTTCCTTTTCTTTGTAATTGAATTCAGAGCTATGATTCACTAAACCCCCTTTCATTGGGTTAGGGAGCTCTATTGTAATTCAATGAATCAATAATAGTTTATCTTCTTCTTCAATCTTTTCTCTTGAATTTTGTTAGAAAGCTTCTCGATCTAATTCCATTGAGTAGTTGTCTTGGGAAAGAAACTACTCATACTTGGAATCCTTCGGAGCCTTGGGAAAGGAATGAAGGATTCATGCTAGAGAAGCTTTCTCACAGTGGATTGGATTGGGGTTTGGATGGATATTGTGACATGTAATCCTACCAAATTGTGGTTCATGAAATTGTGTGGTATAATCAGTGATCAAGCATCATCTCTTCTTATGAACATTTAAACCAAGGGATTGGGAATTTGTTTGTTTTTAGAGAGCATTGGTGAGCCAAGGAATTGGGATCCAATCATATAAGATTGCCAAGCAAAATTCAATGAATGCATTGGTTGAGGAAGAGATATACATGTTTTGATTCGGAGATTTCAATATCTCCTAAACCCAATGAATTCCCCATTTCTGATTTCCACTTTCTCTTTACATTCTGCAATTCAATTCTTGCAATCACCCCCATTCCCTTTTAATTTCAGCAATTTACATTCTGCTCTTTAATTCATGCAATTTAAGATTCAGCCATTTAATTTTCTTGTCATTTACTTTTCCCGCCAATTTTACATTCCGCAATTCTCATCTCAAATCTTGATTCCGCTCAACTAGAACGCACTTCTAATCCGAATTGCTCACTCAACCAATCCTTGTGGGATTCGACCTCACTCTATTGTGAGTTTTTACTTGACGACGATAACCGGTGCACTTGCCGGAAGGAATTTTGCCGATCGTGCAATTTCCTAATCGTAGCATAACTAGTTTATGCGCATCAAGTTTATGGCGCCGTTGCCGGGGATTGGTTTTCGATTGACAATTCTCAAATTGGAAGCTAACTAGATTGAGCAATTTTCTCTTGCTTTGTTAATTCTGTTCTAGATACTTGTTGAATTTTAATTTCTGCACTTGGTTACATGCTTTCCTTCTTTATGCCTTTAAATTCATGCAACTAACTCACTGACTCACTAACTGTTTGAATTAATTCCTCAATTGAGCTAACCATACTCTTCCATTAACCAAGAGTATTTCACTTGTTTGTGTTTGAGCTGTGTTCTTGTATGACAGGTAGGAGAGGAGAGACATCAACTCCTCCATATACCGAACCAGAGAGGACCCTTCATAGACTTAGAAGGGAAGCAAGAGGGAAGAGAGTAGTGGGAGAAGAGGAATCTGAAGGAGAATCTGAGGACAATTTTGAGGAAGCTTTAGATCTCAACATGGATAGAGAAGTTCACAACCATGAGAGAGCTGATGGAAACGATGCCATCCCTGAGAGGAGGGTTCTTAGTTCATACATAAACCCAACCTCTGGGAATTGTGGTAGTAGCATCCAGAAACCACCCATTCAGGCCAACAATTTTGAGCTCAAGCCACAGCTAATATCACTTGTGGAAAATCATTGTTCCTTTGGAGGAAGTGCTAATGAAGACCCAAACCAACATCTCACAAAATTCCTGAGAATTTGTGACACTGTGAAGTCCAATGGAGTCCAGGAAGATGCCTATAAACTGCTTTTGTTCCCATTTTCACTTAGGGACAAAGCAGCTAAGTGGCTGGAATCATTCCCAAGGGGGAGTCTAACAACATGGGATGAGGTGGAAAGCAAGTTTCTGGCACGTTTCTACCCTCCACAAAAGGTCAATAGGCTTCGATCTGAGGTTCAGACTTTTAGACAACAAGATGGTGAAACTCTCTACGAGGCATGGGAGAGATTCAAGGACTTGACAAGGAAATGCCCACCAAACATGTTCCATGATTGGGTGCAACTGCACATCTTCTATGATGGGCTCTCTTATGAATCAAGGAAGGCTGTAGACCATTCATCAGGAGGTTCATTGAACAGGAAAAAGACTGTGGAAGAAGCCATTGAAGTGATCGAGACAGTGGCTGAAAATGAGTACTACTATGCATCAGAAAGGCACAACACTAAGGGAGTCATGGAGCTGAACCATGTTGATACAATTCTAGCCCAAAACAAGGTGTTTGCCAAGCAACTAGCAGAGCTTACCAGGCAATTAGAAACAAAGCAAGTAGCTGCAATACACACACAAGATCAAGAGGAGGTAGGCATTGAAGGAGGTGATTGGGATGAGGTTAACTATGTGGGAAACCAACAAAGGCAATCATATGATCCACATTCCAACACTTACAACCCAGGCTGGAGAAACCACCCAAACTTTGGGTGGGGAAACCAACAAACCCAACCACAAAATCACAAACCTTACAACCACAACCAACATAACAATTCCACATACCAAAACTCCAACCAAAGATCATACCAAGCCACACAAAGCACCTACCCCCAATCATCATATCATGGCCAAAATAATCAACATACCCAGCCTAATCCGAACCAACAATTTCAAGATCAATTAAACCGGATAGAAGGAATTATGGCAACCATGAGTCAAGACATCATTGAACTGAAGAGCTTCAGGGATGATGTGAGAACTACCTTAAGAAACCATGGTGAAAAACTCAAAAGGATGGAATCTCAAGTAGGAGAGCTATCTCAACAGGCACCCAAATCAACTGCAGTGTTCCCTAGTGACACAGAAAAGAATCCTAAAGGGGAACAAAAGAGAGTAAGATGGGAAGAATGCAAAGCCATCACCATAATGAAGGAAGTCTCAGAAGAAGAAGGAATCAGGCCCTCAGAGCAGGAACCAGAAATTTTGAAGGAAGGTGTGGAAGAAGTTAAGCAAGAAGGTGGAACTGAGCAAGCCAAGGAACTGCAAAAAGGCATGATGGAAGTATACCAACCAAAAGCACCATTTCCTGAGAGGTTAGGAGGAGGTGAAAAAAGGAAAACCTATTCAAGGTTTCTAGAGACATTTAACTCTCTTCATGTCAATATTCCCTTTCTTGAGATTCTTCATCAAATGCCCACACACATCAAGTATTTAAAGGAATTGTTAAGCAAGAAAAGAGTGTTGAAGGGAGGACAAACGGTAACAATGAACAAAGAATGCAGTGCTCTCATCAAGAAGGACACACTCTCTAAGAAAACGGACCCAGGAAGTTTTCATATCCTTTGCATCATAGGGGAAACAAAAATTGACAGAGGATTCTGTGATCTAGGAGCTAGCATAAACGTGATGCCTCTAACTCTTATGAAGAGGCTACAACTGAATGAGGTGAGATCCACTGATGTAATCATACAACTGGCTGACAAAACTCAGAAGCAAGCTGAAGGGGTAGTTGAAAATGTGCTGGTGAAAGTGGGGGATTATTATTTCCCCATAGACTTTGTCATTGTGGACATGGAGGAAAGCTACTTACACCCTATCATTCTGGGCAGACCATTTCTAGCCACTACTAGAGCGCTCATAGATGTAGAACAAGGAGAGCTAATTCTGAGAATACATGATGAACAGCTCATTTTCAAAGTCTTCAAACCTGCATCTGAGCCTGAACCAGAACCTGAAAAGCCTAAAGATGATAGTAGCCATCCGTGTTTGGAGGAAAGTAATCCAGCAGCTGAGACTCTAAAACAGTCATTGGAAGGCAAACAAGAGTTGCAAGAGTTAGAGCCACAAGAATCAGTGGAAACAGATCAGAAGGATCCTCCTGACATAAAGGTCAATGAAGAAATCCTCAAGAGAAAGGGAAGAGTGATAGGGAGATTGCCAAGAGGATGG
Source organism: Arachis hypogaea (assembly GCF_003086295.3). NCBI lineage: Eukaryota > Viridiplantae > Streptophyta > Magnoliopsida > Fabales > Fabaceae > Arachis > Arachis hypogaea. The sequence goes on along the minus strand of NC_092054.1, from coordinate 108,206,986 downwards.
AGAAACAAGAAAATTCCCACTGAAGGTTTTTCTCCGGGAGATAACGTGATATCAAGTCATTATCTGCCAATCCCACCTGGCCTCAAGACCATTCCTTCCCAGCTCCCTCAAGTGTTCACAATCAGGAAAGTTCTTTCTATGGAACATTTAGAGGTCATGAATGAATCAAGTGGGGACGTTTTCATAGTGAGAGGAGAGGACGTCAAGCACTACAATCCACCCTAACAAGGGACAACCGTCAAGCTAGTGACGTTAAAGAAGCGCTTCATGGGAGGCAACCCATGTTTTTAGTATCCTTAATCTTTAGTGCTTTGCTTTACATCTAATAAAGCATGGTTTCTTATGCATGAACTTGAATCCTCAGGACAACTATTGATTAAGTGCACTAAACCTTGCATGTAAATTACAATTGGTCTCTAAGTTTGGTGTGCCTGATGGCACTCCCAAATTTTACTCAAATTGAATTCCATCTTTCATTCAAGGTGCACAACCAAACATTAAGTTTGGTGTTCTTTTTGAACACAGTTTATGAAAAGCAAGAAGTTCCTCTGGATTTCAAAATTCATGACAAGTATACCATTCACATGTTTTAATACTTTGGTTTCAATTACTTAGGGTAGTCACTTTGTTTAGAATCAAAGAGCCAAGGTGACTATGATTTATTAGAATTATGCACACTCATTAAGGACAACCAATATGGATTTCATGTCATCAGGAGACTTAACCAAACACTAAGTTTGGTGTCCAAATAATAAGTGTGCATACATGTAGAAGTCACGGCTATAAGCTCATAAAGACAAGCATTGATTTACATGTGCAAATACTATTCATAATTCACATGGACCGAAAAATGATAGCAAATTTGTTTGTTTGTGCAGGTACAAAAGAAAAGACAAAAATGGAGGAAAAAGACAAAGGGAGGTACGTGCTTGGTCAAAAAGAAAATTCACAAATCTTTGAAACTAACACATGGGAAAAGGAAGTTCTGCAAGAAAAGAAAGCTACATGTACAACCTAATGCATCCAGAATACTTCCAAGAAAATGAAAAGCCAATCGTCCTTATCTACAATTCATATATTTACCATCAAGCCACCCTTCACAAACCACCCTAGCCGTTCATTTTTCACTCATGGGCACTATAAAGAACCACTTGGGGAATGAGTCCCACACCACCAATTCTCCTTCATACACATTTTCCTTCATCATAGCATAACTATCTCTTTCCGAAAACAACCTCACCACACCTCCAACAACACTTCTTGCTTCACCTTGTCAACTTTAGCTTGTCACTTACCAAAACTAAAAAAAAAAAAAACCAATGGCAGCTTCATCTAGCCACAAAAGAAGAAAAGACAAGCAGCCAATGGAGGAAAACAGGGAATTCGATGCATGGAGATACAGATCAGTGTTCCATGAGATTCAAGCCGAATGGATGAGACCTAAAACGGTACTAGCTGAGGTTCCCTTTGACCTTGAAAAGGATGAGTTCCCAGGTGTTTGGGAAAAGATCAAAAAGAGGAAGTGGGAGCGTCTAACTAAGCCAATCACTAGAATCAACATCAACTTGGTGAAAGAGTTTTATGCAAATGCAGTACGGGAGGATCAAACCAAGAACCCCACATACAAAAGCTATGTGAGAGGGGTGGAAGTTGACTTCAGTCCCAAAGCAATCATGAAAACTCTTGGCCTGAAAAACATACATTTCAGCCAAGCAAGTTATGAAGAAAGGATGATAGGAGAACCTGACTATACAACTATTGCTGAAGACCTTTGTGCCATCAGAGCTGAATGGGTGAGAAAAACAAGAGGGGCTCCAAGAGTCTTGAGAAGGGGAGACCTAACACCTGAAGCTAAAGGGTGGTATGCAATAGTTAGGAGATCCATCCTACCCACTGCAAACTCTTCAGAAATAGTCCCTAAAAGAGCCATCTTGCTACATTGCATTATGGTTGGAGGAGAGATCAAAGTTCATAAACTCATTGCTGAACAGATACAAGAGTTTAGTGAGAAAAGTGACCCTGAATCCTGGCTCCACTTCCCTAGCACTATCATTAGACTATGCATCGATGCCCAAGTACCACTTGAGGATGAAAGACCTAATTGGCTATATCCTGGACTGGCCATAACTGCGCACAGAATGACTCTTGGCCCAACTCCTCCAAGACATACAAGAAGAAGAAATGAAGAAGGGCAACAAGTGGAAGCCGAGCAAGAAGCAGAACAAGAAAGACAGGAAGGAGAAGATAGAGAAGAAGAGCAAGAAGAGCAAGCAACTCCTGAAAGAAGACAACGAATTCCCAGAGACCCCATGGATATGAGCAGAATGCAGGAAATCATGGAAGGAATGTCTCAACAATACATGAGGTCTCAGGAGAGACAAGAGGACTTTCATCTAAAAATGATGGATATGCAAAGGAACTTTGAATCAAGATTCTTCGATCTGCAAAGGGAACAAAATTTACACTTACAGGAATCCTTCAGCCACATATGCCAACACCAAGATGCCAATGTCTTGGCAATCAAGGAAGCCACCACTTTACAGAATGCAAGATACTCAGTCCAAGCTGATTACAACATCAGTTCGCAAATCAAGCTTAACTACATAGGGGAACATCTACACAAGATGGACCCAGCATTCCCAGCTTATGATGAGTATTTCAAAGGGAGGAAAGAAGGAGAAATAAACAAGGCAATGATCCTTGAAAAAGGAGTGGAAGAAACGATGAAAAAGGCTGGATTCTGGAAAAAGCTCATAAGAAAAGACAAGGGAGGCACAAGTGGTCAAAAAGAGGCAGGAAGCAAGAAGAAGCAGGATCCCAAGAATTAAGAAGAACCAAGCAATAAATAAGAGGTGGTCTCGTTCCTTAATAATCAAATGATAATTGGTGAATTGTCTTTATGAACGTGTTTTCATCATAAGTCATTTAAGTGTTATGTGGAGTTTTTTTTATGAGTTGTTTTTTTTTAGTATGTGTGTTTGTTAAGTGCTTTGAATAAAGTGAATGCCTGGATGTTTGGATATAACTTCACCTTCTTAAACAAGTGCGTGCCATGCTTGTTCTGTTTCCAAAAATAAAAGAAAAAGTTTGAACAAAAGTAACTTGGCTAAATTAGTGACAAATCAAGTAGAATTAAGTGGTGGTATGCATGCTTGATTGTTTAGTCAGATCACTAAAATTAGAGTGTAGAATTATCATTTTTTATGTAGAAAGTGAAAATTGTCTATGGATCTTGATGAATAAATGTCTTTGGCCATGAAAAAGAAAGAAAAAGAAAAAGAAAAAGCCACGGAAAAAGGCAACCAAAAAGCAAAAAAATTGAGAAAATAAGCTAGGTACCAATGGTTTGAACTTCTGAGACAAATGCCTGTGGTGTTTATGTATTAAGGATATGCTTGGATGAATAGGTTCTGAGGAGTGTTTCAACACTTGGTAACTTGGGTTAACTAACCCGGGATTATCAACCAAAAGTCCATTATCAAGAGCAACCTAAATACAAAACATTTAGTCACACAAAGAGGTGCTGGGCACCAATGTCTCAAGAAGAAATGTGAACTTAAATGCCTAAAGTGGATATGTGTAGTGCACTGATAAGAAAAAGAAAATGCCAAAGGCTTGTGCAACACATGACACTAAGCAAACAAGGAGCAAAAGAAGCTCTAAGAAAAAGAAAAGAAAAACAAAGAAGAGAAAAGTGCCAAAGACATAAGAATAACAAGAGGCCATAGCAATGTTTGATGGATGCAATGAAAAAGTGATAATCCTACCTGATAAGTATGAAAAAGTGATGCTGCAACTTTCTGCATAAAACCCTTCTGATGAACTTCAAATGCTTGCTAATATAGCCAATGTAATTGCTTTCTGTTTCATACTTTCTTCTCAAATAACTCAGGACTTGCTTAGGGACAAGCAAGTATTAAGTTTGGTGTTGTGATGCCAAGGCATCATAGGCTAGTTTCACTAGCATTTTTCTGTTAGTTTTAGTAGTTTTATGCATTTTCTTGAGCTTAAAGTAACCAAAAATGGTTAAATGAAGAACAAAGTAATGAACCATCCAAACAATATAATTTTGATGCAAATTCCATGAGTTTTAGTTATATTACTTAAATGCTATGAATGAAAGATTTCTCATGAAATTTTGCAAGACTTTGATGCAATTGTTTGGATGATTTCAGGGAAGAAGAGGCTAAGCAAGGAAGCAACAAAATCAATAAAGGAAGCTTGAATATCACATGTGGAGTTTAAGTTCCAGTTTAAGCCTAAACTGGAGCTTAAACGCCAAAATCATGAAGGATAAGAAATGCTGGGATTGAAGTTTAACCTCCAGTTTGACCTCAAACTGGAGGTTAAACGCCAGAATGAAAAGCCTCACTTAAGGAGCATTCCACGTTTAACCTCCAGTTTGACCTCAAACTGGAGGTTAAATGCCAGAATGAGTATGCCACCCAGGGAGGAGTTCCACGTTTAACCTCCAGTTTGACCTCAAACTGGAGGTTAAACGCCAGAACCAGGAAGAGTACCAGGGAGCCATTCCACGTTTAAGCTCCAGTTTGACTCAAACTGGAGCTTAAACGTGTTCGATAGCTTTTCTACTCCAGGGTTGCTCTCTCCATCTCCACGTTTAACCTCCAGTTTGACCTCAAACTGGAGGTTAAACGTGTTCGACACCTCCAGGGCCACCATTCTAAGCTTCCACGTTTAACCTCCAGTTTGACCTCAAACTGGAGGTTAAACGTGTTCGACCTCCAGTATGCCTCCACCCTTTTCCACGTTTAACCTCCAGTTTGACCTCAAACTGGAGGTTAAACGTGTTCGACCTCCAGGGCTGCCCTTCCTATCTCCACGTTTAAGCTTCAGTTTAACCTTAAACTGAAGCTTAAACGTGTTCGACTACATGACTCTCCAGGGCTACCTTCTTCCATTTCCACGTTTAAGCTTCAGTTTAACCTTAACTGAAGCTTAAACGTGCTTCTACAAATGGCCTCACTGGAAGTGTCTGGCGTTTAAGTTGCAGTTTAAGCTTAAACTGCAACTTAAACGCCACTCTTGAAAAAGGTTTCTGGGCCAAAAATATTGTGATTTAAGTTAGTCTTTGAGCACAATTATTAACTTAAACGTACTTTGGTATGAAACCCAATTGAATATCATGGTTTATGGGATTGGGCCTGAAGGATTGATGAGTTTGAAATCTCAATTTATTGAGTCATGTGTCATTATTTGATTATCACTAAGTTGGCTCAATAAATGTTACAGGATTTGGATCAACAACCTCATCAAAATTATGGATCATAAACCCAAGGCAAAAGGAAAGCAAGGAGAGGCCTCAAAGCCCAAGAAGCACAACTGAAGCTCAATATAGAAAGTGTATAAATAGGATAGAAGTTAAGTTAGAGAAAAAACTTTTACTTTCACTTTTAGCTAGTTTCCTTTTCTTTGTAATTGAATTCAGAGCTATGATTCACTAAACCCCCTTTCATTGGGTTAGGGAGCTCTATTGTAATTCAATGAATCAATAATAGTTTATCTTCTTCTTCAATCTTTTCTCTTGAATTTTGTTAGAAAGCTTCTCGATCTAATTCCATTGAGTAGTTGTCTTGGGAAAGAAACTACTCATACTTGGAATCCTTCGGAGCCTTGGGAAAGGAATGAAGGATTCATGCTAGAGAAGCTTTCTCACAGTGGATTGGATTGGGGTTTGGATGGATATTGTGACATGTAATCCTACCAAATTGTGGTTCATGAAATTGTGTGGTATAATCAGTGATCAAGCATCATCTCTTCTTATGAACATTTAAACCAAGGGATTGGGAATTTGTTTGTTTTTAGAGAGCATTGGTGAGCCAAGGAATTGGGATCCAATCATATAAGATTGCCAAGCAAAATTCAATGAATGCATTGGTTGAGGAAGAGATATACATGTTTTGATTCGGAGATTTCAATATCTCCTAAACCCAATGAATTCCCCATTTCTGATTTCCACTTTCTCTTTACATTCTGCAATTCAATTCTTGCAATCACCCCCATTCCCTTTTAATTTCAGCAATTTACATTCTGCTCTTTAATTCATGCAATTTAAGATTCAGCCATTTAATTTTCTTGTCATTTACTTTTCCCGCCAATTTTACATTCCGCAATTCTCATCTCAAATCTTGATTCCGCTCAACTAGAACGCACTTCTAATCTGAATTGCTCACTCAACCAATCCTTGTGGGATTCGACCTCACTCTATTGTGAGTTTTTACTTGACGACGATAACCGGTGCACTTGCCGGAAGGAATTTTGCCGATCGTGCAATTTCCTAATCGTAGCATAACTAGTTTATGCGCATCAGTGATCCCCACTCCTCGAGTTCGCCTGACTGATCCTCCACAGACTTCTGCCATTGCTTCTGGTGCTCCTCCCAATAAGAAACAGAAAACAATTGAGGCCTTTAACCTTGACGCCCCTAATTTTAATGCAATCGAATTCGTAGATCAGCAAATCGGTCCCTACGGTACCCTCCCCATGGATTATGTGTCAATCCTTCACCATCTGGATTTTATGACCCGAAACAGTGTTAAAATGGCATATATGGGGGCTACCCTGTACCAAACTGCTCAGAATCTTCCTCTCCATGCTACCAAGGAGTTTATGGAGGAGGCTAAATAGGAGTTCGACCGAATGAAGGGCCTGAAGGAAGAGCTTGAGGTAAAGGTAGCCAAGTTGGAGAAGGATCTGGAGAACGAAAAGGCGAGTTCTCTTGCTCTGGCAGCTTCTGTGCGGTTGGCCGAGTACACGGCATTGAGGCATAAGGACAGTTATGTGACATCTTATCGAGAGGTGGTGCACCTGAGGGAGGAGTTGGAGAATGCGCGAGCTGATTACTCCGAGCTCCAAGGTCATCTTGTTGGCAGCGTAACTGCTGCCTATGAGAGCTTGAGGGAGCAGGTTCGGATTATTGCTCCCGAGGCCGACCTTACTCTTTTCAGCCTGGATAATGTTGTGAGGGATGGTAAGATTGTCCCTGATGACCAGGATGATGATGATGTTGAACCTCCCCCTGTGTCTTCTGTCAAAGTGTCAGCCTCTTCAGTTCCTCCAGTTGTGTCTGACCCGGATTGCCAGATTCTGAACCGGGATGATGGAACCGTGGATGCTGTCCCCATTCAGACTCGGCCTCCTTCTCCCCGTACTGATGCTACCGGGAAGGCTCCCGATCTTTGCTGATTTCTCTTTGGATATTTGTGTAGTTAGCCCGACTTGTGGGCTTTGAAACTCTTTATTTGTAGTTTGAATATTTTGCTGACTATTGATATTCCTTTTGGTTGCTTGTTTAGCAACTTCTATCTTTGAAAAAACAACAAGTAGCTTTTATGCTTTTGATCCTGACCCCGAAGCTTTATAATATTGTATTTCATATCATGCTTGTTTGTCTTAGCATTTTTTGAAAATGTCGGAGCCTTCGGCCTCTTTGAATTGGGCTAGATCCTTTGTGGTCGTGAAGGGGTGGTTCCAACTTGTTTCTTGATTTTCTTGCTTCTTGCATGTATCTCTATCGATCCATAGCCGATTTCTTTGCATTGGTCCTCTTTCCAGTTACTTTTGCAGTCCTCTGTCTTAGACCTTTGTTAGGTCTTTTTCAGAGACTACTTTATAACTCTTTTTGTAGGAGGTCGACTTCTTTATGTCATCCTTTTCCAAGTTATTTTTGTAATCCTCTTTTTTGGACCTTTGTCAGGTCTCTTTCAGGGATTACTTTTATAACTTGTTTGTAGGGGACCGACTTCGTTAGGTCGATCTCTTCTAAGTTATTTTTGTAATCCTCTTTCTTGGACCTTTGTCAAGTCTCTTTCAGGGATTACTTTTATAACTTGTTTGTAGGGGACTGACTTCGTTAGGTCGATCTCTTCTAAGTTATTTTTGTAATCATCTTTCTTGGACCTTTGTCAGGTCTCTTTCAGGGATTACTTTTATAACTTGTCTGAAGGAGACCGACTTTGTTAGGTCGATCTCTTCTAAGTTATAGCAATTCCTCTTTTATAGGTTGGCCAGACCTCTTTCCAGGAATTTGCTGATAACTTGGATTGACTTGGTCTGACTTCTTAACGTCGGGCAGTCTTTAAGTTATTATTTAGCAATCCATAAGACCTCGTCAGGTTCTTTTTCGGATCACTTTCGATAACTTCTTACATTATTCTGTGTTCATCTTTGCCGATTTGTAGAAGGTGGTTTCTGTCTTTGTTTGGTCGACCTTTAGATGAATCGCGTTTTCATCTTTATTGGTCTTCCATCGTGATCGTGCAGTGAATCTGTTTTTCACTTTCTGCCGAACTGTTGCTTTATAATCGGGCGATGAATGCTTCAGATTAATGCGTCTTGAGAATTTGTAGAATATCTAAAATATATTTTATTCAAAAGGAAATGCAAATATATACATGCGGGAGTTTTTCATCCCTTTTAGTCGAATAATTTCTGGATCTCAACTTGGTGCCTCATTAAAAAACCTTTTCAGGAAAAAGAGTGCACCCTATGACGAGATCTTCTAGCTATAGTACCTTCTTAGGTTGCATGCGTGCCATGATCTGGGAAGCTCTCGTCTATTGAGTTCGGACAGTCTGTAGTAGCCCTTTCCAAGTACTTCTGTAACTCGGTAGGGTCCTTTCCAGTTTGCTGCCAGCTTTCCTTCTCTAGGTCGAGTTGTTCCAATATCATTTCAGATTAGGATGAGATCATTCTCAGCGAAACTTCTTGGTACTACCCTTTGGTTATATCTTGAAGCCATTCGGCGTTTTAGCGCTTCTTCCCTGATCCGAGCTCTTTCTTGGACTTCTGGAAGTAAGTCGAGCTCTTCTCTTTGAAGTTGAGAGTTGGCTTGTTCATTGTAGTGGACCACTCTAGGGAACCCTTCCTCGACCTCTACTGGGATCATTGCCTCCACTCCGTACGCTAATCGAAATGGTGATTCGTTTGTGGTAGAATGTGGTGTTGTTCGATATGCCAATAGGACTTGTGGGAGTTCTTCGGCCCAAGCTCCCTTTGCTTCTTGCAGTCTCTGCTTCAGTCCAGCCAATATGACTTTGTTGGCAGTTTCGGCATGTCCATTGGCTTGAGGATATTCGACGGAGGTGAACTGGTGTTTTATGTTCAGGTCGGCAGCTAGTTTTCTGAAACCTACATCTGTGAATTGAGTGCCATTGTCTGTGGTGATGGAGTGCGGGACTCCGAACCTTGTGACAATATTTCTATATAAGAATTTCCGGCTTCTTTGAGCAGTGGCGTTGGCTAGGGGCTCTGCCTCGATCCACTTTGTAAAATAGTCTATCCCAACTATGAGGAATTTGACTTGTCCCGATTCCTGAGGAAAGGGTCCGAGAAGGTCGAGTCCCCATTTTGCGAATGGCTAAGGTGAAGTTACGCTGATGAGTTTTTCTGGCGGGACAATGTGGAAGTTGGCATGTTTCTGGCTTGGGGGACATGTCTTTACAAACTCTGTAGCTTCTTTTTGTAGAGTTGGCCAGTAAAATTCCGCCCGGAGTACCTTTTTGGTGAGAGCTTGTGCTCCGAGATGATTACCACAAATATCGCTGTGTACTTCCTCTAAAACTTCCTTTGTGTTAGAGGTCGGCACACATTTTAACAACGGTATTGAGATACCTCTCTTATATAGGGTGTTGTTTATGATAGTGTAATATTGAGCCTCCCGCTTTAACCTCTTTGCCTCCTTTTCATCTGTGGGGAGAGTTTCTACTTTGAGGTAGCTAATTATGGGAGTCATCCATCCTTGGTCCTGACTTGTTATGGCTAGGACTTTTTCCTCTTCTGAGATTGATGGGTTCTGTAGCATTTCCTGGATGAGGCTTCTATTGTTGCCCCCTGGTTTGGTGCTAGCTAGTTTCGAGAGTGCGTCAGCTCGGGCATTTTGTTCGTGGGGTATGTGACAGATCTTATATTCTCGGACTTGTCCGAGCTGTTCCTTGGTTTTATCCAAATACTTTTTCATGGTGGGATCTTTGGCTTGGTAGCTCCCTGTTATTTGTTAGGTGATTACTTGTGAATCGCTGAAGATGTTGAGTTTTTGAGCTCCAACCTCCTTAGCCAGCTTCAAACCAACTAGTAACGCCTCATATTCCGCCTGGTTGTTTGAGGCCGGGAACCCAAATTTGAGGGAAAGCTCAACTTGGGTTCCTTGGTTGCTTTCTATTATCACACATGCGCCACTTCCGGTCTTATTCGAGGAACCGTCCACGTAGAGATTCTATTCTGTGGGGGTTTCCAGGGTATCTGTGAATTCCGCAATGAAGTCAGCCAAGTACTGTGATTTGATGGCTATTCGAGCTTCATATTGGAGGTCGAACTCAGACAACTCGACTGCCCATTGTAAAATTCTGCCTGCTAGATCTGTTTTCTGCAATATCCCTTTTATGGGCTGGTCGGTTCGAACCTTAATGGTGTGAGCCTGGAAGTACGGGCGAAGTCGTCGAGATGTCAGTATGAGAGTGTAGGAAAACTTTTCTATTTTTTGGTAGTTTAGCTCGGATCCCTGTAGCGCTTTACTAATGAAGTATACAGGTTGTTGCCCTTTGTCGTCCTCCCGAACCAGTGCTGAGGCTACTGCCCGACTTCCTACCGCAAGGTACAATGTGAGTGGTTCTTCCTTTCGTGGTCGAGTTAGAATAGGTGGTTGTCCTAGGAAGTTTTTGAAATCCTGGAAGGCTTGCTTGCATTCCTTTGTCCATTCAAAATTTTTTCCTTTCCTTAAAGTTGCGTAGAAGGGGAGAGATCTTATCGCTGATCCCGCTAAGAATCTGGATAAGGCTGCCAATCTCCCATTGAGTTGTTGTACCTCTCTGACACAAGTTGGGCTCTTCATGTTGAGTATGGCCTGGCATTTGTCTGGATTCACTTCAATTCCTCTTTGTGTGAGCATGAAACCTAAGAATTTGTCCACTTCTACTGCAAAGGTGCATTTTGTAGGATTGAGTCGCATGTCGTGCTTCTTTATAGTGTCGAACACTTGAGCCAGGTCGGACAATAATGTCTCTTCGCTTTGTGTCTTTATCAACATGTTGTCCACATAGACTTCCATGATTTTTCCGATGTGATCTGAGAAGACTTTATTCATTAGCCTTTGATAAGTAGCTCCCGTATTCTTGAGACCGAAAGGCATCACAATGTAGCAGTAATTTGCTTTTGGCGTCAAAAACGAGGTCTTTTCGTGATCTTGTGGATACATGGGGATTTGGTTGTATCCGGAATATGCATCCATAAACAAGAGGTATTTATATCTGGAGGAAGCATCTACCAGAGCGTCGATACTTGGGAGTGGGTAAGGATCTTTTGGGCAAGTTTTGTTGAGGTCGGTGTAGTCGGTGCACATTCGCAACTTCCCATTTGATTTTTTTACCAAGACGACGTTAGCTAGCCATAGTGGGTACTTGATTTCTCTTATGAATCCTGCCTCCAGTAGTGCTTGTACCTGTTCTTCCACAGCTTGGGATCGCTCTGGCCCAAGTTTTCTTCGTCTCTGCTGTACCGGCCGAGATCCTGGATAGACTGCCAACTTGTGACAGATTAGCTTAGGGTCTATGCCTGGCATGTCTGCAGCTTTCTATGCAAAGAGATCGACATTATCTCGCAAGAACTGTACTAGTAATTCCTTTCCATCTCCTTTCAGGATCGTGCCAATATTAGTCGTTTTGTCCGAGGTGTCTCCGATCTGAACTTTCTCTATTTCACCTTCGGGTTGTGGACGGAGTTCTTTTCGTCTCTGGACTCCACCAAGCTCAATTGTATGGAACTCTTCTCCTCTGCCTCTGAGGTTTAGACTTTCGTTATAACAGCGGCGTGCCATCTTTTGATCTGCTTTTATTGTGGCTATCCCCTCTGTAGTTGGGAATTTCATGCATAGATGTGGAGTTGAGACTATTGCGCCGAGTTGATTTAGTGTTGTCTGACCTATTAGGGCATTATAGGCTGAACTCACGTCGACCACAATGTAGTCTATCTTGAGTGTTCTGGATTGGTTCCCTTTTCCAAAGGTTGTATGTAGTGACACGTATCCCAGTGGTTGTACTGGGGTATCTCCCAGTCCGAACAGGCTGTTCGGGTATGCTCTAAACTCCTTTTCTTCTAAGCCGAGTTTGTCGAAGGTTGTTTTGAATAAGATGTCGGCAGAACTTCCTTGGTCTATTAATGTGCGGTGGAGATTGGCGTTTGCTGGTATGATGGTGATGACCATGGGATCGTCGTGTCCTGAGATGATACCGGATACGTCTTCTTTGGTGAACGTGATCGCAGGGATGTCGGGTGCTTCCTCCTTTCCTTCGACATGATATACTTCTTTGAGGTATCTTTTGCGGGATGATTTGGAGATTCCACCTCCTGCGAATCCTCCATGTATCATATGGACATGTCTTTCTGGCGTACGAGATGATCGCTCAGCTCGTCCGACATCTTCATCTCTTTGTCTTTTTCTTTGCTCATCATCTCGGGTGGCCAGATACCGATTTAGTTTTCCTTCTCTTACTAATTTTTCTATGATGTTTTTTAAGTCGAAGCATTCGTTGGTGGAATGCCCTCGGACCCGATGATATTCACAGTATTCGTTCCGATTTCCTCCTCCTCTTTTGCCTTTAAGTGGTCGAGCTGGGGGTATCTTTTCTGTGTTACAGACTTCTTTGTAAATATCCACAAGGGACACCCGAAGAGGGGTGTAATTATGATACTTTTTGATTTTTTCGCCCATTCGATCTTCCTTCTTCTTAGATTCTTTATCTCAGTAGGTGAAACCGGATTTCGAGGCTTCTCCAAGTCGGGAATTTTCTTCCATGTTGATGTATTTCTCTGCCCGCTCTTGCACCTCGTCTAGAGATGTGGGGTATTTCTTTGATATAGATTGGCTGAAGGGTCCCTCTCGTAGGCCGTTGATGAGGCCCATGACGGCAGCCTCTGTTGGCAAGCTTTGTATGTCTAGGTATATTTTGTTGAATCTTTCCATGTAGTTGCGAAGACTTTCCCGATCTCCTTGCTTGATACCCAGTAGACTGGGAGCGTGCTTAGCCTTGTCTTTTTAGATGGAGAATCTGGCCAGGAAATTTTTGGCCAGGTCGTCGAGGTTTGAGACGGACTTCGGAGGTAGGTTGTCGAACCATCTAATTGTTGTCTTTGTGAGAGTCATTGGAAAAGCTTTGCAGCGAACGGCATCTGAAGTGTCGGTGAGGTACATTCTGCTTCTGAAGTTACTGAGATGATGGTTGGGATCTGTGGTGCCATCATACAAAGTCATATCCGGAAGTTTGAAGTCTTTAGGGATTTTAGTCTTCATGATTTCCCTAGTGAATGGATCTTGATCCTTGCGAGAGTTGTCCTCAGGGGTGGTCCGGGTAGCCTTTGCTTTGAGATCGGCTTCAAGTTGTAGGAGTTTATCTTCCAATTCTCGACGTCACCTTACCTCTCTTTGTAGATCCTTGCCAACTTCTTGCTGGTACTGGCTTTCTTTTTCGAGTTGCTTTAGGCGATCTTGAAGTGCTTCTATTACTCCCGGATGTGATGAGTTTTTGTCTCCGTTAGATTCTGGAGTATCCTTTGGTGTGGCATCCGTATTTTTGTGCGGTATTCTGTCCTCTAGATCTGAGTTGTGGTCGTTGTCATGGTCGTCCGCCATGGTGATGGGATGACTTCCAGGTTCCCCGGCAACGGCGCCAATGTTCCGAGGGTTACCTGAAACTGTAGATCGATCTCGGTCGAGATCTTCTGTACTGGTCGGAGATGACGTGTCCGGCTGGCTGGTGGCGGCCGGAGCTGTTGTGTCCGACTTGTTGGACTGGCTTCACTTCTAATCCTTGGTCGCCGGAGGGTAGGGGGTACCTACAAGAGATTCCGATGCTTAAGTTAGCACGGGTATTAAGCAGGTTTATTGTAGAATCAGAGTATGAGTTATACCTGGGTGCTCCAGTGTATTTATAATGTTTGTAGAGTGACCTTTCTAGATAAGATAAGTTAGTTATCTTATCCTATCTTATCTTATCTTTGGGTGAGGTCAGCTTATCTTCAATGGAACCACCCTTCTCTCTGTAGGCTTGAGCTGCCTTTGGATTGGGCTGTGTTCCTTTGTTTGGGCCTTCTTGGGCCTTCCTGTTGATTTGGCCGACCTCTTTTTTAAAGAGGTCGGATAGTCTGACCTGAAGAGGTCGGTCGCTTTGTCTCCAATCATCCCAGGTCGGATAGCTCAACCCAGGGTATGAATAGTAACTATATCAGATTAACCCAGATATACCAAACTAAAATAACTGGTCTGCTCCGGCCAAAAAAGATGATCATGTATACGAAGAAACAAAGAAGGGCATATTGGGAGAGAAAAAATCGAGCGAAGTTGAGAATGAACCATTCTCAGAATAGTCTGCACGTAGCAACAGTTGCATTTGTCACCTTTGATTGCTCAGGAAAGTCTTCTGGCGTTGCCTCACGAGCTTAGCATGGTTGTCCATGTACACAAACCAACGAAAGGAAAAAAACAACCTTACCAAGCGCGTTAAGCAGGGTAAAAATATTTTGAAATGAACCAGCCAATTGGGTTAGAGGTTGCGACAAGTCAAATATGTCTGGCAGGTCCACAACGACAACGCGCGGAGGCAAAAGTCAGCAAAAAAAAGCATGAGGTGAGAGCGAATGAAATCGTTGGCTCACAAGAAGGGTCAAATCTAGTTAAATTAAACCAACCGCTCGTCAGCTGTAGCCGTTATGTATGACTCTGTCACTGGTCATGGTTTTTTTCTCTCTGTAAGGTAAAAGAAGATTACTCCTAGTAGATTTTCAGCATGATCGAATGCCCATTAAACATGCATAATTATGGGGGAAACCAAATTTCTTAGATTGAATCATAATTTTTTAACGGGCAAGCTTATGGTATACGGTGTTATGTTAATAAGTATTTTAATGATTAAGTAGAATTTGTTTTCTATATGCATGAATGAGCTTCATTCTTATATTTCGTTTTGAGTATGGCTAAGAGAAAAATTTAAACAGCTAACGTCGACCACAAAACAGAATTGAGATCCTAAAGTAACAAATTACACAATAAGCGAGCGAAATAACCATAGACCTGTTTGAGAAAAAAAAAACCCCATTCAAACAAAGAGTGCATAATTTAAAGTAATAGATACTACTTTACAAAGGGTATGCAAAAATTTTTCATTTTGTTACCTGGAAGCAAGTTTAAGTAAAATGAAGCTAAGAAATAGTTGACCAAGTCATATAAAAGGTTGAAATAAAAAATCATCATTTTATCTTATTCTAGCAAATTGTATTTACAAAAGGAGTAACATCAAAACATTTTAGGATCACCGTACACCAATACTTCATTTTTAATGACATACCTTGATACCTTGATTTTTAAATTTAAAACACCTTTAATCTCCCACTTGGTTTTTTTTTGGGGAATTGGGGCGATTAGACCGGAACCGAAACCATCTGAGGAGGGCACGCATGGAACTCGATCCAATCCAGGTACAACTTTAATTGAAACCTGCCCTAACATTAATGCTAGGTCGGAAAGTCCGAGAAAAAAATGCCCAGCTAGAAAGCATGCAAAAACGAAAGTCCAAGCGATGGAGCAATCTGGACCGTCGATCCCATCACGATACCGACGTTTAGGTTTCATTTTTTTGTAGACATATTGTATGCGCCAGCCAGGCAACTCATGCAGTGTGCTACCCATAATAACAAATCGAGATTGGCAAGGCTGTGATAACAATCGATGGAAACCTTTATTGTAATGTCAATAGATTGTGGCCGTATGCAAGCAAGGTTGGTATGAAGCACGCAACGCAAAACTGATGTAAAAAACGAATTGGATAGACACGTGCACACAACAGTACTCACTCGGTTATCACTTATCACGCACATTGTTTGCAATGGTTTCGAAAACCCAACCGCTATAGAAACAGGAGAGGCTAATATTCAGTCGACAGCAAAGTTAATATCATGATGCAGTAAATTAGGTTTTTATCAGAAAGATACATAACTTCTGAAATGGCATGAGCGATAAAATATTCATTCATGTATAATAAATAAATTCAAGTAAACTGCTAACATTATAGACCAATATGGTTTTACATAAGGATCACGTTAAACAAAGAGCAACTCTTAGTCAATGTGATTTAGGTTTGCATTGAATGGTTGCAAAAAGTCATGCAAAACCTGGAAGCATCACAATAAATTAGTTATCTAAACACAACACACAGCAACAGAGACGAATCTTTAAAGCATAATGTTGATATCATTTTCAAAAGATAAAAAAAAGAGGGAAAGCTCTTTATTCAAAGACGAGAAATATGACTGGCTTTATTTAATTAGAGCTTTCTCTTAATCAGAATGACACGAACTCAGATGTCCGTGCCTCTTGAGTCGTTGTTATCCTTTGTCATATACTTCTCAAATGCGGGAAGTAGATTCCTAGATGCAGTCGATGGAACATGAGAAGAGCCGCCATTATCAGTTTTGAGACAGATCCGTTTCATGGGAGTGTGGGTGACCATGGGTTCACCCTCAACGGTGCAGACAGTAGCATCCTTTGAGTATGGAGGTGTGGTCGAGGCTAAAACCCTGCTGACTTCGCCAGAACCATCTGAAACGTGCACGCAATCACCTGGACTAATTGCCAAGTTCTGCAGACCAGGCTGTGAGGAACAGAGTGTCAGAATGGAAACCACTTACACACACGAAAAAGTGTGCAACGATTGATTGACAAAGGCAATCAAGAACGAAAAACTAAATAAATCCAAGAAACTTACCAAATTAAGGTGATTTTGAGAAGCAATATCGGTTATAATGTTAGGATCAGATCATCAGAACATATCCTGGAAACCATGATCACGCACGATTTAAATTTATTTAGGCTGTCTAGCCTCGCAGTTAGCTTAAATAGAAGAGTCTTTCTAATGAGTGCATTGAGCTCCTGAGGGAAATCATCTCTTCCATAACCCTTTGCTTGCAAAAAAAAGAAAAGTTCATTCTTTGACAGTTAACTTAATAAGGTAATTGAAAAAAATTATTCAAATGATGCACCTTAGCGACTGCAGCACACAGAAGATCAGCAGCAGAGACACCTAAGAACTTAGAAGCAACATTCTCAAAAAGCACAAAAGATGCTGTATCAGATTCATCGACAATGCGACCCTAAATGAAAAACCTTCAAGCACACAGCAGCCACAAGGAAACAGTAAGTTTGACAATACAGT
This sequence comes from Arachis hypogaea, assembly GCF_003086295.3. Classification (NCBI taxonomy): domain Eukaryota; kingdom Viridiplantae; phylum Streptophyta; class Magnoliopsida; order Fabales; family Fabaceae; genus Arachis; species Arachis hypogaea. Next base: position 108,189,770 of record NC_092054.1, on the reverse strand, counting down.
TGTCATGAGTACGTTCACTCAGCACACCCAATTTGAAATGCATATCATGCTAAATAGGGACCTTCGTTTTAGAGAACTAAATATTAAAAAAATGGCGGCAACTGTTTCTTGAAGGTGCAAAACACAGACAAACATTTTAAGAGTAAGTTTGATGACGGACTTTGTAATAAAAGTAGAACTGTAAACATCACACTTGGCACAGTAAAACTGGTCGGTAAGTGGCTCAAGACCCTGGGTGCATCGTTTCCAAGCCTTATACCACCATGCATGATTCTTATCAACGTTGATAACATTCCCACAGGTGACATAGGTTGATTTCTACAGTTTAAAACGGGGATGAAAAAAATGAAAAGTGGAGTTAATAGAATCTGGTGGAAATGACTTGAAATATGGTTGTATCCCATGTAAAGAAGCAACCTATATAGTAAAGTGTTGCACAAAGAGGTCCACCAATGACATATAAGACAAGGTACACAGTTTTTGTTTCGAGATAGACACCACCAAATGAACACACCTCGATGGTCTCCTTTATCTGAGAAATTGATGCATATGGGGTAAGGCTAAGAAAATCTTCCGATGGAGAATGCCTAACAACCCGGCCTATAACAACCCGGACAAATCATGTTAACAAAATTAGATGACAATTAAGTGTAACTTGGTTGAATTGGTTTTTAAACGCAACTGAACAAAACGTAATGCCTTGTTAAGGAGGCACACCTTTGACGGAACTTCTTTACCACTTCAAGCTCGGCATTCACCATGATCTTTGTTGTGGAATTTGTGTTGGTGATAGTCATCACACCTAAAAAAATTTGGCTAATTGGATAAGTAGTTGGTTAGATGGAAGAATTGAAATTAAGCCGCATGATAGGACACCACCCATAATTTGCAGAGATAATAATACCTTTTTCAGGAAATATTAAGAAGCATGAGTATGTGAGTAAAATTTGACACAATAAAAAATATGCTTTGACACATGGCGTCGGGTAAAGAAATGCATTGCTGCTACAAGTCAGGATACCATTGTAGAACTTCATCTTTGCAAATTGAAGCACGGTTATATATTTAGTAGCCTTGTTAGCCTCAAGAAGGGTCACAAAGTCAGATGCATAATTCTCCCACAATTTGCATGATAACTTCTCGCTCCCACTTTTGATCCAGAAGCATTTTGATTAGGATTTACATAAAACAGAAAAATCAATATGTGCAAGATCAGTGGTAACCATGAATTACGCTATCCACATGAATTACAAACTGTTGTTCGTAAGACAATGAGATAAAGCTTACCTGAGATCGTCGAGCTCAATTTTCATATAGTGCAATTTCTTTGCTTTTTTTTCAAAGGATATCAAATCACTCTTTGCAGACAGGAGACCAATGAAATCTAAGCAATATAAAAACAGCACAACATCACGCTTACCAAAACTTGGAGCACGCATAGAAAAAAAGAGATGGTTCGTTACATTCAAAATGGACTTGTGAGATAAGATAAACGTGGGTGACAAACTGAACACACACATATACATACCAATAAGAAATATGTCGTCTCTGGCTGAAGATATGATACCCTTGGTGGGTAAAAACTCAAAAGACTCAACTGGGATATCTGTATCCTCCACACATGAAACCAAAGTGTCCCTCTTAAATATGATCCTCATATCATGCTTAGTAGGCTTGAATTTCAACGCATTGGAGTCAATTGTAAAATTAGCCAGCACATACACCTTCCCCTCCTCAACAATTGGCTTAAACAGACGGTAATGAAAGGATCATATCAAACAATGAATTCGAAATCCTTGATAACCAATGAGAAAAATATAACAGTAAGGAAGAGACCAGCTCAGCAACTAAAAGTTAAATGCAATAACATAAAAAACAGAAAAAAAAACTAATACAAAAGCAAACCTCTGTCAAGAACAACTAACTCCACTGAAGGATTGGAGTAACTCTTTTCATATGAAGGTACCTTCCACATCCTTAAAATCCTGACTTTAAGACACCAGCTCTTCTCAGGAATGGGTGAGATGTCTTTGTCAGCATCAAAAGTCTGTTCCATGTGTCCGATATCCGTCAGGGCGCAACTTGAATTAAGATAATAAGATAACAACCTTATAAACCCTAGTCAATTTGTAAAGGAAATCAAGAATATTTTAATCAATTTATATCTATATGCAGTAACGTTTAAAGTCTTAATCCTTCAGTAACTCCATCCATCTCCTTTGGTGCATGTTGAGTTCTTTCTGATCAAAGATGTACTTGAGACTCTTGTGATCAGGATAGACTCAGAATTCAACTCCATAGAGGTAGTTCCTCCTTGCTCCACACCTTCAATGCAATCACAACCATAACAAGCTCTAATTCATGAGTTAGAGAATTCACTTCGTATGGCCTCAACTGTTGCAATGCATAAGCCACTAAATTCCTATGTTGCATTAACACACAACCCAAGCCCTTCAACGAGGCATCGCAATAAACTTCAAACGGTTTGTGTGGTTTGAGTAAGATTAAAACTGGTGCCAAAGTTAATTTCTCCTTCAAAGTTTGGAAACTTTCCTCGGACTCTGACGTCCACACAAACGGTGCATCTTTTTGAGTTAGTTTCGTCATCGGCAACATGATTTGCAAAAATCCATGAATGAATCTTTAGTAGTATCTAGCTAATCCTAAAAAACTCCTAATCTTAGTCACTGAAGTTGGTCTTCCCCCATTCCATCACGGCCTCAATCTTCAAAGGATCTACTACTATTTCTCCTTTACTCACGACATGGCATAAGAACTTTATCTCCTCTTTTCAAAACTCATACTTAGACAATTTTGCATAAAGCTTCCTTTCCTTCAGAATTCACGACCTTATCCTCAGATGCTCCTCATGCTCTTTCATCGTCTTTGAATAAATCAAGATGTCATCTATGAACACCACCACAAATTTATCCAAAAAGGGACAAAATACTCTGTTTATATAATACATGAACATAACAGGTGCATTCGTCAACCCGAAAGACATCACCGCGTATTCATAGTGACCATAGCGTGTTGGGAAAGCAGTTTTTGGAATATCCTCCTTTTTCACCTTTATCTGGTGATAACTTGACCTCAAATCGATCTTTGAGAACTGTAACACCCCAATTACCCTAAACCTTACCTCTAGTTGTAAAGCAAAGGTTAGTCAGAGATTACGACAATTCTAAGGCTTATACATATTTATATAGAAAGAAATAATATAGTCTAGAAGCCTGATGAAGGATTTAGCTCCAAAAGCAGGATTTGAAAAGAGCATAACGTACTAGCGAAGCTACTAACTGAAAACACAAGGTACAGATAAGATGTATCAAAATATAATAGTATAATATCAAAAGAATCTAGCCACGACTCGCGGAGTTTAAGTCGGCTAGCCATATACAGACAACAAGAAGACTATAGTTCAAAAGGGCTTATACAAGTTTTATTCTCTCAAATAAAAGCCTCTAGGCAGAACAAAATGCAAAAGTGAGAGTAAAAGATAAAATAACCAAGAAGACAACAAAATAGAATAAGATCCTCCGCTCTGCTATCATCACCCAACTCACTGCGGTGGGTCGCGTCTTGCATCTGAAAAACAACAACGTATGGAATGAGAACCGGAGGTTCTCAGTATGGTAACAATGCCCAATAATGTAAGATGTAAGGCTCCGGGACGCCAAAGACAATCCTAGAACTTCACACCACATACGGATATTCAAGCTTAGAATAAAACAAAACAAAATAAATATATAAAAAACGTAAACCATAAACTGGGTTAACTAAACTTAGGGGAATTCTAACTAATACTAATCACACCGATGTATCCCACAGCCCTCGTCAACCTAACCTCCGTCCGATCCCATCGCCACCGCCTACCTAACCTCTTCAGCACCAAACAATCACAATAAATAAAAACAAGTAAAGCACAGATAATATTCATATACAACAAGTAGTTCAAGAAGCAGATAAGCATGTTATACAATTAGGCAATCTCAAGTAAACAAAGCAAGCAAGCATATAGAAAATGCATATGATGAATGTCTGCCCTATTGGCTGTGATATCACATGTCGATTATTGTGCCAAACCCGACAGCAAATCCGGTCGACAACTCCCGGATTAGTCTCTCTATTGCGCATAAGGAGAAAAATTCCAAGGGAGAGTGCCCTACCACCTTCTCCTTTCAGAGGAAAATATTGCGAGGGAGCGTGCCCTACCACCATCCTCTGGTTGTCGCATGATTCCGTGGGTTAGTGCCCTACCACCTTCCAATCAGAGAGAAATCGCATTTTCAGGAGGAATAATTCCGAGGGATGAGTGCCCTACAACCTTCTCCTGTCAGAGGGTAATATTCCGAGGGAGAGTGCCCTACCACCTTCCTCTGGTTGCGAGAAATATGAGTGAGAAGCCCAGCTTCAACTTTTACATCCGAACGTAGGCGGGATACTGCCACAGCCCCTACGACGGAGAACAATACAAATTGTAATCACATACTCATTCTCAGAGGCCACTCCTCTTAACACTTCCACTTATACTCCTCACAACCATCATCAAGTCATAAGTTCCATTCCGAACTCTTAGTTCATTAATTTCTCAAATCATTGCCAACAATCACCATATGCACCACTCTTCCTTCTCTCTCGACTAACTCATCCGCAATACACCAGAAACCTAAACCTCCATTTACTAACTTTTCAAAGAAAACCCCACTTAAAACCCCTAGGACCTTTCCCATATTTCAATGCTTTAAAATAATCCTAAGAGTCTTGAAATGGTGTTATAGAAGCTTACAACCTTGTCGGGAAGGTGAAATAGTTGAAAACAAAGTTTAAAATTATGAAACAGGGCGTGTGCGTCCGCACAGGTACTGATCCTTCCCGACTTGTGCGTGCACACAGGGGTGTGCGTCTGCACAGGTCATAATTCTTGATTGATGCGCGCGCGCACATCCTATGCTAGCACTACTACCAGAGCCCTTTTCCTTGCCTGTGCGTGCGCACAGGTCTGTTCGTGCGCACAGGTCTGTGCGTCCGCACAGGATAACATTTTTGCAGGGTTGTGCGTGTGCACATACCAGAAATCACAGAAATTCTGCAATTCTGCAGAATTTCAGATTTCAACACCAATCTTTGAATGATCATAACTTCCTTTACAAAATTCCAAATTTTACAAACTTTATATCAAATCGAAGGGTTTTCAATGATCTTTAATTCTAAACCAAATCCAATAGATTTTGAAAACTGAGACAAAAGTAATGATCAAACAAAGTTCACCAAAAATCACATTTTTATCCAAGATCTCAAAACTCATTTTTTAACCAAACCTCAATCCAATACCAAATCAAACACATTCCAACCATACCCAAAACAGCCCAAAATTCATATCAAACACTACTTCAACCATTTTCTCAATCACACAACCTTCTAAGTCATGTAACAATTCCAAATTCCCACCAAATCCACATCTTCCACTTTCCATTAACCTTATTAACCTCACAAACCCCCTCAACCATTAACAATCCTCAAAATCATCATTACCCAACTTTCCCACATCATACACCAACACCATCATTTACCATAATCAACACAACTCATAAATAATCATCAACAATACCAATAACCCTCAACAACCATAATAAATATCAACCCTCATGCTCAATTTTCTCAACATTCAACAACCATCATAACACTTATAATCAATACCAACCATTACAATTTTAACAATTACTACAAATTCTCATCAATCTCAATAATCATCAATCCCTCATCAACAACAATAAACCACACATTCCTCATCAACCTTCGTAATCATTAAATACCAACAACATTAATATTCATCATAAATCATTAAATACCAACAACCTCTCAACTCATTTATCAATCATCAACAACTCCAACCACTCTCAATATAATCCCATAATTTTCTCATTTCACACCAACATTTCACATCAATAATTTCTCATATGTTGATCCATCACTTACCATCATCATCATCATAATACTCACCCAACACCAATATTTTCCAATAATCCTCATCAACCACAACAATTCAATACCACCAACAATTAACATATAATTATTCATACACCAACATCATTCAATCCTATCTTAGGGTCAACTAGCCTAAGTGTCCATGAACATTATATATTACATAAAGAAAACCAAAACCATACCTTGGATGATTCTCAAGCACTCCAAACACCAAAACGAAACCACCAAACTTGATCTAAAGCCTCAACCAACTCCAACAAACACCAAGGATCAAACTAACAACACATATATCACCAAAATCAAAACTTAATATATATAAAACAACTAAACACAATGATTTAGTGGAACCTTACCTTATCTAACGTGAGTAGGGGTAAAATCCAACAATTATCCGCTACTAGAGATCACCTAAACAACCAAAACTATAAAATCTACTCAAAAACCAAACATGAAAACTAGCAGAATCTAGGGCTAGAAACTGGGAATGAGAACGTTATTTCTTACCATATTTTCTTGAATAGAAGGGAAGAGCTCGTCAAGAGCTTCGCGTGGCCGCAAACAGCTCGTCGATCGGAGCTTCGGATCAAAAGTTATGGAGCTTTGAGGGAGGAGATGAATAGTGTTAATGGCTTCCTTCTCCTCTCTTCTCCCTATCCGAGTTCTCTCTCTCTCTTGGTGTTAAAATGAGCTTCTTTGGCTTATTTATTGCTTTATATGAGTTGGGCTTGGGCCTAACTTGGGCCTAGTCCAACCCATTAGCGTTTTTAGCCCATTCGTCCCAACTTTGGACCAAACCTTTAACACTAACGCTTGGTTTTCCATTCCTAATATTTTTCTAAAGTTGTTGACTATTTTTCACTTTTTCTCGCACAGTACCGGGCAGACTTGAACTGGTTCAACCAGTTTAACTGCCGGTTCGCGATTTTTTACGGTTTTTCGCAGAAAACATATTTTCTTACTCGGAAAGACCTACTGAGTCCAAAAATCATATTTAAATCCCCAAATTCCCATTCTAACTTTTCCAGAACTTAGTTTGGGCATTTAAATTATTTTATTCGTGAAAAATCTGGTTCTTACATCCTTCCCTCCTTAAAAAGATTTTTGCCCTCAAAAATCCGAGTTACACGATATATCCCCATCAAAGCGCCCTGCCGTGTCGATGTTCCCTCTCGCCTTCCGTTGCGTCACTCTGATTATCGTTATCAAGAATCCGAAAGTTTCTTTAAAACAAATACCGATTTTTGGTAATATGTCTGCAAAACCTTCAAAACACGTTTATTCTAAACATATTCTTTGTTAACGCTTTTTCAAAGGAGTCAAAATCATTTGTTCGTAAGTCAAATACTTGAAATCACGGTTTCCTCGGATAAAACTTTTCAATTTAAATCCGCATTCAACAAGATAATTTAGAAACCAAGTTCACAAATTGATAAAATCATAGAACTCACATTTTATTTTCTCAAATCTCTTCAAACTCATAATTCAACTTTTCCTCTAAATTAATTCTCTTTCAAATCTTAGTCACTTAATATAACATTTCACAAAACTTCCAAGAGACTTTCAATCATCACCTTAAAACAGAACTTTCTTTGAGAAGACACAAGACTCTAGGGAAGAATAACATGCCTCACTTCTTAAACTCTTTAGAAATCTTCGGAATCATAATTATTCGAATTGAAACCATTTAAAATGGGGACTTAAAATCAAAACCATAGCATGTAGGCCAAAAGTTCCGAGCCACTTTCAAAAATGCTTAAAAGCCAATTTCATTTTATTCGTAAATCGGAAACCTTTCCAAGGCTCAGAGTTATTTAGTCTTGCTAAGTCAAACTTTAAAGAATACTTCAAAAGCAAACGAACCTAATTAATCAAAGTTCAACTTCTTTTAAAATCCACTAAAACTCTTTCAAAGGTACTTCTTTAATCAAACTTCAAAATATAGGTTCTTTCTTATTTAAATCAATCTTAAAACATCCACTTTCCGTAGACAGATTAAACTCAAAAAATATCTATTTCTTAATAAATCAAGAACCAAGTAATAGAACCTCTCAAATTCATTCCTTTTCTAAATCACATTCTTAAAACAAAATCTTAAATTTCATAAAAATTTGGCAGTATCTCCCCTAAAACTTAGGCTTTGCCACCCTTTTCGGGTCCTAACTAAAACCATGTTTTCCAAACCAAGTTTAAAAATCAATCTAATCTTTAAAACTTTTTCAACATGAACAACGATAATCTATACTATGAAGATAAGTTGAGATTTGATCATCGGCTTCATAATTACCTCAACCCTGTTGTTGTGATCCATCCGCCCCATGTGTTCCTCGGTGTGGACAATCTCTAACCAAATGTCCCAGTGAGCCACACTTGTAACATAGTTTCTTACCCAACTGGCATAGCCTATTTTGGTGGTAGTTTCCACACTCCTAACATTCCATATCAGAGGAGTAAGCTCTTGATCGCTTCCCCTCACCATATCTCTTGAAGTTCTGTCCCCTTGGTCCAAGGTAATCGTCGTGTTCTCTACTAGTGTCTCCTCCACGAGTGTCCCTTGACGAGGCTACCGTCTTTGCGCATTCCTCAACCACTCTTGCCTTGTTCAATAGATCGGAGAAAATCCGAATCTCTATAGGAGCCACAACAGTCATGATATCGCCTTTCAAGCCACCTTGATACCTGACACACTTTCAACTTTTATAGGTCTCTGGGGCACCCTGACATACCCTAGAAAACCTACAGAGTTCCTCAAACTTGCTTGTGTAGTCCACCACCGATAGAGAACCTTGCTTTAGTTTCATCAGTTCCATCTCCTTTGCTTCCCTTGCCGACTCAGGGAAGTACTTCTTGTAGAAGGCTGTCCGGAATACATTCCAAGGAACATCAACGTTCTGAAGTTGGAGCAAGCGGCATTCCGCCTGCCACCAATGTTGGGCCTCTTTCAGAAGGTGATAAGAAGCAAACTCCACGTATTAGTTGTTCGGGACATGTTGTACTTGCAGTGCACGCTCCATAGCTTGGAACCAGTTATCCGCTTCCGTGGGATTTGTTGAACCTCGGAAACTCGGAGGATGATCCTTGAGAAAGGTCGCCAAGGTCATCGGAGCACCCCCCATGTTATTGATGGGTTTTTGGAAAACGAAATTTCCAACACCAAAACTCACCAGCAAGTGTACCGGGTCGCATCAAGTAGTAAAACTCACTTAGCGTGAGGTCAATCCCACAGGGATTGATGGATCAAGCAACTTTAGTGGGTGATTAGTTTAGTCAAGCTAACATTGAAGTGAAATTGGATGCAATGTAGCCAACATAGAGTAAATTTGTAGGAATTATAAAGTGCAGAAAGTAAATTGCATTGAAACTTAAAGAGCAAGAAATGTAAATTGTAGAAACTTAAATGACAAGAAATGTAAATTGCCTCAAATGTAAAGGGGGGTTGGGTGCTGGAAATTAAAGAAAGCAATAGATCAACGCTTAGAGCTCTTGCAGAAAGCTTAAATTGCAGGAAAGTAAATTGAGAGCAATGTAAACAGAGAAGCAAAATTGCAGTAAATCAGGATTTTAGACCAATTGCAGAGGAATTTAAAATTGTGCAGGAAATGTAAATGAGATTTGCAGCAAGCCTAATGTAAACTGAATTGAGGAACCAAACAGAAAGTAAAATGCAGCTCAATTGCAATAGCTAAAGGAAAGTTGAAGATCTCAGGGGTTGAATGAGACTAGAGAACAAGTCTAGATCTCAATTCCTTCCTTAATCCAACAAAGAACAATTGCAAAAGAAGCAGAAGAACAAATTGCAGAAGAAATAAAAGATGAAAGCAGTAAAGAAAACTTGGATCCAAATCACAGTTTCTAGAATTATGCAGAAAAATAAACAAAGAGATCCCAAGGTGAGATTGAAACAGAATTTCTTCAATTCTCCACCCAAGATTCAAAACAAAAATGAAAACTAAGAGAGAGCTCTCAAATCCCACTCCTACTACTCCGTAATGGAGCCAGCCTTGACTTCTAAGTGTTTTGTTTTCAAGCATTTTACTTGATACATAAACACCACAAGTACTTGACAATTGTCATTGGTACTCAGAGCCTTCAGCTTTCTCATTCTTCCCCTTTTTCTTTTCTTGCTTTAATTTGTAATTGCTTTTTCAAGGTTTTCATGATTTCAAAAGATTTCACAAAATGTCCTAGATGAAAACTTCAATTAAATAAAATCTAATGCAATTGAGCAACAATTAACCATACTAGCCTTCCAATACTTGTATGCACATGCTAAGTTCTTCTTTAATGCCTTATTTGTTTATGATCATGATACTTTACTGCTTTGAACTTCACAAAACTCAAGTTGGTAGTCATAATGGCATGGCAACATGTTACAGATCATAATTCAGGCTATGCTCATTCATACCACACATGCGTACAGAGAACATAAAGACAATCATGCAATTTAAAATGCTGGAAACAAAGGAGAGGAAAAGGAACTTTACAACCTTGTAATTCATCTTCTCTATTGTTGTCATTTTCCTCCCATTCTTCCCTTTCCCTTGCCAAATTCAGAATACTTGTTCATCCTCAAGTAACAATTAGAACAATGGCTATGGGGCTAAGATGGATCATGAATGTCTTATACAATGAAATGTTAGTAGCACATGTATTTTAAGCAAGCAAAATTAAAGATAACAATCAAGGCACAAGAGACAGAGACATTTTGATTACATAGATAAGAAGGTGTGCACAATACATTGCATAAAAGATGAGTGGCACACCAAACTTAGTGTGACACTTTCACTTGGAATTAATGCAAGTATCTTGTAAGAATTGGAACCAAATTTTGTTGCATAGCAACACCAAACTTAGAATGCAATCATATGTCAATTTATTTGAATTAAAACTAAGCAAATGAAACTGTTATTTGTTAAGAACAATCACCAAGCCAAGAATTTGTCATGAATAAGGATCTCTTGGTGATGTACTAACAAAGACAGTTAATAAGCAAACTAGAGGAAAGCATTTAAAAAAAACAGAAAAATAACTAAAGCATGAAAAAGTGTTAAACCAAAAGAGAAAAATAAAACTACAGAGGCATTGTGATTATGCAGACAAGTAGTGTTGCTTGAATGAATTGCATAGAAAATAAGTGGCACACCAAACTTAGAATTTTAGTGTGACACTTCCATGTAAAATTGATGCAATCATCCATGAAGATGGAAAACAGTTTGTTGCAGGGCAACACCAAACTTAGAATGTAACCATATGCCAATTTATTGAATGTAAACAAAGCACAGAAAGAAAACAAAGTAGAGAAAAAATGTTACCTACGGTTGGGTTACCTCCCAACAAGTGCTCTTTTAGTGTCATTAGCTTGACATGTTGTTCTTCACTTTCTTCCTCTTCTTCCAGTTTGTTAAGAGGAATGACCTCAAAGGGGGGAAAGATTCAACTAGTGTCCCTTATCTTGGCCTTTCCTCAGCAAGCTTCCTTTTGTAAATAGCTTGATTGAGCTTGCTTGCTGGATTAGGGACAGACTTGGTTGCTGTGTGATTATTGGAGTTTTGTATTCATCTAGAGCCTTTTGAATTGGTGGTTCCATGAGCTTTTTCTCTATGTACTTCTCTGCTTCACTTGAGTTTGGAATTCTTTGGTTGTCTTTCTCACTTTCTTGCTCCTCCACTTCCTCCCTTGCACTCAACATTTGACTTAATAGCTTTTTCATTGAGGAGGTTTGTTGATCTTCCCAACATTTTTTCATCTCCTCTTCATATCTTTTAATCTCAGATTCAATTGTTGAGACTTTTTGGTCCAGGGGAGTTTGAGGAGGTTATGAGTGTTCAGGTTCTCTTGTCATCTCACGTGCAGTTTCAGGTTCAAATATTTCCACCACCTCCTTTTCCATTGAAATTTCACTTGACACAGAGGCTTCCTCATCTTGCTTTTCCTCTTTCTTCTTTGCACTCAACAATTGAGCTAACATCACTTCCATATTTTTGAGGGAGTTCTCTTGTTCTTTCCAAGCTTTCGTTGTCTTCTCCTCATATCTTTTGAGCATGGACTCAAGCTTTGAGAACCTTGAGTGGTTCATGGAAGTTTGTGTGGATGGTGAGTTTTGAAAGGAGCTTTCTGTTGAAGCATGGTCAAGTGATGATATCTTTGGATGAATATCATATGGAGCATTAGAATTCTCTTCCTAGCCACCATTAGAATCTTGACTTGCATCATTTTGTGGTGGAGGGAAATATCCCATATGGTTTTCTTGCTCATCTTGTGTCTCTGAAGCAAATCTCCATGGATTGGAGTGCTTAGAATTTGTATTTTCTTGGTGATATTCCCAGCCACCATTAGAGATTGATGATGGTGGGTAATATCCCATAAAATTTTGTTTGACCATAAGATGAGTTGAACTCCATTTGTATTTTGTAAAATGCAACATCAATGAAAATTGAAATTCATGTCACAGAGAAAGAATTTCTTAGTGAGGCAATAGCTCAAACACCTTGCTATCAACTTAAAACAGAGAACAAAAACAAAGAAAATGCTTGATCTAGACTTCTCACCTACTTAATCATTGTTGATCTAAATCAATCCCTGGCAACGGCACCAAAAACTTGATGTGTGGAAAAGGATCCAACACAAAACTCACCGGCAAGTGTACCGGGTTGCATCAAGTAATAATAACTCACGTGAGTGAGGTCGATCCCACAGGAATTGAAGGATTGAGCAATTTTAGTTTAGTGGTTGATTTAGTCAAGAGAACAAGAGTTAATTTGAGTGATTTGTAATTGACAGAATTTAAATTGCATGAATTGTAAAGGGAGAGGGGGTAATTGACAAGAATTTAAAGTGCAGAAAAATTAAAAGAGCTGAATCTTAAAGTGCAAGTAATGTAAATTGCAGAAACTTAGATTGCAAGAAATGTAAATGACTGAAGCTTAAAGTGCAAGAAATATAAATTGCTTGAGTTGTAAAAGGAATTGGGAATTGGGATTGCAGAAATTAAACAAGAGAAAAGTAAATTGCAACAATCAGGAAAGTAAAAGATGAATTGAATTGAAGTAGATCTCAAACAGAAAATGTAAATTGGCTTGAAGAAGCCTTAGCAGATGAATTAAAAGGAAATTTCAGATCTCAGGGGTCAAGAGACTAGAAAACCAAATCTAGATCTCATTACCTTCCTTGATCCAATTTAGAAATCAATTGCAAGTGAATGTAAAATCAAATAGTAGAAGAAATAAATTCAAATTTCAATTCCTCAAATGGTGCAGTGAGAGAAAATTGAGAGAGATCTCAAGGTGAGATTGAGATAGAATTTTCTCAATTCTCAACACCCAAGACTCAAGCAAGATTTTCAGAAAAGAAAACAGAAAACCCAGAGGGGAAGAGAATTCAATTCTCCTCCAAGATCCAGAATCAAAGTTACAGAAAAATTCTAACAGAGGTACAAAATGTTCAAAGTAAAAATTGCCGTCTCTCCTAAATCAAACTAACTTCTATTTATACACTTTCTTCTAAATGGTCTTGAAGCCTTGAATTTGGGCCTTGGCCTTGATGGAATTGGATTGAAGATAGCCTTAGTTGATTGCTCTTGGACTTGGAAAGAAATCCGTTTGCAATTTGGACTTTGGAGCCTTCAAGTTTGAGTCAAAGTTTGAGGCAAACTTTAACTCAAACGTTGGAGTGTTAAAAATTATGCAGAACGGTACTTTTCTGTCACTCATGTTTGAGTTCACATTTGAGGTCAAACGTGAGCTCAAACGTGCTCCCTTCAAGAACATTGTGAAGCCAACGTTTGACCTCAAAACTTGAGGTCAAACGTTGGCGTGAACATTGGCTCTTCCCCTGGGTGTTAATTGTGCCAACGTTTGACCTCAAGTTTGAGGCAAACGTTGGCGTGAACATTGGCTCTTCCTCTGGGTGTTAATTGTGCCAACGTTTGACCTCAAGTTTGAGGCAAATGTTGGCGCAAACTTTGGCATCTCCTGGGTTCTTTCTTAAGCCAACGTTTGACCTCAAGTTTGAGGCAAACGTTGCCACAAACTTGAGCTTCTCCCAGGATGGTTTTGCTGCCTTCTGCCATCCCCTTTCTTCAACCTTCCTCCAAGCCTTTTGGTCACCTGTCATCAATCAACAAATGTATCAAAGCTATGCTAAAATCATGAGACTTATTATCATCCTTGACATATAAGAAATTATAGCACAAAACCTCATGAAAATTCATCAATTTACTCATGGTTGATTGAATCCAAATGCACATGAATTTCCGCCCAAATGGCTTACTTGTAACTCAAGAAAGTGTATAAAACTTATAAAACAAGTGAAAGAATGCTTGAAAAACTAGGATAAGATGACTTGTCATCACAACACCAAACTTAAACCTTGCTTGTCCCCAAGCAAGAAAAGAATTATGCTCAAAGGTTCTTTCAATTAGAAGTGGATTGAAGAATAACTTGTCATATCCTGTGAGTGAAGTGATTAAGTGACAGTGGGGTGAACTATAAATCATATGCTCATGCAAGGGTTTCAGTGCTTACTAGTCCCTACATCTTGGAAGTCTTAGGTCCTAGGACTTTCGTCCAATGATATCATGGAGTTCTCTCTATAGGTAATCACCTTGAAGCAGCTTAAAATTTCTGTGTTTTGGCCTTGACTCTAAGTGTCATGTCTCAAAGCGGCTCTTTAGATAAGCTTTCAATCAATACTCCTAAACCAGTTGGTTTTAAGGTATTAGGTGTTAAAGCACCCCTAAGGATTTACTTGCTTAAGCCTCTCTCTTTGACACAATTCGACCACAAGCATTTACTAGGATAACAACTCTTTGAGTTCTTGTTTCTTTCTTCTTTTCTGCCTAGTAATTGATGCTCAGAGCCTTGGGCCATGTTCTTTTGTTTTTGTATTTTCTTTATTTTCTTTTGTTTGCTGCTTCTTGGATCAATAAATGTTTGAAAATCTTCACAATACTTCTTTGAACTCTATATCCTGCCTATGAGCTCCCATGCAAGTTTTCATAAGCATGCAACCTCAATGCAAAATCATACAACTAGAACCACCACTTCTCCTAATCTTTTGCTTGTCTCAAAATTGTTTAATTCCTCGATCTTTCTTTTCAAAGAACTGTCATGTGATGCCTTTTTGAGACATTGAGTGCAAGCAAGTTTTAGAGAGTATAGTGTTGTGAATAATCAAGCATCTCAATTATTGTATTACAGAAAAACTATACTAGACAGACAGACAAACAGGGGTACAATATCACTTTCAATCATAGCAGTGTCTGATGCACAATAATCACTTAACAATACAACCTTTTGGAATTTACTTGCTTTATTCCTCATCATCTTCATTGCTGATCATCACATTCCTCTTTCATCTATTTGGTTGATGATGCTTAATTTTTCCAAAGACTTGTATGATGCTCTGCAATGATATTGAAAGTTTCTTGTTCGCCAAGCACTTGAAAAATGGTTAGCATGCATGAATTATTTGTGGGCTTTTGAACTTACTTTGGTGTAGGAACATCAAACTTAGTACCTTGCCAATGGTTCTCATGCATCAAATCAACCATATGTGAAACTTCTTTTTCTTTGCCAAAGGTAATAGAACTAAAAACTAGAAAACAGCACAATAGTTAACTAGTTTATCTAAATGCTTGAAGCAGGTATTATGCAGAAGGTGAGAATATGTTTTATGATGAGATTTTGGTGGAACACCAAACTTAGAATCTTTCATTCTCCCTTATATTGTTTTAGTGTGCAACACCAAACTTAGCTTCTTGCAATATAGATAAAGCTAATTAACCTTTTTATTAAAATGGATATGAAAAGAAAACTACCTCAGGTTGGGTTGCCTCCCAACAAGCACTTCTTTATTGTCACTAGCTTGACATCCTTCATTCTTTGATCATGGAAGTTGAAAATCCTGTTGTTTTTGATTTTCTCCTTTCACTATGGGCTTCCTTTCCTCTGTTTCTTTTTGTGGAACTTCTCTGTGATGTTTTTTCTGGATGATTATTTCTTTTTCCATAGCCCTCTCACTTTCCTCTATGATTGCTTTCCATTTTCCCCACCTAGCAGCTTTTTTGTTGTCTTTTGGGTCATCTTCAGTGACTCTGGGGATGGTATTTGCTTTCTTCTCACCCATTTCTACAATATGTTTAGCTATTTGTTCCATTTGCCTCTCAAGTTTTCTGATTGAGGCTTCTTGGTTTTTGCTTACCATCAACAGATTTTTCATGAGTTTCTCTATCATCATCTCCAGACTAGAGATTCTTTGAGAGTCTGGATTTGGTTGTGGTTGTGTAAAATGAGATGGTTGTTGAAAGTTGTTTTGGGAAAATTGTGAGGTGTGATGGGGTTGGAAGGATGTGTGTTGTGGTGGTGTGTAGTGGTTGTTGTTGTTATGGTGGTGTTTTGCTGGTTTATGAAGTTAGGGTTGTTGTAATTAAGGTCCCTCGGTCCTTGATTTTGGTGCTCGCTCCTCCTCCAGTTGGAGTGAGTCCTCCAGGGTGGGTTGTACACATCACCCTGAGATTTGTGTTGGAACCGGCTTGAGGTACTGTTTGGAGAGTGTAATTGCTCATGACTTTGTTGCTTATAGTTAATTGCTCCAAAACCTTTTTCAGATTGATTCCAACCATGTGAATTTTGAGGTAGGTTATGTGCATTTACTACAGTAACTTGCAGCCAATCGATTTTTCTGGCCATCAGCTCAAATTGTTGTTGAAGTTGTTGGTGTATCTGTTGATTTTAGTTCATGACTGCATTTACACCTTCAATTTCCATCGCTCCCTTCTCTTGTGTGGATGGTTGCACTTCTGCCTCTAGTTTACCAATTTCCTGGGGTGGTTTCAACTTGGCCAGGAATTTACTCACTAGATCTTCCCATCCGATGATGCTTCCTTGTAGGAAGGCTTCAAGCCATTGAGCAACATCGTTCATGGTGATGAGCGGATGCTTCAATTCATGGGTTGCATTGTCATCTGGGGTGAGGACACTACTCCAACAATGACTGGGGTTCGTTGGGTTCTCCTCCATAATCTGCACAATCACAAACAGTCCAAATGAAGATTGAATATACTCATGCCAAAATGTGGTCAGAGGGTTAGTTGACACAATGTGTCAAACAGTTGATAGGCTTAAAAGATTAATAGAAGAGAATTTGCTTCTGTCATGTACTCAACAAGCAAAAACACAGGGAATGCATATAACTAGCAAAAACCAGGAAAACTTCACTCTATTGCTAAAGTGGAGTTTTAATTGGCTTAAGCAAAAATTCAAACAGTTAGTGGGTTAGTCGAAAAAATAAAGAAACAGAAAAGAAAAAGTGCTTGATCTAGACCACCACCTCACTTAATCATTGTCAACCAAATCAATCCCTGGTAACGGCACAAAAAACTTGATGGATTGGAACCGAAATTCTAACACCTAAAACTCACCGGCAAGTGTACCGGGCGCATCAAGTAGTAAAACTCACTTAGAGTGAGGTCGATCCCACAGGGATTGATGGATCAAGCAACTTTAGTGGGTGATTAGTTTAGTCAAGCTAACATTGATGATTTTGAGTGAAAATGGAAGCAACAGAAATTAAATTGACTGAAAATTGCAAATGGCAGAATGTAAACTGAACAGAAACTTAAATGACAAGAAATATAAATTGCATCAAATGTAAAGGGGGGCTGGGTGCTAGAAAGCAAAGAAGGCAGTAGATTAAAGCTTAGAGCAATTGCAGGAAATTTAAACTTGCAGGAAGAGTAAATCAGATCATGAACAAAAATGTAAAATGCAGAACAATTGTAGAAGAGTTAAATTGCAAGAAATATAAAATTGAAGCAATGCAAACAGAAAGTAATGGGGACCAAAGATCAAAATCAAGCATCAATGTAAATTGAATTTTAAACTTGCAGCAAAAGGAAATTGCAGAAGAGAAGATTCAAAAACTCAAACTTCATAAACCAAATTGACAATTGCAGAAAAAGTAAAAGTGTTTCAAAGAGAATTCTCTATTCTACCCTACTCCTAATGCTCTAATAGAGCCAGCCTTCAATACTCTCTATTAGAGCCAACCTGCTTAACAAAGATGAAAATGATGCCTTATATAGGCTTTACAAAATGAAAATGAAAAATGAAAGTGAAATTAAAAACAAATTACAATTAAATAAAATTTCTATTTTAACTATCTCTTGTGCCTTTGAGTGATGGTAATGGGCTTAGCTTGCTTTGGATTTGAGTTAAAAATGGCCCTAATTGATCGCTGTTGGTCTTGAGAAGAAATCTGCTTGCAGTTTGGACTTTGGAGTATTCACGTTTGAGTCAACGTTTGGGGTCAAACATTGACTCAAACGTCTTCGTGTAAGGACGTTCTGCAGACCAGCCAACCATCTGTCACTGGCGTTTGACCTCAAGTTTGAGGTCAAATGTGAACACAAACGTTGGGCATCCAACTTCAATTCTGGCTGAACTTTGCTGGCGTTGTAGGTGGCGTTTGAGGCCAACTTGAACGCAAACGTTGGGCAGGCGTGGGCTTCCTCTAGGGCATTCATCTAGCAATGTTTGGCCTCACGTTTGTCTTAAACGTTGGCACAAACGTGAGGCTCCTCCCAGACAGCCATTCAAGCAACATTTGGCCTCACGTTTGCCTCAAACGTTGGCGCAAACGTGAGGCTCAGGCGTTGGGGTTCAAGTCTTGGGATGCTTCTTTGTCCTCTTGTCAACATTGCCAATTTCATGCCCACTATAGACTATTATATATGGTTGGAAAGCTCTGAATATCAGCTTTCCAACGCAACAGGAAGCACATCAATTGGACATCTATAACTCAAGTTATGTTCCTTTGAAGGGGACAGGGTCGCTAGCATCGATGTGCAACGTTTGAGGCAACGTTAGCATTCAAACGTGGTCGAAAACGCTAGATTCTGGAGGCTTAAATGCATCATCCACCCCATACTATTATATATTGTTGGAAATTCCTGAATGTCTACTTTTCAATGCCATTGGAAGCGCATCATTTGGAGCTTCACAGCTCGAGTTATACTCCGTCAAAGGTGCAGAGGTCAGCTGGCCTTACTACAGGTTGGTGCCATGTTTGTTTATGCATTTTTCAGGGCAGTTTTCTCCCTCAATTTTAGTATCCACCATGTAGTGCCATATATGCTTGGAAATCTCTCAATCCCTAATTTCCATTGCTTTTTGAATCACCTCATTTGGAGCTCTGTAGCTCAAGTTATTCTTGTTGGAAGTATACCCCTTCAGGCTGTGGGGAGCAACGTTTCCAGCAATGTTGGAGCACCAACTTTGGCTCCAACGTTGCTTCCCTTTGCTTCCTTTCATGGCCTTCTTGTTGCCTCTTTGCCTTTCCTTTCCTTAGCTTCCTTTTGGCTTATTTTGTGCTCTTTTGCTTCTTTTTCTTCTTATTTCCTACAAAATCTATAAAATCAAAAGATCAAGGAAATATACCAATTAAGTACAAAAGCATTCAATATTTAAGCACAAATCATCAATTTCTTGTATAAAAAAGCATAGAAAAATATGACATGGTGACATGTCATCACAACACCAAACTTAAACCTTGCTTGTCCCTAAGCAAGAAAAGAATCATGCAATAAAGATTGACAATCCAAAGAAAGAAGGATAGCAAGTTAATGTTCATGGTAAGCTAGTTTTCAATGCAAGCTACAAACACAAAAGAAATGTAAATGATTGATGCTTCTATCTAGCTCAATTTATGAAATCTTTTTCTTATAATTTTTCCTTGAAACAAGCTTTTGATTTTCTTACTAGCTTCTCATTTTGGGTGCTTTGCCCCATGAGTTGATAACAAAGCTACGACTCTAAATGTTTTGTTTTCAAGTATTACCACTTGATACATAAGCACCACAAGCATTTAATTAGAGGATTTCATTAAGCTCATTTGTTTCTTTTCTTGACTCTCTAATCATTGATGCTCAGAGCCTTGAGCTTTGAGGGAGTGCTTTTGCACTTGAGCCTAGCTTTGACTTCTAAGTGTTTTGTTTTCAAGCATTTTACTTGATACATAAACACCACAAGTACTTAACAATTGAATTGTCATTGGTACTTAGAGCCTTCAGCTTTATCATTCTTTCCCTTTTGCTTTTCTTGCCTTAATTTGCAATTGCTTCTTCAAGGTTTTCATGATTTCAAAAGATTTCATAAAATGTCCTAGATGAAAACTTCAATTAAATAAAATCCAATGCAATTGAGCAACAATTAATCATACTAGCTTTCTAATACTTGTATGCACATGCTAAGTTCTTCTTTTATTCCTTGTTTGTTTATGATCATGATGCTTTATTACTTTTGAACTCACAAAACTCAAGTTGGTAGTCATAATGGCACAGCAGCATGTTGCAAATCAAAATTCAAGCTATGCTTTATTCATACACATATGTAAATAGAAAAGATGATGACAATAATGCAATTTAAGTGCTGGAAACAAATGAGAAGAAAAGGAACTCTACAACCTTGTAGTTCATCTTCATTCTTGTTATCCTTTTTCCTCTATTCTTCCTCTTTCCCTTGCCAAACTCAGAATGCTTGCTCATCCTCAAGCAACAATTAGAACAATGGCTATGGGACTAAGATGGATCATGAATGTCTTACACAATGAAATGTTAGTGGTACATGTGTTCTAAGCAAGCAGAATTAAAGATAAAAATCAAGGCACAAGAGACAGACACATTGTGATTGCAAACTTAAGAAGGTGAGCACAATACATTGCATAAAAGACAAGTGGCACACCAAACTTAGTGTGACACTTTCACTTGAAATTAATGTAAGTATCTAGTAAAGATTGGAAACAAATTTTGTTGCATAGCTGATGCGCATAATCTAGTTATGCTACGATTTAGGAAATTGCACGATCGGCAAAATTCCTTCCGGCAAGTGCACCGGTTATCGTCAAGTAAAAACTCACAATAGAGTGAGGTCGAATCCCACAAGGATTGGTTGAGTGAGCAATTCGGATTAGAAGTGTGTTCTAGTTGAGCGAAATCAAGATTTGAGATGAGAATTGCGGAATGTAAATTTGGCGGGAAAAGTAAATGACAAGAAAATTAAATGGCAGAATCTTAAATTGCATGAATTAAAGAGCAGAATGTAAATTGCTGAAATTAAAAGGGAATGGGGGTGATTGCATGAATTGAGTTGCAGAATGTAAAGAGAAAGGGGAAATCAGAAATGGGGAATTCATTGGGTTTAGGAGATATTGAAATCTCCGAATCAAAACATGTATATCTCTTCCTCAACCAATGCATTCATTGAATTTTGCTTGGCAATCTTATATGATTGGATCCCAATCCCTTGGCTCACCAATTCTCTCTAAAAACAAACAAATTCCCAATCCCTTGGTTTAAATGTTCATAAGAAGAGATGATGCTTGATCACTGATTATACCACACAATTTCATGAACCACAATTTGGTAGGATTACATGTCACAATATCCATCCAAACCCCAATCCAATTCACTGTGAGAAAGCTTCTCTAGCATGAATCCTCCATTGCTTTCCCAAGGCTCCGAAGGATTCCAAGTATGGGTAGTTTCTTTCCCAAGACAACTACTCAATGGAATTAGATCGAGAAGCTTTCTAACAAAATTCAAGAGAAAAGATTGAAGAAGAAGATAAACTATTATTGATTCATTGAATTACAATAGAGCTCCCTAACCCAATGAAAGGGGGTTTAGTGAATCATAGCTCTGAATTCAATTACAAAGAAAAGGAAAACTAGCTAAAAGTCCAAGTAAAAGTTTCCATCAGGGGCTGGATTCTCCTTCAATCCCCCCGTGTGTGTCAAATGTAGAAACTAAGGCCTTTAAATAGGCTCCCTAAATTACAAAATGAAAATGAAATTCAAAGCAAATTACAATCAAATGAAAATAAACTATTCTAGATGATTCTTGTGGCCTTGATTTGGTGTTGTTGATGGGCCTTGCTTGCTTGAAGGGTAGAGTGACATAATTGATCCAAAAAGGATAATGATCCATTAAACTACACTCAAACGTTGCACCCCCCTTTCTTGAGTCGTCACTTTGTTCTCTTGTCAACCTTGCCAATTTGATGCCAAATATAGACTATTATACCTCGTTGGAAAGCTATGGATGTCAGCTTTCTAACGCAACTGGAAGAACCTCAATTGGATCTCTATAGCTCAAGTTATGCTTGATTGAAGGTGACAAGGTTGCTGGTTGGTTCTACAGCGTTTAAGCCAACGTTTAAGTCACTTAAACGTGCTCGAAAATGCCAATTTTGGGAGCTCAGTTGCATTGTCCACCCCATACTTCTATATATCGTTGGAAAGCTCTGGATGTCTACTTTCCAATGCAACTGGAAGCGCATCATTTGGAGTTCTACAACTCGAGTTATACTCCATGGAAGGTGAAGAGGTCAGCTGGCCTGATTGCATGTTGGTACTATGCTCTTCTATGCACATTACGGGGCTGTTTTCTCCCTCAATTTTTAGTATCCACCATGCATGCCATATATTTTTGGAAAGCTCTAGATGTCTTCTTTCCAATGCATTTTGAATCACCTCATTTGGAGTTTTGTAGCTCAAGTTATTTATGTTTGAAGAAGGCATGGTCAAGCTGTTCCATATAGCACGTTTAAGCTTCAGTTTAAGGTTAAACTGAAGCTTAAACGCGGAAATGAAAAAGGTAGCCCTGGAGGTCGAACACGTTTAAGCTCCAGTTTGAGGTCAAACTGGAGCTTAAACGTGGAAATGGAGAGAGCAACCCTGGAGGGGAAAACTTGGTCGAACACGTTTAAGCTCCAGTTTAAGGTCAAACTGGAGCTTAAACGTGGAAATGGCTCCTTGGTGCACTTCCCATTTCTGGCGTTTAACCTCCAGTTTAAGGTTAAACTGGAGGTTAAACGTGGAACTCCTTCCTGAGTGCATTATCATTCTGGCGTTTAACCTCCAGTTTGAGGTCAAACTGGAGGTTAAACTTCAATTCCAGCATTTCTTAGCCTTCATGATTCTGGCGTTTAAGCTCCAGTTTAGGCTTAAACTGGAACTTAAACTCCACATGTGATATTCAAGCTTCCTTTATTGATTTTGTTGCTTCCTTGGTTAGCCTCTTCTTCCCTGAAATCATCCAAACAAATGCATCAAAGTCTTGCAAAATTTCATGAGAAATCTTCCATTCATAGCATTCAAGAATATAACTAAAAACTCATGGAATTTGCATCAAAATCTTCATGTTGAATGATTTAAGACAAGCATGACTATTTGGCCCAAAATGATTACTTAAGGCTCAAGAAAATGCATAAAACAACTAAAAATAAAAGAAAAAGGCTAGTGAAACTAGCCTAAGATGCCTTGGCATCACAACACCAAACTTAATCCTTGCTTGTCCCCAAGCAAGTTCTGAATTATTGAGAAGAAAGAATGAAACAGAAAGTAAATTCATTAGCCATATCAGTAAGTAATTGACATTGATTAATGGGGTGTTCATGCAGAAAGTTGTTGCAGCATCACTTTATTGTTTCTTAGGTAAGAATGTCACTTTTTATGTTCCCACTAAAACACTGCTATGGCCACTTGTTATTCACATATCCTTGGCAAGTTTCTTTTCTTTGTTTTTCTTTTCCTTTGAGCTTATTTGCTCCTTGTTGCTCAGTGTCATGTGTTGCACAAGCCTTTGGCATTTTCTTTTTCTTATCAGTGCACTACACATATCCACTACAGGCATTTTAGTTCACATTTCTTCTTGAGACATTGGTGCCCAGCACCTCTTTGTGTGACTAAATGTTTTGTATTTAGGTTGCTCTTGATAATGGACTTTTGGTTGATAATCCCGGGTTAGTTAACCCAAGTTACCAAGTGTTGAAACACTCCTCAGAACCTATTCATCCAAGCATATCCTTAATACATAAACACCACAGGCATTTGTCTCAGAAGTTCAAACCATTGGTGCCTAGCTTATTTTCTCAATTTTTTTGCTTTTTGGTTGCCCTTTTTCAGTGGCTTTTTCTTCTTCTTTTTCTTTCTTTTTCATGGCCAAAGACATTTATTCATCAAGATCCATAGACAGCATTCTAATTTCCACTAAAAGTGACAATTCTAACTTTATTTCTTAGTGAGCTGACTATTCAATCAAACATGCATACCACCACTTAATCTTATTTGATTTCTTACCAAATGGAATTGAGTTACTTTTGTTCAAACTTTTCTTTTATTTTTGGAAACAGAACAAGCATGGCAAGCATACATTTAAGCAAGTGAAGTTTATCCAGACACTTAGACTATCACTTATTTGGAAATTAAACAAACAGACAAACAAAAACTGCAATGACTCAAACTTAAAGCAGGGGTGCATGCAAACTTCCAATATCAGCAATTCAAAGTACAAGCAATTAAGTGACAATACAACCTTTTAGCATCTTCTTTGTTGTTCATCATCCTTCCTAGCCTTGGTGTTCTCTTTGATGATGATGTATATTCCTTCCATGAGATTGATTGTCTTCCTACAAAGCTATTAGAAGTTGCTTGTTCCCCAAGCACTTTGAGAGTTGGTTAGCATGCATGTATGTTTGTAGGCCTCTGAACTTAGATTGGTGTGTGAACACCAAACTTAGTTCCTTGCCATATGCAGCAATTGGGATCATATGCAGAAAACCTCATGTGCTTTTATTAAGAAAATAACTATGAACTAGAAAAAGAAACTATGAACTAGAAATTAAACTATTGTTTAAGTAGTTTCCCTGATTGGTTGGAGCTAGTGACTAGTCATGCTGAGGTAGAAATGTGCTTTTAATGAAGTTTTTGGTGGAACACCAAACTTAGAATCTCACATTCACCCTTGAATTGTTTTGGTGTGCAACACCAAACTTAGCTCCTTGCAATACAGATAAATCTACTTAACTCTTTTATTGAAATAACTAGAAAAGAAAAACTACCTTTGGTTGGGTTGCCTCCCAACAAGCGCTTCTTTAACGTCATTAGCTTGACATGTTGTTCCTGACTTTCTTCCTCTTCCTCCAGTTTGTTAAGAGGAATGACTTCAAGTGGATAAAGGAGCTAGTTAGTGCCCCTTGTTGTGAATGCTTCTTTCCAGCAAGCTTTCCCTTATGATTGGCTTGAGTGAACTTGCTTGTTGGCTCAGGAGTGGATTGTTCTTCGACCTTCTCTTCTTCATGGATATGGTCCTTTGTTTCTCGGTCACAATCCTCATTTTGGTGCTTGTTTCTACTGCCTTCACATCCTTGATCTCAGAACTTGGTTGTTGTTGGACAGTTGGAGTATCCTGTTCATCAAAATCTTCCTGAATTTGTGGTTCAATGAACCCTTCCTCTTTGCAACTCTCTGTTTCATTGGAGTGTGATCTCCCTTGATTAACCTTCTCCATTTCTTGATCTTCTGATTCCTCCCTTGGGTTTGCCATGGTCTCACTAGAAGAATTGTGGATAGGGATTTGCTTTGATAGATATCCAATTTGTGCTTCTAGCTTTTGAATGGCAGCACCTTGATTTTGTAAGTTGGATATCAATTCTTCCTTAAAGCCTTTCAAATCGGTTATGTCTTGACTCATGGTTGCAAGCATTCCTTCTATCCTGTTTAATTGATCTTGAAATTGTTGGTTCGGATTAGGTTGATGAGGTTGATTATCTTGGCTGTGATATGGTGGCTGGGAGTATGTGTTTTGTGTGGCCTGATAGAGTCTTTGGTTGGCGTGTTGGTAGTGGTATGACTCTTGTGTGTAGTGGAATGAGTCTTGTGGATAGTGAAATGAATTGTATGAATTTGAGAAGGAATTTTGTGCTGAGAAATGCTCAAGTGATGAAGAATTTGGATATGTAAAACTAGGAGGTGAGGTTGGATAATTCAGAGGTGATGGCTCTTGATGAATGGGGTGTGAATAAGTGAAATCTCTTTGGTTTTGATCTTCCCAGCCACAACTTGAGTAGTGATCAAATTCACCCAAACATGGACCATTTTGTGGCTCTGGGAAGTACCCCGTTTCCTGTTCCTGATACTCCCACCCACCATGAGCATAATAACATGAATCATTCTGTGGTGGTGGAGAGTTTCTCATGGATTTTGATTGACCAAAAGATGATGGATACTCCTTTCTTTTTTGCAATGTGCTTAGTCTCAAACAATACTCATCCAAAGATAGTGGAAATCCCATAGTGAGGCAATATCACAAACAGCTAGTGGTTAGTATGCTAACAAGTGAATAAGCAAAGAAAACAAATTAAAATTTGCAGAAATTAGCAGTAATAAACTGAAACAAAAACTATTAACAAAAGAAAAGAAAAATTGCTCAATCTAGTTGACTTCCAATTGGAGAATTGTCAATCGAAAACCAATCCCCGGCAACGGCGCCATAAACTTGATGCGCATAATCTAGTTATGCTACGATTTAGGAAATTGCACGATCGGCAAAATTCCTTCCGGCAAGTGCACCGGTTATCGTCAAGTAAAAACTCACAATAGAGTGAGGTCGAATCCCACAAGGATTGGTTGAGTGAGCAATTCGGATTAGAAGTGTGTTCTAGTTGAGCGGAATCAAGATTTGAGATGAGAATTGCGGAATGTAAAATTGGCGGGAAAAGTAAATGACAAGAAAATTAAATGGCAGAATCTTAAATTGCATGAATTAAAGAGCAGAGTGTAAATTGATGAAATTAAAAGGGAATGGGGGTGATTGCATGAATTGAGTTGCAGAATGTAAAGAGAAAGGGGAAATCAGAAATGGGGAATTCATTGGGTTTAGGAGATATTGAAATCTCCGAATCAAAACATGTATATCTCTTCCTCAACCAATGCATTCATTGAATTTTGCTTGGCAATCTTATATGATTGGATCCCAATCCCTTGGCTCACCAATTCTCTCTAAAAACAAACAAATTCCCAATCCCTTGGTTTAAATGTTCATAAGAAGAGATGATGCTTGATCACTGATTATACCACACAATTTCATGAACCACAATTTGGTAGGATTACATGTCACAATATCCATCCAAACCCCAATCCAATTCACTGTGAGAAAGCTTCTCTAGCATGAATCCTCCATTCCTTTCCCAAGGCTCCGAAGGATTCCAAGTATGGGTAGTTTCTTTCCCAAGACAACTACTCAATGGAATTAGATCGAGAAGCTTTCTAACAAAATTCAAGAGAAAAGATTGAAGAAGAAGATAAACTATTATTGATTCATTGAATTACAATAGAGCTCCCTAACCCAATGAAAGGGGGTTTAGTGAATCATAGCTCTGAATTCAATTACAAAGAAAAGGAAAACTAGCTAAAAGTCCAAGTAAAAGTTTCCATCAGGGGCTGGATTCCCCTTCAATCCCCCCGTGTGTGTCAAATGTAGAAACTAAGGCCTTTAAATAGGCTCCCTAAATTACAAAATGAAAATGAAATTCAAAGCAAATTACAATCAAATGAAAATAAACTATTCTAGATGATTCTTGTGGCCTTGATTTGGTGTTGTTGATGGGCCTTGCTTGCTTGAAGGGTAGAGTGACATAATTGATCCAAAAAGGATAATGATCCATTAAACTACACTCAAACGTTGCACCCCCCTTTCTTGAGTCGTCACTTTGTTCTCTTGTCAACCTTGCCAATTTGATGCCAAATATAGACTATTATACCTCGTTGGAAAGCTATGGATGTCAGCTTTCTAACGCAACTGGAAGCACCTCAATTGGATCTCTATAGCTCAAGTTATGCTTGATTGAAGGTGACAAGGTTGCTGGTTGGTTCTACAGCGTTTAAGCCAACGTTTAAGTCACTTAAACGTGCTCGAAAATGCCAATTTTGGGAGCTCAGTTGCATTGTCCACCCCATACTTCTATATATCGTTGGAAAGCTCTGGATGTCTACTTTCCAATGCAACTGGAAGCGCATCATTTGGAGTTCTACAACTCGAGTTATACTCCATGGAAGGTGAAGAGGTCAGCTGGCCTGATTGCATGTTGGTACTATGCTCTTCTATGCACATTACGGGGCTGTTTTCTCCCTCAATTTTTAGTATCCACCATGCATGCCATATATGCTTGGAAAGCTCTAGATGTCTTCTTTCCAATGCATTTTGAATCACCTCATTTGGAGTTTTGTAGCTCAAGTTATTTATGTTTGAAGAAGGCATGGTCAAGCTGTTCCATATAGCACGTTTAAGCTTCAGTTTAAGGTTAAACTGAAGCTTAAACGTAGAAATGGAAAAGGTAGCCCTGGAGGTCGAACACGTTTAAGCTCCAGTTTGAGGTCAAACTGGAGCTTAAACGTGGAAATGGAGAGAGCAACCCTGGAGGGGAAAACTTGGTCGAACACGTTTAAGCTCCAGTTTAAGGTCAAACTGGAGCTTAAACGTGGAAATGGCTCCTTGGTGCACTTCCCATTTCTGGCGTTTAACCTCCAGTTTAAGGTTAAACTGGAGGTTAAACGTGGAACTCCTTCCTGAGTGCATTATCATTCTGGCGTTTAACCTCCAGTTTGAGGTCAAACTGGAGGTTAAACTTCAATTCCAGCATTTCTTAGCCTTCATGATTCTGGCGTTTAAGCTCCAGTTTAGGCTTAAATTGGAACTTAAACTCCACATGTGATATTCAAGCTTCCTTTATTGATTTTGTTGCTTCCTTGGTTAGCCTCTTCTTCCCTGAAATCATCCAAACAAATGCATCAAAGTCTTGCAAAATTTCATGAGAAATCTTCCATTCATAGCATTCAAGAATATAACTAAAAACTCATGGAATTTGCATCAAAATCTTCATGTTGAATGATTTAAGACAAGCATGACTATTTGGCCCAAAATGATTACTTAAGGCTCAAGAAAATGCATAAAACAACTAAAAATAAAAGAAAAAGGCTAGTGAAACTAGCCTAAGATGCCTTGGCATAAATAGCAACACCAAACTTAGAATGCAATCATATGTCAATTTATTTGAATAACTAAGCAAATGAAACTGTTATATGTTAAGTACAGTCACCAAGCCAAGAATCTGTCATGAATAAGGATCTCTTGGTAATGTATTAACAAAAACAGTTAATAAGCAAATTAAATGAAAGCATTTAAAAACAGAAAAATGATTAAAGCAAGTAGAATGAAAAAGTGTCAAATTAAAAGAGAAAAATAAAACTGCAGAGGCATTATGATTATGCAGACAAGTAGTGCTGCTTGAATGAATTGCATAGAAAATCAGTGGCACACCAAACTTAGAATCTTGGCGTGTCACTTTTATTTTTGATTTGATGCAATCATCCAAAAAGATTGAAAATAATTTGTTGCAAGGCAACACCAAACTTAGAATGTAACCATATGCCAATTTATTGAATTTAAACAAAGTAAAGAAAGAAAACAAAGCAGAGAAGAGAAATTATACCTACTGTTGGCATGTTGTTCTTCACTTTCTTCCTCTTCTTCCAGTTTTTTAAGAGGAATGACTTTAAGGGAGGAGAAGATTCAGCTATTGCCCCCTGTCTTGGTCTCTTCTCAGCAAGCTTTCTTTTGTTAATGACTTGATTGAGCTTGCTTGTTGGATCAGGGGGAGGATTGCTTGTAGTTGACCTTCTCTTCTTCATGAATATTGTCCTTTGTATCTTGGTCACAATCCTCTTCTCGGTGCTTTTGTTAATTGCCTTCACTTTCTTGAGTCCAAGTCTTGGTGGTTGTGTGATTGTTGGAGTGATTTCTTCATCAAGAGCTTTTTGCATTGGTGGTTCCATGAGCTTTTCCTCTTTGCACTTCTCTGCTTCAGTTGAGTGTGACTTCTCTTGATTGGCTTCCTCCTCTTCTTTTACATGATCTTTCATTAAGTCTTTTGAGAGTGAAGTTTCATGTTCCTCTATCACCTCAATTAGCTGCTGTGAATATGAAGCCACAGGTTCAAACACCTCCACAACCTCCTTTTCCATTGAAATTTCACTTGACACATAGGCTTCCTCATCTTGCTTTTCCACTTTCTCACCCACAAATTGGTCTTCATCCTCTCTGTTTAATGGTCCTAAGGTCCTCCTTGTTTGTTCTAAGGGCCTATTCATCTTCTTGAAGAGGATTTCTTTCCAGGATTGGAGTTGTGTGTGTCTTTTCACGAGTTGTCTGTGTATTTCAATGGCTTGGTATTAGCTTGTTGTGGTGAAGTTGTGTTGAGGGGTGTGGAATGAGTTGTGTGATTGGTGGGATAACTTGTATGAATTTTGGAGGGAACTTTGTGTTGAGGCATAATCAAGTGATAAAGAACTTTCAAATAAGCAACTGGGAAGTGAGGGTGGATGCTCTTTCATTCTTTGGTGATAATCCCATCCACCATTAGAATAATGACTTGCATCATTTTGTGGTGGACAAAAGTTTCCCATATGATTCTCTTGCTCATCTTGTGTCTCTGAAGCAAATCTCCATGGATTGGAGTGCTTAGAATTTGTATTTTCTTGGTGATATTCCTAGCCACCATTAGAGATTGGTGATGGTGGTAATATCCCATAGAATCTGTTTGATCATAAGATGAGTTGAACTCCATTTTACTTTTGTAAAACACAACACCAATTAAATTTGAAATTCATCCCACAGAGAAGGATTTCTTAGTGAGGCAATAGCTCAAACACCTTATTTTCAACTTAAAACAGAAAGCAAAAATAAAGAAAATGCTTGATCTAGACTTCTCACCCACTTAATCATTGTTGATCTAAATCAATCCCCGGCAATGGCGCCAAAAACTTGATGGGGTTGGAATCAAAATCCCAACACCTAAAACTCACCGGCAAGTGTACCGGGTCGCATCAAGTAGTAAAAATCACTTAGAGTGAGGTCGATCCCACAGAGATTGATGGATCAAGCAACTTTAATGGGTGATTAGTTTAGTCAAGCTAACATTGAAGTGAAATTGGATGACAAGAAATGTAAATTGCAGAAATTTAAATGACAAGAAATGTAAATTGCCTCAAATGTAAAGGGAGGTTGGGTGCTGGAAATTAAAGAAAGCAATAGATCAAGCTTAGAACTCTTGCAGAAAGCTTAAATTGCAGGAAAGTAAATTGAGAGCAATGTAAACAGAGAAACAAAATTGTAGTGAATCTAGATTTCAGAGCAATTGCAAAGGAATTTAAAATTGTGCAGAAAATGTAAATGAGATTTGCAGCAAGCTTAATGTAAACTGAATTGAGGAACTAAATAGAAAGTAAAATGCAGCTCAATTGCAATAGCTAAAGGAAAGTTGAAGATCTCAGGGCTTGGATGAGACTAGAGAACAAGTCTAGATCTCAATTCCTTCCTTGATCCAACAAAGAACAATTGCAAAAGAAGCAGAAGAACAAATTGCAGAAGAAATAAAAGATGAAAGCACTAAAGAAAACTTGGATCTAAATCACAGTTTCTAGAATTATGTAGAAAAATAAACAAAGAGATCCCAAGGTGAGATTGAAACAAAATTTCTTCAATTCTCCACCCAAGATTCAAAACAAAAATGAAAACTAAGAGAGAGCTCTCAAATTCAACTCCTACTACTCCGTAATGGAGCCAGCCTTTAATGCTCTCTATTAGAGCCAACCTCTTTTAATGAAATGAAACATATGCCTTTTTATAGGTTTTTTTTTACAAAATGAAAATGAAAATAAAATTAAAAACAAATTACAATTAAAATGAAATTTCTATTCTAACTATCTCTTGTGCCTTTGAGTGGTGTCAATTGGGCTTTTGGCCTTGATGGAATTGGGTTGAAGATGGCCCTAATTGATCGCTCTTGGTCTTGAGAAGAAATCTGCTTGCAATTTGGTCTTTGGAGCATTTATGTTTGAGTCAACGTTTGAGGCAAACGTTGACTCAAACGTCTTGTAATGGCATCATGCAGAATGGGGGGATTTGCTGTCACTCACGTTTGAGTTCAAACGTGAGCTCAAACGTGATCCCTCCAAGGCAATTTTTTAGCCAACGTTTGACCTCACGTTTGAGGCAAACATTGGCGCAAACGTTGAGTCCTCCAGGGTGTTCTTTTAAGCCAATGTTTGACCTCACGTTTGAGGCAAACGTTGGCGCAAACGTTGAGTCCTCCAGGGTGTTCTTTTAAGCCAACATTTGACCTCACGTTTGAGGCAAATGTTGGCACAAACGTTGAGTCCTCCCAGGTGCTTCTTTTAAGCCAACGTTTGACCTCACGTTTGAGGCAAACGTTGGCGCAAACATTGAGAACATTGCCAGATTCGGAAGCTCAAACGCGCTGTCCACCCCATACTATTATATATTGTTGGAAAGCTCTGAATGTCTACTTTCCAATTCCGTTGGAAGCGCATCATTTAGAGCTCCACAGCTCAAGTTATACTCCGTCGAAGGTGCAGAGGTCAGCTGGCCTTACTACAGGTTGGTGCCATGTTCGTTTATGCACTTTTTGGGGTAGTTTTCTCCCTCAATTTTAGTGTCCACCATGTAGTGACATATATGCTTGGAAAGCTCTCAATCCATACTTTCCATTACTTTTTGAATCACCTCATTTAGAGCTCTGTAACTCAAGTTATTCTTGTTGGAAGTATACCCCTTCAGGTTGTGGGGACCAACGTTTCCAGCAACGTTGGAGCAAACGTTGAGCTCCTCCCAAGGTATTCCTTAGCCAACGTTTGACCTCATGTTTGAGGCAAACGTTGAGCTCCTGGGTGGCTGTGCTGATTGTCAATCTTCCTTGATTTGGTCATGGGCCATGCTTTTAAAAGCGTGGCCTAAGGCTCCAAAGTGTGCTCCAACTTCAAAGTGTGTCCCAAAGCTTTTTTTTAGCTTATTTTGTGCTTCTTTGCTTCTTTTTCTTCTTATTTCCTACAAAATTTATAAAATCAAAAGATCAAGGAAATATACCATTTAAGCACAAAAGAATGCAATAATTAAGCACTAATTATCTATTTCTTGTATGAAAAAGCATAGAAAAACATGACATGGTGACATGTCATCAGTTATCTCCATTCCCCTCAGCATCATTGTTGGCGTTTCCCTTACCATCTCCGTTTCCATTTCCCGCCGG
The DNA here is from genome assembly GCF_003086295.3 of Arachis hypogaea. Lineage (NCBI taxonomy): Eukaryota > Viridiplantae > Streptophyta > Magnoliopsida > Fabales > Fabaceae > Arachis > Arachis hypogaea. Next base: position 108,156,846 of record NC_092054.1, on the reverse strand, counting down.
TTGGCCTAACCTTTGCACAGCTTGCAGAGTCGCAGCAGCATTCGCCTCCATGGCATTCACAAGATTTGCCATTGCCGCCATAAACTCGGCATGGTTATCGGCCGGTTGCTCGTTTCTATTCTCTCTTCGTGAACATGTACGACCTCGTTCGCGAGTAGCCATTAGGGTTCCTGTCTACACAAACCAATCGATATCAAGGTGATCAGTCTCAATATCAAAAGCCTAGTGCTTCTATTATCCCAAACAGGCACTCACAAACAAGCATGCTATACAATATCAAGTAGATATCCTAATAGCATCAAACAAAAAGACACACAGAGTATGCAACGAAGCACAATCGGTCCATCCCTCAGGCTCACGAGGACGAACCGCTTTGATACCACTAAATGTAACACCCCAATTACCCTAAGCCTTACCTCTAGCTGTAAAGCAAAGGTTAATCAGAGATTACGACAATTTTAAGGCTTATACATATTTATATAGAAAGAAATAATATACTCTAGAAGCCTGATGAAGGATTTAGCACCAAAAGTAGGATTTGAAAAGCGAATAACGTACTAGCGAAGCTACTAACTGAAAACACAAGGTACAGATAAGATGTATCAAAATATAATAGTATAATATCAAAAGAATCTAGCCACGACTCGCGGAGTTTAAGTCAGCTAGCCATATACAGACAACAAGAAGACTATAGTTCAAAAGGGCTTATACAAGTTTTATTCTCTCAAATAAAAGCCTCTAGGCCGAACAAAATACAAAAGTGAGAGTAAAAGATAAAATAACCAAGAAGACAACAAAATAGAATAAGATCCTCCGCTCTGCTACCATCACCCAACTCACTGCGGTGGGTCGCGTCCTGCATCTGAAAAATAACAACGTATGGAATGAGAACCGAAAGTTCTCAGTATGGTAACTGTGCCCAATAATGTAAGATGTAAGGCTCTGGGACACCAAAGGCAATCCTCGAACTTCACACCACATACAGATATTCAAGCTTAGAATAAAACAAAACAAAATAAATATATAAAGAACTTAAACCATAAACTGGGTTAACTAAACTTAGGGGAATTCTAACTAATACTAATCACACCGCTGTATCCCACAGCCCTCGCCAACCTAACCTCCGTACGATCCCATCGCCACTGATGACAAGTCATCTTAGCCTAGTTTTACTAGTCTTTTTCTTTATTTTTATTAGGTTTCATGCACTTTCTTCCATTGTAAGTAAGTAATTTTGAATGGAATTGCATGGTTTCTTTGAATCAATCAACCACCATTTAATTGATACTAAATTATGAGGTTTAAGCTAAATTTAATTGATATTTAAATGATTTGTAAATCTTGTGAATTTGGTGATACTTTGATTGGTTGTTTTGATTACTTGTAGGTAAAGAAAAGAAGAAAATAAGTAATCGTGGCCAAAGATGTGTGGCCCAAGGAAGAGAAGAAGTGGCAAAAGAAACAAAGAGGCATGGCACAATGAAGGAGGCAAGCCACAACACTCTACTGGGAGCATAACAAAGAACTAAGGAAGCAAGCTTGGATGCTACGCTCTCCTTGAGAGCGGAGCACAATTTGGAACCAAGAAACAAAGGAGGGAAGAATGATGCTCCGCTCTCCTTGAGAGCATTATCGGGCTTCACTCAAGAATAAATCCAAAAACAAAGTTTGCTAGTGAAGGCTACAAGGTTCGAAATCATGAGCAAGGGGGAGTGGAGGAGCGCTACTCACAAAGGAAATAAGCCAAAAATGGCTAAAATGCTACCCCCAAGGATCGAACAAGGCACCCTAAGGAAGCAAGGAGTAAGGCGCCACTTCCTTCACAAAGAAAAGGAGCCAGCGCATGCCTCCAACAAGTTTCGAACTTGGGACCTCACCCAAGCAAAAGCCAATGCTCCGCTCCCAAGGAGAGCAGAGCGCTACTCTCTTCACTCCTTGCACAAGCTTGACACGGCCAGGGAAATTTGGAGCGCAACATGACACGGTCAGGAGGAGTTGGAGTGCACAAGACACACACCAAGCCACAATGCTCCGCTCCCCACAAGAGCAGAGCGTTATCCTGAATGCCTCCCAAGCCTTGGCACGCAACAAGGAGCTCCAACACAAGCCTCAATGCTCCGCTCCCCACAAGAGTAGAGCACTCCACTGGGAGCAATTTCTCTTGGGTTGAAAATTCAATTAAAAATCCAATTAAATTCAAATCTTCACCAAATTAAAAAGCCCACCTAAATTCTTAAATCCAAGAATAGAAAGTGTATAAATAGAAGCTAGTTTGATTTAGTGAAGGACTTTTAACTTTTTGCTTCTTAGAGAATTTTCATTTTATAGTTTTGAGAGTTTTTACTTTGAATTTGGATCTTGGAGAATTGGGGAGGAGAATTGATCTCTCTTCTTCCTTGTTCTTGCTTGAGCACTCTTTACTTCTTGTTTTGGATCTTGAGTGAAGAATTGAAGAAATTCTGTTTCAATATCACCTTAAGATCTCTTTGTTTATCTTTCTGCATAATTTTAGAAACTTTGATTTACATTTCAAATTCTGTTTACTGCTTTCACTCTTCTACTTCTTCTTCAACTTACTTTTCCATTTCTTTTGCAATTGTTCTTGTTGGATCAAGGAAGGATTTGAGATCTAAACTTGTTTTCTAGTCTCTTCCACTCCTGAGATCTTTAATTTCTCTTCTAATTTCTGTAATTGAGCTACATTCACCTTCTGTTTTAATTCTTCAAGCATTTTTACTTTTCTGATTTAGATCTCCTTAAATTCAATTCATCTTTTGCTCTTCTGTTTGTTGCAATTTACTTCTGCTTGTTTAAATTCCTGCAATCCCAGCTCCCAATTCCTCTTATAATTCAAGCATTTTACCTTTCTTGCACTTTAAGATTCAGTCATTTACATTTCTTGCAATCTAAGCTTCTGCAATTTAATTTACTTGTTCTTTAAGATTCAACACTTTTACTTTCTATTCTCTTTAATTTACTGCAATTCTTCCCTCTCCCTTTACATTTCATGTAATTTAGCTTTTGTCAACTACAAACCACTCAAACCAGTACTTGATTCGCTTGACTAAATCAACCACTAAACTAAAATTGCTCAATCCTTCAATCCCTGTGGGATCGACCTCACTCATGTGAGTTATTATTGCTTGATGCGACCCAGTACACTTGCCGGTTAGTTTTAGGTGTTTGGAATTTATTTTCCAAAATACACCATCAAGTTTTTGGCGCCGTTGCCGGGGATTGATTAGATTGGCAATAATTAAGTGAAGTGGAGATCTAGATCAAGCACTTTTTCTTTTCTATCTCTTTAATTTTTAACTAACACACTAACTGTTTGAATTTTTGCTTAAGCTAACTAAAATTTCATTCTAGCGATGGATTGAAGTCTTACTGTCCTTCTGTTTTGTGTGATTTTTATGTGTGGTTTGCATGTCAGGGACAAGAGGAGCTATACCCACCTTTTGTGAACAAGACGAAAGAACCCTCAGGAGATTAAGAAGAGCTGAAAGAGGGAAAAATATTGTTGGAGAAGAGGATTCAGAAGAAGAGTTCCAAGATATGGAGGAACACTTAACAAACCCAACAATTCCACCAGGAGGAGCAGCCAATAACAACAACAATCCACCACAAAGAAGAGTTTTGGCTTCCTACACATTTGCAAATCCTAGACATTGTGGGAGTAGCATTCTTACCCCAAATGTTAATGCAAATAACTTTGAACTAAAGCCACAACTCATCACCTTGGTTCAAAATAATTGTTCTTACGGAGGAGGACCACTTGAAGATCCAAACCAACACTTGTCTACTTTCTTGAGGATTTGTGACACTGTCAAAACCAATGGAGTGCATCCTGACAGCTACAAGCTATTGTTATTTTCATTTTCTCTCAGAGATAAAGCTACTCAATGGTTGGAATCTTTCCCAAGAGATAGCATCAACAACTGGGACGATCTAGTGAGCAAGTTCCTTGCCAAATTTTACCCATCTCAAAGGGTCATCAGGTTGAAAACTGAAGTATAAACATTCACACAAATGGACACTAAACCCATCTATGAGGCATGGGAGAGATACAAGGCTCTAATTAGGAAGTGTCCTCCTGAAATATTCAGTGACTAGGACAGATTGCAGAATTTTTATGAAGGGTTGACATTGAAATCTCAGGAGGCTCTTGATCATTCAGCAGGAGGTTCTCTACAATTGATAAAGACTGCAGAGGAAGCTCAAAATCTCATTGATATGGTGGCTAACAACCAGTACTTCTTTGCTCACCAAAGACAATGCCAACCATCACAAAGGAAAGGAGTGATGGAGTTGGAAGGAGTGGACTCAATCTTAGCTCAAAACAAAATGATGCAGCAGCAAATTCAACAACAATTTGAGCAAATGGCCAAAAGGATTGATAGCCTCCAAGTTGCAGCAGTCAACACAAGCCAACCATCATCCACATGGGGGACAAATGAAGAAACTCAAGAAGATCAACAGCAAGAACAAGTCCAGTACATGCACAATCAAAATTCTGGGACAAATGAGGTTTATGGTGACACTTACAACCCCTCATGGAAGAACCACCCCAACCTCAGATGGGGAGACAATCACAATCAAACTCAACAGCTATGGCAAAGGACTTTAAATCAAAATAGTTGGAAAAACACAAACCACAACAACCAGCAAAACAATAACCAAACCACATACAGAAAATCACAAAACACTTACCCCAAATCTAACCATCATCCATCCACTAACCAAGCCACCAATCAAAACACTTATCCTCAACCCTCAACACCCCACAACCAACCAATCTCACAAGACTCTCAGAGGATCACCAACTTGGAGATCTTAATGGAGAAAATGATGAAGCAACAAGAGATGACAACAAAGAACCAGGAAGCCTCCATGAAGAATATGGAAAGGCAGATTGGACAGCTTTCCAAACAAATTGCTATTGAGAGACCTTTGAGCTCACTCCCAAGTGACATCATTCCTAATCCAAAGGAGGAATACAAAGCTATACAACTAAGGAGTGGAAAGATCTTGATGAAAAATGAAGAAGCGACCAAGAAGCCAAAGGAAAATGACAAGAAACAGGGTGAAAAAGAGGAAGCCAATGATGAGGATGTAACATCAAGCAAGCAAATTTCAAGGCAGGCTCAAGGAAAGGAGGAACAGCAAAAAATTTCAAGAAAAGGGAAGGAAGCAATTGAAGAGCCAACTAAGGACCACAGGCAGGAAGTAAACTTCACACCTCCATTACCATATCCCCAAAGGTTCAACAAGGAGACTAAGAACCAACACTTCCCAAAATTTCTTGAAATCTTCAAGAAATTGGAGATCAACATACCCCTGGCTGAGGCACTTGAGCAAATGCCCCTATATGCCAAGTTTTTAAAGGAACTTATTAACAAGAAGAGAAGCTGGCAAGAGAATGAAACCATACTGCTCACTGAAGAATGCAGAGCATTAATCCAGAAAGGACTTCCCCGTAAACTTGAAGATCCTGGAAGTTTCTTTCTACCTTGTGCCATGGGTAGTATGACCATCAACAAGACAATGTGTGACTTAGGGGCTAGTATCAATCTGATGCCTTCCTCTCTAGTGAAAAAGCTATGCATAGAAGAAGTGAAACCAGTACAAATGTCTTTAGAATTGGTGGACAAGTCAGTGATATATCCCAGGGGTGTAATTGAGAACCTTCTAGTAAAGGTATACAAATTCATATTCCCTACTGATTTTGTGGTCTTAGATTCAGATGAGAATGACGGTGATTTTATTATACTGGGAAGACCATTCTTGGCCACTGCTAGGGCCATTATAGACGTAGAGAAAGGAGAGTTGACCCTTAGAATGCATGATGAAAGCGTCACCCTGAATGTATTTCTGGAAACACAGCTCATTGATGAAACGAAGGAGTGCATGAAAACTGACAAAGAAGACTTGATGACAAGTCATCTTAGCCTAGTTTCACTAGCCTTTTTCTTTTGTTTTCAATTGAATTATGCACTTTCTTGAGCCAAAAGCAAGCCAATTGGGTAGATTTTCATGTTTCCTTTGATTTAATCAACCATGTATGAATTCATGCTATTTCATGAGGTTTTATGCTATAATTGTCATATATTATGAAAGAATGAATATCTCATGATTTTGAGCATAGCTTTGATGTGTTTGGTTGATTAATGATAGGTGAAGAAAGCTTGGAGAAAGGTTGATGCAAGAAGGAATGGCTAGGAGGAATGACTTGAGTCTTGGATAAATTATGAACCAGGAAGCAAAAGCTGGAGCAAAAGTTAGCCCCTAACTTTTTGGCTAACTTTTGGGCAAAAGTTGGAGCAAAAGTTAGCCCCTAACTTTTTGGCTAACTTTTGGCATGAAAAACACTCCCTGGATGCACCAAAAGTTTGCGCCAACGTTAGCCCCTAACTTTTTGGCTAACGTTGGCGCTTGAAAAACTCCCTGGGCTAGCAAAAGTTTGCGCCAACGTTAGCCCCTAACTTTCTGGCTAACATTGGCGCCATGAATAACTAAGGGGAGGCCAACGTTGGAGCAAAAGTTAGACCCCTAACTTTTGCCCCAACGTTGGTATCAGCAAAACAAGGGTGCTGATGTGAAAAGTTGGAGCAAAAGTTAGACCCTAACTTTTACTCCAACTTTCACTCAAGCTTTCATGATTCCAACCCGGTTCAATTCGGTTCTTTTCCAAACTCCAAGAGCAATCAACCAAGGCCTCTCTCAACCCAATTCCACCAAGAGCAAAGGCCCAATTGAAGGCTTGAAGACCATTTGAAGAAAGTGTATAAATAGATTAGAATTTAAGTTTTAGAAGAAGCTTTTCTTTGGAGTTTTCATAGAGAGTTTTCGGAAAGCTTTTGGTGTTGAGTGAATTTTAATTTCTAAGTCTCGGGGAAGGAGAATTGAATTCCCTTCCTCTTAGTTTTCTTGTTTTGAATTTCAATTACACTTGTCTTGGATCTTGGGTTGGAGAATTGAAGAAATTCTGTTTCAATCTCATCCTGAGACCTCTCTGCTTTATTTTACTGCAAAATTAAATTTCAGTTTCGGTTAATTGTTCTTCATCTACTTTCTTTGCAATTTACAATTTCCTTTGCAATTGTTCTTGTTGGATCTAGGAAGGCATTGAGATCTAGACTTGGTTTTCTAGTCTCTTGGGTCCTGAGATCCGGATTTCCCATTTCCCATTCGCTGTTTACTATTTTCATGCTCATTTACAATTCTGTTTCTAGATCTGATTCAATCCAAGTGTTCTTTTATTCCTCTGCTTGTTGCAATTTTACATTTCCTTGTTTAATTTCTGCAAATCCAACTCCCCATTCCCTTTACAATTCAAGCCATTTACATTTCTTGCACTTTAAGATTTTGCAATTTACATTTTTTGCGTTCTAAGTTTCTGCCATTTAATTTCTTGTTCTTTAAGATTTAGCACTTTAATTCTTGTTCTCTTTAATTTCATGCCAACTACCCATTCCCTTTACTTTCTATGCAATTTAAATTCTGCAAATCACAAATCTCTCAACCAAATCTTGATTCGCTTGACTAAATCAACCACTAAACTAAAATTGCTCAATCCTTCAATCCCTGTGGGATCGACCTCACTCCCGTGAGTTATTATTACTTGATGCGACCCGGTGCACTTGCCGGTTAAGTTTGGGTGTTTTGGGAGAAATTCGTTTCTCCGTTAAAATATCCCATCAAGTTTTTGGCGCCGTTGCCGGGGATTGATTAGATTGACAATGATTAAGTGAGGTGGTGATCTAGATCAAGCACTTTTTCTTTATTTTTCTCTAATTTTGACTAACCCACTAACTGTTTGAATTTTTGCTTAAGCTAACTAAAACTTCATTCTAGCAGTAGATTGAAGTGTCACTAGTTTGTGTGTTTCTTATGTTCTGCTTGTATGTCAGGTACAAGAAGAACCACACCCACCTTTCATGAACAAGACGAAAGAACTCTCCGAAGGCTAAGAAGAGAAGCAAGAGAAAAAATGTTGCTGGAGAGGAAGAATCAGATGAAGAATATCATGAATTGGAGGAACACTCAACAAATCCAACAAATCCACCAGTGAGAATGGCCAACAACAATGGTCAACCCCAGAGGAGAGTCTTGGCTTCATATACATTTGCTAATCCAAGGCATTGTGGGAGTAGCATCCTTACCCCAAATGTCGATGCAAATAACTTTGAATTGAAGCCCCAACTCATCACCTTAGTGCAGAACAACTGTTCTTATGGAGGAGGTCCCTTGGAAGATCCAAACCAGCACCTATCCACCTTCCTGAGGATATGTAACACAGTGAAGACCAATGGTGTACATCCTGACAGTTACAAATTGTTGTTGTTTCCATTTTCCCTGAGGGATAAAGCTACTCAATGGTTGGAGTCATTTCCAAGAGAAAGCATCAACAATTGGGAGGATCTAGTGAGCAAGTTCTTAGTAAAGTTTTATCCTCCTCAAAGGATCATCAGGCTCAAAGCAGAGATTCAAACATTTACTCAGATGGATGGAGAGTCATTGTATGAAGCATGGGAGAGATACAAAGCTTTACTCAGGAAGTGTCCACCAGAGATGTTTAATGAATGGGATAAACTCCAAAATTTCTATGAAGGACTGACAATGAAAGCTCAAGAGGCACTTGACTATTCAGCAGGAGGCTCAATGCAACTCATGAAGACAGCTGAAGAAGCTCAGAACCTCATTGACATGGTGGCTAACAACCAATATTTCTTTGGCCATCAGAGACAACGCCAACCATCACTAAGGAAAGGAGTGTTAGAAATGGAAGGGGTTGACACCCTCCTAGCTCAAAACAAGATAATGCAGGAGCAGATTCAACAACAATTTGAGCAGATGGCTAAAAAGATTGATAGCTTGCAAGTTGCAGCAGTGAATACAAGCCAACCATCAACCACATGGGGGAAAAATAAAGAAAACCAAGAAGATCAGCAGCAGGAACAACCTCAATATATGCACAACCAAGGTTCAGGCCAAAATGAGGTTTATGGTGATACATACAATCCATCCTGGAAGAACCACCCAAATCTCAGATGGGGAGATAACCACACTCAAAACCAACAACCATGGCAAAGGAATTCAAACCAAAACAACTCAAGAAACAACCAGCAAAACATAACCCACAATCCATATAGAAAACCCCAAAATGACCACCCAAATTCCAGCTATTATCCACCCAATAATTCAGTCACTAACCAAAACAACCATCATCCACCTTCCACATCCACATTCCACCCACAAAACAACCCTACAAATAACTTCCAGCAACCACATTCCACCCCCATCATACCACCAATAGACCATCATGAAAGTAGAATTTCAAGTCTTGAGGCAGCCATACAAGCAATTGCTCAGTCCACTCAAAGCTTGGTCAAAGTGCAAGAGAGAAATGAAGCTACCATGAAGAGCCTTGAACGACAAATGGGACAATTGGCCAAACAAGCTGAACGGCCAACCAATGTCCTCCCAAGTGATACAATCTCCAATTCAAAGGACAAAGGAAAAGCTACAAAGTGGGAGGAGTGCAAAGCAATCATAGTGGGAAGTGAAAAGACTAGGGAGAAGGAAGCCATCAATTAAGAAGAACACAGCAGAGAAGTTCCACAAAAAGAGACAGAAGAGGGAAGTGAAGAAGATCAAGAAATTAAGAATGCAAAAAGCTCAAAGAGAGATAAGGACATCCTTGAAACACAACTACAAGAGAAGAAGGAAGGGGTGAAGCCACATATCCCCAAACTTCCATACCCTCAGAGGTTCAAAAAAGAGAATGAGGATAAGCAATACTCAAAGTTCCTGGACATATTCAGGACCCTCAGCATCAATATTCCTTTCTTAGAAGCACTTGAACAGATGCCAGTGTATGCCAAATTTATGAAGGAAGTGCTGACAAAGAAAAAGTCCCTAAAAGAAGGACAAATTGTTGAGATGACAATGGAATGTAGTGCTATTCTCCAAAGAGAGTTACTAGAGAAGAAAGATGATCCTGGGAGTTTTTATATACCTTGCACCATAGGAGACATAACAATTGAAAAGTCATTCTGTGACCTTGGTGCAAGCATAAACTTGATGCCTTTGTCTCTAATGAGGAAACTTCGAATTTATAAGCTGAAATCCACACGAATACTCCTTTAAATGGCTGACAAATCCATTCAGCAGGCAGTTGGAGTTGTAGAGAATGTACTGGTAAAAGTGGGGAAGTTCCTTCTCCCAGCTGATTTTGTCATTCTGGATATGAAGGAGGACCCTAACACTCCCATAATTCTGGGGAGGCCTTTCCTGGCAACGGGCAGAGCATTGATAGATGTTGAGAAAGGGGAATTATTGCTAAGAGTGCATGATGAGCACCTAGCATTCCATGTTTTTAAAACCTTGCATGAGCCAATTCAAGAAAAAGATTCTATGAAGGATAAGACCACAGATCAAAGTTTGAAGGAGGTAGTCAATGAGTTAGCTCCAAGACTTCCAAATCCACGCTTGAAAGCAGTAGAGATGGTGCAACAAACCAAAGAAATCAAGGAGGAACTAGATCCAAAACCTCCATATGAGAAATTCAACATCTCAGATAAGGAACCACCAAGGCAGGGAGTGTCTCTTGAGAAAGAAAAGAAGAAGAGACCAAGAGGGTGGAGAAATAAGAAGATCCCTACTGAAGGCTTTTCACCAGGGGATAAAGTAGTGTTGAATACCCAACCAATGAAGGTGTCCCCACAATCATCTGAATGCTATACTGTGAACCGGATTCTTTCACTTGAACACTTAGAGATCATCAAAGAGGAGACTGGAAGGAAGTTCACAGTAAGAGGAGAAAAGTTGAAGCACTATAATTTTTAGCCCCCATGATCAAAGAATGAAGGATGTCAAGCTAGTGACATTAAAAGAGCGCTTGTTGGGAGGCAACCCAACCTGAGGTAGTTTTTTTTTTTCCTAGCTAGTTCAATAAAAAGGTTAAGTAGATTCACCTGTATTGTAAGGAGCTAAGTTTGGTGTTGCACACTGAAACAATTTAAGGGAGAATGAAGGATTCTAAGTTTGGTGTTCCACCGAAATCTCATTTAAAAACACATTCTCACCTTCTGCATAAAGGGTTGATAGCTCCAAGCAATCAGATGAATCATTTAATCATTGTCTGTTTCTAGTTTTTAGTTTTATTGCCTTTAGCAAAGACACAAGGATTTCACATGCGGTTAACTTGATGCATCAGAGGCAATGGCAAGGGACTAAGTTTGGTGTTCACACACCAAAGTAAGTTCAAAAGCCTACAAGAAAGTCTTGCATACTAACCAATTACCTAAGGGCTTGAGAAACAAGCAACTTCCATTAACTCTGCAGGAATTCAATCACTCTCTTGGAAGGGCTACACACCATTAGCTAAGAGTAAGAAGAAGAAGCCACCAAGAGGTTGTAGTGTTACTTAACTCTATCAGCATTGAATTACTCTAAACTGGAAGTTTGAATAGGCTCATCTTGACAGTAACTATTAGTTTAGTAATTATGCATCCTGTCTGTTTAAGTAGTCCTTGCATCATTAGTAGTCATTCTAGTTAGTAGTCTTTGCATTATGTTTGTTTTTCTTAAAATAAGTAAGCTAGTCTAAGTGTGTGCTTGTGTGTTTACTTTCACTTAACAAAAAGCATGCTTTGTCCCCTGCATATTTAATTCAATAAAAGAAATGTTTGAATGTGAAGTGAAATAGTTCTCTGTTAGATAGAAGTAAAATAAAAGTAAGTGGTGGTATGTGTGTGATTGTATAGTAGCTCACCTTTAATGAATAAGAACACTAGGATGTCTCCTCTTAAATAGAAAGTAGCTACTGTCTATGAATCTCAATCAAATAAAAATCCTTGGTCAGAAAGAAAAACAAAAAGAAAGAAAAAAGGAAAAAAAAGAAATAGCCAAAAAGTGGCAGAACAAAAGAAAAACAAAAAGAAACAAAGCTGGACACCAATAGCTTGAACCTTAGAATATATGTCTGTGGTGTCTTTGTATTAGGATCTGCTTGGACTACTAAGTTCTTTGGAGTGCATCAACACTCGGTGACTTGGGTTAACTAACCCGGGATCATCAGCTGAAAGTCCACTATCAAGAGCAACCTAACTACAAGGCATTTAGCAGCCCAAAGAGGTGCTGGACATCAATGTTCTAAGAAGGAATGTAAGCCAAGTGTCTATAGTGAATAATGTGTCAAGTATAAGGAAAAGGAAATGAACTTGCTACACATGACACTCAAATAAAGCTTATGAACAAAATAATAGCCAAGGATAAAGAAATAATGAGAGGTCATAGCAGTATGAACTTGAAGCTTGAAGGAGGCTTTCTAGGCTTAAGAATCAATAAGAGGTGAGTGTGTGCATATCCACATAAAACCCCATGAACTACCAATAACACTCTACTAGCATGAACATCCTCTTCCATTTCATTCTTTCTTCTCAATAAATCGTTTCTTGCTTGGGGACAAGCAAGCTTTAAGTTTGGTGTTGTGATGACAAGTCATCTTAGCCTAGTTTCACTAGCCTTTTTCTTTTGTTTTCAATTGAATTATGCACTTTCTTGAGCCAAAAGCAAGCCAATTGGGTAGATTTTCATGTTTCCTTTGATTTAATCAACCATGTATGAATTCATGCTATTTCATGAGGTTTTATACTATAATTGTCATATATTATGAAAGAATGAATATCTCATGATTTTGAGCATAGCTTTGATGTGTTTGGTTGATTAATGATAGGTGAAGAAAGCTTGGAGAAAGGTTGATGCAAGAAGGAATGGCTAGGAGGAATGACTTGAGTCTTGGATAAATTATGAACCAAGAAGCAAAAGCTGGAGCAAAAGTTAGCCCCTAACTTTTTGGCTAACTTTTGGCATGAAAAACACTCCCTGGATGCACCAAAAGTTTGCGCCAACGTTAGCCCCTAACTTTTTGGCTAACGTTGGCGCTTGAAAAACTCCCTGGGCTAGCAAAAGTTTACGCTGACGTTAGCCCCTAACTTTCTGGCTAACGTTGGCGCCATGAATAAATAAGGGGAGGCCAACGTTGGAGCAAAAGTTAGACCCCTAACTTTTGCCCCAACGTTGGTATCAGCAAAACAAAGGTGCTGATGTGAAAAGTTGGAGCAAAAGTTAGACCCTAACTTTTACTCCAACTTTCACTCAAGCTTTCATGATTCCAACCCGGTTCAATTCGGTTCTTTTCCAAACTCCAAGAGCAATCAACCAAGGCCTCTCTCAACCTAATTCCACCAAGAGCAAAGGCCCAATTGAAGGCTTGAAGACCATTCGAAGAAAGTGTATAAATAGATTAGAATTTAAGTTTTAGAAGAAGCTTTTCTTTGGAGTTTTCATAGAGAGTTTTCAGAAAGCTTTTGGTGTTGAGTGAATTTTAATTTCTAAGTCTCGGGGAAGGAGAATTGAATTCCCTTCCTCTTAGTTTTCTTGTTTTGAATTTCAATTACACTTGTCTTGGATCTTGGGTTGGAGAATTGAAGAAATTCTGTTTCAATCTCATCCTGAGACCTCTCTGCTTTATTTTACTGCAAAATTAAATTTCAGTTTCGGTTAATTGTTCTTCATCTACTTTCTTTGTAATTTACAATTTCCTTTGCAATTGTTCTTGTTGGATCTAGGAAGGCATTGAGATCTAGACTTGGTTTTCTAGTCTCTTGGGTCCTGAGATATGGATTTCCCATTTCCCATTCCCTGTTTACTGTTTTCATGCTCATTTACAATTCTGTTTCTAGATCTGATTCAATCCAAGTGTTCTTTTATTCCTCTGCTTGTTCCAATTTTACATTTCCTTGTTTAATTTCTGCAAATCCAACTCCCCATTCCCTTTACAATTCAAGCCATTTACATTTCTTGCACTTTAAGATTTTGCAATTTACATTTCTTGCGTTCTAAGTTTCTGCCATTTAATTTCTTGTTCTTTAAGATTCAGCACTTTAATTCTTGTTCTCTTTAATTTCATGCCAACTACCCATTTCCTTTACTTTCTATGCAATTTAAATTCTGCAAATCACAAATCTCTCAACCAAATCTTGATTCGCTTGACTAAATCAACCACTAAACTAAAATTGCTCAATCCTTCAATCCCTGTGGGATCGACCTCACTCCCGTGAGTTATTATTACTTGATGCGACCCGGTGCACTTGCCGGTTAAGTTTGGGTGTTTTGGGAGAAATTCGTTTCTCCGTTAAAATATCCCATCAAGACTCACAGTGGAAGGAAGGAATCAGCAAGACGATCAGTAGTTACCTTCCAAAGCAAGAAATAGATAACACAGCAAGACAAAAAGAGAAAGAGATTGTGCAGAGTGATGAAGAAATTCAAGAAGACATTGAAATTTTAGCCACTAAGAAGAAAAGTCCCAAAATGAAGCCCACTTGCAAGGAGAAAGGATCAACAAAAAGAGGGAAGAAAAACAAGAACAAAACCAAAAAGGGGTTGGAAGAACAAAAAGATTCCAACAGAGGGGTTCTCTAAGGGTGATGAAGTACAGTTGATCTATCAACAACTGGGAGCAAGCCAACAAGTTGATGACTACTATACTGTCAACAAAATACTCTCACTAGAGCATGCCAAAATTGAACATCAAGGAACAAAGAAGAAGCTCACAGTCAGGGGGGATAAGCTGAGACACTACAGTCATCAACCACCATAAAAGAGGGGTCCAATGTCAAGCTAATGACAATAAAAGAGCACTCCATGGGAGGCAACCCATGATTTAAGATTCTTGCTCGTTTTTGAATTCAATAAATTATGATCATCTTAGCATGATTTTGAATTTTATTAGACATACTTGACAGATGCATACACTGTTTTGAAACACATGCCAGACTTCTAAGTTTGGTGTGCTTGACAGCACACAAAAATCAGCTTTTCAAACTTTCTTAGATCATATGCTTAGTCATTTAGACAAAGTATATGACCAAACATTAAGTTTGGTGTCTGCATATGTACCAATCTTGAGAAGGATCAACTTTTGTTCATAAAATCAAAATCATGCATAGATGAATCATGCAGTGTTTCATTTTAGGAATGTATGTTAAAAAAATGAATTAGAACTTATGATGAAAGTACCAATTGTGATAAATGGCTGCATTTGACATTTATCCCTTAGCAAGAAACAAGTTTTGTGTTCACCAAACCTTGGTTCACTAAGTGAGGGACACAATTGATCTTTTATGACTAAGAAACATAATAAATAATCTAAGCATTCACCACTTCATCACCGTGCTACAACTAGGTCCTAAAGTTTACCATTTTGATTTAATTAGGAAAAAGAAGGTTGAGGTGAAGACAAGATGAAGACACAGCTATGACAAGCCAAGAGAGAAGGATCACATGTGCCTAGAGAGGTGTGCCTACCTTGGAAAGCAAAAATCTGCATGCTAGTCACCTTGGAGGACGAACCTCATGCAACCAATGGGAAGAGAATCCTTGTCAATCCTCAAGAGAACATGCAAGCCGTTCATCTCATGAAGTTACTATGTTGTTCAACTCAATCTCCACCCTTCATAAGTCATGACCGAATCCCTCTTCAAGTATGATCTTCGTCCAAAGCTTTAATGCTTGCCTATAAATAGGTTGAGACATTTCTTGCATCACATGTTCCTACAAGTCTTCCTTACAATCATAAGTCCTTGTTCCACCTTGTGCAATCCTATACACGCCCCACTCCCTTCTCAACAGCAACATTTCTTTCTTCATTCTCCTTACACCACAAAACCGTACCTCAACCAACAACAAATCCACCTTTGCCTCCTCCCTTTACTTGAATTCATGGCTTCATCAAGTTCAAAGAGAAGACAAGGGAAGGAACCAATGGTAACCGAGCCCCCATCCTATGATACAAGGAAGTTTAGATCTCAGTTTCATGAAAGAAAATATCATAGATTCATGAAAACAAAGCACATCATTCATGAGAGGGGTTTTGAGCTGAGGGACGGGGAATACCCCATCATGAGGCAGATCACTAGGAAAAGAAGATGGGATCTTCTATGCAATCCTCTCACCAAGATTAGTGTAGTCATGATCAGGGAATTTTATGCAAATGCTGTGAAAGAGAGTGAAGACATCATCCCTTACAAAAGTTATGTTAGAGGAGTTGAAGTGGATTTCAGTCCAGCATCCATTACAAGGGCCTTGAAGTTGAGAACCATAACTTATGAAGAGCTCAGCTATGAGGCCAGACTGCAGGGAGAGAATGACCCTGATGAGATCTTACAGGGAAAGAGATTCAAAAGGGATCCCAAGCCAATTGAAAAGAATAAATCTCATTCTTGAGGCCAAGGGGTGGTATGAGGTAGTGAGGAGATCAATACTCCCTACTAGAAACACCTCAGGGGTCACAATCAAGCGAGCACTCTTGACATACTGTATCTTACATGGGGGAGAAATCAACCTTGCACAACTCATAGCCGACAGTATTCAAGAGATAGCTGAGAGCACAAACAAATCAACTAGGCTCGGCCATCCAAGCACCATTCTAAGGCTATATAATAAAGCTGGAGTGATTTTTAAAGATGAGGGCACAGAGAGAGTAAAAAAGGGGACAGGAATCACAAAGAAAAACATGGAAGGAATTAATGAGGATGATGATCAAGAAGAAAGACCCCAAAGAAGAAGAAGATTAGAGGAAGGGAAAGAGCAAGCTCACAGTGCCATAGATATGAGTCAACTACAAAGGGCTCTTGAGAAAATATCACAACAAAATGTGAGAGCACAAGAGCAATATTCAAGACACCAAGAGCAATATCTAGAGAACCGAGAGCAATATTTGAAAGACAGGGAGCAAAATGAAGCTTGGCAGCACAGAATGGAGGAAAGACTAGAGAGCTGGCAGCAACAAATGATGGTCCAACAACAAGAGTTTCAAACCAAGATTCTTGAGGGGCAAAAAGAACAAACAACAAGACTTCAAGAGTCATATGACAAAATGTTCCTGACCCAAGCCAAATATGGGGAATTTACTCACAACTTGTATCAGTGGAAAAATATTCATCATACTATTGGAGAGATTAGAGTATTTGACCCACAATATGCCAGCACTAGATCCACAAATCAAACCATTTGAGCAGTGCCAAGAATTTAGAGATCGACAGAAAGTAAGATCTCATCACTTCAGAAAGGTAACACATGAAAGATTGGAGGCAGTTGGGCTCTCAGGACTATTAGATCCTGTCTGGGATAGAAGGTGCCCTAGTGAAGAAATTCAAGACTACTCCAAGCTCTGGAAGAGAAAGAAGAAGAAAGGAGAATCAAGCAATAACCAGGGACAGGACAACTAGAAGGTGGTGAAGTTCTTTCATTTTCCTAAACTAAATAAGGAAGATGTATATCTGAAACATGATATACCTCCAATTGTTCTTTGTTTCGCCCATATTTTAGCTTAAAAAGTTATCTGCATAATAATTGTCATCCTTCATTAGCTTGAGTATTTTGCTTTGTTCCCCTTGCTATTTGAATAAAAGAGAGATGTTTGATTTAGAAAAGTAATTGTTCAATGTTGCAAAAGTTAGAATGAAAGTTAGTGGTGGTATGTGTTTGATTCAATTGTTAGCTCACAAAATAATTGCTGCAAAATGACATGTTGCTTGAAGCTTAAGCTAGTTTGCTGCTATGATCCTTCAACTAATGAAAATCCCTTGAAAATAAACCAAAACAGAAAGAAAAAAAGAAAGAGAAAAAGCCAAAAAGTGGCAAAGAAACAAACAATAAGGCTAGGCACCAATAGCTTGGACCCTAGGACATATGCATGTGGTGTTTGTGTACTAGGATATGCTTGGACAAGTAAGTTCTAAGGAGTATTTCAAAACTTGGCCACTTAGATCAACTGATTTGGGATTGCCAACTGAAAGTCCACAATAAAGAGCAACCTAGCTACAAAACACTTAGTTATCCAAAGAGATGTTGGGCATCAATGATCCTAGGAAGAAAAAGGTGAGCCATGTGTCTGTCGTGAAGAAATGTTGAGTATAATTAAGCCAAAGGCTACTGTAATATTTGCCACCAAGCCTTCAATGAGTAATAAGCTCTCTAAGCAAAAGAAAGAAGGAAAAAGCCAACAAGGGAAGTAAGCAGAAAGCAAGGTATTATAGCAGCAACCTTAGTGAACCCTTGAGGAAACATTGTTTGTTTAACAGCAAGTAATAAATGAGCTACTATTGATCTGCATGAAACCCCATGAACCAAGTTCAACTCTCTGATTAATAAGGACATGTATACTCCTCTATTTCATTTTATCTTCTCTTATGTTTAATGTTTGTTTGGGAACAAGCAAATTTTAAGTTTGGTGATGTGATGACAAGTCATCTTAGCCTAGTTTTACTAGTCTTTTTCTTTATTTTTATTAGGTTTCATGCACTTTCTTGCATTGTAAGTAAGTAATTTTGAATGGAATTGCATGGTTTCTTTGAATCAATCAACCACCATTTAATTGATACTAAATCATGAGGTTTAAGATAAATTTAATTGATATTTAAATGATTTGTAAACCTTGTGAATTTGGTGATACTTTGATTGGTTGTTTTGATTACTTGTAGGTGAAGAAAATAAGAAAATAAGAAAGCGTGGCCAAAGAAGTGTCGCCCAAGGAGGAGAAGAAGTGGCAAAAGAAACAAAGAGGTGTGGCACAATGAAGGAGGCAAGCCACAACACTCTACTAGAAGCATAACAAAGAACTAAAGAAGCAAGCTTGGATGCTACGCTCTCCTTGAGAGCGGAGCACAATTTGGAACCAAGAAACAAAGGAGGGAAGAATGATGCTCCGCTCTCCTTGAGAGCATTATCGGGCTTCACTCAAGAATAAATCCAAAAACAAAGTTTGCTAGTGAAGGCTACAAGGTTCGAACTCATGAGCAAGGGGGAGTGGAGGAGTGCTACTCACAAAGGAAATAAGCCAAAAAATGGCTAAAATGCTACCCCTAAGGATCGAACAAGGCACCCTAAGGAAGCAAGGAGTAAGGCGCCACTTCCTTCACAAAGAAAAAGAGCCAGCGCATGCCTCCAAAAAGTTTCGAACTTGGGACCTCACCCAAGCAAAAGCCAATGCTCCGCTCCCAAGGAGAGCAGAGCGCTACTCTCTTCACTCCTTGCACAAGCTTGACACGGCCAGGGAAACTTGGAGCGCCACATGACACGGTCAGGAGGAGTTGGAGCGCACAAGACACACACCAAGCTACAATGCTCCGCTCCCCATAAGAGCGGAGCGCTATCCTGAATGCCTCCCAAGCCTTGGCACGCAACAAGGAGCTCCAACACAAGCCTCAATGCTCCGCTCCCCACAAGAGCAGAGCACTCCACTGGGAGCAATTTCTCTTGGGCTGAAAATTCAATTAAAAATCCAATTAAATTCAAATCTTCACCAAATTAAAAAGCCCACCCAAATTCTTAAATCCAAGAATAGAAAGTGTATAAATAGAAGCTAGTTTGATTTAGTGAAGGACTTTTAACTTTTTGCTTCTTAGAGAATTTTCATTTTATAGTTTTGAGAGTTTTTACTTTGAATTTGGATCTTGGAGAATTGGGGAGGAGAATTGATCTCTTTTCTTCCTTGTTCTTGCTTGAGCACTCTTTACTTCTTGTTTTGGATCTTGGGTGAAGAATTGAAGAAATTCTGTTTCAATCTCACCTTAAGATCTCTTTGTTTATCTTTTTGCATAATTTTAGAAACTTTGATTTACATTTCAAATTCTGTTTACTGCTTTCACTCTTCTACTTCTTCTGCAACTTACTTTTCCATTTCTTTTGCAATTGTTCTTGTTGGATCAAGGAAGGATTTGAGATCTAGACTTGTTTTCTAGTCTCTTCCACTCCTGAGATCTTTAATTTCTCTTCTAATTTCTGCAATTGAGCTACATTCATCTTCTGTTTTAATTCTTCAAGCATTTTTACTTTTCTGATTTAGATCTCCTTAAATTCAATTCATCTTTTGCTCTTCTGTTTATTGCACTTTACTTCTGCTTGTTTAAATTTCTGCAATCCCAGTTCCCAATTCCTCTTATAATTCAAGCAATTTACCTTTCTTGCACTTTAAGATTCAGTCATTTACATTTCTTGCAATCTAAGCTTCTGCAATTTAATTTACTTGTTCTTTAAGATTCAGCACTTTTACTTTCTATTCTCTTTAATTTACTGCAATTCTTCCCTCTCCCTTTACATTTCATGCAATTTAGCTTTTGTCAACTACAAACCACTCAAACCAATACTGATTCGCTTGACTAAATCAACCACTAAACTAAAATTGCTCAATCCTTCAATCCCTGTGGGATCGACCTCACTCATGTGAGTTATTATTACTTGATGCGACCCGATACACTTGCCGGTTAGTTTTAGGTGTTTGGAATTCATTTTCCAAAATACACCATCAGCCACCGCCTACCTAACCTCCTCAGCACCAGACAATCATAATAAATGAAAACAAGTGAAACACAAATAATATTCATATACAACAAGTAGCTCAAGAAGCAGATAGGCATGTTATACAATTAGGCAATCTCAAGTAAAAAAGCAAGCAAGCATATAGAAAATGCATATGATGAATGTCTTCCCTATTGGCTGTGATATCATATGTCGGTTATTGTGCCAAACCTGACAGCAAATCCGGTCGACAACTCCCGGATTAGTCTCTCTATTGCGCATAAGGAGGAAACTTCCGAGGGAGAGTGCCCTACCACCTTCTCCTTTCAGAGGAAAATATTGCGAGGGAGCGTGCCCTACCACCATCCTCTGGTTGTCGCATGATTTCGTGGGTTAGTGCCCTACCACCTTCCAATCAGAGAGAAATCACATTTTCAGGAGGAATAATTCCGAGGGATGAGTGTCCTACCACCTTCTCCTATCAGAGGGTAATATTCCGAGGGAGAGTGCCCTACTACCTTCCTCTGGTTGCGAGAAATATGAGTGAGAAGTCCAGCTTCAACTTTCGCATCCGAACGTAGGCGGGATACTGCCACAGCCCCTACGACGGAGAACAATACAAATTGTAATCACATACTCATTCTCAGAGGCCACTCCTCTTAACACTTCCACTCATACTCCTCACAACCATCATCAAGTCATAAGTTCCATTCCGAACTCTTAGTTCATCAATTTCTCAAATCATTGCCAACAATCACTATATGCACGACTCTTCCTTCTCTCTCGACTAACTCATCCGCAATACACCAGAAACCTAAACCTCAGTTTGCTAACTTTTCAAAGAAAACCCCACTTAAAACCCCTAAGACCTTTCCTATATTTCAATGCTCTAAAATAAGCCCAATAGTCTTGAAATGGTGTTATAGAAGCTTACAACCTTGTTGGAAAGGTGAAATAGTTAAAAACAAAGTTTAAAATTATGAAACAGGGCGTGTGCGTCCGCACAGGAGTATACGTACGCACAGGTACTGATCCTTCCCGACTTGTGCGTGTGCACAAGGGTGTGTGTCCGCACAGGTCATAATTTTTCATTGATGCGCGTGCGCACATCCTATGCTAGCGCTGCCACCAGAGCCCTTTTCCCTGCCTGTGCGTGCGCACAGGTCTGTGCATCCGCACAGGATAACATTTTTGCAGGGTTGTGCGTGCGCACAAGGCTGTGCGTGCGCACATACCAGAAATCACAAAAATTCTGCAATTCTGCATAATTTCATATTTCAACACCAATCTTTGAATGATCATAATTTCCTCTACAAAATTCCAAATTTTACAAACTTTATATCAAATCGAAGGGTTTTCAATGATCTTTAATTCTAAAACAATTCAACAGATTTTGAAAACTGAGACAAAAGTTATTATCAAACAAAGTTTACCAAAAATCACATTTTTATCCAAGATCTCAAAACTCACGTTTTAACCAAACCTCAATCCAATACCAAATCAAACACATTCCAACCATACCCAAAACAGCCCAAAATTCATATCAAACACTACTTCAACCATTTTCTCAATCACACAACCTTCTAAGTCATGTAACAATTCCAAATTCCCACCAAATCCACATATTCCACTTTCCATTAACCTTATTAGCCTCACAAACCCCCTCAACCATTAACAATCCTCAAAATCATCATTACCCAACTTTCCCACATCATACACCAACACCATCATTTACCATAATCAACACAACTCATAATAATCATCAACAATACCAATAACCCTCAACAACCATAATAAATATCAACCCTCATGCTCAATTTTCTCAACATTCAACAACCATCATAACACTTATAATCAATACCAACCATCACAATTTTAACAATTACTACAAATTCTCATCAATCTCAATAATCATCAATCCCTCATCAACAACAATAAACCACACATTACTCATCAACCTTCGTAATCATTAAATACCAACAACATCAATATTCATCATAAATTATTAAATACCAACAACCTCATCAACTCATTTATCAATCATCAACAACACCAACCACTCTCAATATAATCCCATAATTTTCTTATTTCACAACAACATTTCACATTAATAATTTCTCATACATTTATCCATCACTTACCATCATCATCATCATAATACTCACCCAACACTAACATTTTCCAACAATCCTTATCAACCACAACAATTCAATACCACCAACAATTAATATATAATTATTCATACACCAACATCATTCAATCCTATCTTAGGGTCAACTATCCTAAGTGTCCATAAACATTATATATTACATAAAGAAAACCGAAACCATACCTTGGCCGATTCCCAAGCGCTCCAAACACCAAAACAAAACCACCAAACTTGATCCAAAGCCTCAACCAACTCCAACAAACACCAAGGCTCAAACTAACAACACATATATCATTAAAATCAAAACCTAATATATATAAAACAACTAAACACAAAGATTTAATGAAATCTTACCTTATCCAATGTGAGTAGGGGTAAAATCCAACAATTACCCGCTACTAGAGATCACCTAAACAACTAAAACCACAAAATCTACTTAAAAACCAAACATGAAAATGAGCAGAATCTAGGGCTGGAAACTGGGAATTAGAACGCAATTCCTTACCGGATTTTCTTAGATAGAAGGGAAGATCTCGTCAAGAGCTTCGTGTGGCCACAAACGGCTCATCAATCGGAGCTCCGGATCAAAAGTTATGGAGCTTTGAAGGAGGAGATGAATAATGTTAATGGCTTCCTTCTCCTCTCTTCTCCCTATCCGAGTTCTCTCTCTCTCTCTTGGTGTTAAAATGAGCTTCTTTGGCTCATTTATTGCTTTATATGAGTTGGGCTTGGGCCCAACTTGGGCCCGGTCCAACCCATTAGCGTTTTTAGCCCGTTCGGCCCAATTTTGGGCCAAACTTTTAACACTAACGCCCGGTTTTCTATTCCTAATATTTTTCTAAGGTTGTTGACTGTTTTTCACTTTTTCTCGCACAGTACCGAGCAGACTTGAACCGGTTTAACCAGTTTAACTGCCGGTTCACAGTTTTTTACGGTTTTTCGCAGAAAACACATTTTCTGACTCGGAAAGATCTACTGAGTCCAAAAATCATATTTAAATCCCCAAATTCTCATTCTAACTTTTCCGGAACTTAATTTGGGCATTTAAATTATTTTATTCGTGAAAAACTCAGTTCTTACAAGAACACTCCAACCCCTTGTAACTGATCCATTAAGTCATCAATTCTCGGCAATGGGTACTTGTTTTTCACCATCACTTTATTCAACTGTCGGTAGTCCACACAAAGTCGCATCCCTCCATCTTTCTTTTTCACCATTTACTGGTGTTCCCCATGGAGACACACTCGATCAAATGAACCTCTTATTTAGTAGCTCTTTCAATTGAGTCTTAAGTTCAACCAGCTCAATCGGAGCCATCCTGTACGGTGCAACTGAGACTGAACCTACTCCCAGTACTAAGTCTATCGCAAATTCAATTTCCCTTTGAGGTGAAAATTTAGGAATATCTTCAGGAAACACTTCGGAAAACTCCTTAACTACAGGAATTTGGTCTAACCTTTGCTCATCGTCTGATGCATTCGCAACTAAAAGAATATAACCATGACATTCTTTCCCATTGCAGTTCATCGTCACAGAGTTCAAATAGTAGCCCTTAGCTACAATTGCTCCTCATTCTCCTTCAGACATAAACCAAATCAATTGCTTGAAGGCTGAAGCAATCCAAAAACATATGATTCTTCAACAACCAATCAAACTCCAAAATCATCTCCAACCCAACTAACGGCAAACAAATTAAGTCATGAACAAAAAATCTATGTTCTATCTAGAAGGGTATTTGCCTATAGCCTAACCTAGTTACAACTATTTGGGACGGGGTATTCACATGCAAATTGAAGGTTAAATCTAAGATTTTCAATCCTAGTTCAGCAGCTTTATTAAATGCAATAAATGAATGTGAAGCGCCCGTGTCATACAATACAGTTAATGTCTTGTCACCAATTTTACACTTACCTCTTATTAAAGGATCCGACCTTGTCGCATCATTAGCATTCACAGCAAACACACGACCTTGTTGCTGGTTTCGACCCGTATTTTGATTCCTCTAACGAGTGCAATCCTTAGCACTGTGTCCAGGTAGCCCACAATTAAAGCATAAACCTCTTCCTCTCGCCTGGTGAAATTGGTCATAGGTAGTCTTTTTGACGTTTCCTTGACCCTGAGGATGCTGAGGGGCATGTCCACCCTTCTTGAAGTTCTGACCTCTTGGTGAAAGATACTTCCCATGACTTATGTTACTGGTACCACCACGAATATCTCTCGCCAAAGCCATCTTCTTGGTACAGTCCTCCACAACTCTTGCCTTGTTCACTAATTTAGAGAACTTTCTAATCTCCAATGGAGCTACAACACTCATGATATTCTCCTTAAGCCCTCCTTGATATTTGATGCATTTCTAACCCTCAAAGGACTCAGGGACACCCTGACATACTTTTGAGAACCTATAGAGTTTCTTGAACCTGTTAGTGTACTCAGCTACAGCCATGAACCCTTGCTTTAGCTACATGAGTTCCAATTCTCTGGCCTCCCTCACAGATTTAAGAAAGTACTTTCGGTAGAAAGCTGTTTGGAATAACACCCACGACATGTCCACATTCTATTGCTGCAGCGATTGACACTCTCCATGCCACCAGTGCTGAGCTTCTCCTGCTAGTTGGTACACTACAAAATTTACGAATTGATTATCCAGGACATGCTGAGCTCGCAATGCATGCTCCATAGTTTGGGACCAGTTTTCTGCTTCAGTCGGGTTTGTTGATCCCTTGAAGACCGGCGGGTTAACTTTCAAGAAAGTAGCTAACGTCATCAGGACGCCACCTAGGTTATTTCTTGTTTCTTCACCATCTCCAATCCCATTTCTGGCTGCTCGAACCATCCTTTCCACAGCCTGAGTGGTTGTAGCAGCGCTTGCTTTCATAGTGTTAGCCAAGTTAGTCATCGCCACGATGAATTCGGCATGGTTATCAGTTGGCAAATTATCCTTACCCTCTCTTCGAGTACATGACTGACCTCGCCCATGAATCGCCATTTGGGTCCTGTCCACACCAAACAATCGATATCAAGGTGATCAGCTTCAATACCTCAAGCTTAGTGTTCAATTATCCCAAAAAGGTACTCACAAACAAGTATGCTATGAAGCATGATTGGTCCATCCCTCAGGTTCACGAGGATGAACCACTCTGATACCATTAAATGTAACACCTTATCACAGTAAGCTTTACCCCAAGGCTGTAAAGCAAAGGCCATAATGCATCAAAACAGTTCTAAAGCTCATACAATAATATATAATTAAGAAATAATAGGACTAGAAGCTCGATGAAGGAATAGAAGATCAAAGATGTATAAAATAGGAATACAAAGCGCAAAGCATTCACACCCGATAACAAAAGCGCGTTGGCACGAAAAGGACAAATCGTAATATATAAAACCTTGCAAACAACTCCAGAATATACAAGGTAGTAATAACGTAAACAAGTTATATGTACAATATACAAAAGAGAACTAGCCGCAGCCTACGGAGTTTAGGCCTACTAGTTTTAACCTGATACAATAGAGTTTTGATAGTAAAGCAGCTTACATCCTATCTCTCAAGGTTTCAGAAATAAAGCCTCTAAGGCATAAAGTATACAAAAGTGAGAAATTACAACAAAATAAAGTAAAAGTAAAGCTAAGCCATCCTCTGCTCTGTCACCACATCTGCAAACTCACCGAGGTGGGTTGCGACCTGCATTTGAAAAACAACAACATATATGGTATGAGAACCGGGGGTTCTCAGTATGGTAACAGTGCCCAATAGATAAGATATAAGGTTCTAGGAAGCCAAAGGCAATCCTAGAATTTCTAACGAGCATAAAGATTAAAAACATATAAATATACATTAAAGCCAAAAAGGGTTAACTAAACTTAAGGATTTTCTAACTAATAAACACCACGTTGTGCCACAGCCTTCACCAATGTAGCCTCCACGCGATCCTGTTGCCACCGCTAATTGAACCTCCTCAATCTCAGCAAAACACAAGTAATGCAGACAAGTAAAACACAAGAAGAGTTCATATACAACAAGTAATTCAATTAGCAATTAGGAATGTTATTCATTTAGGCATAATGCAAGTAATCAAAGCAAATAAATACGTAATAAATGCATATCATGAATGTATATCCTATTAGATGTGATATCACTTGTTAGTTCAACTGCCAACCTGACACATCCACTTAGTGCCCGGCTAACTTTTTCGGGTTATAGTGTCCTAGTTTTTTCTTATGTCATGAAAGGTTTTATGAGCGGGAGACTGCCTCAGTCCTCACGTCTGAATATAGGCGGGAGACTACTATAGCCCCTACACCGGCACAACAACTTCGACAAGCAGGATCCAACCACCATCCTTGCTCGAGGTGCATAGCGACTTACCAATCATAGTATATCAATGTATGTTATTCAATTTCAGTGATCATTGGTCATATTCACCAAATTCCTCAACCTCAATCCTTCATAATTCTTTATTCACATTCACTTCTCAATTCATCATCAATACAACACTCCACCAACCCACTCTAATTATTCCATCCACAATATATTACAAACTTATCTCTAAACTCATAACAGAAAAAATTCCTTTATTCCACTCAGTACACTCTCACTCATCCCAAATAGGGGATCTTAAATAGGGGTTACAAAGGTTAAAAAATAGAGTGGATAGGCAAAAATAGTTAAAATAAATATTTTCAGCAAAATAGGACATTCGTGCATATGCATGTCTCGTGCGTACACGCGAGTCCCCTTCTTTGCGTGCACATTGTACATTGACGAAAAACATTTTATTCTGAAAATGCAAGTCGCGCGTACGTATGACCTTGCTTTTATGCATACACATGGTACGTGCATAATACTCGCACAAAGCTCTTTTATTCATATAACTCCCATCATGCGTACGCACGCATGACCTCAAATTTCAGCTTTTAACTCTATAAACTTCAATGCACATAACTTTTGCGTTAAAAAACATTTTCAGCCCATTCTTCGAACGACATAAACTACACGGACCCAATTCAACACATGTTTCACAAAATTTGGAGTCCGAAAACCAAGTTATAGCCCATCAAAATTGGTTAAAAATAAGTTTTTACCAAAATTTGCAAAGTCCTCTAGTTTTCAAAACATTCAACCCATACCAAATCAACTATACCCCATTTCAATACCCAAACACCCAAAAATCAATACCAATCACACTATTACACATTAGAAATCATTCTTCAATTACTTTCTAATCATTCCAATGCCTAATTTATTCAAATTTCCATTTTCTCAACTCCTTCAACAAATTTCTACTCATAAATCCACAATACCATCAATCATATCACAATTTATTAATTTCCATTCATTCCACAGCATCACCACAAACTCTATCATACAAACTCATTCCACATTCAATCTCCATCCAATATTTCACAACTCTAACAATCACCAACCTTATCATCAAACATCAAAATTCACATACAAATAATCACATATCACACACTAAATCATTCAATCCTATCTTAAGAAAACTAGCCTACGTTTCACACAACATTACACATTATCTAGC
Organism: Arachis hypogaea; assembly: GCF_003086295.3. Classification (NCBI taxonomy): domain Eukaryota; kingdom Viridiplantae; phylum Streptophyta; class Magnoliopsida; order Fabales; family Fabaceae; genus Arachis; species Arachis hypogaea. Next base: position 108,128,790 of record NC_092054.1, on the reverse strand, counting down.
GAAAGCCGAAACCATACCTTGGTCAATTTTCTTCCAAGCTCAAAACACCACAAAATCCTTCTCTTCCATAAGCTTCTCAAGCCTCCAAAATAATCCAACAAGCTCCATCCACCAAAGCTCAAACCCAAGCACTCCAATGCCAAATTCAACTCCAATTCAACATGAATTACAAGCTAGTTCATACAATTAACCAAAAATCAACACTAGAGTTCAACAATTTAACAAACCACAAGGATTTAGTTAAACCTTATCCACTGAAACTTAGAGTGAAACCTACTAATCACCCAAGTTAGATTACACATAAACAATAAAATCATGAAGAATCTCAATAACCAAAAGCCAATTTTGAAATTCTATTCGGGCAAAAAACTAGAGCATGGGTTTTGAATTACTCACCATTTTGTTCAGTTAGAATCGAAGAGCTCGACGAGACAAATGCGTAGTTGCAAACGGTGCAACGATCGGAGAGATATGGTCCAATGAAGATGAAGGTGAATAGTATTCTTCCTCTCTTCCTCTCTTCTCAATCTCAGCGCCTCTCACCCTCTTTGGGTGAAGAATGAGGCTGAAATTCTTCATAATGAGGCTTATATATGTTGGGTTTGGGCCTAACTTGGGCCCGATTGAGTTTGTGTTTCGTCTGGCCTAACCTCGGACCAAAACCTTTAAAATAAGTGTCCTATTTTCTATCACAAATATTTTTATCTTCTCTAAATTATAAAATTCAATTGCTTAAATTTATTCGCTCATAATTTAATTTTTCTCACTCGCAGTGCTGGATAATTTAAGCCGGTACGCGCTCTTTCACAATAAATAAGATTTTTACGCTAAATTTTATTTTTTCATTAAATTTTTTAACTTAATATTTCTTATTATTTTCAATCTATTTCGGACAATTTAATTATATTTATTATATTTTAATTTATTAGTTAATTAATTAGTTTTTTTCGATTCTTACATCCGGTACTGTGAGTGAGACATTTAATTATGAGTAAAAAAAGTTAAGAACTAAAATTTATAATTTGAAAAGTATCAATAATTGGAATACAAATTAAATTACTAATCTTAAAGGTTTTGTCCCAAAATTGGGCCAACGGACTAAAATAAGTGAACAGGGCCCAAGTTGGGTCCAAGGTCCAAACCCAACCCTTATAACCCTCACCCAAAGAGCCATTTAGCTCATTTCAGCAAGGAAAGAGAGAGAGAGAGAGAGCACGAGTTAGTGAGAAGAGAGTGAGAAGAAGTCATTTTCACTGTTCATCTTCTCTTTTTTTTGCCCATAACTTTCTCTCTAAAGCTCCGATTGATGAGTCGTTTGTAGCTTCATGATCATCTCGTCGAGCTCTTCGAGTTTTGGCTTTGGAAATTAAGGATTTTCGTGGTTTTGGTGATATAGGTGTTATCTAGTTTGGATAAGTGTTGGGTTCTATCCCAAGTTTCAATGGGCAAGGTAAGGAATCACTAAATCCTTGTAGTTTGTTGAATTTATAAACCCTAAGTGTTTGATTTTGGTAAATTATATGATATTAGATTGAATTCATGTTGCTCGGAGTTGAGTTTTTGGTGGCTGAGGCTTATTGATTTGGTTTGGAGGCATGGAAGATTTTGAGGAAAATGTTTTATGGTAGCTTTTAGCTTGAGAATAATTGACCAAGGTATGGTTTCGATTTCTTGTGGATAATATGTAATGCTGTATGAAACTTAGGCTAGTGGCTCTTCGGATAAGTTTGAATTATGTAAATTGATGATTGAAAATTATTGATTGTTGGTGTGGAATGTGTGTGTGTTGGACTGATTAGAGATTGGATATGAGTTATATGACTGAGCTTTATTATGATGCTATGAAATGATGATGATTATGGATTTTTTATGATGATTGATGATATTGGTGAGTTTGGCATTTAATATGAAAAATGTTGATGGATTTGGAAATTGGGGATCGAATGGATTGATAGATTGATAAATTGAATTACGTGAGTAAGGGTCGATCCCACGGAGATTGTCGGCTTGAAGCAAGCTATGGTCATCCTTGTAAATCTCAGTCAGGTGGATTTAAATAGTTATGAGGTTTTGATAACTAAAATATAATTAAAACAGAAAATAAGATAGAAATACTTATGTAATTCATTGGTAGGATTTCAGATTAGCGTATGGAGATGCTTGTTGCATCTGAACCTCTGCTTTCCTATTGCCTTCATCAAATCATGCGTACTCCCTTCCATGGCAAGCTGTATGTTGGGGGATCACCGTTGTCAATGGCTACCGTCCGTCCTCTCAGTGAAAATGGTCCGGCTACAGGTTACGTAGGGCTAATCATCTGTCGGTTCTCACTCATGTTGGAATAGGATCCATTGATCCTTTTGCGTCTATCACTACGCCCAACACTCGCGAGTTTGAAGCTCGTCATAGTCATCCCATCCTAGATCCTACTCGGAATACCACAGACAAGGTTTAGACTTTTCGGATCTCAAGAATGATGCCAATTGATTCTAGCTTATACCACGAAGACTCTGATCTCACGGAATGGAGGGCTCTATTGTTAGGAGAGGCAACCATGCATCGTGAACCAGGAGGCTAAGAGATACACACTCAAGCTATTGCAGATAGAACAGAAGTGGTTGTCAGGCACGTGTTCATAGGTGAGAATGATGATGAGTGTCACAGATCATCACATTCATCAGGTTGAAGTGCGAGTGAATATCTTAGAATCAAAAGTAGGCGTGAATTGAATAGAAGAACAATAGTACTTGTATTAATTCATGAAGAACAGCAGAGCTCCACCACTTAATCTATGGGGTGTAGAAACTCCACCGTTGAAAATACATAAGAACAAGGTCTAGGCATGGCCGAATGGCCAGCCTCCCAAATATGAAATGAAGCTCTCTAAAAGATGATCAAATGATCAAAAGATGATCCAAGGATATTCCAAAGATGAAAATACAATAGTAAAAGGTCCTATTTATAATGAACTAGTGGCCTAGGGTTACAGAAAATGAGTAACTAAGTGCAGATAGTGAAGAAATCCACTTTCGAGGCCCACTTGGTGTGTGCTTGGGCTGAGCATTGAAATTTTTTCGTGCTTAGGCTATTCCTGGAGTTAAACGCCAGCTTTGGTGTCAGTTTGGGCGTTTAACTCCAATTCTAGTGCCAGTTTGGGCGTTTTACGCCAGAATTTTTAGGCTGATTTTGAACACCAATTTTGGCCATCAAATATCGGGCAAAGTATGAACTATTATATATTGCTAAAAAGCCCAAGATGTCTACTTTCCAACTCAATTGAGACCGTGCCAATTGGGCTTTTGTAGCACCAGAAAATCCACTTCGAGTGCAGAGAGATCAGAATCTAACAGCATCTGCAGTCCTTTTTTAGCCTCTGAATCAGAATTTTGCTCAGGTCCCTCAATTTCAGCCAGAAAATACCTGAAATCACAAAAAAACACACAAAATGATAGTAAAGTCCAGAAATATGATTTTTGAATAAAAACTAATAAAAATATAATAAAAAGTAACTAAAACATACCAAAAACTATGTAAAAACATTGTCAAAAGGGTATAAATTATCCGCTCATCACAACACCAAACTTAAATTGTTGCTTGTCCCCAAGCAACTAAAAAGAAAATAGGATAAAAAGAAGAGAATATACAATGAATTCTAAACTTATCAATGAACTTAGTTCCAATTAGATGAGCGGGACTTGTAGCCTTTTTGCTTCTGAACAGTTTTGGCATCTCACTTTATCCATTGAAGTTCAGAATGATTGGCATCCATAGAAACTCAGAATTCAGATAGTGTTATTGATTCTCTTAGTTCAGTATGTTGATTCGTGAACACAGTTACTTTATGAGTCTTGGCCGTGACCCTAAGCATTTTGTTTTCCAATATTACCACCGGATACATAAATGCCACAGACACATGACTGGGTGAACCTTTTCATATTGTGACTCAGCTTTGCTAGAGTCCCCAGTTAGAGGTGTCCAGAGCTCTTAAGGACACTCTTTTTGCTTTGGACCACGACTTTAACCGCTCAGTCTCAAGCTTTTCACTTGACACCTTCACGCCACAAGCACATGGTTAGGGACAGCTTAGTTTAGCCGCTTAGGCCAGAATTTTATTCCTTTGGGCCCTCCTATCCATTAATACTCAAAGCCTTGGATCCTTTTTATTTTACCCTTGCCTTTTGGTTTAAAGGGTTATTGGCTTTTTCTGCTTGCTTTTTCTTTTTCTTTTTCTTTCTTCTTTTTTTTTCATATTTTTTCGCAAGCTTTGTCTATTCACTGCTTTTTCTTGCTTCAAGAATCAATTTTATGATTTTTCAGATTATCAGTAACATTTCTCCTTTTTCTTTATTCTTTCAAGAGCCAACAATTTTAACATTCATAAACAAATTCAAAAATATGCACTGTTCAAGCATTCATTCAGAAAACAAAAGGTGTTGCCACCACATCAAAATAATTAAACTAATTTCAAGATAGAATTCAAAATCATGTACTTCTTGTTCTTTTGTAATAAAAAACATTTTTCATTTAAGAAAGGTGAATAATTCATAGGACATTCATAGCTATAAGACATAGACACTAGACACTAATGATCATGTAATAAAGACACAAACATAAATAAAACATAAGGCATATAATTTGAAAAACAGAAAAAAATAAGAACAAGGAAATTAAAGAATGGGTCCACCTTAATGATGGTGGCTAGTTCTTCCTCTTGAAGATCTTATGGAGTGCTTGAGCTCCTCTATGTCTCTTCCTTGCCTTTGTTGCTCTTCCCTCATGGCTATTTAATCCTCTCTAATTTCATGGAGAGTAATGGAGTGCTCTTGGTGCTCCATTTTTAGTTGCTCCATATTAGAACTCAAATCTCCTAAGGAGGTGTTGATTTGTCTCCAATAGTTTTGTGGAGGAAAATGCATCCCTTGAGGCATCTCAGGGATTTCTTGATGAGGAATCTCCTCATGCTCTTGTTGAGGTCCATGAGTGGGCTCTCTTATTTGCTCCATCCTCTTTTTAGTGATGGGCTTGTCCTCTTCAATGAGGATGTCTTCTCCTATGACAACTCCAGCTAAATTGCATAGGTGACAGATGAGATGAGGGAAGGCTAACCTTGCTAAAGTAGAGGTTTTGTCAGCCACTTTGTAGAGTTCTAGAGATATGACCTCATGAACTTCTACTTCCTCTCCAATCATGATGCTATGCATCATGATGGCCCGATCTATAGTCACTTCAGATTGGTTGCTAGTAGAAATGATGGAGTGTTGGATGAATTCTAACTATCCTCTAGCCACGGGTTTGAGGTCAAGCCTTCTTAGTTGAACCGGCTTGCTTCTTGAGTCTCTTTTTCACTGAGCTCCTTCCACACATATGTCCATGAGGACTTGGTCCAACCTTTGATCAAAGTTTACCCTTCTAGTGTAGGGGCGTGCATCTCCTTGCATCATTGGCAAGTTGAATGCCAACCTTACATTTTCCAGACTAAAATCTAAGTATTTTTCCCGAACTATTGTAAGTCAATTCTTTTGGTTCGGATTCACTCTTTGATCATGGCTTTGGTGACCCATGCATTAGTATAGAACTCTTGAACCATTAAGATTCTGACTTGTTGAATGGGGTTGGTGAGAACTTCCCAACCTCTTTGTTGAATCTAGCTCATTTCTTTTGAGCATGAAAGAGACCTCAGGGATCATTCTTCTTGGCCACAATTTCATAGAAGTGGTCTTGATGGACCTTTGAGATGAATCTCTCCATCTCCCATGACTCGGAGATGGAAGCTTTTGCCTTCTCTTTTCTCTTTCTAGAGGTTTTTCCGGCCTTAGGTGCCATAAATGGTTATGGAAAAACAAAAAGCAATGCTTTTGCCACACCAAACTTAGAAGGTTTGCTCGTCCTCGAGTAAAAGAAGAAAGAAGGGAGTAGAAGAAGAAGAAAATGGAGGAGATGAAGAGGTGTGAGTGGTTCGGCCAAAGGGGTGGGAGAAGTGTTTATGATGTGTCAAAATGAAGGAGGGATGAGGAGTTTATATAGGAGTGGAGAGAGGGGTAGGGCTCGTGTATTAGGGGTTGGGTTTGGGAGGGAAAGGATTTAAATTTGACTTGTGAGGTGATTGGGGAAGAGAAATGGAAGTGATTGGTGAGGGGTATTTGGGGAAGGGTGTTATGGGAAGGTGTGAAGAAGAGAGAGAGAGAGTTGAGGTAGGTGGAGATCCTGTGGGATCCACAGATCCTGAGGTGTCAAGGATTTCTCATCCCTGCACCATTTTGGCATGTAAACGCCCCTTGGAGTGCCAATCCTGGCATTAAACGCCAGGTTGCTGCCCATTTCTGGCGTTTAACGCCAGCTTTTCTTCCCTTTCTGGCATTTAACGCCAGCTTGATGCCCTTTTCTGCCATTAAATGCCAGTAAGCTCCTCCTCCAGAGTGTGCTATTTTTAATGCTATTTTTTATTTTGCTTTGATTTTTGCAATTATTTTTGTTACTCCACATGATCATCAACCTAAGGAAAACATAAAATTACAATAGAAATTTAACATAGATAAGTAAAAAATTGGGTTGCCTCCCAACAAGCACTTCTTTAATGTCAATAGCTTGACAGTGGGCCCTCATGGAGCCTCACAGATACTCAGAGCATGATGATGGCCTTCCAACACCAAACTTAGAGTTTGAATGTGGGGGCTCTATTTAACTCTGCATTGAGAGAAGCTTGTCATGCTTCTTCTCCATGTGTACAGAAGGAGATTCTTTAGCTTTAAATACAAGGTAGTCCTCATTTACTTGAAGGACCAACTCTCCTCTGTCAACATCAATCACAGCTTTTGCTATGGCTAGGAAGGGTCTGCCAAGGATGATGGATTCATCCTTATTCTTCCCAGTGTCCAGGATTATGAAGTCAGCAGGGATGTAAAGGCATTCAACCTTTACCAAGACATCCTCTACAAGTCCATAAGCCTGTTTCCTTGAATTGTCTGTCATCTCTAATGAGATTCTTGCAGCTCGCACCTCAAGGATCCTTAGTTTCTCTATTACAAAGAGGGGCATGAGGTTTATACTTGACCCTAGGTCACACAGAGCCTTCTCAAATGTCATAGTGCCTATGGTACAGGGTATTAAGAATTTTTGAAGATCCGATTTCTTCTGAGAAAATGTCTGCCTAATTAAGTCATTAAGTTCATTGGTGAGCAAGAGGGATTCATCCTCCCGAGTCTTATTACCAAATAACTTGGCATTCAGCTTCATGATTGCTTCTAGGTACTTAGCAACTTGCTCTTCAGTAACATCTTTATCTTCTTCCGAGGAAGAATACTCATCAGAGCTCATGAATGGCAGAAGTAGGTTCAATGGAATCTCTATGGCCTCTGTATGAATCTCAGATTCCCTTGGTTCCTCAAAGGGGAACTTCTTTTCGTTCAGAGGGCATCCCATGAGGTTTTTCTCACTGGGAATCACGTTCGGCGATGTTAGTCATGGTTATGGCCTTGCACTCTCTCTTGGGATTTTCTTCTGTATTGCTTGGGAGAGTGCTAGGAGGAGTTTCAGTAGTTCTCTTACTCAGCTGACCCACTTGTGCCTCCAAATTTCTAATGGAGGATCTTGTTTCATTCATGAAACTTAGTATGGTCTTAGATAGATCAGAGACTATGGTTGCTAAGCCAGAATAACTCTGCTCAGAGTTCTCTGTTTGTTGCTGAGAAGATGATAGAAAAAGTTTGCTATTGCTAAACCTATTTCTTCCACCATTATTGTTGTTGAAGCCTTGTTGAGGCTTCTGTTGGTCCTTCCATGAGAGATTTGAATGATTTCTCCATGAAGAATTATAGGTGTTTCCAGAAGGTTGTCCCATGTAATTTACCTCTTCCATTGCAGGGTTCTCAGGATCATAAGCTTCTTCTTCAGAAGATACTTCTTTATTACTGCTGGATGCAGCTTACATTCCAGTCAGACTCTGAGAAATCATATTGACTTGCTGAGTCAATATTTTATTCTGAGCCAATATGGCATTCAGAGTATCAATCTCAAGAACTCCTTTCTTCTGAGTTATCCCATTATTCACAGGATTTCTTTCAGAAGTGTACATGAACTGGTTATTTGCAACCATTTCAATGAGTTCCTGGGCTTCTCCAGGCGTCTTCTTCAGATGAAGAGATCCACTAGCAGAGTTGTCCAATGACATCTTGGACAGTTCAGACAAACCATCATAGAATATGCATATGATGCTCCATTCTGAAAGCATGCCAGAAGGACACCTTCTGATCAATTGCTTGTATCTTTCCCAAGCTTCATAGAGGGATTTGCCTTCCTTCTGTCTGAAGGTCTGGACTTCCACTCTAAGCTTACTCAATTTTTGAGGTGGAAAAAACTTAGCCAAGAAGGCATTGACCAGCTTTTTCTAAGAGTTCAAGCTTTCTTTGGGTTGTGAGTCCAACCATGTCCTAGCTCTGTTTCTTACAGCAAAGGAAAAAAGCATAAGTCTGTAGACCTCAGGGTCAACCTCATGGGTCTTAACAGTGTCACGAATTTGCAAGAATTCAGCTAAAAACTGATGAGGATCTTCCAATGGAAGACCATGATACTTGCAATTCTGCTGCATTAGAGAAACTAATTTAGGCTTAAGCTCAAAGTTGTTTGCTCCAATTGAAGGAATTGAGATGCTCCTTCCACAGAAGTCAGGAGAGGGTGCAATGAAGTCACCAAGTATCTTCCTTGCATTGTTAGCATTGTTGTTATTTTCGGCTGCCATGTCTTCTTCTTTTTCAAAAATTTCTGTTAGGTCCTCTCCAGAGAGTTGTGCTTTAGCTTCTCTTAGCTTCCTCTTCAAGGTCCTTTCAGGTTCAGGATCAGCTTCAACAAGAATGCCTTTGTCCTTGTTCTTGCTCATAAGAAAAAGAAGAGAACAAGAAAGTATGGAATCCTCTATGTCACAGTATAGAGATTCCTTGAGGTGTCAGAGAAAAACAAGAATAGAGGGATGAGGTAGGTAGATAAGAATTCGAACATATGAAGAATGAGAGAGAGTCTGAATTGCTAATTGAGGAGGAGTATTAGTCCTTAAATAGAAGAAGGTGAGGAGGGGGGAAAATTTTCAAAAACAAATTTTTAAATAAAACTAAAAATTTTAAAATAATTAAAAAGAATTTTGAAAAAGTGGTTGATGGTTTTTCGAAAATTAAAAGTGAGAAAGTGGTTAGGTTATTTTGAAGAAGATTTTGAAATCAGTAATCAAAAAGATATGATTGAGAAGATATGATTGAAAAGAAATTTTTGAATTAATGATATGATTGAGGAAATATGATAGGGATTTCTCTTTAAAATTAATGACTTGACTAACAAGAAATTTAAAAGATATGATTCTAAAATTCAAATATTGAACCTTTCTTAACAAGAAAGTAACAGACTTGAAATTTTTGAATCAAATCATTAATTGTTAGCAAGGATTTTCGAAAATAGTGAGAGAAAAATGGAAAAGATTTGATTTTGGAAAAGATATGATTGAAAAAGATATGATTTTGAAAAATTATGAAAATTTGAAAAAGATTTGGATTAAAAACTAACTTACCTCCCTTGTGTTGTCCTGGTGTTAAACGCCCAGAATGGTATCCATTCTGGCGTTTAACGCCCATTTGGCTACCTCCTTGGGCGTTAAACGCCCAGCCAGGTGCCCTGGCTGGCGTTTAAATGCTAGAATTCCTTTTTCACTAGGCATTTTGAACGCCCAGCTTTTTCTCTGTGATTCCTCTGCTGTATGTTCTGAATCTTCAATTCTCTGTATTATTGACTTGAAAAGACATAATTTTGAAAAAAAAAATTTTGAGAAAAGAAAGACATGCAGGACACTAAACTTAAAAATTTTCATATTAGAGACACTAACAAATTGAGAATGCACATGAGAAACAACAAGAGACACAAAACAAGAGAATTTAAAGATCAGACCCAATAAAATCATCCAGAACAACTTGAAGATCAATGAAGAACATAATGCATATATTTTTAAAAAAATGCAAGAAAATTAAAAATATGCAAGACACCAAACTTAAAATGTGACATTAGACTCAAACAAGAAACACAAATTATTTTTTATTTTCATGGTTTTATAAAATGTATATATATATATATATATATATATATATATATATATATATATATATATATATTTGGATTTTTCAAAAATTATTTGTAAAAAGAAAAATAAGGATTTCAAAATTTTTAATAAGAATTCTAGGAATCATGCAATGTTAGTCTAAAGTTTCAGTCAAAAAAATTAGACATGGCTAGCCAAGCTTCAGCAGAACATTACATACAATAGCTAAATTGCTGAGAAAGACAAAGAAGCTCTTCTAAGGATAAGTGAAACCTCGGTCCAAAAGATTAGACATGGCTTAACAGCCAGTCAGGATTCAACATATCTCATGAAACTCTAGAATTCATTCTTAAAAATTTTGAAGAACAACATATAAATTTTTCGAAAATTATTATTTTTAATTAAAAATATTTTTTTTTGAAAATTTTTTTTGAAAATTTTTCGAAAATAAAAAGCTTTAAAAATAAAATAAAATTACCTAATCTGAGCAACAAGATGAACCGTCAGTTGTCCAAACTCGAACAATCCCCGGCAACGGTGCCAAAAACTTGGTGCACGAAATTGTGATTCACACTTTTCACAACTCCGATGCAACTAACCAGCAAGTTCACTGGGTCGTCCAAGTAATACCTTACGTGAGTAAGGGTCGATCCCACGGAGATTGTCGGCTTGAAACAAGCTATGGTCATCCTTGTAAATCTCAGTCAGGCAGATTTAAATAGTTATGAGGTTTTGATAATTAAAATATAATTAAAACAGAAAATAAGATAGAAATACTTATGTAATTCATTGGTAGGATTTCAGATAAGCGTATGGAGATGCTTGTTGCATCTGAACCTCTGCTTTCCTATTGCCTTCATCTAATCATGTGTACTCCCTTCCATGGCAAGCTGTATGTTGGGGGATCACCGTTGTCAATGGCTACCGTCCGTCCTCTTAGTGAAGATGGTCCGGCTACAGGTTACGTAGGGCTAATCATCTGTCGGTTCTCACTCATGTTGGAATAGGATCCATTGATCCTTTTGCGTCTGTCACTACGCTCAACACTCACGAGTTTGAAGCTCGTCACAGTCATTCCATCCCAGATCCTACTCGGAATACCACAGACAAGGTTTAGACTTTCCGGATCTCAAGAATGCTGCCAATTGATTTTAGCTTATACCACGAAGACTCTGATCTCATGGAATGGAGGGCTTTGTTGTCAGGAGAGGTAACCATGTGTCGTGAACCAGGAGGCTAAGAGATACACACTCAAGCTATTGCAGATAGAACAGAAGTGGTTGTCAGGCACGTGTTCATAGGTGAGAATGATGATGAGTGTCACGGATCATCACATTCATCAGGTTGAAGTGCGAGTGAATATCTTAGAATCAGAAGTAGGCGTGAATTGAATAGAAGAACAATAGTACTTGTATTAATTCATGAAGAATAGCAGAGCTCCACACCTTAATCTATGGGGTGTAGAAACTCCACCGTTGAAAATACATAAGAACAAGGTCTAGGCATGGCCGAATGGCCAGCCTCCCAAATATGAAATGAAGCTCTCTAAAAGATGATCAAAAGATCAAAAGATGATCCAAGGATATTCCAAAGATGAAAATACAATAGTAAAAGGTCCTATTTATAATGAACTAGTGGCCTAGGGTTACAGAAAATGAGTAACGAAGTGCAGATAGTGCAGAAATCCACTTTCGAGGCCCACTTGGTGTGTGCTTGGGCTGAGCATTGAAGCTTTTTTGTGCTTAGGCTGTTTCTGGAGTTAAACGCCAGCTTTGGTGCCAGTTTGGGCGTTTAACTCCAATTCTAGTGCCAGTTTGGGCATTTTATGCCATAATTCTTAGGCTGACTTTGAACGCCTATTTGGGCCATCAAATCTCGGGCAAAGTATGGACTATTATATATTGATGGAAAGCCCAGGATGTCTACTTTCCAACGCAATTGAGAACATGCCAATTAGGCTTTTTTAGCTCCAAAAAATCCACTTCGAGTGCAGGAAGGTCAGAATCCAACAGCATCTACAGTCCTTTTTCAGCCTCTGAATCAGATTTTTGCTCAGGTCCCTCAATTTCAGCCAGAAAATATCTGAAATCATAGAAAAACACACAAACTCATAGTAAAGTCCAGAAATGTGATTTTTGAATAAAAACTAATAAAAATATAATAAAAAGTAACTAAAACATACTAAAAACTATGTAAAAATAATGTCAAAAAAGGTATAAATTATCCGCTCATCAGTTATCATGTGTGAATGCTTCACACTTTTTATCTCTATTTTATGTGTCTTTGATATTCTATTCCTTTCATCGGGCTTTTAGTTTTATTATTTCTTGATTATATACTATTTTATGAGCTTTAAAACTGTCGTTATGCTTTATCATCCTTATTTTTACGGCTAGGGTAAAGCTTAAGGTGATAGGGTACAAGCAAAACTAGGCATCAATGCCTTTAATGTGACAGTACTATTTTGGGTTTTACGTCTTGCATCACGGTGCCTTGTATAGAACCTATACCCATTGATAACATAACATGCAAATCTTTTTGCAACTCTATTTGGACCCTTAGCCAACCCTTTTGTCTAGCTAGGCACTTCCTTTTTCATGGCATAAATTTTACACCATTTTGAGAACTATTGACTATGGTCTTTGGCTTTCTCCTATTTTGTTCTTTGTAGATTGTTATTATTAACTGCACCTTCATGCTCTCTAAAGAGATCAAATATTCTTATTTGTTAGTAAGGTACAATGTTATGATTGCAAGCTAACAAATGATAATGAATCAAACAAAATACTTCATGTAGACTTCGATATTATCACAATTGTTTAGGATGTATGTGTGGCCTTGTTTTTTAAATTTTTATCTAAAATAAACATAGCTCCCATTTTTCCACCCAAAGGACATCCTTTGCTCAGAAACAAATTAGGAGCTCGCACCTCACCTGAAACACACTCGTCGTTGTTTCGAGAGATTCTATTAAATCTTGTCTGAGCATCCTCATGCAAATATCTTGAGCAAAAGTTTATACACTCATTGACCAAATATCCTTCAGCAATGGATCCTTATGGATGACTTCTATTACGAACATATAATTTTAGCGTGTACATATACCATTCAACATGGTACATCGAATGATGTTGAACTGAACCACCTATTTCAGTTTATTTGCCAAATGAATAGAAAAGTACACCATTAGGCTGATTACCTTCTGACATATCAGGCGAAAAAATGAACATAATTTAACTAGAGCGATGACAACATCATCAGAAAGTATGCTCTTGATTGGTACTTGTAACAAGTAATGTAACATGAAATGAGTACCATGGGTCTTGTAACCAAAAATCTTTTTTTCTGTTTGCTGCACACATCAAGAGATGTTAGAAGTGTTGCTATTTGGTAATTTTGTCCCTTTTAACACACTACAAAAGATTTTTTTCTCTATTATAGTCATTGAAAAGCATGCCTTTGCTAACTAAGTTTTTTTCCCGTCCTTCGTATCTTTCGACTAAAGGTTTTTCCTGATACCTATGCCCTTGAGGCCAAAACGAGCAACTGCATGATCTTTTTGTCTTCCCAGAGATATCGAAAAGAGTTTCAATTTTGCTATAAATTATGTTTTTCTCTATGTGCATGACATCAATGTTATGTCTGAATATGTTGTACTTCCAATATGGTAAATCAAAAAATATTGACTGCTTTTTACAATTTGATAGGCCATTCTTTGATCTCCTTAGCTTCTTCCTGAAAGAATTATCTACCTCATGCAATATATCAAAAATAATTGTTCCTTCTAACAACTGCGGTGGAGACCTAAGTTTAGTTTTTTTGTTGAAAGATCTTTTGTTATACCTCTAAGGATGATTTATGAATAAAAACCTTCGATGATCCATATAAACAATCTTGTGACTGTTTCAAATAGATAGAAAAAGTCTTATCATTACAACATGAGCAAGCCAATTTTTTCTTTACATTCCACCCAGATAACATAGCATACGCAAGAAAGTTATTAATTGTCTATAAAAGATATGCTTTCATGTTGAATGTTTTGTTTTCTGAAGAATCATATATTTCTACACCCGACTCCCACAGTTCTTTTAATTCTTCAATCAGTGGTTAAAGAAAGACATCAATGTCATTGTTCGGTGATTATAGTCTGAAAATGAGTAAAGAGAGCATAGAATAACCATGCTTCATGCTCATCCAAGGGGATAGATTATACACCATTAGAACAAGAGGCCAAGTACTGTGTGTACTACTCAAAGTTCAAGATGGATTGAATCCGTCACTTGCTAAGCCAAGTCTCACATTACGAGGCTCCTTTGCAAAATCTTCATGTCGACTGTTAAATACTTCCTATGATTCACCATCGGCAGGATGTCTTAACGAACCATCTTTAATATGCTCACTGTGATGCTAAAACATAGCTTTAACCGTCCTGTGCACATGAAAAGTCTTTAAAGTCTGAGAATCAAAGAGAAATGCCTTAGAGTTTTCGGAGTAACTTACGAGGCTTTCTAGATGCAGTAGCATTATCCTCTTCTACAACAGGATGTTCAATATAACGGGATGTTCCACAGATATGGCAAGATGCATCATTCTCATGCCTATTTTACAACGCCCTAAGTTTTTATATTGACACACTATTTTTCAAAAATTTATTTTTGGTAATTAGTTTTATTTTGACGAGCCAGTTCTGGATTTCGAAAATAAAATAAATAATAATGTAATAATAATATTATTATTATGTTATTATTTTATTTTACATGCTATAATCAAAACAGAGTTTTGATAATATATAATATTATTATCGGGTTCGATATCTGTCGATATAAGCAAATATTGGTACTCTTTGATGAACTTAGAGTTGCTAATGCTTCATCATATATTTTTATTTCTTAAAATGATTATGTTACTAATGTCATTTGATGACTTGCATCATCTACCCTTTTTTCTTGCATAAAGAAGACCATAAAAGAGCATATATCTCATTTGATCAGTACAATTCATGCATTATTTGATGAATATTATGGTACACTACTTTGAGATGAGTTGTGCTGAATTTCAGGTGAAAAAGACAACAAAAATGGGAAGAAGACAAACAAGAAGTTGGGCGTGTGAAACTAGCGTGCCACTTGGGAGCAAACGCCACAAAAATGCACTGGCGTGGCACGCCAGGAGCTGGGCGTGACATGCCAGTACTAAAGTCCAGAGAAAAAGTCCAAGCATGCATGTGGGCGTGGCACGCTAATACAAAATTCCAGAAAGCAACAATGGAGGAAATGAAAGGGGCGTGGCACACCAGGTTGGGCGTGGCACGCCTGACCCATCAACTACTATGGGCGTGCCACTTAAGCAAAGGGGCGTGGCACGCCAACTCACCATTCCAAGAAGAACCTCCACTATGGCGTCCCACTTGGTATCGAAGGCGTGGCACGCCAGCTCCAAGAAGTCACTTGGGCGTGCCACTTGAGAACCCAGGCGTGGCATGCCAAGCTTGAAGAGTTCACAAATCCATGGGCGTGCCACTTGAACAGCATGGCGTGGCACGCTGGTACAATAATCCAGAGAATGAGCTGAAGGCAATTGAAGATTGGGCGTGCCACTTAAAGTCGAAGGCGTGGCATGCCAACCTCTCAACCTCACTTAGGCGTGCCAGGCGTGGCACGCCAATGCATAAAGATAACAAAAGCAAGGACTAGGCGTGCCACTTGAGCAACCAGGCGTGGCACACCAATGCATAAAGATAACAAAAGTAAGGACTGGGCGTGCCACTTGGTATCGAAGGCGTGGCAAGCCAACCCAAGCATGTCACTATGGCGTGCCACTTGAAGGCTGAGACGTGGCACGCCAACTACAGGAACCAAGACAAGATCATGGGCGTGGCACGCCAGCCTTTAGGCGTGACACGCTGGTATAAGTTTCCAGAGAGGATGAAGGAGGCCAATTACATGGGGCGTGCCACTTGGTATCGAAGGCATGGCACACCACTCACTATTCTTCACTTAGGCGTTCTACTTGAGCAACTAGGCGTGGCACGCCAGTATCATTCAGAGAGCAAAGAAGCATTGGGGCATGGCACTTGAGTTTGTGGCGTGGCACGCCAAACAGAGGAACCACTCACTCATAAAGGGGCGTGGCACGCCAGACCCTGGGCGTGCCACGCTAGTTCAAATTTCCAGAGGAGCATTAGCCAAGCATAAATCAAGGGCGTGGCACGCTAGTTCAAGTTTCCAGAGGCAAAGAAAGGTGGAAAAAGGCAAAGGGCGTGCCACTTGAGTTCGAAGGCGTGGCACGCCAACACAAGAATTCCACTATGGCGTGTCACTTGAGTTCGAAGGCGTGGCTCGCCAAGGTTGATAGAGAGATGAGCGTGCCACTTGAAGGATTGGGCGTGGCACGCCAAGCTAGAATTGAAGGGCACGTGACACGCCAATGAAGTGCCAGCCACACGCCAGCTGGGAAGTCACGCTTATTGGGTGTTTTCTTTTCCCTCCAAAATGTAATTTTCCTTTTTCACTTTTGTAATTCTTTTATTTTACTAGGAGTAGTATAAATACCCCCAAGGAGTACTGAAGAAGGGGGTTAAGCAGTCAGTTTTAGATCCACTTTTACACTTCACTTTTGAGTACTTTTTGAGCTATGAGTAGCTAACTTCCCTCTCATTGAGAGAGAGAGAGCTCTATTGTACTTGATGGATTGATAATAATGAAATTATTCTTCTCTTCATCTTCTCTTTGATTTGCTAGAAGGAATTTTGTTCTTAATGCTTAGTATTCAATTATCTTGGGAAAGAGATTGAATGCAATTGGGTTTCATGGGAACTTTGGGAAAGGAAACATGAAACCATGCTTGAAATCTCTTCTCACACTTGAGTAGAATATGGGTTTTGGTGTTTGGATATGTGACATATAATCCTCCTCTACTTGGACCTATAATGGTGTGTGGTATAATCAGGGACCAAGCATATCTCTCTTCATGAGCAATTAGACCAAGGAATTGGCTAGTGATCAATATCTGAGAGATTGAGTCACCAAGGGATTGGGGCTCAATCAATCATGATTGCCAAGAGATCAATGAGTTGCATGATTGAAGAGGATATAAGCTAGATTTGATCCAAAGAGACAACATCTCCCAATCTCAATGAATTCTCCCATTCTTATCTATCCATTTCTTTATAGCTTAATTTTACATTCAGCAATTCCCCATTCCCATTTACATTCAAGTCATTTATGATTCTGCACTTTACATTCTGCCATTTCTATTTCTGCACTTTATTGCTTTCCTTTATATTCTAGTCATTTACATTTATGTCATTTACAATTCTGCACTTCACAATCTCTGTGGATACGATCCCACGCCACTGTGAGTTATTACTTGACGATAATTTTGGTGCGCTTGCCAAAAGAACAAATTCACCAATTTTTGAATGAGGTGTGAATTGGACTCATCAAGTTTTATGGCGCCGTTGCCGGGGATTGGCTTAAATTTGACAGTGATTAAATTGATTGGAGAGCTATATTAAGCAATTTAAATTCCTTGTTATTTTAGTTTCTTTTATTTAGCGCCTTTTATATTTTTTTATTTTATTTTTTTGTTTTGAGTTCTATTTCTTTCTTCTTTGATTATTTTTATTCATCATCCATATTTCCACTCTTCTAACTGTTCGATCAATTGCACCACTCACACTAACAACCACTCTAACAAGAGTAATTTTTTCATTTATTTTCTTTCTTGCTTTTTGCCTTGTTGGTTGTATGACAGGTAGAAGAAGTGGGGCTTCAACTTCCTTTGATTATGAACCTGAGAGGACCTTCCTTAGATTAAGGAGGGAAGCAAGAGGGAAGGGAGTCGTTGGTGCTGAGGAAGAGGACGAGTATTTTGAAACAGACATGGAGGAGAATATGGAGAACCACCATGAAGAAGAAGCTCACAACCATGCTAGAGAAGGCCCAGTAAATCATGATGGGTAAGAAAGGAGAGTCTTAGGCTCCTACATCAACTCAAACCCAGGAAATTGTGAAAGCAGCATCCTAAGGCCAACAATTCATGCCAATAATTTTGAGTTGAAGCTTCAGCTCATCACACTTGTTCAGAACAATTGCTCATATGGAGGAAGTGCCCAAGAAGACCCTAATCAACATCTCAGCACATTCTTGAGGATATGTGACACTGTAAAGTCCAACGGGGTACACCCTGACATCTACAAAATACTTTTGTTCCCTTTCTCACTCAGAGATAAGGCAGCAAAGTGGTTGGAATCATTCCCCAAGGATAGCCTAACTACATGGGAGGAGGTCGTGAACAGATTCCTTACAAGATTTTACCCTCCACAAAGAATCAACAAGCTGAGAGCTGAGGTGCAAACCTTCAGACAACAAGATGGAGAAACACTCTATGAAGCATGGGAGAGATTCAAAGATCTGACAAGAAGATGCCCACCAGAAATATTCAATGAGTGGGTACAACTACATATCTTTTATGAGGGGCTATCCTATGAAGCAAAGAAGGCAGTGGATCATTCTTCAGGAGGCTCACTCAACAAAAAAAATCATTGAAGAGACCATAGATGTCATTGAGACTGTAGCTGAAAATGAGTATTTCTATGCTTCAAAAAGGACTCAGAAGAAGGGAGTGCTAGAACTCAACTCTGTAGATGCTTTGTTAGCTCAGAACAAGGCAATTGCAGCACAAATAGCAGCCTTAACCAAGAGAATGAAGGCCAATCAAGCCTCAGTCATTTAATACCAAACCCCTCAACAAGAAGGGAATGCACCAGAATCTGAAGGTGACTGGGAACAAGCCAATTATGTGAATAATTCATCCAGACCACCATATGACCCACACTCTAAGACATACAACCCATGTTGGAAGAACCACCCAAACTTTGGGTGGAGAAATCAACAAAACCACAACCAGGACCACAACAAGCCTTATTCATCAAATCGACATTCCAACCACAACCCCAACCATCAAACAGGGAACCATAGACCCTATCACAACTCACAAAACACATCATACCATAGTAACCAACCCATCCACAACAACCTCAATCAAGATGCACCATCCTCAAATATGCAACCATGTGAAATCAAGAGCAACTTTGAGAGAATGGAGGCTGCAATAGCACAACTGTCATCACAGATTACAGGGGCAGTCTCTACCCTCATGGACAGACAAGCACAAACTGAAAGAAGGATAGACGCTAATCAAGAAGAATACAGGTCAAATCTGAAAAATCAAGGCACAGCAATCTCAAAGTTGGAAGCACAAGTGGGGATTTTATCCAAGCAAATCTCACTTCCCACACACACATTTTCTAGTGATACCATGGCTAACCCAAGAGGGGAATGCAAAGCCATTACTCTAAGAAGTGGGAAGGTTTTAGAAGAAGGAACCCCAAGCAAAGACAATCATGAAGAAGTTGTAGCAAACCATGGGAACAAGGATGAAGGAGAAATCTCTGCTCCACCTCCACCAAAATCAGTCTTGAAGCCTTATGTGCCATAAGCACCATACCCACAAAGACTGGGAAAAGATGGGAAGGATGGCCAGTTCTCTAAGTTCCTAGAGATCTTCAAGAAGCTCCAAATCAACATACCATTTGCTGAGGCATTAGAAAAAATGCCACTCTATGCCAAATTTTTGAAGGAGCTTATAACCAAAAAGAGGAACTAGGAGGCAAAAGAAACCATAGTATTGACTAAGGAATGCAGCGCCATCATACAAAAGAAGCTGCCTCAAAAGTTGAAAGACCCAGGGAGTTTTTAAATCCCCTGCATCATAGGAGATATCACTATTGAGAAAGCTTTGTGTGATTTGGGAGCTAGCATAAATCTTATATCCTTAACTATGATGAGAAGGATGAGGATTGAGGAAGCCAAGCCAACAAGAATGGCACTCCAATTGGCTGACAAAATATTTAAGTTTCCACATGGGGTGGTGGAAGACTTGCTAGTGAAAGTAGGAAAATTCATTTTCCCTGCTGATTTCGTTGTGCTGGATATGGAAGAAGAAGCCAACACGTCAATTATCCTAGGAAGACCATTTCTAGCTACTGCTGGAGCCATCATTGAGGTGCAAAAAGGGGAACTAGTCTTGAGGTTGCGTGAAGAGAAAATAGTCTTCAACGTCTTTAAAGCAATGAGTTACCCCAAGAAATCCATAGAAAAATGCATGCTGGTAGACACCATGGAACAGATAGTTCAAGAAGTCTTGGAAGAAGAACAATGTGGAGAAATGATGTGCATAAACTTGATATGCTACGATTTAGGAAATTGCACGATCGGCAAAATTCCTTCCGGCAAGTGCACCGGTTATCGTCAAGTAAAAACTCACAATAGAGTGAGGTCGAATCCCACAAGGATTGGTTGAGTGAGCAACTCGGATTAGAAGTATGTTCTAGTTGAGCAGAATCAAGATTTAGATGAGAATTGCGGAATGTAAAATTGCATGAATTAAAGCGAGAAGCTAAATTGCTGAAATTAAAAGGGATGGGGGTGATTGCATGAATTTAATTGCAGAATGTAAAGAGAAAGTGGTAAATCAGAAATGGGGAGTTCATTGGGTGTTAGGAGATATTGAGATCTCCGAATCAAAACAACTTTTATCCCTTCCTCAACCAATGCATTCATTGAATTTTGCTTGGCAATCTTATATGATTGGATCCCAATCCCTTGGCTCACCAATTCTCTCTAAAAACAAAGAAATTCCCAATCCCTTGGTTTAAATGTTCATAAGAAGAGATGATGCTCGATCACTGATTATACCACACAGTTTCATGAACCACAATTTGGTAGGATTACATGTCACAATATCCATCCAAACCCCAATCCAATTCACTGTGAGAAAGCTTCTCTAGCATGAATCCTCCATTCCTTTCCCAAGGTTCCGAAGGATTCCAATTATGGGTAGTTTCTTTCCCAAGACAACTTCCCAATGGAATTAGATCGAGAAGCTTTCTAACAAAATTCAAGAGAAAAGATTGAAGAAGAAGATAAAACTATTATTGATTCATTGAATTACAATAGAGCTCCCTAACCCAATGAAAGGGGTTTAGTGAGTTATAGCTCTGAATTCAATTACAAAACTAAAAGAAAAATGATCCAAAGTTCTCCGTGTAAAAAGTTCCTTGCTAACTTAAATTCTATCATATTTATACACTTTCTAAATTGAGCTTCTGTTGTGTTTCTTGGGCTTTGAGGCCTTTCCCTGATTTCCTTTTGCTTTGGGTTTATGGTCCATAATCCTGATGAGGCTGTGATCCAATTCTGTAACATTCATTGAGCAAACTTAGTGATAAACAAGTAATGACACAAGACTCAACAATTTGAAGCTCCAGACTCATCAATTCTTCAGGCCCAATCCCATAAACCATGATATTCAATTGAGTTTCATACCATAATACGTTTAAGTTAATGTTTGTGCTCAAATGCTAACTTAAACTTCAATATATTTGGCCCAGAAACCCCTTTCAAAAAGTGGCGTTTAAGTTGAAGTTTAAGTTTCAGTTTAAGGTTAAACTGAAACTTAAACGTGGAAATGGAAGAAAGCAACCCAGGAGTGTGAAATGTCGAACACGTTTAAGCTTCAGTTTAAGGTTAAACTGAAGCTTAAACGTGGAAATGAAGAAAGCAACCCTGGAGGAGCAATTGGGTCGAACACGTTTAAGCTTCAGTTTAAGGTTAAACTGAAGCTTAAACGTGGAAATGAGAAAGCAACCCTGGAGGAGAGAAATAGTCGAACACGTTTAAGCTCCAGTTTAAGGTGAACACGTTTAAGCTCCAGTTTAAGGTTAAACTGGAGCTTAAACGTGGAAATGCTCCTGGTGCCTTTCTTACATCTGGCGTTTAACCTCCAGTTTAAGGTTAAACTGGAGGTTAAACGTGGAAATGCTTCCTTGGTGAAATTCTCATTCTGGCATTTAACTTCCAGTTTAAGGTTAAACTGGAGGTTAAACGCCAGTTCCAGCATTTCTTAGCCTTCATGATTCTGGCGTTTAAGCTCCAGTTTAGGCTTAAACTGGAACTTAAACGCCATTTCCAGCATTATATGGTTTGGTAGTTTAAGTTCCAGTTTAAGCTTAAACTGGAACTTAAACTCCACATGTGATATTCAAGCTTCCTTTATTGATTTTGTTGCTTCCTTGCCTAGCCTCTTCTTCCCTGAAATCATCCAAACAATTGCATCAAAGTCTTGCAAAATTTCATGAGAAATCTTCCATTCATAGCATTCAAGTAATATAACTAAAAACTCATGGAATTTGCATCAAAATCATACTGTTTGGATGGTTCATTGCTTTGTTATTCATTTAACCATTCTTGGTTACTTTAAGCTCAAGAAAATGCATAAAACAACTAAAACTAACAGAAAAATGCTAGTGAAACTAGCCTAAGATGCCTTGGCATCACAACACCAAACTTAATACTTGCTTGTCCCTAAGCAAGTCCTGAGTTATTTGAGAAGAAAGTATGAAACAGAAAGCAATTAAATTGGCTACATTAGTAAGCACTTGAAGTTCATCAGAAGGGTTTTATGCAGAAAGTTGCAGTATCACTTTTTCATTCTTATCAGGTAAGATTATCACTTTTTCATTGCATCCATCAAACACTACTATGGCCTCTTGTTACTCTTATGTCCTTGGCACTTTTCTCTTCTTTGTTTTTCTTTTCTTTTTCTTAGAGCTCCTTTGCTCCTTGTTTGCTTAGTGTCATGTGTTGCACAAGCCTTTGGCATTTTCTTTTTCTTATCACTGCACTACACATATCCACTCCAGGCATTTTAGTTCACATTTCTTCTTGAGACATTGGTGCCCAGCACCTCTTTGTGTGACTAAATGTTTTGTATTTAGGTTGCTCTTGATAATGGACTTTTGATTGATAATCCCGGGTTAGTTAACCCAAGTTACCAAGTGTTGAAACACTCCTCAGAACCTATTCATCCAAGCATATCCTTAATACATAAACACCACAGGCATTTGTCTCAGAAGTTCAAACCATTGGTGCCTAGCTTATTTTCTCAATTTTTTTGCTTTTTGGTTGCCCTTTTTCAGTGGCTTTTTCTTCTTCTTTTTCTTTCTTTTTCATGGCCAAAGACATTTATTCATCAAGATCCATAGACAGTTTTCAATTTCTACACAAAAAATGATAATTCTACACTCTATTTCCAGTGATCTGACTAAACAATCAAGCATGCATACCACCACTTAATTCTACTTGATTTGTCACTAATTGAGCCAAGTTACTTTTGTTCAAACTTTTCTTTTATTTTTGGAAACAGAACAAGCATGGCAAGCATTTGTTTAAGAAGGTGAAGTTATATCCAAACATCTAGGCATTCACTTTATTCAAAGCAGTAAACAGACACTCATACTAAAAACTTCACATTCCAGAAAGATTCAACAATTACAGTTTAAACCAGAACAAGCATGCTTTTGTTTGCCTTTTAAAGAATGGTCAAGGAACACCACCACCTTGTGAAATTTCTTGTTTTCTCTTTGTTGCCAGGAAACAATTTGATTTCTCCTTCTTCTCCTAATTGTTGCTTCATGTTCTTTCTCAGATCCTTGTTTCCTTTCTTGCAAAGAGTGATGAAGTTGCTTGCTTCTCAAGCACTTGAGTGGTTAGCTCAACTATGTATGGGCAAGTGTCTGAGTCTTAAGTTGGTGTGTGAACACCAAACTTAGTCTCCTACTTCTCTGTTCTTTGAATCCTTGAGTTCTCCTTGGAATGAAGTTGCTGCTAAGGATTTTAAGCATTTCTGTGATTGCTTAGAATGGTTGTTCCTTTCATATAATTCAAAGGTTGTTGTGTTCAGTTGATCTTTATGGTGGAACACCAAACTTAGAGTCACACATTCCCCTTTGAATTATTGATCCACGAATTCATTGTTTGGTGTGAAACACCAAACTTAATTCTTTGCAATGCACAGAAACTACTTCACCCTTTTTATTGAAACAAATAAACGAAACAGCAAAGGGGTATTACCTCAGGTTGGGTTGCCTCCCAACAAGCGCTTCTTTAACGTCATTAGCTTGACGGTTGCCCCTTGTTAGGGTGGATTGTAGTGCTTGATGTCCTCTCCTCTCACTATGAAAACGTCCCCATTTGATTCCTTCATGATTTCCAAATGTTCCATAGAAAGAACTTTCCTGATTGTGAACACTTGAGGGAGCTGGGAAGGAATGGTTTTGAGGCCAGGTGGGATTGGCAGATAATGACTTGATATCACTTTATCTCCCGGAGAGAAACCTTCAGTGGGAATTTTCTTGTTTCTCCACCCTCTTGGCAATTTCTTTACAATTCTTCCCTTTCTCTTGAGGATTTCTTCATTGACCCTTATGCCAGGAGGATCCTTCTGATCTGTTTCTATTGATTCTTGTGGCTTTAACTCTTGCAATTCTTGTTTGCCTTCCAAGGACTGTTTCAGAGTTTCAGCTGCTGGATTGCTTTCCTCCAAACACAGATGGCTACTATCATCCTTAGGTTTTTCAGGTTCTGGTTCAGGCTCAAATGCAGGTTTGAAAACATTGAAAATGAGCTGTTCATCATGTATTCTCAAGATTAGCTCTCCTTGTTCTACATCTATGAGCGCTCTAGCAGTGGCTAGAAATGGCCTTCCCAGAATGATAGGGTGTAGGTAGCTTTCCTCCATGTCCAAAATGACAAAGTCTGTGGGGAAGAAATAATTTCCCACTTTCACCAGCACATTCTCAACTACTCCTTCAGCTTGCTTCTGAGTTTTGTCGGCCAGTTGTATGATTACATCAGTGGATCTCACCTCATTCAGTTGTAGCCTCTTCATAAGAGTCAGAGGCATCACATTTATGCTAGCTCCTAGATCACAGATTCCTCTGTCAATTTTTGTTTCCCCTATGATGCAGGGGATATGAAAACTTCCTGGGTCTGTTTTCTTAGAGACTATGTCCTTCTTGATGAGGGCACTGCATTCTTTGTTCATTATTACAGTTTGTCCTCCCTTCAAAACTCTTTTCTTGCTCAGCAATTCCTTTAAATACTTGATATGTGTAGGCATCTGCTGGAGAATCTCAAGAAAGGGAATATTGATATGGAGAGACTTAAATGTCTCTAAAAACCTTGAATAGGTTTTCCCTTTTTCACCTCCTCCTAACCTCTGAGGAAATGGTGCTTTTGGTTGGTATGTTTCCAGCATGCCTTTTTGCAGTTCCTTGGCTTGCTCAGTTTCACTTTCCTGCTTAGCTTCTTCCACACCTTCCTTCAAGATTTCTGGCTCCTGTTCTGAGGGTCTGATTCCTTCTTCTTCTGAGACTTCCTTCAATATGGTGATGGCCTTGCATTCTTCCCATCTCACTCCCTTTTGTTCCCCTTTAGGATTCTTTTCTGTGTCACTAGGGAACACTGCAGTTGACTTGGGGGCCTGTTGAGATAGCTCTCCTACTTGAGACTCCATCCTCTTGAGTTTTTCACCATGGTTCCTTAAGGTAGATCTCACATCATCCCTAAAGCTTTTCAACTCACTTATGTCATGACCCATGTTTGCCAGCATTCCTTCTATCCTGTTTAATTGATCTTGAAATTGTTGGTTCGGATTAGGTTGGGTAGGTTGATTATTTTGGCCATGATATGATGGTTGGGAGTAAGTGTTTTGTGTGGCTTGGTATGATCTTTGGTTGGAGTTTTGATATGTGGACTTGTTATGTTGGTTTTGCTGGTTTCCCCACCCAAAGTTTGGGTGGTTTTTCCAGCCTGGGTTGTAAGTGTTAGAATGTGGATCATATGGTTGTCTTTGTTGATTTCCTACATAATTGGCCTCTTCCCAATCACCTCCTTCAGTGCTTACTTCCTCTTGATCTTGTGTGTGTATTGCAGCCACTTGCTTTGTTTCTAATTTCCTGGTGAGCTCTGCTAGTTGCTTGGCAAACACCTTGTTTTGGGCTAAAATTGTATCAACATGGTTCAGCTCCATGACTCCCTTAGTGTTGTGTCTCTCTGAAGCATAATAGTACTCATTCTCAGCCACTGTCTCAATCACTTCAATGGCTTCTTCCACAGTCTTTTTCCTGTTCAATGAACCTCCTAATGAATGGTCTACAGCCTTCCTTGATTCATAAGAAAGTCCATCATAGAAAATATGCAATTGCACCCAGTCATGGAACATGTCTGGTGGGCATTTCCTTGTCAAATCCTTGAATCTCTCCCATGCCTCGTAGAGAGTTTCACCATCTTGTTGTCTAAAAGTCTGAACCTCAGATCGAAGCCTATTGACCTTTTGTGGGGGGTAGAAACGTGCCAGAAACTTGCTTTCCACCTCATCCCAAGTTGTTAGGCTCCCCCTTGGGAATGATTCCAGCCACTTAGCTGCCTTGTCCCTAAGTGAAAATGGGAATAAGAGTAGTTTATAGGTATCTTCCTGGACTCCATTGGACTTCACAGTGTCGCAAATTCTCAGGAATTTTGTGAGATGTTGGTTTGGATCTTCATTAGCACTCCCACCAAATGAACAATGATCCTCCACAAGTGATATTAGCTATGGTTTGAGTTCAAAATTGTTGGCCTGAATGGGTGGTTTCTGAATGCTGCTACCACAATTCCCAGAGGTTGGGTTTATGTATGAACCAAGAACTCTCCTCTCAGGAATGGCATTGTTTCCATCAGCCCTCTCATGGTTGTGAACTTCTCTATCCATGTTGAGATCTAAAGCTTCCTCAAAATTGTCCTCAGATTCTCCTTCAGATTCCTCTTCTCTCAGTACTCTCTTCCCTCTTGCTTCCCTTCTAAGTCTATGAAGGGTCCTCTCTGGTTCGGTATATGGAGAAGTTGATGTCTCTCCTCTCCTACCTGTCATACAAGAACACAGCACAGGCACCAAACAAGTGAAATACTCTTGGTTAATGGAAGAGTATGGTTAGAGCAGTTGAGGAATTAATTCAAATAGTTAGTGAGTCAGTGAGTTAGTTGCGTGAATTTAAAGGCATAAAGAAAGAAAAAATGTAACAGAGTGCAGGAATTAAAATTCAACAAGTAACTTGAACTGAATTAACAAAGCAAGAAAAATGCTCAATCTAGTTAACTTCCAATTTGAGAATTGTCAATCGAAAACCAATCCCCGGCAACGGCGCCATAAACTTGATGTGCATAAACTTGATATGCTACGATTTAGGAAATTGCACGATCGGCAAAATTCCTTCCGGCAAGTGCACCGGTTATCGTCAAGTAAAAACTCACAATAGAGTGAGGTCGAATCCCACAAGGATTGGTTGAGTGAGCAACTCGGATTAGAAGTATGTTCTAGTTGAACGGAATCAAGATTTAGATGAGAATTGCGGAATGTAAAATTGCATGAATTAAAGAGCGAGAAGCTAAATTGCTGAAATTAAAAGGGATGGGGGTGATTGCATGAATTTAATTGCAGAATGTAAAGAGAAAGTGGTAAATCAGAAATGGGGAGTTCATTGGGTGTTAGGAGATATTGAGATCTCCGAATCAAAACAACTTTTATCCCTTCCTCAACCAATGCATTCATTGAATTTTGCTTGGCAATCTTATATGATTGGATCCCAATCCCTTGGCTCACCAATTCTCTCTAAAAACAAACAAATTCCCAATCCCTTGGTTTAAATGTTCATAAGAAGAGATGATGCTCGATCACTGATTATACCACACAGTTTCATGAACCACAATTTGGTAGGATTACATGTCACAATATCCATCCAAACCCCAATCCAATTCACTGTGAGAAAGCTTCTCTAGCATGAATCCTCCATTCCTTTCCCAAGGTTCTGAAGGATTCCAATTATGGGTAGTTTCTTTCCCAAGACAACTTCCCAATGGAATTAGATCGAGAAGCTTTCTAACAAAATTCAAGAGAAAAGATTGAAGAAGAAGATAAAACTATTATTGATTCATTGAATTACAATAGAGCTCCCTAACCCAATGAAAGGGGTTTAGTGAGTCATAGCTCTGAATTCAATTACAAAACTAAAAGAAAAATGATCCAAAGTTCTCCGTGTAAAAAGTTCCTTGCTAACTTAAATTCTATCCTATTTATACACTTTCTAAATTGAGCTTCTGTTGTGTTTCTTGGGCTTTGAGGCCTTTCCCTGATTTCCTTTTGCTTTGGGTTTATGGTCCATAATCCTGATGAAGCTGTGATCCAATTCTGTAACATTCATTGAGCAAACTTAGTGATAAACAAGTAATGACACAAGACTCAACAATTTGAAGCTCCAGACTCATCAATTCTTCAGGCCCAATCCCATAAACCATGATATTCAATTGGGTTTCATACCATAATACGTTTAAGTTAATGTTTGTGCTCAAATGCTAACTTAAACTTCAATATATTTGGCCCAGAAACCCCTTTCAAAAGGTGGCGTTTAAGTTGAAGTTTAAGTTTCAGTTTAAGGTTAAACTGAAACTTAAACGTGGAAATGGAAGAAAGCAACCCAGGAGTGTGAAATGTCGAACACGTTTAAGCTTCAGTTTAAGGTTAAACTGAAGCTTAAACGTGGAAATGAAGAAAGAAACCCTGGAGGAGCAATTGGGTCGAACACGTTTAAGCTTCAGTTTAAGGTTAAACTGAAGCTTAAACGTGGAAATGAGAAAGCAACCCTGGAGGAGAGAAATAGTCGAACACGTTTAAGCTCCAGTTTAAGGTTAAATTGGAGCTTAAACGTGGAAATGCTCCTGGTGCCTTTCTTACATCTGGCGTTTAACCTCCAGTTTAAGGTTAAACTGGAGGTTAAACGTGGAAATGCTTCCTTGGTGAAATTCTCATTCTGGCGTTTAACCTCCAGTTTAACCTTAAACTGGAGGTTAAACGCCAGTTCCAGCATTTCTTAGCCTTCATGATTCTGGCGTTTAAGCTCCAGTTTAGGCTTAAACCGGAACTTAAACGCCATTTCCAGCATTATATGGTTTGGTAGTTTAAGTTCCAGTTTAAGCTTAAACTGGAACTTAAACTCCACATGTGATATTCAAGCTTCCTTTATTGATTTTGTTGCTTCCTTGCCTAGCCTCTTCTTCCCTGAAATCATCCAAACAATTGCATCAAAGTCTTGCAAAATTTCATGAGAAATCTTCCATTCATAGCATTCAAGTAATATAACTAAAAACTCATGGAATTTGCATCAAAATCATACTGTTTGGATGGTTCATTGCTTTGTTATTCATTTAACCATTCTTGGTTACTTTAAGCTCAAGAAAATGCATAAAACAACTAAAACTAACAGAAAAATGCTAGTGAAACTAGCCTAAGATGCCTTGGCATCAAGAAACCATTAAGCTGGAATAAGCACCAGATGGAGAACCACCACAAGCAACCATGAGAAGCCCAATCATGCCAACTACTACAGACAACAAAGATGCAGAGTCACCAAAACTAGAGCTGAAGACCTTACCACCCAACTTGAAATATGCATATCTGGGTGCTAACAACACTCACCCAATGATCATAAATTCAAGTCTGAGTAAGGAACAAGAAGAAGAGCTTATCCAAGTGCTGAGACAATACAAGAATGCCATAGGCTGGACACTTGCAGATTTAAAAGGGATCAGTCCTTCAATGTGTATGCATAAAATCTTACTTGAAGAAGATGCCAAACCTTCAAGACAACAACAAAGGAGGCTAAACCCAACTATGAATGAAGTGGTTCAGAAAGAAGTGTTGAAATTGTGGCAAGTAGGGGTGATCTACCCCATCTCAGACAGCCCTTGGGTAAGCCCGTTGCAAGTAGTCCCTAAGAAGGGAGGGATCACTGTTGTGACAAATGAGAAGAATGAATTGATACCCACAAGAACAGTGACCGGATGGCGTATGTGCATTGACTACCGGAAACTTAATGAAGCCATCCGGAAGAACCACTTTCCCCTACCTTTCATGGACTAGATGCTTGAAAGATTGGCAGGACATGAGTATTATTGCTTCCTGGATGGGTATTCGGGCTACAATCAAATTGTTGTAGACCCCAAGGATCAGGAAAAAAACTTCATTTACTTGTCCATATGGTGTCTTTGCTTATAGGAGAATGCCCTTTGGATTGTGCAATGCACCTGCAATATTCCAAAGGTGCATGCTTTCCATTTTTTCAGACATGATTGAGAAGTTCATAGAAGTATTCATGGACGACTTCTTTGTATTTGGGAACTCATATTCTGATTGCCTATACCATCTTGCTCTTGTGCTAAAAAGGTGTCAAGAAACCAACCTAGTTTTAAATTGGGAGAAGTGTCATTTTATGGTGACTGAAGGGGTGGTTCTTGGTCACAAGATTTCAAAAGATGGCATAGAAGTAGACAAGGCAAAAGTGGAAGTAATTGAAAAATTACCTCCACCTTGCAATGTCAAAGCAATCAGAAGTTTTTTTGGGACACGCTGGGTTCTATAGGAGGTTCATCAAAGATTTTTCAAAGATTGCAAAACCCCTTAGCAACC
Organism: Arachis hypogaea; assembly: GCF_003086295.3. Lineage (NCBI taxonomy): Eukaryota > Viridiplantae > Streptophyta > Magnoliopsida > Fabales > Fabaceae > Arachis > Arachis hypogaea. Next base: position 108,098,315 of record NC_092054.1, on the reverse strand, counting down.
TACTTGTCTCAAATACTCCCTTTGTTTTTGATAGAGAGTGCATGGTAGCCTTTGATGAACTTAAAAAGAAACTCTCATCTGCACCTATTATAGCACCACCAAGATGGGATCTTCCCTTTGAACTAATGTGTGATGCATCTGATTTTGCTGTTGGTGCTGTTCTAGGATAGAAAAAAGACAAGCTAGTACATGTTATTTACTATGCTAGCAAGGTTCTTAATGAGAATCAAAGGAACTATACCACCACGGAGAAAGAACTTTTAGCCATAGTTTTTGCTTTTGATAAGTTTAGATCATATCTTATTTTGCTCAAAAGTAATTGTGTTCACTGATCATGCAGCACTCAAATACTTGCTTACCAAACAAGAGTCTAAGCCCAGACTAATAAGGTGGATTCTAATGCTCCAAGAATTTGATATTGAGATTAAAGATAGGAGCGGAGCAAAGAACAAGGTAGCTGACCACCTCTCAAGGATCTCACAAGAAGAAGAAATGCAGCAAGTAGCAGTAAATGAAAGCTTTCCTGATGAACAATTGATGATGATTCGAGTAGCCCCTTGATTTGCAGACATAGCTAACTTCAAAGCTATTGGGGAGCTACCATCTAACATCAATAAGCACGTAAGGAGGAAGCTAATCAAGGATGCCAAACACTACATCTGGGATGACCCCTATTTGTTCAAAAAGTGTGCTGATGGAATCTTAAGAATGTGTATATCCCATGAAGAAGGGCAGGAAGTGTTAAGGAAGTGTTATGGTAGTGCCATGGATCCGCATATGGAGGTCACTTCAGTGGAGAAAGAACAGCAGCAAAAGTGCTTCAATCCAAATTTTACTGGCCAACAATGTTTAAGGATGCCAAGGAAATGGTGTCAAGGTGTAATGAATGCCAAAGAGCTGGTAATCTAACCAAGAGAAATGAGATGCCACAGTAATACATACTAGAGCTGGAGCTATTTGATGTATGGGGATTGATTTCATGGGACCCTTCCCAACCTCCTACTCAAATAGCTACATATTGGTGGTTGTTGATTATGTCTCAAGATGGGTAAAAGCCATAGCCACTGCAACAAAACACTACTTGGGAGGCTCCTTAGAGGAGCAGAGAGTGAGCTACAAGCTCAGCTGAAGATGAAGGAATGTCAAGCTAATGACAATAAAGAAGCGCTAGTTGGGAGGCACCCCAACACTTTATCCTTTTTTATTTAATTTCTTTTCTTAGAAGTAGTTAAAATCTATTGCTTTAGATAGTTTAATTTTCAGTCTCACATTTGTGTTACATTACCATATTAGGATTAGTTTACAATTGTAGATTAGAAAGTTTGATATTAGCTTTAGTGGCTAGATTTTCTTTACACTCTTTTATTTCTTTCTATTCTGGAATTGCAACTTGGTGAAGGCATAAATCATGATGAGTGAATAGGTTGAGAACTAGCTAAATTGTTAAGTTTGGTGTGGCCTCTCACCCACTTAATCTAGGCTTACAAATAATTAATAGCCTGATTTTGGAGAGTAAGCCCAGAGATTAAGTTTGGTGTGGCCACCACCAAGAATCACCTAGCAGCCCAAGTCACCTAATTCAAAAGCACTTAATATTTTGGGTAAGAACATGAACGTGGTTTAATGAGTTCAGAGGAATTGGAATCAAAAGAAAATAAAAAGATTGATGTTACTCAATTCTTATGAACACATTAAATACACAATGATGGAACCAATTTATTAAGATGGCAAAGAATTAAGTTTGGTGTCCCAAGAGACACCCATCAGTTGCAATCCAAATCACTCTTGATGAGAAGGAATATGAAGGGGTTCTTTTGTCATTACTAATTGGTTCAGTTTCAATTTCAGGAGAGAAGATGGGGCCCACATGGTAAACAACTCACAAAACAAGGAAGTCAAAGTGTACTTACACTTTGGAACTCAACGCATGCAGAAGACACTATGAGAAAAGAGTTGGCGCCTCTTCCCACGCTAGGCGGCACTCCCCAAGTGGGAAAATATTTAACCCTTTTTATTTCCTACCTTTTGAACCACACCATTCACCCATTATAAAAGCCTCACCTCCACATCTCCTGTCCCACTTCAACAAACCCCAATCACACACGAAGCGCATACACCCCTCACCTTCCTTTCTCTTTTCATCTTTTACCATCTCTTTCCCTACTTTCTTCTTTCTCTTGATTGGGACAATCAAGTCCTAAGTTTGGTGTTGGAGCAAAACCTTATTTTGCTTGCTCTTCCTTGCAACCCATATTTTTTTTCACAACTTCAAACACACTCTCTCAACCTAATGGCACCACCAAAAAGCTCAGCCTCAAAGAAAAGAAAAACCAAAGAACCAACCTCTGGATCCTCAAGCTCCTTCAATGACTACAAGTTCCTCTCCGCATTCAACCAAAATCAATTCTATGGTTGGGTGAGTGAGAGGGAAATCATTCCAGAAGTTAGGTTTCAACTAGGGAGGAATGAGCATATTGAAATCAACATTGAGATCAACAATAGGGGTTGGTCACTTCTATGCAACCCACCAAGAAAAGTGGTAGAGAGCTTGGTGAGGGAATTCTATGTTAACGTAGTGCCTCAACCAAGGCAATACTATGGCTACATTAGCTATGTAAGGGGGAAGTCCATTGACTACAGCTCCTCTAGCATAGAAAGAATGCTAATGGTGAAGAGGACAAGCTCCACTCGGAGATATGAAGAAAGAATGAAGCAGCAAGACCCTGGGTTTGATGAGATCCTGAATGAAATTTATGTGCTGAATGTGCGTTGGATAAATGATAAGGATGGGATACCCAACCAATTGAGGATAAGAGATTTGAACTCCCAAGCTAGAGGGTGGTTAGAATTTGTGAGGAGGTCCCTAATCCCTACATCCAATACTTCAGAGGTGACCAAGAAGAGAGCTGTGCTCATCTACAGCATCATGCGAAGAGAGAATATCAACGTGGGGGAGATGATTGCCAACAACATCAACAAAGTGCTGAAAAGCACCAGTGATAACACAAGATTGCATTCCCCAGCATTATACAGAGGCTATGTGATGAGGCTGGAGTTGAAAAGATCATTGATGAAGTGCTTGTAAAGCAAGACAAGTTCATAACTGCCAAAAAGACGGCCAAGGTGGTGGCTGTTCACCCACTCAACAGAGCCAGAGAACGAAGAGCTCATGCTCATGAACCACAACAACAACAAGAAGAGGAAGAGGCAGAAGAGCAACCTCAATTCCTGGCACTTCAACCACCACCACACTACCAATATCAGTAATTTTCAAAGGGATTCAACTGGGAACAATTGCAAGGAGATGTACACCAAATGAAGGGAGACCTACACCACTTGAGGGAAGATGTCAACCAACTCAAGGAGACTCAGCAACAACAATGGAGCCAAGTCAACCAGAATATTCAACAACTCCAAGGGGGTTTTGAGAACCTCAAGGAGTAGCAAGAACAATTTGACTGGAGAGAGGTGCGAAGTGCACTGGACAAAATAGTAGAGCGCGACAATTACAACAAATGGAGAGTCTTGCTGAATTCAGACACCTTTATGAAGCAAGGACTGTAGTCAGAGGGGAATATGATTGCTATGCACAAACAAAGTTGAGCTACCTGTGTAATGCAGTAGCTAACATGAACCCCAATTACCCCCCTATATGCAGAAATTGGAGGAACTCAGCTCAAGGCAAGAAGAAATAGCATACCAACACAAGGAGAATGTAAAATCTTACATGAGGAGGCTAGGATTTTGGAAGCCCAAGGATGCCAAAGCACAAGAAGGTTCCTCCAAGCCAGATGAAGGTGGCTCATCCCCTTCCAAGAAGAATGACAAAGGAAAGGGGCCAATGAACTAAAGATGAAGCTGCTCAAGGTTGTTGAGTCCCATGGTTGACACTTTCTAATTTCTGAAATCTTGTTTAAGCTTTTGCTTTATTTACTTTTTGAATAAATGATCATGCTAGGATAGTTTATGTTTTATGCCTAATTTTAATTCCTGTTTGAAGTCTTTATGAGTTTTTTTTACAAGAAAGAAAATGGCATGTATTTCAAGTCTTCATTTCAACATAAATAAAAGTAGAGCTTGTCTCCATAAGAGTTACTGTGAGTTGTGCAAAACAATAAGAGACAAAGGCTAAGATAGATCATCAAATAAACTAAGAAATAAGAAACTAAGTGTAGAACCTTGGATGAACTAAAAATAAAACGAGTCATGGAAGAGCAACTAGTCCTATAAGGTATAACAAGGGAAGGTTAAGGGGTGTTCCTTGAATATCCATAGAACCAAGAGGTAGTAAGCAATAAAGGCCCAAGGCTCTGAGCATCAACTACTGGGATAGAAAAAGAAACATTAAAAAGCTCAAAAAGAATTAAAGATCTTAGTAAATGCTTGTGGTGAAGATGTGTCAAGAAGAGACCTGGGCAAGTAAATTCTTAGGGGTGTCTCAACACCTAGTACCCTAAAACCAACTGGTTTGGGAGTGCTAATTGAAAGTCAAATTAAAGGGTTGTCTTGAGACAAAACACTTAGAGTCGTGGTCAAGAAGACAAAACAACCCTTGCTACTTCAAGGTGACAATCAATAGAAAGGACCCCTAAAGCCTATACCTGAAAGAACCCTCAAGGATCCAAGAGCTTTTCATGACATTAAAACATTCATACATGTGTTGAACACTTAGTTTTACTCTTATTTGTATTGCAATCATTCAAAGCCAAGGCCTCAAGTTATAAAGGCTTACTCACATTGATTTGCTTGGGACAAGCAAAGCTTAAGCTTGGTGTTGTAATGACTTGCATCATCTACCCTTCTTTCTTGCATAAAAAAGACCATAAAAGAGCATAAATCTCATTTGATCAGTACAATTCATGCATTATTTGATGAATATTATGGTACACTACTTTGAGATGAGTTGTGCTGAATTTCAGGTGAAAAAGGCATCAAAAATGGGAAGAAGACAAACAAGAAGCTGGGTGTGTAAAACTGGCGTGCCACTTGGGAGCAAACGCCACAAAAATGCACTGGCATGGCACGCCAGGAGCTGGGTGTGGCACGCCAATACTAAAGTCCAGAGAAGAAGTCCAAGCATGCATGTGGGCGTGGCACGCCAGAGACTGGGCATGGCACGCTAATACAAAATTCCAGAAAGCAACAATGGAGGAAATGAAAGGGGCGTGGCACGCCAGGTTGGGCGTGGCACGCCAGGTTGGGCGTGGCACGCTTGACCCATCAACTACTATGGGCGTGCCACTTGAGCAAAGGGGCGTGGCACGCCAACTCACCATTCCAAGAAGAACCTCCACTATGGCGTGCCACTTGGTATCGAAGGCGTGGCACGCTAGCTCCAAGAAGTCACTTGGGTGTGCCACTTGAGAACCCAGGTGGGGCACGCCAAGCTTGAAGAGTTCACAAATCCATGGGCGTGCCACTTGAACAGCATGGCGTGGCACGCTGGTACAATAATCCAGAGAAGGAGCTGAAGGCAATTGAAGACTGAGCGTGCCACTTGAAGTCGAAGGCGTGGCACGCCAACCTCTCAACCTCACTTAGGTGTGCCACTTGAGCAATCAAGCGTAGCACGCCAATGCATAAAGATAACAAAAGCAAGGACTGGGCGTGCCACTTGAGCAACCAGGCGTGGCACGCCAATGCATAAAAATAACAAAAGCAAGGACTGAGTGTGCCACTTGGTATCGAAGGCGTGGCACACTAACCCAAGCATGTCACTATGGCGTGCCACTTGAAGGCTGAGGCGTGGCATGCCAACTACTGGAACCAAGACAAGATCATGGGCGTGGCACGCTGGTATAAGTTTTCAAAGAGGATGAAAGAGGCCAATTACATAGGGCGTGCCACTTGGTATTGAAGGCGTGGCACGCCACTCACTATTCTTCACTTAGGCGTGCCACTTGAGCAACCAGGCGTGGCACGCCAGTGTCATTCAGAGAGCAAAGAAGCATTGGGGCGTGCCACTTGAGTTCGTGGCGTGGCACGCCAAACAGAGGAACCACTCACTCATAAAGGGGCGTGGCACGCCAGACCCTGGGCGTGCCACGCTTGTTCAACTTTCCAGAGGAGCATTAGCCAAGCATAAAGCAAGGGCGTGGCACGCCAGTTCAAGTTTCCAGAGGCAAAGAAAAGTGGAAAAAGGCAAAGGGCGTGCCACTTGAGTTCGAAGGCGTGGCACGCCAAGGTTGATAGAGAGATGAGCGTGCCACTTGAAGGATTGGGCGTGGCACGCCAAGCTAGAATTGAAGGGCACGTGACACGCCAGTGAAGCGCCAGCCACACGCCAGCTGGGAAGTCACGCTTATTGAGTGTTTTCTTTTCCCTCCAAAATATAATTTTCCTTTTTCACTTTTGTAATTCTTTTATTTTACTAGGAGTAGTATAAATACCCCAAGGAGTACTGAAGAAGGGGGTTAAGCAGTCAGTTTTAGATCCACTTTTACACTTCACTTTTGAGTACTTTTTGAGCTATGAGTAGCTAACTTCCCTCTCATTGAGAAAGGGAGCTCTGTTGTACTTGATGGATTGATAATAGTGAAATTTTTCTTCTCTTCATCTTCTCTTTGATTTGCTAGAAGGAATTTCGTTCTTAATGCTTAATGTTCAATTATCTTGGGAAAGATATTGAATGCAATTGGGTTTCATGGGAACCTTGGGAAAGGAAACATGAAACCATGCTTGAAATCCCTTCTCGCACTTGAGTAGAATATGGGTTTTGGTGTTTGGATATGTGACATATAATCCTCCCTCTACTTGGACCTATAATGGTGTGTGGTATAATCAGGGACCAAGCATATCTCTCTTCATGAGCAATTTGACCAAGGAATTGGCTATTGATCAAGATCTAAGAGATTGAGTCACCAAGGGATTGGGGCTCAATCAATCATGATTGCCAAGAGGTCAATGAGTTGCATGATTGAAGAGGATATAAGCTAGATTTGATCCAAAGAGATAACATCTCCCAATCTCAATGAATTTCCCCATTCTTATCTATCCATTTCTTTATAGCCTAATTTTACATTCAGCAATTCCCCATTCCCATTTACATTCAAGTCATTTATGATTCTGTACTTTACATTCTGCCATTTCTATTTCTGCACTTTATTGCTTTCCTTTATATTCTAGTCATTTACATTTATGTCATTTACAATTCTGCACTTCACAATCTTACTGATCCGCTTGACTAATTCATCAATTAATTAAAACTGCTCGAATTTGTCAATCTCTGTGGATACGATCCTACTCCACTGTGGGTTATTACTTGACGATAATTTTGGTACACTTGCCAAAAGAACTAATTCACCAATTTTTGAATGGGGTGTGAATTGGACTCATCATCATTTATATTAGTAACTTATATATATTTAATCCTACATATATTATTACTTGTGTTTTAATATATCTAGTTTTCATAATTATTCGTTTAAGATATTTATAACTTGAATCACTGACTCATCAGCTTTATAACTTGACACCTAATTCAACCGTGACACATAATCACCATTTGTCATTTGAATATCAATTAATCATCATCTAATCTCATCTTCACCGAACCATTTTGGAAGAAAAAGAAAGAAAGAAGTTGAGAGAGAAGAAAAAACTGTGAAACCTCGTGAACTTCCAACCTCGATTTCTTGATATCCGTAACTCTAATAAAAAATCTAAACTGATTAAGATGTTTACATCTTCCTCCTCTTCACGTTGATGGCACTTTTGTTCAGGAGAAATCAACAGTGAAGTTTTTCTCCCTCTATGGTGGTTTGACCGAGTTGAAACATTAGAAGGAATAGCTGATTTTTGATATTTTCTTTTTCAATTTCTCGTTCATAAGCTTTCTCTAAAATTTTGGTTGTTGTAATTCTTGTACGAAGGTAGGATTTGGTAAATTTGTATGAATTAAGTGTGATTTTGATAAGTGAACATTAATTTGTTGATTGTTGTTTGAAGTTTAATTGAATTTATGTTGAATTTTATTGATATATATTATTGTTTTCTTGAGATTATGGTTCAGCCAATTAGCACAACCCCAAACCGTGAGTATTGTTTATGAATTTGGGGTTGGTATGATGCGAAATATTAATAGAAATTGATAAGGTTTGATAACCGAGTGATTAAATTAAAAGTTGTGAAAAATCAGTAATCGTAAAGTTCAAAAACAGATTAAAAATCAAATATATATTTTGAAAGATCACAAGAGAGGGTTTCGATTTTGAGGAGGAGTATTTGTCACCAACACTAAATTATTTTCGAGAATGAAAATGTATACTAGGGGTTCACTAATTCAATAATTCACAAAAGCTTAGTGATTTTTTACCTTATCCATTGATGATTACAGTGAAATCCAACAATTACCCAATGCTAGAGTAAATCTAAACCATCAAAATCATGAAAATCTCTCAATACCTAAACCAAATTTGCACAAATGAAGAAAATAGAAAACTGGGCAAGAAATTCAGAGATTCTTACCACTTTTTTTGGATTGGATTGTAGAGCTCGGCGAGATGAACGTGTGGCCGCAAACGGTGCGGCGATCGGAGCTCCAGATTAAAAATTATGGAAGATTGAAGTTGAAAGTGGATAAGAGTTTTAGGTTTTCATTCCTTCCTTCCCTTTCTCACCGTGGAACCCTCACTCTCTCAATGAAATCAGAAATATTTGGGGCTTGCTAAGTATGGGGAAAAGTTTTAATGGTTGGGTTTGGGCTCAACATGGATCTGATTCAACTGGTTCAGTCCGTTGACTCAACTTTAGGCCAAAATATTTAAAATTAGTGTTTTAATTCGTATTCTAAATATTTTTACTTCTCCAAACTGTAATATTTAATTTCTTAATCTTTTTACCTCATAATTAATTTATTAGTTAATTAACACTGCGCCGTCCCACTCCCCAATCACTCCAGAAGGGTAGAACTCGCAAGTCCCAATCTCCCATAGTGTCACAACCATACCCCTCGTCGTTCCTGCTCAGTGTTCATCATGTCGTCACCCATTGCCGCCTTATTGTCTCTGATTGCGGCGTTCTTTCCCCTTTTCACCACTGCATGACTATGTCCTTGTATGTTGTAATAATATTTCCTGATTTTTTTTTAATTTTCATTAGAATTTTTATATAAATGAACATTTAGGAAGATGGAAAATGGAGCCTCGCGAAAAATGGAGATGAAAGACAATATTTCTTTACAACGGAGATTGGAGCAGGAACAAAGAGCAAATCTAGGGACGGAGATGGGAAGCGGGAAGATATCCCCGGCCCTTGCCCTGCCCTATTGCCATCTTTTAGGCTGCGTTTTGTTTACAGAGACAGGACACTAAAACAAGGACATAAAAATACAAAATCGTGTTTGACAGAATAGACATGGATAGGGACAATGTGTCCAGAAATATTGAATTAATGTATTTTGTGTCTATTCTGATAGAAAGGATATGGAGATACTAACAAAAAATACAACTTATTTTTTCTTTTATTATTCTTGTTAATTTTTATAATTATATTTTTTGTCTCAAATTTTTTAAATAAAAAATAAAAATAAATTACATTTTTATAATTTATTTTAATTTATAATAAAAAACACAAAATTTTATATTTTTATATTTTTGTTCTTTATGTCTTATTTTTAGTAGAAAAAGTATAGGGGATCAGTAAATTTTGAGGTTTTTAGCCATCAATTAACCATCAATAATGTTTTTAATGGTATGAGATTGTATCTAATGATATAAAATCATTCAATTTTTTTTTTTTATGGTTAAGTACTGACCAGAATTTAACAAAAGTGATGGTCATAGCATTCCTCTTTTTAGTATTCTGTATTTCTATTATAAATGAAAGGAAATTTGTTTGTTGACAACCAATCAATTCCACACGCACCATGCACAAAATCAGAGAACCAGTCAACTTGCACCTAAACTTGCTATTTATCTATTGGTCAAACATTAAAATAATAAAAAAAAATCCAAAATCAAAACAAACAGGAAGTCGAAGACATACAATGCTCAAATTTTTTTTTGTTTTTTGTTTTTTGTTTTTTGTTTTTAAAGGAAATAGGTTACAGTAGAACATAAAAGAAAGACATATAAAACTAAAATTCAAATTTAAACCTTCAAAATATATAGTGTTCGATTATAATAGCTTTCACTTTTTCTTAATTACAACAAGAACAATTGAAATTTTTGTTATGAAAATCTGTCTGTCCATCAATATAATTAGTACACATATGTATAAACATTTACTTATCAAATCATTAAAAAAAAAAAAAAGTAACAATGAAATGAAAAAATAAGTAACCACAAAATAAAAAGAGGAGCTCGATAAATTAAACTTGGAACCGTAGCTTGTACTTCACTCCTATGGAAAGTATGATGATAATTTCCATATTGTAATTTGTAGGAAAAATCAATGAAGTGGGATTGAAATAATGACAAAAGATATGGCATTATCTATTTGTTTAGCACACAAGCATATAAAAAATGAAGAATAAGAAAGAAGAATGGGTCTAACTTTAAGTTTATCATATTGAAAATTAGGATCATATAATTAGAGCCAAGCTCAGTCTCTTTGCTATAGGTTGTATATTTTCAACTCATATGGATTAAGAAAATAAAATAGAAAATTGATCAAGTTAAATAAAAGCTTAGCTTTAAATATATATGTGTAATATATTTGGAAAGCAGAATCAAGTCAATGACAATGAATGTATTTCCCTTTTGACCGAGTTATCAACATTTTAAATCTTAAGATGCTAGTATTTAGAGTCAATTAAACTTTCACTGACTTAATTAGTTTTAGAAATCCACTTAGATTAGTTTAACGTTGGTTTATTATGGTGGTGAAAAATAAGGGAAACTTGTTATGAATTAGAATCTTGTATAAATTAAAACTACATATAAAACCTTATTTACCTTTTCTTTTTGACATAGAGATAAAAACGAAAGATATATTTTCATAATGTGGCTATTTTTATAAATATATTTTTTTTTGTAAAGATTATATTCTGAATTTTTAGATGATTAAATCAAATATGTTTAATTAAATATATCAAATTATTTAACTGTATGCAATATAATTTTTACATAAAGATATCTTTATAAAAATAACTATCTTTTTATAAATTATAATTATATTTTCTTCTATCACCTAGATTAAGAAAAACTTCTTTACCTTTTTTGTTTTTATTCTTTAATTCTAGCCTTCTTTAATTCACTAATATTCTAAGAATATTTAACATTCTTCCACTAGTATATATTATTCTTATTCTTATCAACAAAAGTATTATAAAAAATGTTATTTATATATTAAAATTAACTATTAAAATTAGTCACTAATGTATTTATGTATAAATACATATATTATTTAATTTATTTTTAATGTGTATTTATATTTTAATATATATTTTATACTAATGTGGTTGATTTTGGTAGCTGATTTAAGTGTACACTTAATATAATTGAAATATTAAATATAGAAAAATCTATAATTTTGATATCTGAAATAATAAATGATACCGTTCTTTTCTAAAATAACTTTCCATGTTTAAACTCTAGCTTTGCAAGAAGCTAAGAATTGTCTGTGATTATGCCTCTTTACATCAGATTAATATAATTGATAGTTCCTTAAATTTAATATTTTTTCGCAGCTATAGGTATACTCCTTAATTGAAGAATTAGACTCTAATTTGACTTTTGTTTTAATTTTTAATATTTTTACTTTTTAGATTTTGTAAAATAATAAAAAATATTAAAAGTAAATACAACAATAAAAATAAAAACCAACCAAGTCATTAATTACGGTTGTGGATTGCAAAATAAAAAATAAAAAATAAAAAGTATTTATTTATTTCAAGTAAAAAATTAATTTTGGTATATTTTAAGTAAAACAATATTTTTTATAAATTATATATAATAAAAATATGAATCCAATTTTAATATATTGACATAAAATTATTTTACACGTGCATTCAATCATATAATGTCACCTTAGCAAAAATAATTAATTTTTAAATTGATCGCGTGCATAATAATCAAAAGAACAATTATGATTACACGATTTTATAAAATATTTTACAACGTTAATGTATCAAAATTAAATTCTAAAAATATTTTTAAAAAATTGGCCACGAAACTTTCTGGTATTTCTATTATAAAAGTTAAAACTCCTTCAAATATATAAAAATTAAATTCTTTAACGAAACCAAATATTTTCCGACCAGAATTCCTAATCCTAGGAAAGTAGGAATGAATGAATCCTAAGACATAAAACGTTATGACCAAAGGCAAAGACTCTTACGCGCACTTGACCACATTACACTGCCACACACACACACACACACACATTCATATTCATCACTCTTTTTCTCCTTCATTTCCCCTTTCAAACCCCTCTTCTCTTTTTTTCTGCATTATTTTGCTTCCTAATTTTTTACCTCCTTCTTTATCCGCGTGTTTCTTTTTCTTTCTTCTTTTTGGGGCTTATTTTAGGGTTTCAAAACTTTTCAAAAGTCTTCCCATTACTAAATTTTAAAGCAATTGATCCCCAAATTCGAATCTTCACTCTCATCCCCCTTTTCTCTCTCGTTTCCCAGCTCCCATTTTCGCTCTGAAAGTCCTCTCCAGAGAATTGATTTTTTTTTCTTATCTTTTAATTTTTTCCTTCATTGGTTGATGTAAATTTCCAAATTTTGATTTGGTGGAAGAATCGGTTATTGAGTAGCTGAAAACAACGGATTTTGTTGCGGTTGTGGGGTTGATTGAGGGTTCAATAGTGAATTTGAAATGGTGGGGTGCTTGTGAAGATTAGAAAACTTTTTCCTTTTTTGGAACCCTAGCTAGTTTGCTGTCTAGAAACATGAAATAATTGGTGATTCATTTCCGGGGGGTGTTTATGGTTTTTGTGTGATTTTCAATTGGAGAAGAAGAAGAAGGGTTATGGAGAATGGTTATGATAGGAAATTGGCTGAGAACTTCTCAGCTTTGCGGATTAATAACCAACATGGTCAACATCAGCAAGTGCATGATCAATCTCACTTCGATGCTAACAACAGTGATAACTTGTATCAGGTCATGAAGGCTGTTGAAGCTGCTGAGGCCACCATTAAGCAGCAGGTAATTGGTTTTAAGTTTCAATACTAGTATTGTGACCCTTTATCCAAGTATGGTTGATTGGATGGTGTATACATGTTCGTTATCATTAGCATAAGTAGTTGTATGATTTAATTGTGTTGCCTCATATCATAGTTGAAGTTCTTGGAAAAATTTTCATTCTAGCTCGATTAATCTTGTTATTATGTTTTGTAGTACTTGCTTGGCACGTATATTGCGTGAAAACGTTAAGCAAATAAAAAGAGAAAGAGACTATTTGGAAGCTTTATTAAGATTACTGTTGGCGGAAAAAATACTCTTGCACACCATTGTAGTTGTAGGTTTACTTTGGTATAATGAAATGGTCGTATACTGGCATCTCTCATGTCATATCATATCATATCATATCATTTTAGATAGGACATTGAAGATGCAACTTGGTACTTTGGACAGGTGGAAGAGAATAATCGGCTCAGGGCTGAACTCTTGAACAAAATTCAAGAACTAGAAAGATATGTAAGTTCTGAAATGCTTTATGTTTGACGTATTACATATTAATGGTGAATTCTATGGTGCCTTTGTTGTGGTGCCTAAATTGCCTAACTTACCTTTTAAAGTACAATGTAAAATGTTTAAAATAAAAAGTAAATTATTTAAAATTTATTAAATATTATCTATTTACTTTTTTTAGTAACTTAGGCACAATGTTAAAGGCACCATAGCACTCACCTTAGTTATGGCTTTGTAGAAAATAGACTTTTTACGGTGGTTTTTTCAGTACTCTTGTTTTGTTTATGGGTACTGTGGTATTGGCTTGTCTGGCACCTTGGAGGAATTTATTTACTTATTTTATGTCTGCTGCCACCTTTGTGGTTTTTTTTAGTACACTTGTTACCTTTATTATTGTTTTTAATATTCTTATGTCTTATCAATGATGATTATGTCTTTAATGCTGTAAGTGTTGACAATTTATTTCAAGTTTTGAAGACTTATTCTGTGTGTTAGAATTAGAATTTAGAAATTATTTAGTGTTTTATTGTCTACTTGTCTTTGCTATTGTGGTCATTCTGCTGTTTGCAATACGATTTGGAGTTGGCCACTTTGCATTGCTATCCCGGATTGACTACCATTTTACTAATAATAATTCAATTCTCCTTTTATCAAAAAAAAAAAAAAATCGTCACTTCATGAGATGGACTAAAAATAGCCAGTGGTTGTTTTTTGGACGTGAAATGGTTATGTCATTTGACCACACGGCAACAATGTGAAATTGTCATTAACAATGGTTGTTTGAGATAAAAGTTGATACTATGCTGAAGTCGTTATTATATTTGTAGAATCCAGACGTCTGTTTGAGGAAGTGTTAATTTATTCCCCTACCCCATGTGCTCAGAAAACTTTATAATCAGATACGCTTCGATGAAGAATATTTTTACATGATTGAGAGTTATGATGAGAAAATAACACATTTTTGTTTTTGGTGGGTTGGGTTGGGGGATGGACGAAGAAAATATAATGAGGGAGGGAAGACAAGGGGTTGTCCTTAAAAGCAATAATTTAAAAGAAAACTTCAAAAGTCTCATTAGTGTAATTTATACTTTTGACAGAAGCAAGGTGAAGCAGTGGATCAAAGATCTCCTTTGGTTGCTCCTTTGCAGGAGCAGGGTCATAGATCATATCAATCAGTTCCATCAAGTACGCTAGAACATATGATGAATGGTACAGGGCGTCCTTTTTAACTTAATTAACTGGTGAACTAGTGATCCACCAATAATGAAATTTAAAATGATGCAGCCAGAGGTGAAATAGTTAATCGTTCTGAGAACAATCAAATAAATGGGACATATAGAGTACAACCAAATGATCAGCGACCTGTGGATAATGCTGGCCCTTCACAGTTGTCTTCGCCATCTACAAGTTCAGTCTCTCCTGGCCGGTATGTGGTATCAAATATCAAGTGTAATTTTAATGCCCGAGATACTGTGTAATATCATATTTATTAATGCAATATTAAAGAAGGAATTGCATAATTTTAGAAACCTGTCTTTGCCATAGGCATCTACCAGGAGACTATGATCCCCGATCCGGTTCACCTCAGCAGGGCTTGATGCCAGTGGCAGAAATGAATAACTCTAATACTTTACTGAAGCAGGTACCACCTTTAGTTCTAAACTTTTATTTTTTATGTCAGTGCTTGATTTATGATGCAAATCTATTTAGGATTTGGCTATCAAGGTACGAGAACATGAAGAAGAGATCATCCAATTAAGGAAACATCTTGCAGATTTTTCTGTAAAGGTAAACGGTGTAAAATATTTTCTGTAAGTTGATAACTCATGGTGCCTTGCTGTCCATTATGGAGACTGAAGTGGTGTTTGGTTTTTTTTTTTGGTGGGACAGGAAGCACAAATACGTAATGAAAAATATGTCTTGGAAAAGCGGATTGCATACATGCGCTTGGTATGCACAAAATTTGTTGAATTCCTTGTGAAACTTCTAACATACTTCTCCCGTATATTTGATGGGGATTAAGCTTAAGTAAGTTATTTGTAATATTGCTGCTAGGCCTTTGATCAGCAGCAGCAAGATCTTGTAGATGCAGCGTCAAAAGCTTTATCATATCGACAAGACATAATTGAGGAAAATATACGTCTTACATATGCATTGCAGGTTATTTTTCCTACTTTTTATTGGTGTATGTTTAATGTGCACTGGTAATTTGGTTGCACCAAATGTTTTTGAATGAATCTTCATAGGTGGTAACTTTTTCTATTATGTTTGTTGAGAATGAATTTTGAAGGTTACACCTTTTCTTTTCTTGCCAGGATGCTCAGCAGGAACGAACAACATTTGTTTCATCTTTGATGCCACTTCTTGCGGAGTACTCCTTGCAGCCGCCTGTTGTTGATGCCCAGTCGATTGTTAGCAATGTCAAGGTCAGGTTTGACCTATTTCCTTGTCGTTATGAATGTGACACTTGGATGTATTTCAATGCTCTCCTCTCTCTTGTGGGGATGTTGCACAGAGGAAAACAACTTTTTCTGAATAGGATTTTTTTTAGGGTGTAGTCGTTCTTAACTTACTAAATGGGAAAAATCAAGAATTGATATTTAGCTAGGCTTTTGATTAGCTTCCTCTTATTCATTCTTATTCATAATGTATTACTTTAATATTGGTAGGATACCGCATCTATATTACATAACATAAAATATATATGGAGGCAAGCTTGGATGTATGTGGCTTGAGAATAAGTTGCACTAAGAATATATGGAGTTCAAGTTTTGCGGAGGAAGAGAAACACTAACACTAGAAGGTTAAGATTGGAGGAAACATCATACTAAAAATAAAGAGATTTAAGTATCTTGGTTGTATTATTGTGGACAGTAGAAAAACACTAACCTAATACTATAAGATTCAAGCAAGTTGGTCAAAATGGCAGAGTCTTTGGATTTTATATCCGACAAGAAATACCTTTAAAGCTTACGGGGTAAATTTTATTGTACCGCTATTAGATTAGTTAGTTATATGGAACAAAGTGTTGGGACAAAGGATAAGCATGAACATAAGTTTAGCGTAATCCGAGATGAGGATGCTTCGATGGATAATTGATCATACGCGTATGGACAAAATAAGTAACGGGGATGAGAGAGAAAGTTGGAGTAGCACTTTTTGTTGAAAAGATGGTGAAATCTCATTTTTGATGATTTGGACATATAAGGAGAAGACTGGTAGAACACAGGTGAGAAAGGTGGATTAGATGGAAGATGAATTAGTGTTAGAGGTAGAGAAGACCTAAAAAGACTTTGCATAAGGTGGTCAAATGAGATTTGCGTGAACAATCTCACTTCAGACATGATAGATGATTGGGAGCAATGGCGTTGATTGATTTATGTAGCTGATTCTACTTAGTGGGATAAGGCTTTGAATCCTTGGAAAAGCCTCCAAAATGCTTAGTTTTACCATTGTGTGGAAGTTGCAGTAATACCGAGATTCATATGTACTGTTTGTTGGAAACTATGTAATAACCCAAACATGAGCATCCTTTTGACTTTTAAAAGTGAAGGGTAACTTACATGGAATCCAATTTCTTTAAACACCCCCCTCTTCAAGGCATGCAATCTTAATTCGGCTTCATAAATGGGGTGTATGTGTACTTTTAAGATTTTTCTTTCAATTTTTTGGGTTTTTTTTTGTTGGGGGAAAGGGGGGGGGGCGGGGAGTTCTGTTTTCATTTTTGGTTTCTAATTGCTGTGGAAATCTTGGTGGAATGAATAAAATCTTATAAATATATTTGCTTTTGCTTCCATTCATTTTGATGGGGTCTAAATATTTTATTTAATCAGTTTGTTCTACATCTTTGCAGGTTTTATTTAAACATTTGCAGGAAAAACTTCTTCGCACTGAGGTAAGTGGTACTTTGGTTCGCTAAATTCCTGTTAATTCAATATAAGTAGTATTAAAATCTAGGTGGACTAGATACTAGCTATGTAAAAATATTGGTTCCTGTTATCATAAAGGGCTTCTGACGATTGGTTACATATGTTCCTTATCAGTCGAAGCTAAAGGAGTCACAATATCAATTGATGCCATGGCGTCCGGATTTGAACAATGCCAATATTGCTACGCAATCACCATCTCACCCAATTGGTGCACCTTTGGCAACTTCAGTATGCTCATTTTTGTGTTTTTGTCCCTTTACCTTGTTTTGCATACATAAAATTCTAAATATTTTCCATTCTTTATTTAAATTTTTAAATCAGAATAAAAAGGGCCTTGAGCTGGTACCTCAGGAGCTGTACTCCCAAGCAAGGACTCAGGTTTCTGTTGATTCTCACATGGGCAATGATTGGGATATGTTTGGCCGCACACAGACTGGCATGGGTGGTGGTGTGACAACCAATGTTGACGGGGATGATTCGGGGAGATATTCACCTTATGCAAGCAGGTGAGCCTGATCAAATGGAGACTGCTACTCTGAACTGAATGTATTGGTGGGTTCTGTTTTCATGTCATCTTTGTTAATGTGGTCCTTGCATGCAATCTTGTCTGCAATTTGATTCAACTGGATAACTATTTATATGCGACCTGTTTGGCACTAATCTTTACAGATGTGTCTTCTTAAATGGTGCTATCATCTGAACCAATGGGAAATGGTATTACTGAATTGCTAACAGTGAGGGTGTCTTTGGAATGTTAAAAATGTGGAAATGATTTGAAAATGAATTGATTACATGTGTGAATACAGTTGCATATAGCATGCATACATGTTATATATATATCTTATGCACATTTAAACAAGAAGCTGGATCCTACTAAATAGGGTTGGCTACATTAATCAAATGACGCTACAATGCCTTTTAATAAAACATGTGTATTTTGTTTGTTTATACTTAAATCCTTTTTAATAATTTCATCCAAAACTTTCTTAGATCTACTAACTTTGCCTATTTATAATTATAATAGGCCTATCCATAATCCTTCTCCGAACATGTCCACGACACTTACAGATGAAATTCTACCAACTTCTCAATAACTGGTGTTGCCCCAATTCTCATTTTTTCATTCTTGATTCTATCTAGTTTAATGTGACTGTGTCAATTGAATCATTCTCATCTCTGCAGCAGTAAGATTAGGCTGTGTTTGGTCAGTGTGCATTCTCAGACATAGATACAAAGACACAGACACTTGAGACATGGACATAAAATATGTGTTTATGTATTGTGTTTGGTAAAATAGATGGACAAAGACACAAAAATTTGGAAAGTCCATATTACCTCCTTATTAAAGAAAAGCCTACTATCCTCTTCTCTATCCACCCATTGTCCCCTCTTACTACTTCCTTCAATCTCCAGCTGAAAAACCAAGAACCAGACTCATCAAAGATCAAAATCAGATTAAAAAAGGTAAAAAGAAAAACCCAAATTCATTCTCATTAAATTAGTTCCAATATTTTTGTTCTCTCTTTTCCTGGAACACTTTTTTCTTTTCAAAAATCAAAATGAAACCATAAAATCAGAATAGAGACCCATGGAAGAGGCTGCTAAGGTAGCGTTGTCTCGAATCTGGAGGTGTGAGATAAGACAGAGATAGAAGAAGAAAAGGGAAGGGGAAAAGATGGGGGCAAAGGGAAGAAGATGGAGGGTGGAAGAAGGAAGAACAGAAGAGGTAGAGAAGGAAAAGGGAAGAGAAGAAGACGGGGATGGAGAGTGGAGGTTGGAGAAGGGAGGCTAAATGGAAAAGAGAAGAGTAGAAGAGAGCGGGAGAAGAAGAGAGGGTGTTAAGTTGAAACAACAGCAGCAGCCGGAAGAGAAGAGAAGAGAAGAGAAGAGAAGAGAAGAGAAGAGAAGAGAAGAGGAGAGGAGAGGAGAGGAGAGGAGAGGAGAAGAAATACGTTAATGGGTATAGGGCAGTTCTGGGATTATGAAAATATAGTAAGGACAAAGTTGTCCAAAAGTATAATCCGATTTGTGTCTCTAGCAAAAAAACCGTGTCTCAACATTTCGGAGAGACACAAAAGACGTGTCTCTTGTGGGTGACCATATGTAACCGTGTCTTAAAAAAATCGTCTTAGCAAACAAACGAAACCTTATGTTTTTGTTGGCTCGTCACTGTCCAACATTCCATGGCCGGTCGAATAGTTGCGCCATAAAATTTATGTTTAAACCTTAGTGGTACTTTTTTATCCTAAATAAATAACACAATATACAAATTAAGATGACACAGCTATGATTTGTGTCAGTGTAAACTGGAGAGGACATATGTGGTTTCTATGTAATGTGCCTGTGTAAAGCAATGCAAAATAATGAGGGCTAAAATAGTATTTTCATAACTTAAATTTCCAAATGATATCATTTTCATACGAATTCTTTAAAAAGTCACAAGATTTCATATGCACACAACTCAGGAAATTAATTCATTTCCTTTTTCACTTTCTACCTTTTAAACAAAAGATTAGATTCGTAAATGAAAGCAATTTCATTTTATTACACTCTAAACACATTGAATGTTTTAGTTGACTCATTTTCCTGTTTTTGTTCCCTGAAATAACTGGTAGAAACATAAAATCATGCTTGCAGATCCTGAGTTCTATTTTTTTTCTCCTAAATGAAGTTTTGTATGCATAAGCTTTCCATCCTTGGAATGGTGATTAGCATATATGATATATCTGTCCTGCTAGTTGTAGATTCTAGTTCATATTAGGATATCTGCCTGCTCTGTGATGTCAACAACTGCTAACAGATAATACTTCATGATGCTAGTCTCAACAGTAGATCTAATTTATTTAATCAGCCCAATAACTAAGATTCTAGGTTGATTAGAGTTTCAACTTGCATGAAGTTTTTTATGTAAATTTTGTTAGCTCACTTCCTAATCATTAGGTAAAAGGTGAGTTTCTTTCTGCTGATTGGTGATAATTCACTTTGGAGATCATTGCTTAGCAAATGCTAATTTTGATTCCGAAAGTTGCTGAGAAAGCAATATGGTTCTGATTTGTTTAGTATTCAAATAAATTTCTGTTTGAGGGAGAATAGTATTGAGTTAACATGCAGCACTTGTACCCTCTGGTTATTTTGCATTTTGTGGTAGCTTGTTACACAAAATGGAAATTCTTGTATGATTTCTGTTCTTGAAATTGTGAAGAGCAATAATTTTGTATTGGATCTTTACATATGATCTTTATTGATTGGGAAATGGCTTATCATAGGCTGGTAATTGAGGTTTTATGGAAGGTCTAGGTGAATAATAGGATGCAGATATCTAAGATTTGAGCAATCAAATATATTGCCGAATAAGAACCCGTGTGAGAATACATGGTAGAATAACAACTAACAAGGATTCTTGTTCTTATAGGACTACATCAAGGATGAAATCTTAGTCCTTAGCTTTTTATAGTGGTATTGGATGTGCTTACTGAACATATTGAAGATCTAGTCTCACGATGTGTGCTAGATGGGAAACTAGGGTTTTGAGTGTGTCAGGTCCACTATTAAAGATGGGAAATTGAAGATGTGTAAACCCTAAGAAGCATGATGGGTGGTTGACGTGTTGGAGTGTGCAAGGACTGGTATTAGGATTAGGAGAGGAAAGGGGAAAACAGAGGATATAGTAATGAATTAGGGATTCTGAACAAGTGTATTCTAGTCTTCTAAGAACCTAGGAATTGGGGAAAAGTATCTGATGCTGTGTTTACAATTGTGTAAAGCTTGAGAGCTTCTATCCAAATTCTTAATGAATGACTACACAGAACCTTCATCAAATGGGAACCTCCTATGTATTCTCGTATTTCAGCTTAACCCCTATCTGATGTCTTATCTCTCAAGTAACCGTTGTTTCATTACTTGCATAGGTCAGTGACTGGTTACCCTCCTCTCTCAAATTCTTTCTTATATACATAAGAATATGTCTTACAAATGGTTTCCTAACAGTTTTCTTTTGGTATTTGCGATTAACAAAATGTACCAGCATAGCTTTAGGGAAAATTGTAATGCACAACTATTAAACCAGTGATTTTTTATGGGATTGAATGTGGGAGGTTAAATACCAACAAGAAAAGAGGATAGATGTTGCGTAGATGAGGATATTTTGATGGATGAGTGGATGATATACTCGATGAGATGGGATTAGGAATGAAAAGTTAAAGTTGAAGTAGTGCGTATTGTGGATAAAATGGCTGAATCTCATCTTATTCTGTATTGCAAAATGTGGAAACTATTAAAATAGATTTAATAGTTCAAAAGTAATCATGATTTATTTCAGGACACTATCATGTCAAGTGGAACAAGACTTGATGGTTACTATTTTTAGTATTCATAGAATCAAACATAAAAGAATAAGTTTTGACTTATTTGCCACACACACAAGCGTGTACACTCAAGTTGAACTGAGATAGCTCCTTGGAGGCTGAAATGATGAATTTTTAATTGAGACTTAGACCAGTATCGGTAACAGCAGTGACATCCACGCTCAAATATTGTGTCTATTTTACAGGAATTCTTCAGCTCATGATGTACCCATCCACCTAGGTGATGCTCATCCTCCACATTATGGAGAGGAGATAACTAACAAACAGGTGACGTTTCGCGAACCTGTGAGCAACAATGATGTGGATGATCCTGATGGAGATGGAAACAATAGTGAGAGAGAAGCATCTGCTAACTGGAGTGGCAATGCGCCTTATACAACCGCTGTTGATGAACCTGCTCCCTCGTATTCTCCATATTTGCCACCCGTTCTTGAAGAACCTTCTTCGTCATTTTCTGAGGGTAATAATTAATATCCTTTTGAACTTCACTAAATGTTCAGAGCTTTGGTGTTGACCATTTTCAAATTGAATAAATCACAATACAGCTGCCGACGATGATCCCTTACCAGCCATAGAGGGCCTTCAAATTTCTGGGGATGCCTTTCCAGGAAGGGAACTTCAGGCATGCGGATACTCCATCAATGGCACCACTAGTTGTAATTTTGAGGTTAGTTTTTTTCCCCTTATAATTTGAACGAGTTTGTATTGCTTTATTTCTTAAGAGTTTTCATTACGTTGTAATTAGATGTGTCTGTTCTAACCGTTTGTCATTGCCTTTGTTTCCCTTGTTGGACTGTGCCAGTGGATTCGACATTTGGAAGATGGTTCCTTTAATTATATCGATGGTATTGTACTATTGTTTACTTGTTTTTATGTTCACCTTTACATCCATCCTGATGTAATGATCTCAACCATATCCATTGTCCAAAAACAGGGGCAAAGCAACCCAACTATCTTATCACTGCTGACGATGTTGATACATTGCTTGCCATTGAAGTCCAGCCTTTGGATAACAGGAAGCGCAAGGTACTTTTGTCTCTTATAATGGCTGTCTTGTATGTAAAAGATGTAGACTGTTCAAAAGTGGCTTCAAATTAACTGTGTTCCAACTTAGGAATATCAATGTGATTTTCGGTGAAAGGTAGAAACTACTAGTAATTTTCAGTGATCATCATACTGACCAATTTAGGTGTTTTGTCACTAGGGTTTGATCCTTGAGTGGCTAATGGGCTATCCTTGTAATGATCATTGATCATTGAATTTCTTTCACAATATTGCTGATGGATGTTGGAATATTTAGTTCTTTGTGTGTTGATGACGTTGAATTCTAATTTCTAAGTCTATCCTTTCTCCTTGTCCTGTGTGCCTTGTTACAAGAGCAAAGTTGTCGAACTTTTGTTTTTCTTTCCAGGATCATATGCAGGTGAACCACATTGGTGGGGAAATAATTAGAATATGGAATGAAGAGAAATGAAAGACTAGTGGGTGTTGTATTAGTTAAAACTAGACCAAATATCAAACCTGCCAAGCTACTGTTTAGTGGTTCAACCTGTTTAAAGGGATTCAACTGAATATATACATATGGGGTGGGGGGTGTTGATTAATAAATATATTTTATATCAATTTTCTTTTTCCCGTTTTGGTCTTGCCATGTGCACTAGTAGCATTGAAAAAAAAAAGAGATAATGCAGTACCAGCAAAAGGAAATTGCAATGAGTAATCGCTCCAATGAAGGGGGAATTATGAAGAAAAATCAGGTTATGACCATGAACCATGTGATGACAATACCTAATTCTCTTGACATTGTTGCACTGTTCCATAGCCTCTCTTTTCATCATTATGTCCTCTTTTTTCAATTGGCACTTGTTTCTAAATGACAAGGACACATGTACTTTTGATGAAGTTCTTTCCATTTTAATGATTTCTTCTTTTATCAAAGAAAAAAAGTACTCTTTTGGTGAATTTATTCTTTTCTTGTTCTTTTTTGGATAAACAACAATATATGTAAAATTTGCTGTTTTGGTATAGTTATATTTCATTTGCAAGTTTATAGATTTTAATGGGTCATTGTGCCCTGTGTGCAATAGTACACCATGCTTAATAAGTAATTTGAGAAATATAGGTACTATGAGAATTGATTCTGATTGAGTTCTTTCAAATGTGTACTTTGTGAATGGATTCTGACCTCTTTTTTTATTTTTTATGGGTTGGTGTGACATGGTTATTTAATTAATTTACTAATCTCATGCATTCTTCAATGTAGGGAGAACCTGTGAAGGTTTTTGCCAATGAAAACAAAAAGATTACTTGTGGTAGGTGCCTGTATTATTATTTTGGAATGCTGATTGATGTTACCATTTATGCACTTGGTATGATCGTGTATTTGAAGCGAACTTTTAGTTAAATGTAGTGAAGTAAAGTAATGTTCATCAATATTTTAACCTAAGGGCGAATGTGTGACAATTTTTAGAAAGGCTATATTCTCCATATCTTTAAACAGTGCGATTTGACCAACCCCTCCAGGCCCCAACTAGACATCTAGGGTGTTACATTTACTGGAGTAAACATCTGCCAGTGATCCAATATCACGCATTATTCTCTGATGCCATCTTAAGACTGTTGGTCAAAAAGCTAACTCACGGTTGGTGGAATTCCCAAATGTTTACAAGGACTATCTTGATTGATCTCTTATGCTTATGCAGCATAGGAGTTAAAGTCTATCATTTGTTGCATTTGTGTTCTATAAAGTGGGAAAATAAATATCATGACAGTTGTGGGAAAGTTGATCCAGCTATAAGCCTGACCAAAGCATTAATATAATGCATCTTAAATATGAAGCTATCCTTAGTGTGCTTTTCTTTAATGATACCGGGAATGTCCGATAGAGGTGGCGACCTTTACCTGTATGAATTGGTGTGTGGATGTCCTTTCTTGGTTAGTGAAACAGAGAGGCTAGTTTCAACCTGTAGGTAGTCATTGTGCTTCAGATATTTATGGTGCATAATATGATATTTTATTTGAATTCTAAGTGGTGTGTTGTCCCAAAAAGACACACTAAAGTGGAAACAATTTGATCTCAATTCTAAGTGAACATATCTACTTTGGATGTATTGTGTTGTTTTCCTTGATTTCAGTTTTGTGCTATGGCTGCAATTTTGTGGATCCCTCCTAAATAAAATAGCTGAAGTATTCTCTTATTTGTTTTCAGATCCTGAAATGCAGAGTTGCATAGAAAAGGCTTTTTACGCGGGACAAGCTTCATATAAAGTTTCTCTTTCGGTAATTGAATGTAGCAGAGTTTTGGAACTTATTTTACTTATGTTTGGAGAATTCACGGTTACATAAATAACTTTGGCTTTGTATTACAGACTGGATATCTTGATATATGGGAACCAGCCACATTGACCGTTAAGAAGGAAGGTTATAGTATCAAATGTAGTGGACCAAATGGAGTAGTCATCACAGAAAAGTTTGCGTCTTCCAGCAGTGTATGAAGTTTGATTATTTGATGCTTTGTGTGAAAGTTACCGCTAGTTAAAGTTGTATAAAATTATTGAATGAGTAAAGAAAGTAAAACGTATTCTGGGATCATTCAGTAAAATATTCCTCCCTGGAAGATTTCCTTTTAGTGAACTCTTGGTAGTAATAGTTTACTTGTGCAGTGTGCTTATTATTATTATTATTATTATTATTATTATTATTATTATCTCAATAGCTTTCTGGGAAGTGCAATGTGAGTGCACATTTTACCCCATTCCTTTCCTTCCCCCCGATGCCCAAGTGATCTCACTGGTCTGACCAATAGAATACCCTGAAAGGACAAGTATTCTGTAGCAGTCTTGTTGGAGGGTCTTAGAATCATTTGAAAATTTTTATCATGCCTTTTTGTTAATCTCTAAAATTAATCTTAGTGTTCAGCAATTATTTATTTATTTATTTATTTTAATCATACGTGGCTCTTCCTTTTTTAGGTTATGATTCCATATGGACATGTTTCAGAATTTATTATAATGGGTTCAAGTGGCACTGACCATCTGTTAAGAGCAGAAAGCACTCCAACAGATGTTTCTGGGTAAGTATTCATTCTGTTGTGTTGTTGCAAAAACGGACAAAAGCAATTGAGTGACACGAGAATTTGTGAACAAGTTTGATATTCTAGCATTGAATGCTAGAATTGATTCCACATAAAGACTAGACTCATAGAATAGGAGTGTGTATTGAATAGGGAAACTTCCTAGCATTGTGCTAGAATTTTGGGGAGATACAAGTAAATGTGTAGTTACAGTTAGTGGAAGAGTTGGAGTTCCACAACCTCCAAGATGCAAATTTTAAAATGATGAATCAACCATAACTAGTCCCTCGTACCCTTTATTTATAACTATGCTAATTAACTAATGAGTCCCTAACACTGAATATATAATGACTCTTCATGAGATTTCCCTCACCCTAAAGTTTAAGGTCTACCCAATAGACTTAGGTCCCTAATCCTTGGTGTAACCTTGAGCAATAAAGATTTGTTAGTGAAGAGGTGAACAAAATTCTGATATATTCAGGTGCTTACAAAGCTTTCAGAACTGTGGATTTATTTATTTATTTTTAATCTCCAAGCCAGACGCAGGAGTATCCTGTGTCGTGTTTTCTGATGATTGTAGTGTAACAAGTTTTTTTGATGGTTATTTATTTTTAATTTTTTTTTCCGATAATATTTTTATGTTCTTTTTGCAGTGCAAGAGATACTATTGTGCTCACCTTGAGATTATTCATCTTAAGGGTAAACAAACTTTTCCCTTAACTTATATATTACACCCTCCGGTCTCAAATATTCACCATTGGGACAAAGTGGTACATTGAAAAACCAATGAATTTGGACACAAATATCCCAGTGAAGTTAACTGAAACTTTTATTGCAAGTCTCAAAAATGCAAATTCCCTGATTGGATAATTGGGAATTTCAAATCAGTTCTACTCTTTTTTTTTCCAGTATAAAATATTTGTGATCGAGTAGTATACTCAAGGCTTAACCCAATTTTTTGGGTTCTGCAGGCTGCAGAGAAAAAAAGAGGGAAGAAAAAAGGATTATTCTTTAACAGTTTAAATTTGAAGTGAAGAGTGGTAGCTGTTTGGCAGAAAATCTCTGCTTCATACAGAAGGGTACTGGGATGGGAGATGTGTTTTGTGTGTGGAACGAAAATTTTGCTCCTTTCATATTTATATATACTAGGGCCGAATTAGCTTGAGCTGTAGTTGTGAATTTATGTATTTTTTTGAATATTCAGTAATTATTTTTTTCCCCCATAGCCCTGTAAGTCAAGTGTTGTATTGCTTGCTGTACTTGTCATTCTTGTGCATATTTTTTTCTTGCATATTCATTCTAGTTTTCTCACTTAAGTGAAAATGATATATAGTTATCAATTGAAATTCGTGTAGCCTGTCCTATTTTCCGGTTTCTTTTTGTTGTCTTTTTTCTTTTTAATAGAAAAGTTGGAATATGTATCAATAATAGTTTAGGTATTATTATTATTATTTGGTTGTGATGGTATTGTTTTATGAGCTGTTAAAAAGTAAAGGGCTTTTTATATTCAATCTGTATTGAGCATTTCCAATAAAGTCAGTAAATTTGATGTGCTGTTTTATGTGAGTACATTATTCTTGTAATAGTTTGTGGGAAAATTCTGATTGAAGACCAAATAAAAGACTTGTTGAGAAATATTTTAACTTTAAACTATCATTATCTATGGCTGATGGGAGAGGTTGCCATGCATTACAATAACAATTGTCATTCGAAGTAGGTTGATCTATTATTTCTTTCCACTTTTCTTTTTCCTCTTTTTTCCCTTTTCTTTCACCCTCTTTTCTTTTTCTTCGCTTTCTCTCTCTCTAAAGAGTTGGATATAACTCATTTTTTGTGGATTTATTTATCACGATATCAGAGACTGAGTTGACATCAAATAAAAAATTGTATTATGTTTTTTATTTAAAGGACAAATAGATATAAATATTTCTTATTATTTATTTGAAGGTCAATTAAATTCATCAAAGATACCCTGAATGATATGAGACTACTAGAAATAAGGAAAACAAGAACATTGATAAAAGATAAAGCATCTATAAAGAGGACTACAAAGACAAAATAAAACAGCATTCTGAACATTGAAAAAAGAAAATATGGTGGAATTGTCACTAAAGAGAATGAACTTTGGAATATCAGAGAAAGAAGAGAGACAAGATTTTAGAGAAAAAATACATGACGACTACTTATTGCAATTTAGAGCCTAGTTTTTAAAATGTACAATTCATACATAGAAAATAAAAATGGTTAAATAGTGTAAAAAAGTATGACAACTTCCTGCATGTGTTGCTTTGTATGTACTTTCTCAAAAGAAATTGTTGCATCCTTTGTTTTTCTCTGAGCACTGGCCAACTATCAAGAAAAAAAAAGACACTTTTTCTATGAGATGTCTAGATAATAGTCTTTTCTATTTTATTGTAAAATGTATATTCTCCTACAAAATTAAAATAAACATTTTTGTCCACTTGACAAAAATACCTTTCAATAATTATTGTAAATGATATATATAAGTTAGTAAGAATTATTTGATTGATTTAAATGTATACTTTATATTATTATTATTATTATTATTATTATTATTAACTATCTAATTATTACTAATTTATTTGTATAATAATAATTATAAATGATATTTTAGTCAAGCAGTTTAAAGAGTATATTATTTAAATCTTAAAATGGAGGAGATGATCAGATGAATGTCATTTAGACATATTAGAGGAGAGAGAAGGTCATTTCCTCAAAAAATATTGTCCATTTAGCACCAAATATAGCTACTTTACCTGATTACAAGTTCTGACTTTTACTGTTAAATCAAAATTCCATTAAGTAAGGTTTCTTTCCATAATGAAGATATGTGATATATATCCGAACATCAAGATCAACCATATATGTGGGGATGTTCCCTGTGCGTGTGATTAGTAGAGATATATAAAGCTAAAGATTCTGAATCTTCACGTAAAATAGTGAATCCTGAATTTTCATTATATTGTGACGTAGAATTGATTGATCGATTACTTTAATTTGGTGTTGTGTAAAGCGCTAAGTAGCTAGTTGATGAATGATTTTTATTGATGTAGTATTGGTCAATATAGTAAATATTTTGGTGTTTGAGTTTTCAACATCAGAATTGAGAATGAGAAACAATTTTTTTTTTCTTTAAAAGTAAGGTTCTGGAAATTAACCTAGTAATCGAACTGATAGAGTCAGAAGTTTAAAGGTCTAACTGAAGTTCAACCGTATATAATAGAATAATATGTTTCAACAAAAATATTATTTATACACTAAAATTAGTCACTAAAATCAGCTACTAATATTATTAATATATTTGTGTATAAATACATATATTATTTAATTTATTTTTAATGTTTATTTATATTCTAACATATATTTTATACTAGTAGTTAATTTTAGTGTACACCTATCATGATCGTATATTTATGTATATAATATATAATCTTTTTAGAAAAAAAAAGAATTTTTTGCATTTTATTATTTTAAATTGATTATTAACTGCTAAAAACCAGACTGATTCGACCGTTAACTGGTTGTTTGACTAATTTTTCTAATTTTTTGATTGATTTATTTCTAATCGTTTTTACCATGAATCGAACTGATTTGGTGGCTGATTCCCTGTTAATTCGATTGAATCAGTTCTCAGAACACTAATCTCTACTCTTTTCATCAAGATATTTCAGTTAGCTGGAGTTATTATGTATAAAAAAAAAGTTGAATAATTTTCTCAAGATGAAAAGTTACAAGTACTCAAGTAGAGAGTTCAATCCTGGGCAGCAACAAATGCATGATTGGTTTGCTTTATTAGTAGTGCAAAGTGAATCATAAAATTGAATCACAATTGTGTGAATGTGATTCAAAAGAACTAAAGAAGCATATAAAGGCGCTCCTCAAACACATTGCACTACTCACTTGATTGAATGATATTTCCTACATAGCTTGTTCAAGGTCATATATTCAAAATTTAAAACCTATTCTAATTTGTTTTCCTTTTGTTTTATTTTTCAATACTGACCCATCACATTTATATGCCTACATCATTAAAAATTGGGACACTCTACTATACAGATTAAGGTTGTATAGCAAAAGAATATAAATTCATTTTATAATTATTTTTAATTATTTTATTGATATTCAAAATGTAAGTTCTAATTTTTTTAATTTCTCTTTCATTCTATATAAAAAAAAATTTGTAAATTTATATCTTTAGTATATAATTCACCTTAAAAGTTTAGTGGTTAAATCCTTTTACCCTCATATAGTGATTATCACAACAAGGATAAGATTCAAACGCAGCACGCACTCTTCAACAAGTTTATTTTTTTTAATATCACTATATATATCAATTAATGACTAGTCACCAAAAAAAATATTATCAATCACTAATCCTATTCGTGTTAGAGTAGGGCTCATCATAAAGTGCTTGTGTGATTTTCATGAAACATATTTGTGGAAATGGAATCCCTTCCGTGTAAGCTAAGATAACATTTAGCAAATTCTTCTAGTGATTATTATTATTACACTCATGAATCATAATTTCTTTTCCTTTTTTTTTTCACTATATTTTTTTTTTCGGTGTTATCCCAGACAGTATACATCAATTCTTTTGCGTCAAAGGTTTTTCAAAGTGGAAATGATAAACAGAATAACAGATCCGTAATCTTTTATCTAAAGAAAAATAATTTCTATCACCAAATTTAATTACAAATAAATTTTTAACTTTTGTAAATAAAGAACATATAGATTTCTCTGTATTAAATTCAAACTATTGCTAAAGAAATTTATGTTTCTCATAATCTCATTTACAAAAGTCAGAAATTTACTTATATTTTAATTTAATAAGTATTTTATTTGTCTTCTAAATAAAAGATTAAAAATTTATTTATTTTTTTTTTCTTTTGAAAGGACATCATTACTAGCTAATGAACATCAAATATTTAAAGAACTTCGTTAAGTGCTAATAACTATAATAAGCTTCCTTGGTTTATACAAAAGCTTATTAAATTAAATCCAATCAAGTTTGCTTGTTGTATGCGTGTGTGTTTTTTTTTTTTTTTTCGTTTTTTCCGTGTACTTCTTCAACAACGTTTTTTTTGGCGTTTTTTCTGTGTATTTCTTCTTTAGCAACGTAGTCATCATCATTGTTATTATTATCATTATTGTTATTCTTCTTCTTCTCTTAATTGATTTTTTCTTCCTCTTCTTTTTTCTCTTCATCTTCTTTTCATTATCATCATCGTCGTCGTTATCGTCGTCTTCTTCATTATCTTCTTCTCCTATATATGTTTAGAAAATTAGAGTACAAAAATTTTAATTCACATCATTTTTGATGCAAACACAAAAATTTTAGTACACAACATAGAAATTTTGAAGGATCACATACTCAAAACGTTGATGTTCAACCAACAAAAGATGCACAAAACAATAAATGTTGGTAAATAACATAAATTTTGATGTAGAACACATAAATTTTAGTACACAATAAAAATTTTTTTAAAGGGCTACATGTCTAAAATATTGATACTCAACCAACAAAATACGCATAGCACATAAATTTTAATGTATAATATAAAAATTTTAGTGTATAGCACAAAAATTTTGGTACACATCACAAAAATTTTTAAAGGACTATATGCCTAGAACATTGACTTACCCAATCAACAAAATATATTCGTAACAAAAATTTATGTGCTATGTACAAATATTTTATGCTGTGTAAAAATAAGTTTGTGCTATGCACAAAAAAATTTATATTACATCAATAAATTTATGTGCTCTTCAATAAAAATTCTATCTTAAAAGAGCACCAAAAAAAATTTGTGATACATACACACTTTTTTATTGAATTTATACCAATTTAATTGGACTGAGTTATAAAAAATAATTAAACATGTAACATCACCAAAGTTTATATCTAAGAACAACTTTAACATTTATTTTAGTAGTTACAAGCAATAACTAAGTATGTTATATATATAGTCGGATGCTATTTTTAGGGTGAAACTAACCAACATAATCAATCATCTAGAACTATCACAATGACACTTGATCTCAGATTAATACTACAAAAGCTAGTTAGATCGCAAGTCTCTAGGATCAAATTAACTTTTTAGCAAGATTAGAAAGTGGACGAATCAACAAAGCAAGCAAGAAAGAGCAAGTAGATTTGAGAGGAAGAGAAGTAGAAGAAGAAACCTTGCGGTAGGTAGTACCGTCCTCAGTGACGGATTCAGAAAATTTTGATAGTGGAGGCGAAATATATATAACATAATAATAAATACATATATTATTTAACTTATTTTTAATATGTATTTTGTATTTCAGAATTTGTATTTTAAGATTTATTTTGTACAAATAATTATTTTATGTATACTTAGCATAATTGTTGTTATAATTATATTTTGTTATTATAAAATATGATTAGGTTTCAAAATATCTAATTACAAATTAAAATACTAAAATAGTAATTTAAATAATAACATGTAATTTAAAATTTAATTTTTTATATTTCGTATTTAAAAACTTTGACAATATAATCATGTCTTTTTTTTTTGTATATATCGTTGAACAATCATTTAAAAGTCAACTTTCATACAATTAGCTCTTGATGATATTCATAGTTGAAAAAGTTCATTCAATTAGTGTAGTTATAAAAAATTAAAGCTAATTTCAAAAGAAGAAACACAAATGGATAAATAATATTCTTTCGAGTCGATTTC
Source organism: Arachis hypogaea (assembly GCF_003086295.3). Taxonomy (NCBI): domain Eukaryota; kingdom Viridiplantae; phylum Streptophyta; class Magnoliopsida; order Fabales; family Fabaceae; genus Arachis; species Arachis hypogaea. The sequence goes on along the minus strand of NC_092054.1, from coordinate 108,065,642 downwards.
TAAGAAAGAACACCAATCTTATTTAAATTTAAAAATTGATCATTATAATGGACATCTAGTATGAAATACTCAAATTGACTATTAAGTGTCGAAAGTTGAATAAAAAATTATTGTGGGGTCAAATTTAATAATTTAGTGGGGGCAAATAAATATTATTATTATATACTACTCAATAAAATTCCAAATTGTAGTCGGGGCGCTTGCCCCACACCCGCAAGAGTAGATCCGTCCCTGACCGTCCTCTTCTTAACCTTAACAAGCAATGGAAGTACCTTCCAGGCTGTCTACATGAACCACAAACCGCCAGCTCAACGCTCCGGTTGCTGAGTCACGCCGGAAATAGGTGGAAGGACCAGGATTTCGCACGGAGCTCAATCTAAAGGGTGCAATTAGAACATTTTAAAAAGGAAAAACTACCAAGAGTACCCATAAAATTTACGAATGCTGACAAAAGTACCCATAAACTAAGGAAATTAACGATGTACCTATGGAAGATGGATTTCGTATGACAAAAGTATCCAAACCCTAATTTTTTGGTTGATTTTTTAATAAAATTTCCAAACTACCCCCACTCTCAACCTCAATTCACTTTTTCAACTTTTCATAACCCAACCTGTACCTTTAAAACCTTTGTCATGGTCTCATGGAGTCCAAAACTACTCCTATAATAGACCAGGCCAAAATCAATGATAGTGGTGGTGGTAGAGGACTTCGACCGATTCCTGGCAAATAAATTTAGTATGGTGAGCTCTTTCCCATTTTTTCACCAATCCTTTCACACAAAGAAAGCCCTCAAATTAAGAAAAAAAGGAGAAAACAACTGAAACTATTAAAAACTGTTCTTTTATGATTCTTTCTCTGATTCTTCATCGGTATTGATTGATTCTTTTGTTAATCTCGGCGTTGCAATCCTCTGTTGCGTTAATATCCAAAATTTTCACCATAAAAGGTTCATTTCATCTGTTGTAGGAGTAGTTTTGGACTCCATGGCAAGGGTTTTAAAGGTGCATATTGAATTATGGAAAGTTGAAAAAGTGAATTGAGGTTGAGGATGGAGATAGTTTAGTAATTTTATTAAAAAATCAACAAAAAATTAGGGCTTCGATACTTTTGTCATACGGATCTCATCTTCCATGGGTACATCGTTAATTTCCTTAATTTATGGGTACTTTTGTCAGCATTCATAAACTTCATGAATGCTTTTGGTAATTTTTCCTTTTAAAAATTAGGGATAACATTGGTGCACGGGCTCAATTTGAGGAACCATTTTAGAGATTTATTCTAGTTTTAAGTGCGATGAATGCACAAATAATTTTTTTTATGATGATATATTTTATCATAAAATAATATTTTTTTGGCGTTTTATGAATGCGTGGTGCACTGAAGAAATCATTCCATGCGATTTCTGAATTAATTCTTTTTTTTTAAAAGAAAATTTGCTCCCACGATTTTTTATTTTAATTAAAAAAAAAAACAGAACTCTCATCCATAATAATTTCTAATTTTAAATTAAAAAAAATCTCACCCTAATGATTTTTTATTTTAATTAAAAAAATAAAAATCTCTTCCAACAATTTTTAATTTTATAATTTATCCCCATATTTTGGTAACATTCCAAAAAAAAACAGCATTTTTGAATTTTACAAAAATTCCCATATAAAAAAATTGAATGACATTTTTTTATATACATTAAAAATAGTGTAATATAAATGTTTTTTTATTTTTAGATTTTTTTTATTGTTTTTTCAAAAACAAAAAATTGGTTATTCACAATAATTATTTTAAAAAAATTATTTAATATAAAATTATTAAATTTTAAAGATGAAATGATCTTATTTTTTAATAATATTTACAAAAAATTATATTAAAATCTTATTTCTAATTTTTTTAAAATATATATTTAATATTTATTTTATTTTATCGTATTTTTAAATATTTTAAAAATTTATTTATCATTAAAATTTTTTAAAATTATTTTTATTAAAATTGTAAATTTTTGGATACTATTTTAATAGTTTACTCTTTTTATTTTATTCCGGAGACAGGCTTATAATCGTCTTTTTGAGTCCGATGAATTTGTTTGTCATTTAATGGAAACAGTCAAACAAAAGAAAAGCTACATAGTGTGCATTTCTTTTTTTCTTTTTTTGACGTGCTTCATTAATTTATTTTTTCCTCTCTCTTTAATTATGAACAACAAATGGCTCCTCATAAACAGCAAGTTGACAACGACAATACTAATTTTGCTGTATCATAAAAAAGAGGATGCCAATATATAACGTAACCTTTTCATGTATCATAATTTTTTGATGAATGAAATGAGGATTTTTATCTTTATCTACTTCAGATTCTTTTAACCATGTTCTGATGAATCTTGACAAAGTTAACATGTAACAATATATACAGCATATATAGTCACCTTTAATTCTACATTCTTGTCCCACAAAGCATGTGCATATCCTCACCCTCCACAAAAATTTTAAGGAATAAAAGAAGTAGTAAAATACATGTTTTTTCCAACTTATTTTAAAACTTACACTTCCTTCCTTATAAAAATATAACTATATGCCACACCCTTCTTTTCTTTCATGTTTATTACTGTTTTACTAAAATAACTTTTTGAACAATACTACATAATCAATAAAATTTATTATTTTTGATCCAATTCTAAACCCTAAATACTAAATTCTAAGTCTTAAATATTAAATATGAAATCTTAATAATGTAAAAATAAAATGTTAATCCAAAAAATTGGTTAATATTGATAAAAAATATTACCCTCTAATATTTCTCTAATATTTTTTGGGTGAAAAAGATATATTCAATTTTTCAAAGTTGCTGTTGATCTGACTGTAATTTTTTTTTTTCAGTTTAATACTATTGACATCGAAATCTATTTTTTACCTTGGTCAAATAAAACCAACAAATACCTTAAAAAAACCAACACCGAATTTTTTCCGTCAAAGTTTCTAGGCATAGAATTATATATAGGCACAAATTATTAGCTCCGGGAAAAAAAAAGAAAGAAAAAAACAAACAGAAAAGACAGAGAAAAGGAGAGAAAGAGCTAGAATAATAGACTTAGAGAAAGATGGAAGAAGAGAATCTTGAAAGCTTAATTGAGTAACGGTGGGAAGGTCCACACCCTTTCCCTTCCATTCATGGTTGGGTCCCGAATAGAATTCCGAACATCCAAATAATGCTTTATTATTAGGATTTTGTTAAGATAGCTAGCTTGTTAGTTAAAAATATAAAAACAGAAAATTTTTATTGAAAATATAAAAAAATTTAAGCTTTTATTGATATAAATATATTAATTATTTTTATATTATTTAAAAAATGTAAAAAAAAAAAAAAACTCCTTAGCAAAATGCTTAGTATTAATAAATTAATCTGATTCCAGTAATGAATGATAACTCATCACATGTAATGCATGTGATCAGCATCCTCTCCTCTAGAATCATATTGACAACAAAAAGGAGCCACCCAATCCATACTTTATTTATTTATTTATCTATGATGTTAACAAACCATACTTTATTAGTATATATATATTTGCATAATAATATGGCACTTGTGGATTCCACACGCAAATCATATCAGTACTATATATTAATTAATTATAGTTAATTAATTCCTGAAATACAACATGGTTATTAATGGGCCAATATACTAAGTTTAGCATTAAGCTTTTGCAGCACTATTCTATTTGCTTTCTTTTTTCGAGGGGGCCGCATTTCTACCCACTTCTTTGTTGGCTTTCTCAGAAGTCTACTATCAAAATTTGTAACTAAATTCTATTCATATATTTAAAATCCCCTTTACCTCTAAAGTTTCATCCGAATTATCGATACTAACTAAAAAAAAAAAAAAAAAAAAGAAAAGTCACTACTCCTCTACTTTACCATAGTCTTGTCTCTCGATCGTGGTTGTGTTGACATCCACCTGGTTGGAAAGTAGTTATAAAATCACATATTATGGAGAAGTGTTACTAACTTTCTTAAATAAGTGTTGGATGTTTAAATCTTATTTTGTGCATATAATAATTTATTGATTATAGACAAATTCTTAAGTAAAACTCAAATTCACGTTAGATTAATATTTGTCTGATTAAGATACGTTAGACAACAAAAAAATATAATAAAAAATTGGTTTAATTACTCTGTCGATTTTTATAATTTCACTGAATTTTCAATTAGGTTCTTATACATTTTTTCTTTTCAATTGAGTCCTTCAACCAATATTTTTTTTTCAATTAAATCCTTATGGTAACAAAAACGTTTAATTTAACAGAATATTCTATTTTCAAATTAAAGATAACTTAACTTTTTTCTAAATCCCTAATTCTCTTTCCCTTTCTATTTTTACAAAGGCAAAATTAACCTAACTTCTCACTGTCTTCCTCCACTACAAGAAAAAAGTGTATTTGTAACAAAAAAAATTGTTACAAAATGTCAAAATTTTGAAACAAAAATTTTTTGTAACAAAAAAAAAGAGGCCGTTGCAGTAAGTCCCGTTACAAAAAGTTTTGTAACGAAAAATGGAACTGTTACAATTCAATATGATGTTTTGTAACAATTTTTTCTGATACAAAAAACCAGAAGCCGTTACAAAAGTGGTAACAAAATTTGATCTTCAAGGTATTTTTCGTGACAATTTATTTTTTCCTATCAAAAAATTTTGTTACAAAATGTAACATGATTTTGTAACATTTTTTTTCTTTAGTTACAAAAGAAAATTAATTATTTTGTAACAACTTTTTTTAATACAAATTGCATGCATAGTTTAATAAACTATTTTTTAAATTGACTAATATATTAACTATTTTAATAAGCAAATTTACATCTATATAATATGCAAAAACATACATAAGTCAAACAAGATCCTTTTAGCTAAAATTGTTTTCAAACAAAATAACATTGGTGAGTACATTGATTAGTTCTACAAGTTATATGTCTTGCATAAGTTCAACCAAAACATAAAAATTCTAAAATAGATTAGTGTCTCTATGCATCAAAATATTCTTGAGCCCTCAAGATAGCATATGGTCACCATTTCATCACTCCTGTAAATAAGAAAAACCGAAACAAAATTTTAGAAACAAGATATAACACTAATTATAATTTTTTCACTAAGTTTTATCCAAAATATTTAGAAAAATTTTGGCAGAACCTCCCCCAAAACTTGAATATTTTCATCGTCTCCGGTTCCAACAAAAACAACCAATTCACAACTTATGTCTCAGCCAATACCCAACCAAATTTATCAAACCAAATAATAGGACATTTATCATTTTTCAACCATGACACAAGTAAAATGCGATAAATAAATCCATATACAAATTAAAGTATACTAATATAAAATGGGAATCATCTACGAAAATGTATTAAAACCATAAGCAATTTTAGGAGTACCTTTAGGGTCTATTAGCATTTGAAACCCATGCGCAACATTCAGCAATTTCTTCAGTACGTGTTCTGAAATTTCAGTTTACAGGCACATTCTTAAAAAATAATTAATTCTAATGCATATCTGGTTTGAAAATTAAGAACATCTAATATAATACCAAAGCTGCATGGTGGTATGCCACTTACCTATGAACCATATTATAGCAGCAAGAAAGAAAATGGATGTTAAACAAAGTGCTGTTTTCCTTCAGTCATTAATATGATCCTGTGCAGAAAAAATGTTTTGCTTAGAATAAAAATAAATGTTAAAATAGGAACAAATACATGTAAAAGGCTGGAACAGTCAACAATGTAAAGCAGGTCAATAAATCATGAGTATGGCCGCATCAAAATGTAAAACATAAGGCAGCACAGTTCTTTTTACTAGTTTTGTCAACTTCTTTTTCATATATGTTAATTCAAGAGAGATGTTGAAAGTTGCCTAAACAAACTAAGATGTGAAACCCTTTTACATCAAAGGGAGAGATGAGAAAGAGAGAACATTTTATAACAAATAAAACCAAGTTTGACATTTATTTTAACAATTTTCTGGAGATAGATATAATAACTAAAAGAGAAGGGATAAACCTAAGTTTTGAAATGTTTACTATAGATCAAACCCACTGGCTAATCATATGTCTAGTTTTTCTATTTGAGCAACTCTATATCATGGTTTGGACAAAACTACTAAAATGTGATTTAGAAGCTGCAAATGAAATCCAACAAATATGGATAAGGTGAAAATCAATCAAGTACTTTACTTCTAGTACAAATTTGTGTCTTATGTTTGCTGATAATATCCAGTTATAAAAATAATCAAAATATTAGGAAAAATCGTGTAAAATGCAGAATCTAATGGCTGATATATATCCAATAATAAAAGTAACCAAAACACGCACAATATAAAAAAAATAAGGTGTAACCTGCAGGATGCCAACAAGTGGTGAGGAAGGCACATCACCAAAGATATGGATTGAAATTGTAGATATTGCCATGGACAGTGCCCTCAAAATTGGTTTTACACAATGAAGAGAAACATAATTTACATGAGCCTACAAAAGGGGACACAAATTTAAGACTAGAGTTTTATGTTATATATCATTATCAGGTTCTTATGAACATGCAGTAGCATGCAAGAAGATGAAATATCAACCATCTGAATTTAGAATAGCCAGTCCAATATAAAGTAATTGATTGCAATTATTATGCAAGTATAATGGTAGGTTGACCCAAAAGAAAAAGAAAAACCCTTCAAGTGGCTCATAATGTTACCTGTGTGGCAAAAATCAGTAGCTCACCAATAGAGAAGAGTACTATGAAACCAGATAAGCTCTTGAAACATAATGCAATCAAGCAGAAGATAGCACCTAAAAATATTGCTCCAGAAAGAAGCTGCCAGGAAGAAAGAGAACCAAAGAAGAAAAGAAACAAAATATGATAAAAGATCATGAAGAGTAGAACTTCCAAATGAAAGATGTAAAATTCATGATAAAGTTCAACTCAAATTAAATGAGACCTGCAACATTGGAAACAAGACATTTTGCAGAGCATGGTTCTTCAAGTCCTGTCACCTAAGGTTTGAAGCTCCTTGAACAACGGCAGAGTTTTGCCAATATCAACAATCTGCTGAAATTCAAAACCCTATTGCAATACCAACCAAAGGCATAAGCACATGCTTATCAAAGCATCAATATCCTCATCACAGAAACCGAATCCCTAAGGTACCAACAGCTCAGAATCTCTAACAACTTATATTGAAATACTACTTTTCAAAGGTTCTAGAAATAAAAACGCTTACCGAGAAGGCAAAGGCTCGATGGCAGCTTCCAATAGTCAGAACGGCGGCAGTTTGCAACAATGACATGACCCTGGCGACGAGGCTGCGGCGGAAGGTGTCTCCCTTTCCCGTCGCATTCTCACCCTTCATACATAGCTCAGTTCGGCGACGAAGCAGATCCACAGCACTGATGGAAGCACGGCAGTGACGAGCTCCCTCAACGGTGATGCGACAGATTCAACGGCGACGGGATCCTCGGCGGCAGCGAACAGAACGGCGGTAGCATGAACGGCGCACTGGTAGTGGTGAGAGTGAGCTGGGAGCAACGAACCACAGTGGCTCTTCACCCTCTTCCTGCCGGGTTCTCCTTCTCCCGGCGACCCAGCTGCGGCAGCGACGACAGTGCTGGCTCAAACCCTCGACGGCAGCAGCTTGACAGCGAGCTGACGCGGTCCCCATCTCTCTCTGCCCTTGCTCACATCTTCTTCTCTCTTCGGCGCCGCTCTCCCTCAGCTGGTTCTTCGACGATGATGGCGACGCAGTAGCTCTGATAAACCCCGTTTTTAGGGTTTATCATGCAGAGAATCTAAGGATTTTATCAATGATCTTCCACACTTATTCATATAAAACTGCATGATTTTTGTGTCTCTTTCCCATTTTTCCTCATAGATGAAAATGTGCTTCTTTTGCATCAAAATGGATACATTGTAATCCTCCTCAATTACCATTAGATGCCTTGATCCATTTGTTGAGTGATTTCATAAGTCACAGGGCAAAAATGGCTAAGAGGAATGAAGAAAGCATGCATGAATGGAGGGAGCATAAAACAAATCAAAGAATTGAAGTTGCACATGCACTCGCACGCGCACCGTGCGCGTACGCGTGGATGCGTTCATCCAGAGCCAGCGCAGTGGAGCCGAAAGAGGAGCCGGCGCGCCTATATGGCTGGGCCATATCCCTTATGACGCTCGCGCGCACCTTACGCCTGCGCACAAGATCGCAAAGGACCCAGGGACGCGTACACGTCGATGTGCGCACATGATTTTTTTTAAATGAAACACGTGCCCAGCGATTTCAGGGGGTTTCCAGGCCCTGTTTTGGAGCAGATTTTGGAGGCAAAAGCTTAAGAAGACCAAGGATTAGGAGTGTTAGGACAATTAGTCATAATTCTAGATTTTTTTAGGAAGTTAGTTACATTTTATTTCTAGAGAGAGAAGCTCCAACTTCTCTCTAGGTTTTCATCCTCCATTGCAAGTTTTCTTGGAATTCTTGGTGAGATCTATTGATAATTAACTTTTTGTTTTGCTACAAGTGTAGATCTACTCTTCTTCTACTCTTAATTGATGTTCTTTTGATTCAATTCCTTAGATATAGATTTGGTATGCTTTGTTACTTTGAATTTGGATTAATGAATTGAGGTTTCATTCAATTGTTTGATTGTTGATGATTGTTTGGATTAGATAGCTTTGATTCAATCCTCTTCTCTCAATTGCATCATATTTTCTATAATTGCCTACCAATTGTTTATGATAATGACAACCTTAGCTATGGAGTAGATTTCTCTCACTTGGCTTAGGGGTTGAGTTATTGGAGACACTTGAATAGTTGATATCAATTGTAGATTATGAATTAAGAATTGCTAATTGACTTGGAGTGCACTAAAGCTAGACTTCCCTAGGGTGAGACTAGGACTTGTGACTCAAGTTAGTTACTCTCATTTGACTTTCCTCCATTGTTAGGGGGTTAACTAAGTGAAGCAACAATCAATTCTTATCATAATTGAAGGAGACTATAATGATGGAACTTCCAATACTTACCCTTGGCCAAGGCTTTTATTTCAATTAATTGTTGATTCCCTTGCTAGTTTGAATTCTTGCACCAATTCTCAAAACTATAAAAGCTTTCCTAATCAATAATGCACATTCTAAAGCAATTCCTAGGGAGAACGACCCGGGATCAATACTCGGTAGTGGTCATAGATTTTAGAATTATTTGATGTGGTATTCATGTGTTGGTTAGACTATACTCACGATCGGATTTATCACTAGTTTCTAACCGGCATGAGAATATTTACGTGCATCAAGCTCCTGGCGGCACTCTCTCTCCATTGACGGCAACTCGACGGCGGTGGCGAACCTAGCAGTGCCGCGTGATTCCTTCCTCCCTCCCCTCTCCTTTCCTTTCCCGGCGCAAACCCTCTCTTCTTTTCTTTCTTTCTTTTTTCCTTTCTTTCTTTCTTTCTTTGGTTGGCTGAAGCTGCAAGTATTGGGGATATTGTGTGTTAGGAATGGCGGCTGATACGGAAAAAGGGATTAGGGTGTTGTGTTTAATTTTTAACAATAGGATTTGATTTGGGGAAATATGAAATTAAGAATATTTTGGTTAATTGAAGTTTGGAAAATTCTAAATTAAATTAGGTTGTATTGTAATAATTTTGAAATCTAATTTAATTCCTCAAAGTTACTTTAAAAATATTATTTAATTATCAAAACTTTATTTAATTATTTTTAATAAAATAATTTTTGAAAATAAATCCCTTATGAATAATTAAATTAAAATTAACTCATAATAATATTTTTCAAAGATTACGGATCTTATAGTAATTAAATTAATTAATCTTAAAATATTGTTTTATTATTATTTTATAATTATTTTTAAACAAATATTAATTAAGATAAAATTGGAGATATTCAAGTTAATTTTTTTATTCATAAAATTTAAAATATTAAATTTAAAAATCTTAAATATTTAAATTAAATGATATAAAATTTTTATATTTTTTTAATTACTAAAATTTTAAATTATAAATAAAAAATATTCCGTCTAATATATAAATTTCTAAAAATTTATTTTGAATAAATATAATAAATTATAAATAATTTATTATTTAATTTTTAAAATAATTTTAAAATCAAACTATCATTAATTTGACTTAAATATTTTTAGTAAAATAAATTTTTGAATATAAAATCTTAAATAAATATAATAAATCATAAATAACTTATTATGTTAATTTTTAAAAATTCAAAGTCTTACATTTAGTATGTTGAAACAAAATTTTTTATTAGTTACAAAAAATCTTTAAATTTTGTGACAAATAAATAACTTGTTACAAAAATATTATATTTTGTGATAAATTATTTTTTTGTTACAAAATATTTTGAATTTTTGCAACAATATAATCTTTTGTTACAAAACATTATAACATTTTGTAACAAAACAACAATTCGATACGAAAGCCAACATAATTTGTAACAAAAGAAATCAAGTTGTTACAAAATATTGAAATGTTTTGTAACAAATTTTCTTATTGTTACAAAAAAACTATAATTTGTAACAATTTTAAGTTTGATACAAATTTTTTGTTACAAATGTTCCATTTTCTTGTAGTGCTCCTCCTCCTCCTCCTCTCTGTCTCCCTTCTCTACTCACGCCTTTCCCTCTCCCACCTTCACTCCTCCCACCTCCGCCGCACCCCTCCTTCCCCCTCCATCCTCTCCGATTTCACCCTGGACGAGCTCTCTTTCCACCTCCCGAGCTTGACTTCGACACCCCTCCTTCCACCTCCCGAGCTCTCCCTCCTCTTCCGAACTCCACTCTTGAGTTTTTCACTGAAGAAAAGCTCCCGGAGCTATGTTGGGGTACCCACTAAAGAAAAGCTCCCAGATCAACTGCGTCTATCTTCGAGGCGGCCTCCGACACCGTCATCTTCGCACCAAGAAAGACAGAACAAGAGAGAGACCGCAAAAGAGAGATCACATTACGGGGAGAAAGAAAGGGGTCGAGGCCATGGAAGAGCAAGGCGGTGGAGGGTAACACCGCTGCTGCCATTGTTGTTGGAGGAGGTCACCGACGAACTATTCCTTTTCCGTTTGTTCTCGGTGTTTGTTATAGCCATTGTTGTAATTTTTCCTAAATTCTTCTTCATTGTTGTAATTGTTGATGTTTCTTTTCACCTCATTGTTGCTGTAGCTGTTGGAATTGTAGTTACAATTGTTGTTGTTGTTGTTGAAGCTCTCATCAGTAAGGTCTTCATCAAGAAGCTCATTTTCAAAGGTGGTTGTTGTTGTGATTGGAATCTCTTTGTTGGGAGAAGAATATTGAGTAGCAGAAAACTCAGTGCCATAAAGGCCATAATTATTTCCGTTGTCAACAAAATCAAGCTCTGTATTAGCCCTAATTCTACTGTTGTTAATCCTGATTCTAGTGCCGGTGCTGGTGCAGTGATAGGTTCTAGTACTGGTGCAGGTGTTGGTGATTTAGCTTTTTGGGATAATGTGTTCGATGGAATGCTATTAAGAGAATTGAATTGAATGGAAGAGGGTGGCTTTGGAGATTGGTGATTGGGGTTTGGAGACAACAAAAAAATGGAGAATGAGGGTGATTTGGAGGAAGTAGAGAGGAGAGGATATGCCAAATTAGTAAATTTATATTTTATAAATATATTTTAACGTTTACTGTTAATAATGATTTAATTATAAAATTTAATATGGTATAGGGATCCAATTGAAAAGAAAAAAAAGTATAAGGATTGATGCACCACTATTTTGTGGTACATCTTGTACTTAATTGAGTGAATTTTATCCACTAAACTCACTTATTCATAGAATTCGCATGTTTTACATTTTCCTTCCTGATTTTGTGCTATGATTAGAAACATGTTTCTTTGGTCTTAAATTTGCTATGTTTAATCCTCTCTTATTACCATTCGATGCCATGATATGTGTGTTAAGTGTTTTCAGATATTACAAGGCAGGAATGGCTTAGAGGATGGAAAGGAAGCAAGCAAAAGTGGAAGTAATAAAAGAAATTGAAGGAACTGCAAAGCTGTCAACCCTGACCTCTTTGCACTCAAACGGTCATAACTTGAGCTTTAGAGGTTCAAATGAGGCGGTTCTAGTTGTGTTTGAAAGCTAACATCCGGGGCTTCGCAAAAATATATAATTTGGCATAGCTGCCCTAAAGATAGGCGATGCGCATGTGTGAATCACGCGCACGCGTGACCTGGAGAAAAGTCAATCCACGCATACGCGTGGACGACGCTCACGCGTGACTTTGCAGCGACCTGTACGGATTAGAATTCACCCTCGGCGATTTCTGGGCTATTTTTGAACCAGGTTTTGGCCCAAAAAACATAGATTAGAGGCTATAAAGTGAGAGAATCCATTCATTCATAAGACGACATTCATAATTAACAAATTTAGGTTTAGATGTAGTTTTAGAGATTTTAGGATTTAGGATTTCTCTTAGTTTTAGGTTTATGGTTTATGTCTTCTCAATTCCAGGTTCAATGTTCTTTTAATTTAATTTCTCTTCTACTTTATTTGTTCTAGCTTACTAGTTTATTCTATTCTTTCTTGTTAATTCTCTCTTTATCCAATTTGGCTTATGAATTCCTATGTTTAATTTGATTTCCTATTTAATACAATTCGAGGTATTTCAGATTTATGGTTGCTTTCTTCTATTTATGATATAAATAATTTAGATTTTTCTCCCTTTGCTTTGGTTGAGTAATTGGTGACACTTAAGTTATCAAACTCAGCTGTTAATTGAAAATTGGAATTTGCTGATTGATTTGGATCCCTCTAAAGCTAGTCTTTCCATAGGAGTTGACTAGGACTTGAGGAATCAAATTAATTAGTCCACTTGACTTTCCTTTATTTTGTAAGGGTTAACTAAGCGGGAGCAATAAACAATTCTCATCATACCTGATAAGGATAACTAGGATGGGATTTCTAGTTCTTATACCTTGCAATGGTTTTCATGATAATTAATTTACTTTCTTGTCAGTTTATTTTTCCTGTTCACTATTCAAAAACCCAAAAATATACCTTTTTCCATAACCAATAATAAATCATACTTCCCAGCAATTCCTTGAGAGACGACCCGAGGTTTAAATACTTTGGTTATAAATTTTATTGGGTTTTGTTACTTGTGACAACCAAACTTTTGTACGAAAGGATTCTCTGTTGGTTTAGAAACTCTACTTACAACATGATTATTTTCATAAAATTCTTTACCGGCAGGAACCCGATCGTTAAAAATTCATTTATGATGAACTGGACTTCTGCTAGTAAAGAAGTTTACAGATAAAGTCTCGTTGTAAGTATAGTTTCTAAACCAACAGAAAATCCTTTCGTGCAAAAGTTTTGGTTGTCACTTAAGCAAACCCAATAAAATTAATAACCGAAGTATTTAAACCTCAGGTCGTCTTCTCAAGGAATTGCAGGGAGGTGTATTTATTATTGGTTATGGGTTTTTGTTTTCTGAGAAATTTTAAGAGTTGAATAACAGAAATAAATAATTGTAAATTAATGCAATGAAAATTAAAAGAGATTTATATATTCTAATTAAAAATCCTTGAATGGATGAATGATTAATTGGAAGTTCTATCCTTGTTGGAATTCTCTCAAGTGTAGTATAAAGTGGTTGTTGTTTTCACTTAGTTAATCCTTACTAAATAAAGGAAAGTCAGGTGATTGAGCTAACTCTTATTCGCAAATCCTAATCCTCTCCCTTGGGAAGGTCTAGTGTTAGTAAATAGAGAATTATCCAATAACTTCCAATTTAACTATCCACTTGAGCATTCCAACTCAAGTGTCTCCTCTTAATCAATCCCTATGTCAAGTTGGGAGTCTACTCTGCCATCTTGCATACCATCTTCGTTATTGGGAGTTTGGAATAGAAAAGAGACATGATAATGGAAATAAAATTGAAAGCAATTAAATAAATAATAAAATTGAGAAGAAAGAAATTAAATTAGAAGAGAAATCAAATTAAAGGAACATTAAACCTGGAATTGAGAAGAAGTAATCCTAAAATTAAGAGAAATCCTAAATCCTAAATCCTAAGAGAGAGGAGAGAGCCTCTCTCTCTAGAAAACTACATCTAAAACCTAAAATTGTGAATTATGGAGTTGTCTTTTTGAATGGATCGATTCCCCCACTTTATAGCCTCTAATCTGTGTTTTCTGGGCCAAAAACTGGGTCAAAAACAGCCCAAAAATTGCCGGGGGCGACTTCTGCAATTTTCTGCACGTGGCGTCCGTCATGCATGCGCGTGGGTCACGCCTACGCGTCATTTGGAGATTTTCTTTGCCACGCGTATGCGTCAGTAACGCATACGCGTCGTTTGTGCTCTGCACCAGGCACGCATCCGCATCGTCTATGCGTGCGCATCGCTTGCATTTTCTTCAAAACTCCATTTTGTGCGTTCCTTCCATTTTTGCATGTTTCCTTTCTGTCCTCTAAGCCATTCCTGCCCTATGAAGCCTGAAAATACTTAGCACACAGATCACGACATCGAATGGTAATAAAGGATAATTAATATTTTTAAGGCATAGGAAACATGTTTTCACATATCACAAGATTAGGAAGGAAAATGTAAAACCATACAATTAGTATGAGTAAGTGTGTAAAAAATTGATAAAAACCACTCAATTGAGCACAAGATAAACCATACAATAGTGGTTTATCAATCTCCCTACACTTAAATATTAGCATGTCCTCATGCTAAGTTCAAGAGAAACTATAAGAGTGAAGAGGAATGGTAGAAAGTATGTAATGCAACCTATCTATATGAATGCAACTACATGCTAAGATGTTTCAACCTACTTAGTTAAAAGTAAACAAATCTTCCAAGAAGAAATATGAACTAGATTTCACTAATTCAAATCACAAAATAAATTACAGGTAAACTTGCAGAAGAAAATAGCTCATGAGAGCCGGGAACAAAGAATCGAGCATCGAACCCTCACCGGAAGTGTATACACTCTAATTACTCAAGTGTTTAAGGTTTGACTCTCTCAATTCTCTACTGGTGCACGAAATCGTGATTGTTCGTTCCCCATCAACGGCGCCAAAAACTCAGCACGCATGTTTGCAATCTTAAATTCTTTTTCACAATTTCGGTACAACTAACCAGCAAGTGCACTGGGTCGTCCAAGTAATAAACCTTACGTGAGTAAGGGTCGATCCCACGGAGATTGTCGGCTTGAAGCAAGCTATGGTCACCTTGTAAATCTCTGTCAGGCGGATTCAAATGGTTATAGAGTTTTAATAATTAGAAAGATAAATAAACATAAAATAAAGATAGAGATACTTATGTAATTCATTGGTGAGAATTTCAGATAAGCGTATGAAAATGCGTTGTTCCTTCTGAATCTCTACTTTCCTACTGCCTTAATCCAATCCTTCATACTCCTTTCTATGGCAAGCTGTATGTTGGGTGTCACCGTTGTCAATGGCTACTTCCCATCTTCTTAGTAAAAATGGTCCTCTACGGTTTCCCGCGTGACTAATCAGCTGTTGGTTCTCGATCGTGTAGGAATAGGATTTACTATCCTTTTGCGTCTGTCACTACGCCCTACAGTCGCGAGTTTGAAGCTCGTCACAGTCATCCCATCCCAGATCCTACTCGGAATACCACAGACAAGGTTTAGACTTTCCGGATCTCAAGAATGCTGCCAATTGATTCTAGCTTATACCACGAAGACTCTGATCTCACAGAATGGAAGGCTCTGTTGTCAGGAGAGGCAACCATGCGTCGTGGACCAGGAATCCACAAGATACATACTCTAGCTTGTTTTCATGTAGAACGGAAGTGGTTGTCAATCACGCGTTCATAAGTGAGAATGGTGATGAGTGTCACATAATCATCACATTCATCATGTTCTTGTGTGCGAATGAATATCTTAGAATAAGAATAATCATGAATTGAATAGAAGAACAATTGTACTTTGCATTAATACTCGAGGAACAGCAGAGCTCCACACCTTAATCTATGGTGTGTAGAAACTCCACCGTTGAAAATACATAAGAACAAGGTCTAGGCATGGCCGAATGGCCAGCCTCCCCAAATGGCATATGAATTCGAAAAATAGGGAAAAAGACCCCTAGTACAATAGTAAAAAGTTCTATTTTTACTAAACTAGTAACTAGGGTTACAGAATTAAGTAAATGATGCAGAAATCCACTTCCGGGCCCACTTGGTGTGTGCTTGGGCTGAGCATTGAAGCTTTCACATGTAGAGATTTTCCTTGGAGTTAAACGCCAGTTTGTAACTCTTTTCTGGCATTTAACTCTGCTTTGCAACTTGTTTCTGGCGTTTAACGCCATAATAGGGCAGAAAGCTGGCGTTAAACGCCAATTTGAGTCGTCTAAACTTGGGAAAAGTATGGACTATTATATATTGCTGAAAAGCCCTGGATGTCTAATTTCCAATGCAGTTGAGAGCACACTATTTGGACTTCTGTAGCCCCAAAAATTCCATTTTGAGTGCAGGGAGGTCAGAATTCAACAGCATCTGCAGTCCTTCTTCAGCCTCTGAATCAGATTTTTGCTCAAGTCCCTCAATTTTAGCCAGAAATTACCTAAAATCACAGAAAAACACACAAACTCATAGTAAAGTCATGAAATGTAATTTTTATTTAAAAACTAATAAAAATATATTAAAAAATAACTAAATCATACTAAAAACTATGTAAAAACAATGCCAAAAAGCGTATAAATTATCCGCTCATCATAACACCAAACTTAAATTGTGCTTTTTCCCAAGCAACTGAAAATCTAATAGGATAAAAAGAAGAGAATATACTATAAACTTCAAAATATCAATGAAACTTAGCTCCAATTAAATGAGCGGGACTAGTAGCTTTTTGCCTCTGAACAGTTTTGGCATCTCACTTTATCCCTTGAAGTTCAGAATGATTGGCATCTATAGGAACTCAGAATTCAGATTGTGTTATTGATTCTCCTAGTTCAGTATGTTGATTCTTGAACACAGTTACTTTATGAGTCTTGGCCGTGGCCCTAAGCACTTTGTTTTCCAGTATTACCACCGGATACATAAATGCCACAGACACATAACTGGGTGAACCTTTTCAGATTGTGACTCAGCTTTGCTAGAGTTTCTAATTAGAGGTGTCCAGGGTTCTTAAGCACACTATTTTTTTTTTGCTTTGGACCTCGACTTTAACTGCTTAGTCTCAAGCTTTTGGCTTGACACCTTCACGCCACAAACACATGGTTAGGGACAACTTGGTTTAGCCGCTTAGGCCAGGATTTTATTCCTTTGGGCCCTCCTATCCACTGATGCTCAAAGCCTTGGATCCTTTTTATTACCCTTGCCTTTTGGTTTTAAGGGCTGTTGACTTTTTCTGCTTGCTTTTTCTTTTACTTTATTACTATTTTTTTTGCCCATTTTTTCTTTCTTTTCTTTTTTTTTTCTACAAGCTTTGTTCTTCACTACTTTTTCTTGCTTCAAGAATCAATTATATGATTTTTCAGATTATCAAATAATATTTCTCCTTTTTCATTATTCTTCAAGAGCCAACAATTTTAACATTCATAAACAACAAATTCAAAAGACATATACACTATTCAAGCATTCATTCAAAAAACAAAAAGTATTGTCACCACATCAAAATAATTAAACTAATTTCAAGGATGAATTCGAAATTCATGTACTTCTTGTTCTTTTGTAATTAAAACATTTTTCATTTAAGAAAGGTGATGGATTCATAGGACATTCATAGCTTTAAGACATAGACACTTAAACTCTAATGATCATATAATAAAGACACAAACATAAATAAACATAGAGCATAGTAAATGAAAAACAGAAAAATAAGAACAAGGAGATTAAGGAACGGGTCCACCTTAGTAGGGTGGCGTCTTCTTCCTCTTGAAGAACCAATGGTATTCTTGAGCTCCTCTATGTCTCTTCTTTGTCTTTGTTGCTCCTCCCTCATAGCTCTTTGATCTTCTCTAATCTCATGGAGAATGATGGAGTGCTCTTGGTGTTCCATCTTTAGTTGTCCCATGTTGGAACTTAATTCTCCTAGGGAGGTGTTGATTTGATCCTAATAGTTTTGTGGAGGGAAGTGCATCCCTTGAGGCATCTCAGGGATTTCATGGTGAGGAATTTCCTCATGCTCTTGTTGAGGTCCATGATCTCTTGTATGCTCCATTCTTTTCTTAGTGATGGGCTTGTCCTCATCAATGAGGATATCTCCCTCTATGTCAATCCCAGCCGAATTGCAGAGGTGGCAAATAAGGTGAAGAAAGGCTAACCTTGCCAAAGTGGAGGACTTGTCAGCCACTTTGTAGAGTTCTTGAGGTATAATCTCATGAACTTCCACTTCCTCCCCAATCATGATACTATGGATCATGATGGCCCGATCCATAGTTACTTCGGATCAGTTGCTAGTAGGAATGATAGAGCGTTGGATGAACTCCAACCATCCTCTAGCCACAGGCTTAAGGTCTTGTCTTCTCAATTGAACTGGTTTGCCTCTTGAGTCAACTTTCCATTGAGCTCCTTCCACACATATGTCCATGAGGACTTGGTCCAACCT
The DNA here is from genome assembly GCF_003086295.3 of Arachis hypogaea. Lineage (NCBI taxonomy): Eukaryota > Viridiplantae > Streptophyta > Magnoliopsida > Fabales > Fabaceae > Arachis > Arachis hypogaea. The sequence continues at coordinate 108,047,062 of NC_092054.1, read as the reverse complement.
TTGATCAAAGTTGACCCTTCTAGTGTAGGGGCGTGCATTTTCTTGCATCATTGGCAAGTTGAATGTCAACCTTACATTTTTTGGACTGAAATCTAAGTATTTTCCCTGAACCATTGTAAGCCAATTCTTTGGGTTTGGGTTCATACTTTGATCATGGTTCCTAGTGATCCATGCGTTTGCATAGAACTCTTGAACCATTAAGATTCTGACTTGTTGAATAGGATTGGAGAGTACTTCCCATCCTCTTCTTCTAATCTCTTGTCAGATCTCCGGATATTCGCTCTTTCTGAGCTTAAAAGGAACCTCAGGAATTACCTTTTTCTTGGCCAAAACTTCATAGAAGTGGTCTTGATGGACCTTTGAGATGAATCTCTCCATCTCCCATAACTCAGAGGTCGAAGCAATTGCCTTTCCTTTCTTCTTTCTTGAGGTTTCTCTGGCCTTAGGTGCCATTAATGGTTATGGAAAAACAAAAAGCAATGTTTTTACCACACCAAACTTAAAAGATTTGCTCGTCCTTGAGCAAAAGAAGAAAGAAAGTAGTAGAAGAAGAAGAAAATGGAGGAGATGGAGGGAGAAGGTGTATTCGGCCAAGGGAGAGAAGTAGTGTTCGTGATGTGTGAAAAGGGAGTAATGTTAAGGGGTTTATATAGGGGTGGGGGAAGGGTAGGTTTCGGCCATTAGGGTTGGGTTTGGGAGGGAAAAAATTTGAATTTTGGAGGTAGTGGGGTTTATGGGGAAGAGTGGATGGATGTGAGTGGTTAAGGGTATTTGGGGAAGAGGTATGGAGGTGATTGGTGAAGGGTATTTGGGAAAGAATATTATGAAAAGGTGTGAAGAGGAGAGAAGAAGAGGTGGGGTAGGAGGGGATCCTGTGGGTCCACAGATCCAGAGGGGCCAAGGACTTAGCATCCCTGCTCCATTTAGGCGTGAAAAACGCCCTTAGAATCCTTGTCTGGCGTTAAACGCCAGCTTGCTGCTTGTTTCTGGCGTTTAACGCCAACTTTTCTCCCATTCATTGTGTTAAACGCCAATTCCATGCTCTGTTCTGGTGTTAAACGCCAGTCTGGTGCTTGTTTCTGGCGTTTAACATCAGCTTGATGCTTCTTTCTGGCGTTAAACGCCAGTTTGATGCTCCTTACTGGCATTTTAATGCCAGTAAGCTCTTCTCCAGGGTGAGCTATTTTCAATGCTGTTTTTCATTTTATTTTTGATTTTTCAGTTGTTTTTGTGACTTCACATGATCATCAACCTAAAGAAAACATAAAATAGCAATGGAAAATATATAGATATAATTAAATAACATTGGGTTGCCTCCCAATAAGCGCTTCTTTAATGTCAATAGCTTGACAGTGAGCTCTCATGGAGCTTCACAGATAATCAGAGCAAGGTTGGGGCCTCTCAACACCAAACTTAGAGTTTGGTTGTGGCCTCCCAACAACAAAGTTAGAGTTTGAATGTGGGGGTTTTGTTTGACTCTGTACTGAGAGAAGCTTTTCAAGCTTCCTCTCCATGGTTACAGAAGGAGAACCTTGAGTTTTAAATACAAGGTGGTCCTCATTCAACTGAAGGACCAACTCTCCTATGTCAACATCAATCACAGCTTTTGCTGTGGCTAGGAAGGGTTTGCCAAGGATGATGGATTCATCCTCACCCTTCCCAGTATCTAGGATTATGAAATCAGCAGGGATGTAAAGGCTTTCAACCTTCACTAGCACGTCCTCTACTAGTCCATAAGCCTGTTTCATGGATTTGTCTGCCATCTCTAGTGAGATTCTTGCAGCTTGTACCTCAAAGATTCCCAGTTTCTCCATTACAGAGAGGGGCATGAGGTTTATCCCTGACCCCAGGTCACATAGAGCCTTCTCAAAGGTCATGGTGCCTATGGTACAAGGTATGAAGAATTTTCCAGGATCCGGTTTCTTTTGAGGTAATGTCTACCTCATTAATGCACTCAGTTCATTGGTAAACAAAGGGGATTCATCCTCCTAAGTCTCAGTACCAAATAACTCGGCATTCAGCTTCATGATTGCTCCTAGATATTTAGCAACATGCTCTTCAATGGTATCTTCATCCTCTTCAGAGGAAGAATATTCATCAGAGCTCATGAATGGCAGAAGGAAGTTCAATGGAATCTCTATGGTCTCTGTATGAGCCTCAGATTCCTTTGATTCCTCAAAGGGGAACTCCTTTCTGTCCAGAGGACATCCCATGAGGCTTTTCTCACTCAGATTCACATCCTCTTCCCTCTCTCCAGGTTCGGCCATGTTGTTCATGGTTATGGCCTTGCACTCTCTCTTGGGATTCTCTTCTGTATTGCTTGGGAGAGTACTTGGAGGAGTTTCAGTAATCTTCTTACTCAGCTGACCCACCTGTGCCTCCAAATTTCTAATGGAGGACCTTGTTTCATTCATGAAACTTAGTGTGGTCTTGGATAGATCAGAGACTATGGTTGCTAAGCCAGAATGGCTCTATTTTGAATTCTCTGTCTGTTGCTGAGAAGATGAGGGAAAAGGCTTGCTATTGCTAAACCTATTTCTTCCACCATTATTATTGAAGCCTTGTTGAGGCTTCTGTTGGTCCTTCCATGAGAAATTTGAATGATTTCTCCATGAAGGATTATAGGTATTTCCATAGGGTTCTCCCATGTAATTTACCTCTGCTATTGCAGGGTTCTCAGGATCATAAGCTTCTTTTTCAGAAGATGCTTCTTTAGTACTGTTGGATGCAGCTTGCAATCCATTCAGACTATGAGAAATCATATTGACTTGCTGAGTCAATATTTTGTTCTGAGCCAATATGGCATTCAGAGTATCAATTTCAAGAACTCCCTTCTTCTGAGGCGTCCCATTGTTCACAGGATTCCTCTCAGAGGTGTACATGAATTGGTTATTTGCAACCATTTCAATGAGTTCCTGAGCTTCTGTAGGGATTTTCACATGAAGAGATCCTCCTGCAGAATGGTCCAATGACATTTTTGACAACTCAGACAGACAATCATAGAATATACTTATGATGCTCCATTCTGGAAGCATGTCAGTAGGACACCTTTTGATCAGTTGCTTATATCTTTTCCAAGCTTCGTAGAGGGACTCTCCTTCCTTCTGTCTGAAGGTTTGGATTTCCACTCTAAGATTGCTCATCTTTTGAGGTGGAAAGAATTTGGCCAGAAAAGCACTGACCAGCTTATCCCAAGAGTTCAGGCTATCCTTAGGTTGTGAGTCCAACCATGTTCTAGCTCTGTCTCTTACAGCAAAAGGGAAAAGCATAAGCCTATAGACCTCGGAATCAACTCTATTGGTCTTGACAGTGTCACAGATTTGCAAGAATTCAGCTAAAAACTGATGAGGATCTTCCATTGGAAGTCCATGAAACTTGCAATTCTGCTGCATTAGAGAAACTAATTGAGGCTTGAGCTCAAAGTTGTTTGCTCCAATTGCAGGAAGTGAGATGATTCTTCCATAGAAGTTAGAAGAGGGTGCAATAAAGTCACCAAGCATCTTCCTTGCATCTCCACCATTGTTGTTAGGTTCGGCCATGTCTCCTTCTTTTTCAAAAATTTCTGTCAGGTCCTCTCCAGAGAGTTGTGCCTTAGCTTCCCTTAGCTTCCTCTTCAGAGTCCTTTCAGTTTCAGGGTCAGCTTCAACAAGAATGTTCTTATCCTTGTTCCTGCTCATATGAAAAAGAAGAGAACAGAAAAGAGGAGGAATCCTCTATGTCACAGTATAGAGATTCCTTTATGTGAGTAGAAGAAGAGAAGAATAGAAGAAGGAGAAGAGAAGAACTCGAACACAAAGAAGAAGAGTGGGTTCGAATTATGAGTAGAAGAGGAATGTTAGTAGATTAATAAATAGAAGGAGATGAGAGAGGGGGAGAGAATTCAAATTTAATTTAAAATAAAAGGAAAATATTTTTATTTTTATTTTAATTATTAGTTAGTATTCGAAAATTAAGAAGGAAAATAAAATTAAATTGAAATTTAAAACAATTAGTTAATGAAAAGAAATTTTGAAAAAAAAAGTTAGTGATTTTTGACAATTAGTGAGAGAAAAGTAGTTAGATAGTTTTGAAAAAGACAAGAATTTTAAAAATCAAACAAAAAGTTAAGTGGTTAATTGAAAGAGATTTAAAAATCAATTTTGAAAAGATAAGAAGTTAGAGAAGATTTTGAAATTGATTTTTAAAAAAGATATGATTAAAATAGAAAAAGATATGATTGAAAATCACTTTTTGAAAAGATAAGAAGTTAGAGATGATTTTGAAATTGATTTTGAAAAAGATGTGATTGAAAATTATTTTAAAAAAGATTTGAAAAAGAAATTTAAAAAGATTTGATTTTGAAAATCAAAGTTGAATACTTGACTAACAAGAAACTAAAAGATATGATTCTAAAATTTAAAGATTGAACCTTTCTTAATAGGCAAGTAACAAACTTTAAAATTTTTGAATCAATCACATTAATTGTTAATAAAGATTTTGAAATTATGAAATGAAATTAAGAAAAAGATTTTGAAAATCATTTTTAAAATTTTCGAAAATCATAAAAGAAAAATGAAAAAGATTTGATTTTTTGAAAAGGTTTTGAAAAGATAGGATTTTTAAATTGAAAATTTGACTTGACTCATAAGAAACAACTAATTTTGAAAAATTTTTGAAAATGTCAACTCAAATATTCGAGATTTATGAGAAAAATAAGGGAAAGATATATTTTTTTTATTTTTTGAATTTTAATGAGGAGAGAGAAAAACATAAAAATGATGAAAAAACATGAAAATTCAAGATCAAAACACATGATGCATGCAAGAACACTTTGAATGTCAAGATGAACACCAAGAACACTTGAATGTCAAGATGAACACTAAGAACTTATTTTTGAAAATTTTTAGGAAAAGAGAGACATGCAAGACACCAAACTTAGAAATTGACAATGTTTAGACACTAACAAATTGAAAATGCATATGAAAAACAAGAAAAGACACAAAACATGAAAATGCAAAGATCAAACAAAGAAGTTCATCAAGAACAACTTGAAGATCATGAAGAACACATGTATGCATTTTTCGAAAATTTTTAGTGAAAATTAAAAAGATGTAATTGACACCAAACTTAAAAATTGACATTAGACTCAAACAAGAAACACAAAATTATTTTTCGTTTTATGATTTTATTAAATTTTTTTTTTGGTATTTTTCAAAAATTAATTGGAAAAAGAAAAATAAGGATTTCAAAAATTTTAATAAGAATTCCAGGAATCATGCAATGTTAGTCTAAAACTCCGGTCCAGGAATTAGACATGGCTTACTAGCCAGCCAAGCTTTCAGTGAAAGCTCCGATCCAAAACACTAGACATGGCCAATGGCCAGCCAAGCTCTAGCAGATCATTACATACAACAGCTAATTTGCTGAGAAAGACAAATAAACTCTTCTACGGATAGTTAAAACCTCGGTCCAAAAGATTAGACATGGCTTACCAGCCAGCCAGGATTCAACATATCTCATGAAACTCTAGAATTCATTCTTAAAAATTCTGAAGAACATAGAATAATTTATTTTTTTTTGAATTTTTTTTCGAAAATAAAAATAATAAAAACAAAAAGCTTAAAATTAAAATAAAATTACCTAATCTGAGCAACAAGATGAACCGTCAGTTGTCCAAACTCGAACAATCCCCGGCAACGGCGCTGATAAACCACTATTTCATGGTTTATCTTGTGCTCAATTGAGTGGTTTTTATCAACTCTTCACCCATTTATTCATACTAATCGCATGCTTTATGTCTTCCTTCCTGATTTTGTGCTATGAATGAAAATATGCTTCTTTGGCCTTTATATTGCTAATATTAATCCTCTCTTATCACCATTAGATGCCTTGATATGTGTGTTAAGTGATTTCAGAGATTACAGGACAGGAATGGCTCAGAGGATAGAAAGGAAGCATGCAAAAGTGGAAGGAATACAAGAAGTTGGAGAAACTGCTAAGCTGTCTAGCCTGACCTCTACGCACTCAAACGGCTATAACTTTAGCTACAAAGGTCCAAACGACGCGGTTCTAGTTGCGTTGGAAAGCTAACGTCCGAGGTTTCGATTTGATATATAATTTGCTATAGATGCTCCAAAGTTAGGCGATGCGAACGCGTGAATGACGCGCCTGTGTCGCATCTGCAAACTTCAATCCGCGCGGACGCATGGACGACGCCTCCGCGTCACTTGCCCGCGACCTGAACATAACAGAAATCGTAGGGAGCGATTTCTGGGCTGCTTTTGACCCAGTTTTCAGCCCAGAACACACAGAATAGAGGCTATAAAGTGGGGGAATGCATCCATTCATAAACAAGCTTTCATATTCACAAATTTAGGATTAGATGTAGTTTTAGAGAGAGGTTCTCTCCTCTCTCTTAGGATTTAGTTTTAGGATTTAGGATTATTTCTTCTTTATCACAGGTTCAATGTTCCTTTTATTTATTTTTCTAATTTAATTTATGAACTCCTCCATGTTACATTTGATATCTGTATTAGTGCTAATTGAGGTATTTCAGAATTATGATTGCTTTCTTTTATTTATTATATAAATAATTTGAATTTTTCCCTTTTGGCTTTGGTTGAGTCATTAGAGACTCTTGAGTTATCAAACTCATTGTTAATTGAAAATTGGAATTCTTCAAGAATTAATTCGAGTTTCACTAACTCTAACTTTTCCCAAGGAAAGACTAGGACTTGAGGAATCAGAATTAATTCATCCACTTAACTTACCTTCATAATTAGAGTTAACAAAGTGGGAGAAAAATCCAATTCTCATTACAATTGATAAGGATAACCAGGATAGGACTTCCAGTTTTCATACCTTGCCAAGAGTTTTATTATCTATTTAATTTAATACAATTTACTTTCTTGCCATTTACTATTCTCGCTTTTTATCTTATACATTAAAAACCCCCAATTTACAAACTCATAACCAATAATAAGAACACCTCCCTGCAATTCCTTGAGAAGACGACCCGAGGTTTAAATACTCGGTTATCAATTTTAAAGGGGTTTGTTACTTGTGACAACAAAAAATGTTTGTACGAAGGAATTTCTGTTGGTTTAGAGACTATATCTACAACGCGACTGTTTTTATAAAATTCTTTACTGGCAAAAATTCTAACGTCAAAATGGTGCCGTTGTCGGGGAATTGCAAACGTGTGCCTTATTATTGGTTATTGTAAATATTTGCTTTTGCTTGTTTATTTGTTTTTTTTTTAAATTTTTTTTTTCAGATTTTTAATTTTAAAATTTTTTTATCTTATCTTATCTTATTTCAAATTCAAATTTCAAAATTTTCAAATTTTAAAATTTCAAAAATTCAAAATTCAAAATTTTAAATTCAAATTTCAAAATTCAAATTTCAAATTTTAAAATTCAAAATTTAAATTTTAAAACCTTTTTAATTTCAATATTTTATTTTATTTTGCTTGTTTATTTGTTTTTATTTTTGTTTTTAATTTTTATTAGCTACCATGAATTCTTACCCCTCTCGCTTTGAGTTTGGTTCCGATGTTGTTGCAAGGAATGGAAATTATAACAGGAACATGCATCAAGGTCAAAACAATCAGAGACAGAAGGAGCCACGAGGATCTGATCAACCCTTTAGGCAACAACCCCCTCCAAGATACCATGGACCACGACCATTCCAGAATGCATGTCAAAACAATAGATATGGTGGACCCCCTTGTAGTTACCAACAAGCCCCGCCATATACTTATGAACCATCTCCTCAACACAACTTTGAACTACCATACTCACAAGCCCCTTACCCCCAAACACTCCAAACACCACTATATGACCCTAACCCTTATCCACTCTACCAACCACCTTATGAGCCATATGAACCATACATAGAACCACCCCAATTCCAACCCAATTACTCCCAAGAACAACGACCTCAATATTTGCCATCTCCATATCCATCAATCCAAGAGCACTATGATCCTACTTATGATAGCCGAGCGCAACAAGAATCAAGAGATCGTCTCACGGAAACATGTGCAAAACTTCAAGCAACCCTTCACCAACTGGATCAAGCGATAAATCGATTACCTTCCCGATGTTCGGACATTCAGGGAACCCCCATGGCTTTATGTGGGCAATCTAATGAAGAATGTAGCATGAAGGAGATACTAGAAACTCCAGTGGACAGTACAGAGATGACTTTGTACTGAAACAAGTGGAGGAAGCTGTAATTATTGAAGAGGAAGAAGTGGTTGCAAACTTAGGAGATGCTGTACCTCCATTGGAAAGTCCAGTCACAAAGCCTCCTTCCACGGTGTTTGATGTTGATGTTGATGTTGAGGAGAGCGTACAACCTCCAAGGCAGATCATGGTTGAAGACTTTGTAGAGGTTGATCGAGAGATGGAGATTCAAGAAGAAGAAGCACAACCTCCTATGCCCTTGGTAAGTAATAAAGAAGAGATTGAATTGGAAGAAAGCTACCAAGAGGAAGAGGTTGAAACTAAAGAAGTTTGCAAAGAGGTGGAAGTTGTCAAAGAGCACAAGGGAGTGGAGCTTGAAATCACCTTGCTGAAGTTATTGGAGGCCCCTCCCTTTAATTTGCCATCATCCTTCACAACATTCAAGTGGGTAAAATTCATATCCCTTAGCTTTCTAATTCCACTTGAATATGGGCTACTGGAGACGGATGGTCAACTTAGAGCTCTTTGTGGCATAAAGAGTAAGAGGAAGATGGTCAGTGGTAAGAATTGTCCTGCAAGGTTCATTATGGTTGGAAGCTTTAAGTTTAAACGCAAAGGTTGGTGTAAAGCTCAACTGAATGGGTCTAGGAAGTTGTTTGGCCACTTTAGTGAGAATTCAGATTGCTTGCTACCCGGATAGAATCATGATGATCAACACAAATACGGGTGTAAAAGCAAAGTTTGGGATCCTGGAGTCTGTTCTGACATTCAGCATACTGGAAGCTTGAGAACCTGTTTAAAACTGCTCAAGGGCTTTACGTGCCTAGTTTGGGATCCCAGAGGATACTGGAATCACAAACATTGGTGGAGATTCCTGGATGAGTTCAAGCATAAGCCATCATAACAGGAAGCTCATCAAATGTCCAACTTAAGGACTTTAACTAAAAGTGCTAGGTGGGAGACAACCCACCATGGTATGATCATTCCTTTTTCAATTTTATTTTGTTTTGTTTGTTTTTATTTTATTTTCATTAAACCTGGAATTATTTATTGCATCTACATTAGCATTGCATACTGCATTATGCATTTTGCATAAAAAAAAAACACGCACGCGACGCGGCAGCGTCGCTGACACGTCCGCGTCACAAGTGCATTAGTATGAAAGAAAAGTGAACAGAGAGTCACGCGAGAGCGTGGCTGGAGGCGTGCCTTTGGCACAAATTGATCCACGTGACCGTGTCGCTGACGCGTCCGCGTCATGTGGGAACTTTGGCCTCCCACGCGACCGCGTCACCCACGCGACCGCGTGACATGAAAATCGACGTGAAAAGGGTGCATAGCCGAAAGTTATACTGGAGTGGTGATGGACTGGTGCTGAACGCCCAGCCTTACCACGCGGACGCATGGCTCACGCGTCCGCGTCACATCCCTGTCATGACCACTCACGCGATCGCGTCGACCACGCTACCGCGTCTCCCTGATATTTGGCAATAATACATTTTGAACAGAGAGTTGTGCGAGCGCGAGGCTGCCCTCGCGCCAGTAGCACAAAATGCGTCACGCGTCCGCGTGACCGACATGACCGCGTCGATTAATTTAAGCGCAAGTCGCGCGACCACGTCCCCCACGCGTCCGCGTCGCTTGCGCCGCACAGCTTATCCAGATCAGCCAATTATCTTATCTTTTCTTCCCCAATCCTAATTTCTTATATCTTTTCTTCGTTCTTCTTTCTTTCTTACTTTATTTCTTTCTCTTCTCATTCTTCTTATCTTTTATTTTATTTTATTTATTTGCATACTTTCATTCATTGCATTTTAATTTTGTATATTTTTATCTTCTTTTCTAAATTTATTATTTTACCATTGGTGTTCAAATGTTCTTATTCAACAGTTATATCTTTTCTGGTATTATCTTAGTGCTTATGACTTGTTTTATTCTGATTGGGTAACATTATTTAAATCAATGCTAATCTTTTATGTTACTTGTACTTCTCTTGCATTGATATGAACTTATACTATGTTGCATTACCCACATTTTCCTCTCCTTTGTTGCAATTTTTGCACCACTAGTATGCCATGTGCTTATATTATTTTCTCACGTACATGTTGAAGCTTCCATGTAAATGAGACCCTTATCATTTGGCATTAACCCAACCATACTTCATTTATTTTCTTATCTTTATTATTGGGTTACCTTTCTTCCCTTTTTCTTTCAAGATGGCCACCAAGAAGAGAACCGGAAGACGTTTACATGGGGAGACAGACAAGTCCATCTGCAAAATCTTCGGAGAAAAGCGCCAGTTGGAATAGCCCGTCCACCTGCACATCTTAGCATGCACCGAAGACGGTGCAATCTTTAAGTGTGGGGAGGTCGATACCGACTTCCATGGGTTAGTCACTTCATATTTTAGCACCAATGTTTAATTTTCTTTGTTAAATTAGTTGTTGCATTTGCATATTTGTTTGATTTTATGCATCTAGTTACTACTTGATTAAAGTAATAAAATTCTTTTAAGACCCTATCTTTGAAAAATTTCACTAATTTAAATTGAAAAATTTTTTATGTTAAAACTTGTTTGAAGTTGTATTTGGAACGCGATTTTTGAGCCAAAGAACACACAACCTGTGAGATTTTGAGCTTATTTACATGGTTACATTATTTAACCATAAATTTTTATTCTTGTGTGTTTTCTTCACTATGATTGCAATCTTTGCTTTGATCCATTCTATATGTCCAATATTTAGTGTATTTACATGTTTGCATATGATTGAGGCCATTGTTTGATTTTAGCTCACTTATCCCAAATAAGTCTACCCTTTACATCACCCTCCCTTGAGCTTTTTAATCCCCTCTTGTTCTATAAACCACATTACTAGCCTTAAGCGGAAAAACAAAATAATAAATCCCAAGTTGAATCCTTGGTTAGCTTAAATTAAATAGATAATAAAACTCTTGGCAAGGTATGAAAACTGGAAGTCCTATCCTGGTTATCCTTATCAATTGTAATGAGAATTGGATTTTTCTCCCACTTTGTTAACCTCTAATTATGAAGGTAAGTTAAGTGGATGAATTAATTCTGATTCCTCAAGTCCTAGTCTTTCCTTGGGAAAAGTTAGAGTTAGTGGAACTCGAATTAATTCTTGAAGAATTCCAATTTTCAATTAACAATGAGTTTGATAACTCAAGAGTCTCCAATGACTCAACCAAAGCCAAAAGGGAAAAATTCAAATTATTTATATAATAAATAAAAGAAAGCAATCATAATTCTGAAATACCTCAATTAGCACTAATAAAGATATCAAATGTAACATGGAAGAGTTCATAAATTAAATTAGAAAAATAAATAAAAGGAACATTGAACATGTGATGAAGAAGAAATAATCCTAAATCCTAAAACTAAATCCTAAGAGAGAGGAGATAATATCTCTCTCTCTAAAAACTGCATCTAATCCTAAAATTGTGAATATGAAAGCTTGTTTATGAATGGATGTATTTCCCCACTTTATAGCCTCTAATCTGTGTATTCTGGACTGAAAACTGGGTCAAAAGCAGCTCAAAAATCGCTCCCTGCGATTTCTGTTACGTTCAGGTCGCGGGCAAGTGACGCGGAGGCGTCGTCCACGCGTCCGCGCGGATTGAAGTTCGCAGATGCGATGCGGGCGCGTCATTCACGCATTCGCGTCGCCTAAATTTGGGGAATCTATGGCAAATTATATATCAAATCGAAGCCCCGGACGTTAGCTTTCCAACGCAACTGGAGCTGCGTCGTTTGGATCTCTGTAGCTAAAGTTATAGCCGTTTGAGTGCGAAGAGGTCAGGCTGGATAGCTTAGCAGTTTCTCCAACTTCTTGTATTCCTTCCACTTTTGCATGCTTCCTTTCTATTCTCTGAGCCATTCCTGCGCTGTAATCTCTGAAATCACTTAACACACATATCAAGGCATCTAATGGTGATAAGAGAGGATTAATATTAGCAATATAAAGGCCAAAGAAGCATGTTTTCAATCATAGCACAAAATCAGGAAGGAAGACATAAAGCATACGATTAGTATGAATAAATGGGTGAAGAGTTGATAAAAACCACTCAATTGAGCACAAGATAAATCATGAAATAGTGGTTTATCAACCTCTCCACACTTAAACAATAGCATGTCCTCATGCTAAGCTCAAGAGAAACTATAAAGGAGTGAAGAGGAATGATAGAATGTATGAAATGCAATCCTATCTATATGAATGCAACTACATGCTAAGATGTTTCTACCTACTTGGTTAAAAGTAAATAAATCTTCCAAGACAAACTGATGTGAGCGGAAATTGGCGAGTTAAGAATGATTATAAAATATGCGTTGCAAGTATAGTTCTCAACTAACCAGAAATCCGCTTATCAATTTAGAAGGGTGTCACAGAAATTAAAATTAAAATACTGGGAGTATGAATCCCAGGTCGTCTCCCAATGAGTTGCAGAAAAGTGTGCTATTTTATTAATCAGATGTTTTCAAAAAGGGTTGAGTTGAATGGCAGAAAATTAATTTAGAGAATTTATATAAATTTAAATAAAAGCCTTGACTGGGAGTTGATTAGCTGGAAGCCCTATTCTTGTTGGAGTACTCTCAAGATCAATTGACAATTGAGGGTTATTATGTTTAGTTGTCCCTCATCAAGTAAGGGAAAGTCAAACAAGTTGGAGTGCTGTTTCTATCCACAAGTTCCAATCCACTCTTGGGAGAATTGGTGTTAGTGACTAGAGAGCAATCCAACAATAAACCCAATTACAATCTTTCTCTTGAGCATCCCAACTCAAGGGTTTCTTTCAATCAACTCGCCATCAAGTTAGGAAACTACTCGCTCATTGTAAATGAAGAATTCATAACATAAGAAAGGGAATTAAAGAAAGACATGATAAATAATAATCAAAAGATTAATTAAAAATAAAAGTGATTCTTGTATTAATAAATGCTAAAATAACCCAATAGTAAAATTAAGTAAATTAAGGAACATGGAAGAGTAAGAGACAAGTAAAGAGAACGAACTAGAATGTCGAAGTCTTGATGAGGCAATAACTCTTCTCAATATCCCAATGCAAAAACAATGAAAAATAACAAATCCTAAAACTATGAATGTGTAGAGAGAAAACCTAGAGGAGGAGTAAAACTAGATTTGAAAAACTAAAACTATGCGGAATGAATGTTGTTGTTGGTTTCTGCATGTTCTCTGGCTCTAATCTGCTTTTCTGGGCCAAAAACTGGGTCAAAATAAAGCCCGAAATCGCCCCCAGCGATTCTGCAGATTATGCAGATCGCGCATGTCACGCGGTCACGTCATCCATGAGGCCGCGTCATTTGGCTTTCTGCTTTGCCACGCGGTCGCGTCATCCATGTGGCCGTGTCACTCGTGCTATTCCATGCCGCGTGGTCGCGTCATCCATGCGGCCGCGTCACTGCGATTTCCTTTCTTTCGTGCGGTCGCGTGATCCATGCGGCCGCGTCGCTTCTCGCTGGTCATCTCCTCAATTTCTTGTGTTTCTTCCATTTTTGCAAGCTCCCTTTCCAATCTCTAACTCATTCATGCCCTATAAAGCTTGAAACACTTAACACACAGATCACGGCATCGAATGGAATAAAAGAGAAATAAAATACATAATTAAAAGTCTCTAGGAAGCAAGTTTTCAATCATGCAATAACTTTAGGAAGGAATTATAAATGCATGCTTATTTAATGAATAAGTGGGTAAAGATCATGATAAAACCACACAATTAAACACAATACAAACTATAAAATAGTGGTTTATCACAAACATAAATCAGATTTCACTAATTCAAATTATACAATAAAAGACAAGTAAACTTGTAAGAAGATAGCTCATGAAAGCAGGGAACATAGAATTAAGCATTGAACCCTTACTGGTAGTGTATATGCCCTCTAATCTCTCAAGTGTATAGGGTAATTCACTCTACTCTTCTCTAATCATGCTTTGTAAACTTTGTTCTTCATCTAACTAATCAACAAATATTTAATGTACCAATGCAAACATCATGACGTCTTTTTAGGGTTGTAATGGGGCTGAGGTAAAGGTAAGGATATATGTATGGCCAAGTGAGCTTTATAAAGTGAATTCTTGATTAGTCTAAGATCTCACCTAACATATACATACTTTATATAATTTTAAAATACTTTACCTAGCTACCCAGATTTTTCCCACTTTTGTATTACATGCTCAAGTATCAAACTTATTTTTGAATTTTGTCCCATGTGCATTGATTCTTTTTATTTTGCATTTGGGGTAATATTATTTTTCAGAATTAAAAAAAAAAGAGAAAAGAAAAGAAAAGAGAAGAAAAATAATATTACCCCAAATGCAAAATAAAAAGAATCAATGCACATGGGACAAAATTCAAAAATAAGTTTGATACTTGAGCATGTAATACAAAAGTGGAAAAAATCTGGGTAGCTAGGTAAAGTATTTTAAAATTATATAAAGTATGTATATGTTAGGTGAGATCTTAGACTAATCAAGGATTCACTTTATAAAGCTCACTTGGCCATACATATATCCTTACCTTTACCTCAGCCCTATTACAACGCTAAAAAGACCTCATGATGTTTGCATTGGTACATTAAATATTTGTTGATTGGTTAGATGAAGAACAAAGTTTAGAAAGCATGATTAGAGAAGAGTAGAGTGAATTACCCTATATACTTGAGAGATTAGAGTGCATATACACTACCAGTAAGGGTTCAATGCTTAATTCTATGTTCCCTGCTTTCATGAGCTATCTTCTTACAAGTTTACTTGTCTTTTATTGTATAATTTGAATTAGTGAAATCTGATTTATGTTTGTCTTGGAAGATTTATTTACTTTTAACCAAGTAGGTAGAAACATCTTAGCATGTAGTTGCATTCATATAGATAGGATTGCATTTCATACATTCTATCATTCCTCTTCACTCCTTTATAGTTTCTCTTGAGCTTAGCATGAGCACATGTTATTGTTTAAGTGTGGGGAGGTTGATAAACCACTATTTCATGGTTTATCTTGTGCTCAATTGAGTGGTTTTTTATCAACTCTTTACCCATTTATTCATACTAATCGCATGCTTTATGTCTTCCTTCCTGATTTTGTGCTATGATTGAAAACATGCTTCTTTGGCCTTTATATTGCTAATATTAATCATCTCTTATCACCATTAGATGCCTTGATATGTGTGTTAAGTGATTTTAGAGATTACAGGGCAGTAATGGCTCAGAGGATAGAAAGGAAGCATGTAAAAGTGGAAGGAATACAAGAAGTTGGAGAAACTGCTAAGCTGTCCAGCCTGACCTCTTCGTACTCAAACGGCTATAACTTTAGCTACAGAGGTCCAAACGATGCGGTTTCAGTTGCGTTGGATATCTAACGTCCGGGGATTCGATTTGATATATAATTTGCCATAGCTGCTCCGAAGTTAGGCGATGCGAACGCGTAAATGACGCGCCCGCGTTGCATCTGCGAACTTCAATCCGCGCGGACGCGTGGACGACACCTCCGCGTCACTTGCCCGCGACCTGAACGTAACAGAAATCGCAGGGAGCAATTTCTGGGCTGCTTTTGACCCAGTTTTTAGCCCAGAAGACACAGATTAGAGGCTATAAAGTGGGAGAATGCATCCATTCATAAACAAGCTTTCATATTCATAATTTTAGGATTAGATGTAGTTTTTAGAGAGAGAGGTTCTCTCCTCTCTCTTAGGATTTAGTTTTAGGATTTAGTATTATTTCTTCTTCATCACAGGTTCAATGTTTTTTTTTATTTTTCTAATTTAATTTATGAACTCTTCTATGTTACATTTGATATCTTTATTAGTGCTAATTGAGGAATTTCAGAATTATGATTGCTTTCTTTTATTTATTATATAAATAATTTGAATTTTTCTCTTTTGGCTTTGGTTGAGTCATTGGAGACTCTTGAATTATCAAACTCATTGTTAATTGAAAATTGGAATTTTTCAAGAATTAATTCGAGTTCCACTAACTCTAACTTTTCCCAAGGAAAGACTAGGACTTGAGGAATCAGAATTAATTCATCCACTTAACTTATCTTCATAATTAGAGGTTAACAAAGTGGGAGAAAAATTCAATTCTCATTACAATTGATAAGGATAACCAGGATAGGACTTCCAGTTTTCATACCTTGCCAAGAGTTTTATTATCTATTTAATTTAATACAATTTACTTTCTTGTCATTTACTATTCTCGCTTTTTATCTTATACATTAAAAACCCCCCAATTTACAAACTCATAACCAATAATAAGAACACCTCCCTACAATTCCTTGAGAAGACGACCGGAGGTTTAAATACTCGGTTATCAATTTTAAAGGGGGTTTGTTACTTGTGACAACCAAAAACGTTTGTACGACGGGATTTCTGTTGGTTTAGAGACTATATCTACAACGCGACTGTTTTTATAAAATTCTTTATTGGAAAAAATCCTAACGTCAGGCGCCAAAAACTTGGTGCACGAAATCGTGATTGTTCGTTCCCCATCAACGGCGCCAAAAACTCAGCACACACGTTTGCAATCTTAAATCCTTTTTCACAATTTCGGTACAACTAACCAGCAAGTGCACTTGGTCGTCCAAGTAATAAACCTTACGTGAGTAAGGGTCGATCCCACGGAGATTGTCGGCTTGAAGCAAGCTATGGTCACCTTGTAAATCTCAGTCAGGCGGATTCAAATGGTTATAGAGTTTTAATAATTAAAAAGATAAATAAACATAAAATAAAGATAGAGATACTTATGTAATTCATTGGTGAGAATTTCAGATAAGCGTATGGAGATGCGTTGTTCCTTCTGAATCTCTGCTTTCCTACTGCCTTAATCCAATCCTTCATACTCCTTTCTATGGCAAGCTGTATGTTAGGTGTCACCGTTGTCAATGGCTACTTCCCGTCCTCTCAGTGAAAATGGTCCTCTACGATTTCTCGCATGGCTAATCAGCTGTTGGTTCTCGATCGTGTAGGAATAGGATTTACTCTCCTTTTACGTCTGTCACTACACTCTACAGTCGTGAGTTTGAAGCTCGTCACAGTCATCCCATCCCAGATCCTACTCGGAATACCACAGACAAGGTTTAGACTTTCTGGATCTCAAGAATGCTGCCAATTAATTCTAGCTTATACCACGAAGACTCTGATCTCACGGAATGGAAGGCTCTGTTGTCAGGAGAGGCAACCATGCGTCGTGGACCAGGAATCCAAGAGATACACACTCTAGCTTGTTTTCATGTAGAAGGGAAGTGGTTGTCAATCACGCGTTCATAAGTGAGAATGGTGATGAGTGTCACATAATCATCACTTTCATCATGTTCTTGTGTGTGAATGAATATCTTAGAATAAGAATAATCATGAATTGAATAGAAGAATAATAGTAATTTGCATTAATACTTGAGGAACAGCAGAGCTCCACACCTTAATCTATGGTGTGTAGAAACTCCACCGTTGAAAATACATAAGAACAAGGTCTAGGCATGGCCGAATGGCCAGCCTCCCCAAATGGCATATGAATTCAAAAAATAGGGAAAAAGACCCCTAGTACAATAGTAAAAAGTTCTATTTTTACTAAACTAGTTACTAGGGTTACAGAATTAAGTAAATGATGCAGAAATCCACTTCCGGGCCCACTTGGTGTGTGCTTGGGCTGAGCATTGAAGCTTTCACGTGTAGAGGTCTTCCTTGGAGTTAAACGCCAGTTTGTAACTTGTTTCTGGCGTTTAACTCTGCTTTGCAACTTGTTTCTGGCGTTTAACGCCAGAATAGGGCAAAAAGCTGGCGTTAAACGCCAGTTTGAGTCATCTAAACTCGAGCAAAGTATGGACTATTATATATTTCTGGAAAGCCTTGGATGTCTAATTTCCAACGCAGTTGAGAGAGTGCCATTTGGACTTCTTTAGCTCCAAAAATTCCATTTCGAGTGCAGGGAGGTCAGAATCCAACAGCATCTGCAGTCCTTCTTCAGCCTCTGAATAAGATTTTTGCTCAAGTCTCTCAATTTCAGTCAGAAATTATCTTAAATCACAGAAAAACACACAAACTCATAGTAAAGTCCAGAAATATGATTTTTATTTAAAAACTAATAAAAATATATTAAAAACTAACTAAATCATACTAAAAACTATGTAAAAACAATGCCCAAAAGCGTATAAATTATCCGCTCATCATCTACTAACCTTGCTTTCTAAGGCTTGCTTTTCTTCTACCAATCAACAAAGAATTAATGCACAGATACACATATCAAGAGGTCTTTTAAGGGTTGTAATGGGGTTAAGGTCAAGGTAGGATTATATTTGGTCAAGTAGACTAAAATCTGAATCCTTAATTAACTTAAACTTTTTCCACCTAACTTAAGACAATCCATGTAATCAAAGTACAAAACCTAACTATCCATTAAGCATGTTTTCCACATATTCATGCATCCTGATTCGAGTACAGTACATATGCATTGCTATCACCATTTACTTTGGGGCATTTTGTCCCCTTTTACTTATTTGCTCTTTTTCTTTTCTTTTTCTCCTTTATTTTTTTTATATGCCTATATTTTTTTCTCTTTTTTTTTCTTTTGTTTTTCTCAATGCATATGATTAAATTATTGAATGCATGAACATGTCCTAAACATTTCTTTCACATTTTCATAAAGAAGTTTAACACACTTAATTTCCAAAACCAAACGTTTCCAAACTCACTTTTCCCACACTTAATTTATAAGCACTCTCACTAGTCTAAGATAACCAAGGATTCATATTAAGGACATTATTATTTTCTGCTTAGAGTTAATGATGTGCTAAAGTAAAGAACAAAGGGGTAAAATGGGCTCAACATTGCTTTGCAAAGGATAATGAAAGGGTAAGGCCATATGGGTATGTAAGCTCAGTGAAACAAAAGCCTCAATCATATAAGTGCATGCATACATCAAACCATAGAAATTTAGAATTAAGCAAGACAAAGATCACAATTTTAGAGAGAAAAACACAAAAAAAAAAAATATTAGTTGATAAAATGTAACCAATTAAATAGGCTCAAAATCTTACTGGTTTTGTGTGTTCGAGCTCTAAACCATGTTCCAAAATAATATTTCTTCAAGCAAGTTCAATAAAAATTTTAATTCAAATTAGTGAAATGCTATAAAAAGTTTCTTGAAAAAGAAATTCGTTGCTTCAACCAAGCAGTGGTAGAATATGCATAAGTTTGGTTCTTGCCGGTAAAGAATTTTATGAAAATAATCACGTTGTAAGTATAGTTTCTAAATCAACAAAGAATCCTTTCGTACAAAAGTTTGGTTGTCACAAGTAACAAAACCCAATAAAATTTATAACCGAAGTATTTAAACCTTGGGTCGTCTCTCAAGGAATTACAGGGAAGTATGATTTATTATTGGTTATGGAAAAATGTATATTTTTGGGTTTTTGAATAGTGAACAGGAAAAATAAACTGACAAAAAAGTAAATTAATTATCATGAAAACCATTGCAAGGTATAAGAATTGGAAATCCCATCCTAGTTATCCTTATCAGGTGTGATGAGAATTGTTTATTGCTTCCACTTAGTTAACCCTTACTAAATAAAGGAAAGTCCAGTGGACTAATTAATTTGATTCCTCAAGTCCTAGTCAACTCCTATGGAAAGACTAGCTTTAGAGGGATCCAAATCAATCAGCAAATTCCAATTTTCAATTAACAGCTGAGTTTGATAACTCAAGTGTCACCAATTACTCAACCAAAGCAAAGGGGGAAAAATCTAAATTATTTATATCATAAATAGAAGAAAACAACCATAAATCTGAAATACCTCGAATTGTATTAAATAGGAAATCAAATTAAACATAGGAATTCATAAGCCAAATTGGATAAAGAGAGAATTAACAAGAAAAAATAGAATAAACTAGTAAGCTAGAACAAATAAAGTAAAAGAGAAATTAAATTAAAGGAACATTGAACCTGGAATTGAGAAGGCATAAACCATAAACCTAAAACTAAGAGAAATACTAAATCCTAAAACCTAGAGAGAGGAGAGAGCCTCTCTCTCTCTAAAACTACATCTAAACTTAAATTTGTTAATTATGAATGTCGTCTTATGAATGAATGGATTCCCCCACTTTATAGCCTCTAATCTGTGTTTTCTAGCCCAAAAACTGGGTCAGAAACAGCCCAGAAATCACTGGGGGCAAATTCTGATCTGTACAGGTCACTGCAAAGTCACACGTGAGCGTCGTCCACGCGTACGTGTGGATTGACTTTTCTCCAGGTCACGCGTGCGCGTGATCCATGCATGTGCGTCGCCTATCTTTAGGACAACTATGGTAAATTATATATTGTTGCCAAACCCCGGATGTTAGCTTTCCAACGCAACTGGAACTGCTTCATTTGAACCTCTGTAGCTCAAGTTATGACCGTTTGAGTGCAAAGAGGTCAGGGCTGACAACTTTGCAGTTCCTTCAATTTCTTTTATTCCTTCCACTTTTGCATGCTTCTTTTCTATCCTCTAAGCCATTCATGCCTTGTAATCTCTGAAAATACTTAACACACATATCACGGCATCGAATGGTAATAAGAGAGGATTAAACATAGCAAATTTAAGACCAAAGAAACATGTTTCCAATCATAGCACAAAATCAGGAAGGAAAATGTAAAACATGCAAATTCTATGAATAATTGTGAGTTTAGTGGATAAAATCCACTCAATTAAGTACAAGATATACCACGAAATAGTGGTGCATCAAGGATCTAATTAAAAATTTGGTGAAACTATAAGAACCGAAAAAGTAATTAAACCTAAAAAATTTCCACACGTTTCTTGAACATTTTTAATGTGAATTCTAAAAATATTTATTTGACTTTTCTTTAATTTATTTATTTATACTATATATAACTTTTAAAAATCTTAAAAAAATAATCATAATTATTCTTAAAACATGCAATAAATTAAATATGCTTGACGAGTATGAAAATATTTCAGATCGTATAACTCATGCATTTTGGGCTACACCAAGCAAAGAACTTTCTTATTTTAAAATTGTATTAAAAAATGTTATGTTTAAGATTTATTAGGAATTGTATAAGCAAGAATTAGGTTATTAATAATTAGATTTGCGGGAATAAATTAAAGTATCAAATTCACATTGCTGAATAATTTAAGGTAAAATATTATTTTTGTCTCCAACGTTTAGGATGAATCCTATTTTGACCCTAACATTTAAATTGTCATATTTTTGTCCCAAAAAATTTAAAAATGATATCAATGTTGTCCTGCCATCAAATCCCATACCAACACTTAATGGGGAAGTTGGTGTGTCTATTGAACACGTTAGTAGTTAAAGCTACATATGCTCATTCCTACGTCTGAGAGAAACACTAACACTTGAAAATATTGTAACACTTCTTCTTCCCCCTCTCTTATGAAACTCAACCCTAAGTAACAATCATCATCATTTTATGATCATTATCGATGCTTCATGTGAACCCTGGTGCTCAATGGTGGATTATTTGGACTTCGAGGTGAAATCGAGAGTTACTGGGTACTAAATCGCGACCTTCGAAGGTATGTAGACTTCATCTTTTTGTGATTGTGTTGGTGCTGAACGAACATTTGTTAGGGTTTTATTTGATATGTGATGGTGTTGCGTTAGTCATTAGGATTTTCAAAGTTTCAGTTGAAGAGTCCTTTCGCTTTCTTGCCCTAATATTGTATGATGTCACATTTGATACACAATTTTAATGCATATTGTTTGTTGTTGACTTTCTTTGTAATGTTTAATGTATGTTGTCATTGTGTTCTGAAATAGGTGGAGATCCCTTATAGTATTTGGGTGGAGAGACGACAATTGATGACTACTATGATGAAGATAGGTGGAGTAAAATTGAGGTTGTTGACATTGTCACTAAACATGGGATCTTAGAGAATGACATAGTAGCAATGTGGTTTAAATCTCCTAATGAAGGTACATAGGAATGGATGAAGATGCTTAGAACTGGCATAGATGCAATGGAGATAGCAAAAATTGATATGTGGGAGGAATATGTGTTGTTGTTTGTGGTTCACAAAGCTGGTACATGTACCAAATCGTGTACAATTGAAAAAATTGTAAGGAAAGATATACCTGGGTCTGTTAAAGGAAATGAAATAATTGTTGGGCCTAGGACAGGGCCAATTGTAGTGCATAAGGTTCAAACTTCAAAACAGGGTAAAAGAGCTCATCAAGTCCAATAGAAAACTATCCACATTGAAGAAGATGAAACTGCTATGAGTGATGTTGACCATGAAGAGGAGAGTGATGATGACTCTAATGATGGTAATTATGAGCCTAATAGTGATGGGTTAGGGAGTGATACTTCATGGACTGACTATGAATCTATAGATAGTGCTGTAGATGTTGTATTTAATGATAGGAATGATCATTGGAATGGTGATGGTGGGTTGTTTGATGTTAAGATCACAATCATAAAGGAGTCTAAAGTGGCCAAGAATAGTTATAAGGTTGAGAAGTCAATGTGACTGGCATTGAAGACAAGGGAAAAGATAAGGTGGTAGCTGGGTTTGGAGATAAGGACGATGGATATGACAGTAAATGTAACAACCCAACTTCTAGTACGTCATGATCATACCAAAAGTGTGGCATTACTAACCTAATTCCTTTATTATCTATTAAATATATAGCCTTTACGCATTAATCTATTGACAGAATTTCTAAAAAGTTAAAACTATTCCATCATATAAGAACAAATAATATATATTCACATACTTAATATTAATAATACATTATAGTATGACATACAAAGTCAATAACAAAACCTACCCCTTTGAATAAAACTTCAACTAACAAGGCGATGGGAAAAATAAATTCTAACAACAACTTAACTTGCAAACATATTCTTCTATGCTCCTGCAGCTTCGTAATAAGCTTTCGCAGCTGTAGCTGAAAGGGGTGGAAAGAGGGGGGTAAGAACTGAGGAGTTTTTAGTAGAGTCGGGGTGGATAGTTATGTTCATTTTATTCTTGTTTTAACATCAGACAAAGAATAGAGTACATATGAAATTAAATACACAAAAGTACAAAGAAGCAATCAATCAGAAAGCACACACACATTCACAGAGATACACAACCCAGAGATATACTGATAAGCGGATAATTTATACGCTTTTTGGCATTGTTTTTAGGTAGTCTTTAGTATGATTTAGTTAGTTTTTACTATATTTTTATTAGTTTTTATGCAAAAATCACATTTTTAGACTTTACTATGAGTTTGTGTGTTTTTCTGTGATTTCAGGTATTCTCTGGCTGAAATTGAGGGATCTGAGTAAAAATCTGATTCAGGCTGAAAAAAGACTGCTGATGCTGTTGGATTCTGACCTCCTGACACTCGAAATGGATTTTTTGGAGCTACAAGAGTCCAACTAGCGCGCTCTTAATTGCGTTGGAAAGTAGACATCCAGGACTTTCCAGCAATATATAATAGTCCATACTTTGTTCAAAGATAAATGACGTAAACTCGCGTTTAACGGCAGTTCCATGTTCCATTCTAGCGTTAAACGCCAGAAACATGTTACAAGTTGGAGTTAAACGCCCAAAACAGGAAACAACCTGGCGTTTAACTCCAGAAACAGCCTAGGCACGTATAAAGCTCAAGTCTCAGCCCCAGCATACACTAAGTGGGCCCCGGAAGTGGATTTCTGCACTATCTATCGTAGTTTACTCATTTTCTGTAAACCTAGGTTACTAGTTTAGTATTTAAACAACTTTTAGAGATTTATTTTGTACCTCATGACATTTTACACATTTTATATTGTATTTCTGACGGCATGAGTCTCTAAACCCCATGGTTGGGGGTGAGGAGCTCTGCTGTGTCTCGATGAATTAATACAATTACTTCTGTTTTCTATTCAATCACGCTTGTTTCTATTCTAAGATACTCGCTTGTACTTAACCGTGATGAATGTGATGATCCGTGACACTCATCATCATTCTCAACCTATGAACGCGTGCCTGACAACTACTTCTGTTCTACCTTAGATTGAGTGTGTATCTCTTAGCCTCTTGGTTCATGATCAGAGTCTTCGTGGTATAGGCTAGGATTATGGGCGGCCATTCCTGAGATCTGGAAAGTCTAAACCTCGTCTGTGGTATTCCGAGTAGGATCTGGGATGGGATGACTATTACGAGCTTCAAACTCACAAGTGCTGCGCGTAGTGACAGATGCAAAAGGATCAATGGATCCTATTCCAACATGAGTGAGAACCGACAGATGATTAGCCGTGCGGTGACAGCGTATTTGGACCATTTTCACTAAGAGGACGGATGGTAGCCATTGACAACGGTGATCCACCAACATACAGCTTGCCATGGAAGGAGACCTGCGTGCGTGAAGAAGAAGACAGTAGGAAAGCAGAGATTCAGAAGACAGAGCATCTCCAAAACCTCAATCTGTTCTCCATTACTTCATAACAAGTACTATTTAATTTATGCTTTTTACTCTTTATAAATATAATCACTCTTATCATTGATTTTCTGTCTAAGAATTACAAAATAACTATAGCTTGCTTCAAGCCGACAATCTCCGTGGGATCGACCCTTACTCACGTAATGTATTACTTGGACGACCCAGTGCACTTGCTGGTTTGTGGTACAAGTTGTGAAAAGTGTGATTTACAATTCGTGCACCAAGTTTTTGGTGCCGTTGTCGGGGATTGTTCGAGTTTGGACAACTGACGGTTTATTTTGTTGCTTAGATTAGGAAAAATTTATATTTTTGATTTAGAGTCATTAAATTAGAGTCTTTTATTTTCTCTTCAAAAATCTTTCAAAAATTTTTTATTTTTCTTTATTAATTTTTAATTTTTCTATGAGTCTTCTGTTTGAGTTTAGATTCATATTTCAAATTTGGTGTCAATTGCATGTTTTTATTTTCCTTTAAATTTTTGAATTTGTGTTCATTGTTCTTTCTTGATCTTCAAGTTGTTCTTGATATTTTTCTTGTTTGATCTATAGTTTTTTCTGTTCTGTGTCTTTTTTTATTTTTCTTGTGCGTTTTCAAATTATCAGTATTCAAAAAATTTATATACATTAAATATTTTTTTAAAACACGTTAAATTTATAGCTCAGTTGGCTAGAGCGTTGTGCTTATGTTCTTGGTAATTGGGTATCTTCCTTTTAAAACTTTTTCAAGAATAATTTTTCTTTCATTAAATCTTGTGTCAAACTTTTAAGTTTAGTGTTCTCTTGTTATTTTTCTTTAATTTTCAAAAATTTATTTTTAGTTTTCTAAAAGTTTTAAGTTTGGTGTTCTTTTTATGTTCTTGTGAGTCTTCAAGGTGTTCTTGAGTCTTCTTTGTATTTTGATCTTAAAATTTTTAAGTTTGGTGTTCCTTGGTATTTTTCCTCCAAAATTTTCGAAAAACAAGGAGCATTAGATCTAAAAAATTTTAAGTCTTGTGTCATTTTATTGTTTTTCTCTTTCTTCATTAAATTCAAAAATATCTCTTCTCTTTATTTTAAATTGAATTTTTGAAAATTACTTTTAAAAATTCAGATTTTTATTTTATCTTATCTTAGTTTTAAAATTTCAAAATTCAAATCTTTTTCAAAAAAAAATCATATCTTTTTCAAAAACTTATCTTATCTTATTTCAAATTTCAAACTTCAACTTCCAAAATTCAAAATTTAAATTTTAAAATTTAAATTTCAAAATTCAAATTTCAAAAGTCAAATTTCAAAACTTAAAATTCAAAATTTAATTTTTAAATTTAAAAATCAAATCTTTTCAAAATTTAAATCTTTTTCAAATCCTTATCTTATATTGTTGACTTTTCCGAAAATTCAAAATTCAAAGTTTAAAATTTCAAATCTCAAATTTCAAATTTCAAATTTCAAATTTCAAATTTCAAATTTCAAATTTCAAAATTTAATTTTCAAATTTAAAATTTAAATTTCAAAACTTTTTAATTTAAATTCCTTATCTTCTCTTACCTAGCTTATCTTATCTTTTCTAATCTCAAATGTTAAAATCAAATCTTTTTTATATCTTTTCTTTTTTTTATTTATTTTATTTTATTTTATTACAAGTATCTTTAATTTTAAGACATATCTTTTTCAAAACTTCCTAACCAATTTCTCTCTCTTCATTTTTTTCGAAAATTCTCACCCACATTTTTTTCAAATCTTTTTAATTAATTAATTTAGTTTTCAATTTTCTTTTATTTCTTTTTCTTCTAATTTTCGAAATTATAGTCAATTTTTTATTTATTTTATTTTATTTTAATTTCGGTATTCAAAAAAAAAAATTTATTTGCAATCCGCATCATCTCCCTTTCTCCATCATGGACCTAAGTGGAAATGAACAGTCCAGAAAGACTATGGGGTCATATGCTAACCCCACTACTGCTGCATATGGGAGTAGCATCTGTATACCTCCCATCAAAGCAAGCCGTTTTGAGATAAATCCTCAGCTCATTGTCATGGTGCAGCAAAATTGCCAGTATTCCGGTCTTCCAAAGGAAGAACCTATTGAGTTTCTAGCGCAGTTCTTGCAAATTGCTGACACAGTGCGTGACAAGGAGGTAGATCAGGACGTATACAGGCTGTTACTGTTTCCGTTTGCTGTAAAAGATCAAGCTAAGAGGTGGTTAAATAACCAACCCACAGCGAGCATAAGAACATGGAAATAGTTATCAGACAAATTTCTGAATCAATATTTTCCTCCAAAAAGGATGACACAGCTAAGGCTGGACATCTAAGGCTTTAAACAAGAGGATGATGAATCCCTTTATAATGCCTGGGAGAGGTACATAGGGATGCTAAGGAAATGCCCCTCTGAAATATTTTCAGAGTGAGTGCAATTAGACATCTTCTACTACGGGCTTACAGAAAAAGCTCAGATATCTCTAGACCACTCAACTGGTGGATCTATACACATGAGAAAGACTATTGAAGAGGCTCAAGAGCTTATCGATATAGTTGCTAGAAATCAGCATCTGTACATAAGTAATGAGTCCTCCATGAAAGAAGAAGCCAAGGTAGTATCAACTGACTTTAGTCCTCAGGAACAAGTTGCTGAACTCAATCAGCAACTATCTTCTATAATAAGGCAGTTAGCAGAAATTAAGGAGATGCTACAAGAAACCAAAAATGATAACAAGGATATGGAATCACAATTGAATCAGACAAAACAGCAGTTATCAAAATAGATAACAGAGGAGTGCCAAGCAATTCAATTAAGAAGTGGAAAAATATTAAATACCTCAACTCAAAGCAGCAGAAAGCCAAGAAAAGAACAGCTGACAGAGGATGAGCAACCTGCTACCCAAAATCCCTCTGAGGACAGTAAGAGCCCAGAGAGGAATAAGTCTGGCGTTCAAATGCCAGAAAAGGGTGAGAATCTGGCGTTCAACGCCCAATCCATGTTCAGTTCTGGCTTTCAAACGCCAGTGAGGGATCAGACACCTGAAAGTGCTGATAATAACTCCCTCAAGAAGGCTTCTCAACCTGCCTCTGTAGGAAATAAATCTGCAGCAACTAAGGTTGAAGAATATAAAGCCAAAATGCCTTATCCTCAGAAACTCCGCCAAGCGGAACAGGATAAACAATTTGCCCGCTTTGCAGACTATCTCAGGACTCTTGAAATAAAGATTCCGTTTACAGAGGCACTTGAGAAAATACCCTCTTATGCTAAGTTCATGAAAGAGATCTTAAGTCATAAGAAGGATTGGAGAGAAACAGAAAAAGTTTTTCTCACTGAAGAATGCAGTGTAGTCATCCTAACAAGCTTACCAGAAAAGCTTAAGGATCCTGGAAGCTTTATGATACCATGCATATTAGAGGGTGCTTGTACCAAGACAGCTCTATGTGATCTTGGGACAAGCATCAACCTAATCCCTGCATCCACTATTAGAAAGCTTGACTTGACTGAAGAGGTCAAACCAATCCGAATCTATCTTTAACTTGCTGATGGCTCTATTAAATACCCATCAGGCATAATTGAGGACATGATTGTCAAGGTTGGGCCATTTGCCTTCCCTACTGACTTTGTAGTGCTGGAAATGGAGGAGCACAAGAGTGCAACTCTCATTTTAGGAAGACCATTCCTAGCAACTGGACGAACCCTCATTGATGTCCAAAAAGGGGAGATAACCCTGAGAGTCAATGAGGATGAGTTTAAGTTGAATGTTGTCAAAGCTATGCAACATCCAGGCACATCAGAAGACTGCCTGAGCGTTGATATTATTGACTCCCTGGTGGAAGAGGTCAATATGACTGAGAGTCTCGAATCAGAGCTAGAGGACATTTTTAAAGATGTTCAGCCTGATCTGGAGGAACCAGAGGAAATAAAAGATCCTCTGAAAACTCCTCAGGAAGAGGAGAAACCTCCTAAACCCGAGCTCAAACCACCACCACCATCCCTGAAATATGCATTTCTGGGAGAAGGTGACACTTTTCCTGTAATCATAAGCTCTGCTTTAGAGCCACAGGAAGAGAAAGCACTAATTCAAGTGCTAAGGACACACAAGACAGCTCTTGGATGGTTCATAAGTGATTTTAAGGGCATTAGCCCAGCCAGATGCATGCACAAGATCCTATTGGAGGATGATGCTAAGCCAGTGGTTCAACCACAGAGGCGGCTAAATCCCGCCATGAAGGAGGTGGTGCAGAAAGAGGTCACTAAGTTACTAGAGGCTGGGATTATTTATCCTATTTCTGATAGCCCCTGGGTGAGCCCTGTCCATGTTGTCCCTAAGAAGGGAGGGATGACAGTGGTTCATAATGAAAAAAATGAACTGGTTCCTACAAGAACAGTTACAGGGTGGCGTATGTGTATTGACTACAGAAGGCTCAATACAGCCACCAGGAAGGATCACTTTCCTTTACCATTCATAGAGCAGATGCTAGAAAGACTAGCAGGTCATGAATACTACTGCTTTTTGGATGACTATTCAGGTTATAACCAAATTGTAGTAGATCCTCAGGACCAAGAGAAAACAGCATTCACATGTCCATCTGGAGTATTTGGATACAGAAGAATGCCTTTTGGTCTGTGCAATGCACCTGCAACCTTTCAGAGGTGCATGCTCTCTATCTTCTCTGATATGGTAGAGAAATTTCTGGAAGTCTTCATGGATGACTTCTCAGTATTTGGAGACTTATTTAGCTCCTGTCTTAACCATCTAGCACTTGTTCTGAAAAGATGCCAAGAAACTAACCTGGTTTTAAATTAGGAAAAATGTCACTTTATGGTGACTGAAGGAATTGTCCTTGGGCATAAAATTTCGAACAAGGGAATAGAGGTGGATGAAGCTAAGGTAGAGGTAATTGAAAAATTACCACCACCCACCAATGTTAAGGCAATCAGAAGCTTTCTGGGGCATGTAGGATTCTATAGGAGGTATATAAAGGATTTTTCAAAAATCGCAAAATCTCTGAGCAATCTGTTAGCTGCTGACACGCCTTTTGTGTTTGACACAGAGTGTCTGCAGTCGTTTGAAACTCTGAAAGCTAAGCTGGTCACAGCACCAGTTATTTCTGCACCAGATTAGACATTACCTTTGGAACTAATGTGTGATGCCAGTGACCATGCCATTGGTGCAGTATTGGGACAGAGGCATAACAAGCTTCTGCATGTCATTTATTATGCTAGCCGTGTTTTAAATCATGCCCAAAAAAATTACACAACCACGGAAAAAGAGCTGCTTGCAGTGGTTTATGCCATTGACAAGTTTAGATCATACTTAGTAGGATCAAAAGTGATTGTGTACACTGACCATGCTGCTCTTAAATATCTACTCACAAAGCAAGATTCAAAGCCCATGCTCATAAGATGGGTGTTGCTTCTGCAAGAGTTTGATATAGAAATAAGAGACAGAAAAGGGACAGAGAATCAAGTAGCTGATCACCTGTCCCGGATAGAACCAGTAGCAGGAGCATCCCTCCCTCCTACTGAGATCTCTGAAACCTTTCCAGATGAGCAATTGTTTGCTATTCAGGAAGCTCTGTGGTTTGTAGACATTGCAAACTATAAGACTCAAGGTTCTCCTTCTGTAACCACAGAGAGGAAGCATGAAAAGCTTCTCTCAATACAGAGTCAAACAAAACCCCTACATTCAAACTCTAAGTTTGGTGTTGGGAGGCCACAACCAAACTCTAAGTTTGGTGTTAAGAGGCCCCAACCCTGCTCTGATTATCTGTGAGGCTCCATGAGAGTTCACTGTCAAGCTATTGACATTAAAGAAGTGCTTGTTGGGAGGCAACCCAATGTTATTTAATTATATCTATTTATTTTCCATTGCTATTTTATGTTTTCTTTAGGTTGATGATCATGTGAAGTCACAAAAACAACTAAAAAATCAAAAACAGAATGAAAAACAGCATTAAAAACAGCTCACCTTGGAGGAAGAGCTTACCGGCGTTTAAACGCCAGTAAGAAGCATCAGACTGGCGTTTAACGCCAGAAAGAAGCATCAAGCTGGCGTTAAATACCAGAAACAAGCACCAGACTGGCGTTTAACGCTAGAACAGAGCATCAAGTTGGCGTTTAATGCCAAGAAAGGGAGAAAAGCTGGCGTTTAACGCCAGAAACAAGTAGCAGTCTGGCGTTAAATGCCAGGATTGCACACTAAGGGCATTTTTGCACGCCTCAATGGAGCAGGGATGATAAGTCCTTGACCCCTCAGGATCTGTGGACCCTACAGGATCCCCACCTGCCACACCTTTTCATACACACTTCCCCCACCCTTGGCCGAACCTACCACACACCTCCTTCTCCTCCTTTCCTCCTTCTTTTGCTCGAGGACGAGCAAACATTTTAAGTTTGGCGTGGAAAAAGCATTGATTTTTTATTTTTTCCATAACCACTAATGCCTCAAGGGATGCACTTTCCTCCACAAAACTATTGGGAGCAGATTAACATCTCCCAGGAGAATTAAGTTCCAACATGGGACAACTAAGGGTGGAGCACCAAGAGCATTCCATCCTCCTCCATGAAATTAGAGAAGATTAAAGAGCTATGAGGGAGGAGCAACAAAGGCAAGGAAGAGACATAGAGGAGCTCATGAGAACTATTGGTTCTTCAAAAGGAAGAAGACGCCACCCTCACTAAGGTGGACCCGTTCCTTAATCTCCTTGTCTATTTATTTTTTCTATTTTCATTTTCTATGCTTTATTTATGTTTGTGTCTTCATTACATGATCATTAGTATCTAGTGTCTATGTCTTAAAGCTATGAATGTCCTATGAATCCATCACCTTTCTTAAATGAAAAATGTTTTAATCATAAAAGAACAAGAAGTACATGATTTCGAATTCATCCTTGAAATTAGTTTAATTATTCTGATGTGGTGACAATACTTTTTGTTTTCTGAATGAATTCTTGAACAGTGCATATGTCTTTTGAATTTGTTATTTATGAATGTCAAAATTGTTGGCTCTTGAAAGAATGATGAAAAAGAGAAATGTTGTTGATAATCTGAAAAATCATAAAATTGATTCTTGAAGCAAGAAAAAGCAGTGAATACAAAAGCTTGCGAAAAAAAAAAGAAAAGAAAAATGGTGAAAAAAAAAGAAAAAGAAAAAGCAAGCAGAAAAAACCAAAAGCTCTTTAAACCAAAAAGGCAAGAGCAAAAAGCCAATAGCCCTTAAAACCAAAAGGCAAGGGTAATAAAAAGGATCCAAGGCTTTGAGCATCAGTGGATAGGAAGGCCCAAAAAGAATAAAATCCTGGCCTAAGCGGCTAAACCAAGCTGTCCCTAGCCATGTGCTTGTGGCGTGAAGGTGTCAAGTGAAAACTTGAGACTGAGCGGTTAAAGTCGAGGTCCAAAGCAAAAAGAAGAGTGTGCTTAAGAACCCTGGATACCTCTAATTGGGGACTCTAGCAAAGCTGAGTCACAATCTGAAAAAGTTCACCCAGTTATGTGTGTTTGGCATTTATGTATCCGGTGGTAATACTGGAA
Source organism: Arachis hypogaea (assembly GCF_003086295.3). Lineage (NCBI taxonomy): Eukaryota > Viridiplantae > Streptophyta > Magnoliopsida > Fabales > Fabaceae > Arachis > Arachis hypogaea. The sequence goes on along the minus strand of NC_092054.1, from coordinate 108,014,938 downwards.
AACAAAGTGCTTAGGGCCACGGACAAGAATCATAAAGTAGCTGTGTTCAACAATCAACATACTGAACTAGGAGAATCAATAACACTATCTGAATTCTGAGTTCCTATAGATGCCAATCATTCTGAACTTCAAGGGATAAAGTGAGATGCCAAAACTGTTCAGAGGCAAAAAGCTACTATTCCCGCTCATCTAATTGGAGCTAAGTTTCATTGATATTTTGGAATTTATAGTATATTCTCTTCTTTTTATCCTATTTGATTTTTAGTTGCTTGGGGACAAGCAACAATTTAAGTTTAGTGTTGTGATGAGCGGATAATTTATACACTTTTTGGCATTGTTTTTAGGTAGTCTTTAGTATGATTTAGTTAGTTTTTACTATATTTTTATTAGTTTTTATGAAAAAATCACATTTCTAGACTTTACTATGAGTTTGTGTGTTTTTCTGTGATTTCAGGTATTCTCTGGCTGAAATTGAGGGATCTGAGCAAAAATCTGATTCAGGCTGAAAAAAGACTGCTGATGTTGTTGGATTCTGACCTCCTGACACTCAAAATGAATTTTTTGGAGCTACAGGAGTCCAATTGGCACACTCTCAATTGCGTTGGAAAGTAGACATCTAGGGATTTCCAGAAATATATAATAGTCCATACTTTGCCCAAAGATAAATGATGTAAACTGGCGTTTAACGCCAGTTCCATGTTCCATTCTGGCGTTAAACGCCAGAAACAGGTTACAAGTTGGAGTTAAACGCCCAAAACAGGTAACAACCTGCCGTTTAACTCCAGAAACAGCCTAGGCACGTGTAAAGCTCATGTCTCAGTCCCAGCACACACCAAGTGGGCCCCAGAAGTGGATTTCTGCACTATCTATCATAGTTTACTCATTTTCTGTAAACCTAGGTTACTAGTTTAGTATTTAAACAACTTTTAGAGATTTATTTTGTACCTCATGACATTTTACACATTTCATATTGTATTTTTGATGGCATGAGTCTCTAAACTCCATGGTTGGGGGTGAGGAGCTCTGCTGTGTCTCGATGAATTAATGCAATTACTTCTGTTTTCTATTCAATCACGCTTGTTTCTATTCTAAGATACTCGCTTGTACTGAACCGTGATGAATGTGATGATCCGTGACACTCATCATCATTCTCAACCTATGAATACGTGTCTGACAACCACTTCCGTTCTACCTTAGATTGAGTGTGTATCTCTTAGCCTCTTGGTTCATGATCAGAGTCTTCGTGGTATAGGCTAGGATTACTGGCGGCCATTTCTGAGATCTGGAAAGTCTAAACCTTGTCTGTGGTATTTCGAGTAGGATCTGGGAAGGGATGACTATGATGAGCTTCAAACTCACAAGTGCTGGGCGTAGTGACAGACGCAAAAGGATCAATGGATCCTATTCCAACATGAGTGAGAACCGACAGATGATTAGCCGTGCGGTGACAGCACATTTGGACCATTTTCATTGAGAGGACGGATGGTAGCCACTAACAACGGTGATCCACCAACATATAGCTTGCCATGGAAGGAGACCTGCGTGCGTGAAGAAGAAGACAGTAGGAAAGCAGAGATTCAGAAGACAGAGCATCTCCAAAACCTCAATCTGTTCTCCATTACTGCATAACAAGTACTATTGAATTTATGCTTTTTACTCTTCATAAATATAATCACTCTTATCATTGATTTCCCGACTAAGAATTACAAAATAACCATAGCTTGCTTCAAGCCGACAATCTCCGTGGGATCGACCCTTACTCACGTAAGGTATTACTTGGGCGACCCAGTGCACTTGCTGGTTAGTGGTACGAGTTGTGAAAAGTGTAATTTACAATTCGTGCACCATATACACAAACAAGTATGATGCCTATTGATGAGCAGATAATTAATACGCTTTTTGGCATTGTTTGTAGGTAGTTTTTAATATGTTTTAGTCACTTTTTATTATATTTTTATTAGTTTTTAAATAAAAATTACATTTTTGGACTTTACTATGAGTTTGTGTATTTTTCTGTAGTTTCAGTTATTTTCTGGCTGAAATTGAGGGAGCTGAGCAAAAATCTAATTCAGGCTGAAAAAGGACTGTTGATGCTGTTGGATTCTGACCTCCCTGCACTCGGAATAGATTTTTTAGAGCTACAAAATTCCAATTGGCGCGCTCTCAATTTCGTTGGAAAGTAGACATCCAGGGCTTTCCAGAAATATATAATAGTTCATACTTTGCTCAAAGATAGATGACGTAAACTGGCGTTCAACGCCAGTTCCATGTTGCATTTTGGCGTTAAATACCAGAAACAGGTTACAAGTTGGAGTTAAACGCCAGAAACAGGTTACAACCTGCCATTTAACTCTAGAAACAGTCTAGGAACGTGTAAATCTCAAGTCTCAGCCCCAGCACACACCAAGTGGGCCCCAGAAGTGGATCTCTGCACTATCTATCTTAGTTTACTCATTTTCTATAAACCTGGGTTACTTGTTTAGTATTTAAACAACTTTTAGAGATTTATTTTGCACCTCATGACATTTTAGATCTGAACTTTGTACTCTTTGAGGGCATGAGTCTCTAAACTCCATTGTTGGGGGTGAGGAGCTCTGCTGTGTCTCGATGAATTAATGCAATTATTTCTGTTTTCTATTCAAACACGCTTGTTTCTATCTAAGATGTTCATTCGCACTTCAAAGTGATGGATGTGATGATTCGTGACACTCATCACCATTCTCAACCTATGAACGCGTGCCTGACAACCACCTCCATTCTACCTTCGATTGAATGAGTATCTCTTGGATTCCTTAATCAGAATCTTCGTGGTATAAGCTAGAATCCATTGGCAGCATTCTTGAGAATCTGGAAAGTCTAAACCTTGTCTGTGGTATTCCAAGTAGGATTCAGGGATTGAATGACTGTGACGAGCTTCAAACTCACAAGGGTTGGGCGTAGTGACAGACGCAAAAGGATCAATGGATCCTATTCCAGCATGAGTGAGAACCGACAGATGATTAGCCGTGCAGTGACAGCGCACCTGGACCATTTTCACTGAGAGGACGGATGGTAGCCATTGACAACAGAGATCCACCAACACACAGCTTGTCATAGGAGGAACCTTGCGTGCATGAAGAAGAAAACAGGGGAAAAGCAGAGATTCAGAAGACAAAGCATCTCCAAAACTCCAACATATTCTTCATTACTGCATAACAAGTATTTAATTCATGCTCTTTTATTTTTCGCAATCCAAACTGATAATTATAATTGATATCCTGACTAAGAATTACAAGATAACCATAGATTGCTTCAAGCCAACAATCTCCGTGGGATTCGACCCTTACTCACATAAGGTATTACTTGGACGACCCAATGCACTTGCTGGTTAGTGGTACGAGTTGTGAAAAGTGTGATTTACAATTCGTGCACCATCTATCTATTCCTAGTGTAGGTAATGAGCTTATCCTTCAGTTTCTACCTGCTCTTGACGTAACCCAGCAACCTTTATCTGAGTTTGGCTTCCAGTGCCATAACTTTTGTAAACAACCTTTGTCTTACAGGTGCGACTCTCTTGAGCCGATGTATGCAAACATAACCTCTGTAAGTAACCTCTGTCTTATAGGTGTGGCTCTCTCTAGCCGATGTATGTACTGATAACCTCTGTAAGCAATTTCTGTCTTACAGGTGTGACCATCCCCTGGATTGGCTAATGTATCTCTGGAAAGCAACTTTCTCGGTGGAATCACCACCATATCTCTACTTGTTTTCAGTAGCAAATAATCACATTTCATCTGCTCTCATGTGCCAGATAGTCTTTTAGAGTCTTTTTATCTTTGGCCTTTGCTCTCTTGTAGCAGAGATTCTTTAGATTCTTTTAGTCTTTGCTGTCTGCTCTCTTGTGGCAAAGACCCCTTAATCATTTGCTTTTTTTTTCTTCATTCTTTTACTTTCTTGCTTTTAATATCTCAAATTATTTTCATACTCTTCTCTTGCATTTTTCTAAATGTCTTATGAAAGGAGAATCATAAGATTCTTAACTTAATTTTGTCATTCTAAAACTTTTAAGGATTATAACTGTTTTACCTCTATTTTTTTATTTAATAAAATTATATATTTACTAAAATGAATAATAATAAAATTAGTATAAGTATAATAATAATAATAAAAGAGTAGTAATATTAATATTTTATTTCGATATCAAAAACTAGTTTGTAAGGCTTTATTCATAGCTTTTTAGAAATTCCGCTTTAAATCTCAAGCTTTTAACTATTTTACTTTTTAGCTTAATATTTTATAAAATTACTAATTTAACTTCATATTTCTAGAAATAACCCCAAATTTTTATAAAATATCTGGTTTATCCCTAAAATTTTACTTTTTACTCAAAATACCGGTAAAACTTATATGATTACTATTTTTAACCCCGATCTTTTAACAAATTAAATTTCCATACTTAAAATAATTTTTGTATTGGTGACAACATCCTGTCTCAAAACCGAAATCTTTTAGTGTGACCTTTCAAAATATCTGCTTGATTTTTAATTTGTTTTCGAGCTTTATGGGTACCGATTTTTTACAGCTTTTAATTTAATCTTTCAACACCAAACCACATCAAATTTATCAATGTTCCAAACTTAAAATAGCCCCAAAACACCCACAACAGATCATTTTTAGTAGCCTCATCAAAACCAAAACATAAAGCACTAAATCAACAAATTTTCATTGAAATGCAAATATAAAACCTTTCAATTTCAAGCCACAATCATCTAATCAACAATCTCACATCAAAAATGCATTTAATTATCACAAAATTAACAAACCCTACCTTTGTATGACTGTGATAGAAAGCCGAACTGTCAGTTAAGAATTTCCTTAATGAGAATTGTGTTGTGAGTATAGCCCCAACCGACAATCACGGCCCACGATCAAATTTTAAATAAAGAGTGTCACAAACAAATCAATTAACTGGGAGTTTTAAATCCCGAGTCATCTTCCCTCAGACTAGCAATTAGATGCGCACACTTTTGGTTGTGAAATGGAGATTTCAAGCATAGAACGAAAGTTAAAGAAATAAAAAATTAAATGATTAAAATTAACAATCAAGCAAGAAAATAAAGTAAATAAGCAAGAATATAAACAACAACCAAGCTAGCATTAGATCAAGAGACAATTAATGCAAATTGAAGAAGATTGATGCAACAAATATGATTAATTCGAAATCTTTGAAGGACCAATTTGATTGAAAAAATCTTTTAGGGATGAATTTGAAGAATGTCTTATCTTTCAGGGACTAATTTGATTATTAACCCTACTTACTAATTAACTTAGTAAAAAGCTGGCGTTAGTGAAAACAAGAGCAACTAACAACCCAAAATTACCACTAAATATCGGACATTGTGACCCTAGTATTTTCCAAGCCAAGGAGTGAAAATCTACTCGAAATTCATAATTGACATTTTCATAAATACTTGGTGGGCATAAAAGCAAAACTTGACAAATTGCAAAAGATAATGAAAACTATATCCAATCTACGAACAAAATCAATAATAGAAACTCAATCAACTTATATAAATCATAAAACTTCAAATTCATCAACAAAAGACTCAAGAAATCAAAAGTAGACAAACTAACAAAATAACTTCTATTATAAAAAAGTGAGAGTAAATATAGTGTAGTTAAAGAGAGAAGAAAAGATTACTTACAATAGGATCAAGCTATAATCCAATACCAAAATTGTAAATGAACCATTCTACTATAAACCCTAACTAAGATCCTAAGAGAGAATTTCTCAAACTAACCTAAACTTACTCCTACTACTAATAATGTTGTCTATGTGTATGTAATAATGTCCTCCTTTGTTATGGAATGTTGCTCTTTTGATATAGCCTCCAATTCAGCCTCAGATATTCCAAAATTGGGCCAAAAGGCCCCCAAAATCACGAGCCATGTGAATTTTTAATGAAGCCACGCATCAGGACATGTGCGTACGCACATTAGCTGATTCTTCACTTGTGCGTATGCACAGAAAGGTGTGCGTACACACACTGGAGTGTGTTCTTCCGTTTTGTTTTTTTCATGAAATCTCCTATTTTGCATGCTTCCTTCCACTTCTACCTAGCCATCCTTACCTATTGGATCTGAAATCACTCAACCAAACATATCAAGGTATCGATTAGAATAAATGTGGAATTAAATTGATTAATTTAAGCACAAAAAATATGTTTTCACAATTAGGTACAATTTAGAGAGAGATATCAAAAGTATGCTATTCAAGTGAATAAATGTGAGTTTATATGATGAAATCCACTCAATTTAAATCTAAATTTATCATCAAATATGGATTCATCAATTCTTCCACACTTAAATAATATCATATCCTCATGCTAATCACAATCAAGGAGAAGGATCAAAGGGCAAACAACTTATTGAATGAAGCTATTTCTATATGCATACAAGTATACTAATGGATATCTATTTCTATCTATACTACTATTGACTTGGCAAAACAAACAAATAAATTTCCAAGCAAGAATATAGAGATATAGGGCAAAACAAAGAAATATTGCAATGTAATCACAATCCAATGAATTGATTATAGTTCTCAAAAGAAATGAAGCAACTTGCAAGATAACATAGAATAAGAGGTGGAGACATAGAATTGAGCAATTGAACCCTTCACCGGATGTGTATACACTCTAATCATTCAGTGTTTAGGGTTTAAATCACTCAAGTCTCCTCTATTCATGCTTTCTAGGATTTGCTCTTCATTTAACAATCAACAAGTACTTAATGCATGTATGTAAATATCATGAGGACTTCTTAGGGTTGTAATGGGGTTAGAGTTAAGGTAGGATGAATATGATTAAGTGGACTAATAAATTGAATTTTTGATTAGCTTAAGTATCCCACCTAACCTATATCCACCTAATCACTAAAATACATTCTAACTACCCATTACTCTCTTTTTACACAAATTCATGAATTGGTTCTCATTCAAATCACCTATGCATTCCTTATTCATTTTTCTTTTCTTTGGGGTAACCTTTGTCCCGTTTTTGTCATTTCATTTTTTTCTTTTCTATTTCTTTTTTTTTCTATGACAAATGAATATGGTTAAAGCAAATTGACACATGAATGTGCACCTATTTTCCAAAATTTTCAATGAATACTTAAAATAAAATTTTATTCTCTCTACCAATATTTTTCAAAATTTTTTCCATACTTAAATGACATACACACCTCAGTCTAAACTAATCAAAGATGTAATTCAAGGTTATTCATGGTTTTTTGCTTAGGGTTAGTGATGTGGTAATAATTAGAACAAAAGGAAATTTAAAAGCTCAAAAATAGTTTACAATGGTAGATATAAGGGTATGGCTATATGGGTTAGTAAGCTTTAATTCAAAAAATGACTTCTATCATGCTAAATGCGGGTTAATAGTCAAATTAGTCCCCGAAAGATAAGACATTCTTTAAATTCATCCCTGAAAGATTTTTTCAATCAAATTGATCCTTCAAAGATTGCGAATTAATCATATTTGTCCTCCAGTCATAATTTTCTTCAAAGATTGATATTGTAAAACGTGAATTGATAACATATATACTACCTGATATGTCTAATTGGATATTGACCAAATATATTTATGAAAGTTTATTAATTTAGTCATTTTCTCCAATTACAATAATCCTATTTCTAATATGACCTAGTGACTAAATTGATAGATTTTCGTAAACATATTTAGTCAACGTCTAATTGAACATGTTATGTGTCATGTATGCTATTAGTTAACATTTCACATCATCAATCGTTGACAAAAATTGTAAGTAGAGTAACTGAAGGACAGATATGATTAATTTGTAATCTTTGAAGGACCAATTTAATTGAAAAAAATCTTTTACGGATGAATTTGAAGAATGGCTTATCTTTCAAGGACTAATTTAACTATTAATCCCTACTAAATACATTTAAAAAATCAAATATCAGAAATAAAGAATTAAGCAAATTTAAGATCACAATCATAGAAGGAGCATAGTACACAATGAATAAAGATTATGGTTGAAATATGCAACCACACATTATAAGCCCAACAACTCACAAGGTTGTTTGTTCTATTTCTCTTCTATGTTCCACAAAATAATTCAAGCAAGTTTAAAAAATTTTTCTGAATCAAAATAATGGAATGCCCTAAAAGAAAATTTTTTCCTGAAAATTTTTGTTGTTTTTGCCAAGCTGATTCCCTATGTATGTATGTATGATGTGTTGGATGCAATTCAAAATTCCTAGCACTTTTTCTAATTTTCACTATCTAAAAATCATCATGAACAATTAGGACAAAATGAACTAAGTGCTATACTATTCACAACATCCAATTACAACTACTATCTATAGCATATATACCAACAAAAAATGAATTGCAATACTAGCAAAGAAAATAGAAATAGACTAAGATATATACAACCAAGCAAAATAAGAGTGTGCAGTGCAAAAGTCAAAAGTACTAGCAAATATCCATAAAACATAATAACAAGAGAACAAAATAGAGTGCAAAGTATTTGGAAACAAAAACTTACACCCCAAAAGTCGCGAATCCTCTCTCACACTTAAGCGTTGCACGGTCCTCCGTGCTTAGATGAGAATCTGGGGAGGGGGGAGCTCTAAGCATCGCTATCTCCAGCTGGTGGATGCGGGGGCTCTGGCTGGTGGTACACCACCATGTCCAAAGTCAGCTCAATGTATGCATCCTCAGCGTCCTCCTCCTCCACTGCCGGATCGGGTGAATCCATAGGGGCTAGGCCAGGGTCTCTTCCCTCAAGCTTCGCTGTCAACCACTGGAAATGCCTTGCATTGTGGTGTTTATTGCGGCAGACTTCCTGTATGAGGTCCTAGACCAAACGATAAAGAGGTCGGCTGGAAAATGTAGGTGTTGAAGATGGTGGTGGTGTAGATGATGATGCTGGCTCTGATGTCTTCCTCTTCTTGGTTGTCTTCTTGGCCGACTCATCTCATTCCCCAAATGGAAGAAATCTCTGACTGTTGTGGCAAATCTCATAACAAGTGATGGGAAGGAAATGTAGAACTTTTGTTTTTGATTTACCTTCCACATTGACTCACGAATCAAAGGCAAGATAGCTATCTTCTCACCCTCCAGAATAGCCCAAATAAGAACAACTCAGACACGGATGTGGGTGGCATGAGTGCTAGGCAACAGATAATCAACCACTATCTACTGCCATATTCGTGCCTCGGGAGTGAGGTCGAAGCATGCAATGCTGATGGGGGCAACTTTTTCACCCGCACTATACTCCCAACGAGCCTCTAGACAGCCAATCTTCTTCAAAATCAGATCTAAAGCGATCTTACCCTTAATCACATCCGCCTTTAATTTTGGATAGGCATCTCGGCTGGGCAGGATGTGAAAGATTTGCAGAAGATCTTTAAACGCCTGAGTTGAGGTATCTAATTATTGTCCTCTAAGGAACACTATTTTTGCTTCCCAACTTAGGAGATTTCCATAAAATTCCCGCACAATGGACTCATTAATTTCCACCGAATCAAGTTCAATGAAGTTCCACTGGTAGTAGGCAATCCGGTCATGGATAGCAGTCGCATATTTTTTCGGTATATTGAGCTTTTGCTCCCAATGTATGGCCCTTTTCTCAAGCTTCCCGTACTGAATGACGGCCTTTTTATTGGCAAAAGTGTCAGGCTTATCGCTTTGGCGATCTGAAGGACAAAGAAGAGTGCCTCAAGGAGCCAAGGATGATGTAGCTGGCTCTTTGCCTTTGCGGCGCATCCTGAGAAAGAGGAAAAGAATAAAATGACAAGAAAGTAAATGACGGGAATGTAAATAACTAGAAATTAAATTGCAGGAATGTAAATGACTAGAAAGTAAATGACAAGAATTAAGAATGAAAAGAACATTGGGATCAAGAAATGTTGTATTCTCAAGATCAATAGCCTTCATCTGCTCTCCAATCATACAATCGTTGATCTTTTGACAAACCATAATTAATTAAATTCCAATTTCTTGGTAATTCAATCTCTTAACTTGATCAATTGCCAATTCCTTGATCTAATTGCTCATGAAATGAGATGAAGCATATTCTCTTATTTATTACCACACAATTTCATGAATCTAGATATTGGTTGATTATATGCCACATATCAAAGCTAAATCTAAAATAACAAGAATTGGGAGAAAGATCTTTAAGCTCAATTCCAATAATCCCTTTCCCAAGTTCTTATAGAATCAAATCAGATTCATATTCTTTTGCAAGATATTTGAATCCTTAAAATGAAGAACGAAGATTCTTTCTAAAGAAACAATGAAAGAGAAATGGAAGATGAAGAATCAAACATATTAATTAATTGAATTGCAACAAAGCTCTTTTTCTCAATGAAGAAAATTAGAAACTCATAACTAAAGAATTACAAATTGGGTATAAAAGGAAATAGAAGAGAGGGAGAAAGTGAGAAGAGAGAAAGAGAGTCCGAGGACTCCCTCCCCAATGGTGTGTGTTATTGTGACTCCTTTTTTCCCTATTTACCCTATTTACAAGCAAATTCAAATTCAAGTCAAATTACATAAAATTCAAAACTAAATTGTGATTGATTTCATGGGCTTAATCCACTTTGGAAGCTTGGAGAATTGAATAATGAATGTGGAAATTGGAGCACTGGAGGTTGGGCTAAGGATGAGCCATGGAGTAGAATGCAAACCAGGTTGGATGGTACACTTTTTCTTTCAATAACAATCCAAATTTGGCCTCTGTTTACTTCGTCATGCCATGCCAAATGAGGGATGTAAGACGCCTACAACTGTGCTTCAATTTCTTGGCCCAAAATATGCCTTGTATTGCTTTAGCTTGGGACGCTACAAAACTGATATGGGATATGAAACGGAGGTCATGGGTACGCATGGGTTATGCGTACACATGATGTTGCCTCACTAGTTACACGTACATTTGTTTGTGGCGTGCTTTGGTCGCATGAGGAAGATGTGTGAGACTCATGCCAGTGATGACTTGTCATCTTATGCATGTTTTCTATGCTTTTTCATGCAAGAAATTGATGATTAGTGGTTAAATATTGAATGCTTTTGTGCTTAAATGGTATATTTCTTTGATCTTTTGATTTTATAAACTTTGTAGGAAATAAGAAGAAAAAAAAGCAAAAAAAACACAAAATAAGCTCAAAAGGAGAAAAGAGAAATTTTGGGGCACATTTTGGAGTTTGGGCACACTTTGGAGCCTTAGGCCACGCTTTTAAAAGCGTGGCCCATAGGGGTGGCAATGGTTAGGGTAGGGTAGGGTTTGGATCCAACCCTAACCCTACCCGCGGGTTGAGAATATCCCAACCCTAACCCTACCCGCTCTTAACCCGCGGGTATCCGACCCTACTCGCGGGTTACAAAAAATATACAACATTATTATATAACTTGATGATAATTTAAAATAGAACTAATTTTTATGTAAAAAAAAATATTAAATTATGAATTAATCATTTTCTTTTAGTGGTTAAGGATCTTTTGCATTTAGTGAGAGGTCTTTGATTCAACATCTACTTAAAACATATTTTTATATAAGTATATAACATAAACATATATAGAGTGCGGGTTGGTCGGGTAGGGTTGAGGCTCAACCCGCACCCTACCCGACCTGTACGAGAACCCTACCCGCACCCTACCCTACCCGCTGCGGATCGGATTGGCAACCCTACCCGATCGGGTGGGGTCGGGTTGGGTACCCTCGGGTAGGGTACATATTGCCACCGCTAGTGGCCCATGACAAAATCAAGGAAGCGTGCTCTATTTTCACAATCAGCACTCATTTGCAAAGAGAGCGCTAAGTTAACTAAAGGAGCGTTTTTGGGCAAATCCAAATTTGGGATTGGAGTTTTGACACTGACGCGCACACGTACACGATGTGCACGCGTCGAAACTGCAAATCCGGAAGATCACGCGTACGCGTGGGTGTGACTTACTTGAAGAAGAACACGCAAGCATGGGATGAGCATCAGCGTGGTACAACGTTGTCAAAGCGAGTGCTACGTTCACAAAGTGAACACTGATATATACGCACACGCGTGTAGCAAGCGTACGCGTCACAAGCTCAAAATCTGAAGTGGGTGAAATGAGGGAAAAATGATTCCACACAAACTCGCCGGCAAGTGTACCGGGTCGCATCAAGTAGTAATAACTCACAAGAATGAGGTTGATCCCACAGGGATTGATGGATCAAGCAACTTTAGTATGGTGATTAGTTTAGTCAAGCTAACGTGGTGAAGTGGGTGAAATTTAACTAACAGAAGGTAAATTGCAGTGAATGTAAAGTGCAGAATGTAAATCAGCAGAAGCTTAAAGAGCAAGAAAAACAAATTGCATCAAATGTAAAGGGAATTAGGTGCAGAAAAATTAAAAAAAGCAGTAGATCAAGCAATCGAAATGAACTTGAGAATAAGTGACAGGAAATTTAAATTGCAGGAAAAATTAAATCAGGCTGAATCATGAACAGAATTGTAAAGTTGCAGAGAAATAAAAGTGCAGGAAATTGAGATTTGCTATGAAAGTAAACTGAATTCAATATAACTGAAATGTAGAGAGTGCAGAAAAATAAAAGTGTATCAAAGATAGCATTCTATTCTACTCCTACTCCTACTCCTACTACTGCCTACTACTAATGCAGCCTACTCCAGCGCTTTTCTTTTACAGAACTAACTGAGCCTTTTTATAGGCATTCCTAAATTACAAATGAAATTGAAATTGAAAACAAATTACAATTAAATAAAAATCCTATTCTAGATGCTCCTTGTGGCCTTGATTGAGTGATCTGAGTGGGCTTGCATGCTTGAAGTACAAGTGGGCTTGAAATCGAATTAATTTGAGCCAAAATTCACTTCCAGGAGAGCGTAGCGTTAAAATAGAGAACGGAGCGCTTTTATACCCACGCGTACACGTCACCTACGTGTACGCGTGAACTTCAAATTTTTATCTTGTGATGCGTACGCGTGCTACACGCGTGTGCGTCTATATCAGCGTTCACTTTGTGAACGTAGCGCTCGCTTTGACAACGCTGTACCACGCTGACGCTCAGCCCACGCTTGCGCGTGCTTCTTCAGGTAAGTCACACCCACGCGTACGCGTCATGCACGCGTACGCGTGATCATCCAAATTTGCAGTTTCGACGCGTGCGCGTCGTGTACGCGTGCGCGTCAGTGTCAAAATTCCAATCCCAAATTTGGATTTGCCCGAAAACTCTCCTTTAGTTAACTTAGCGTTCTCTTTGCAAATGAGCGCTGATTGTGAAAATAGAGCACGCTTCCTTGATTTTGTCATGGGCCACGCTTTTAAAAGCATGGCCGAAGGCTCCAAAGTGTGCCCAAACTCCAAAATGTGCCCCAAAATTTCTCTTTTCTCCTTTTGAGCTTATTTTGTGCTTTTTTTGCTTCTTTTTCTTCTTAATTCCTACAAAGTTTATAAAATCAAAAGATCAAAGAAATATACTATTTAAGCACAAAAGCATTCAATATTTAAGCACTAATCATCAATTTCTTGTATGAAAAATCATAGAAAACATGCACAAGATGATATGTCATCAGCCAGCTATAGAGTATTATATGTCGTTGGAAATCTCTTGAAGTTAGCTTTCTAACCTCACTAGAAGCAAGTCATTTGGACATTTCTAACCACTTTCTCCGCGTTTTACGTGAACTGGGATTCATTGGTACACATGAGGGATGTGTATGCATGATTTTTCATCTGGCACCAATCGTGTGTACGCATAAGGAATGTGTATGCATAACATCCCTTTTTACTCCTTTTAGTTCTTGGCTTAGAGTGATGATTTACACCCTCAGATTCAGTATTCACTATAGACTATTATATATCGGTGGAAAACTCTAGATGTTTACTTTCTAATGGAACTAGAATCACCTCATTTGAAGCTTTGTATCTCAAGTTATTTATGTTGGAGTATGATGAGGTCAGGGTTGCAAATTCTTTTTGAACTTCTCTTGGGCTTGTTTCCAACTTTTGCTACCTTCCTTGCTTCTCCAAAGGCCTCTTTGATTGTCCATCTCCTACTTTGTTCTTGCCTAATATCTTTCAATGATTTCCTACACTTGAAAGCACAAAGCAAATCCAAAAAGCATTGATCAAAGCACCAAAAAATCTCAATAAAAGAAAGAAAAATCTCTAACTTAGTTCAATGAAAGAAACTCTAAGGAACATAGATTAAAAACATGAAAATCCTACTAAAAACGATAGATCACTTCCTTTATTTAAAGAAATAACAACTAAAAACTACTAAAGATGCGCATGCATCACCAGGTCCTCGAAGATATAGGGGTGATCTAACTCATAGAATAAGATCCCTGTCTCCATCTGAAGGGAATGGTAAAGGGGTAAGAACTGGAAAGTCTTTAGCATGGTCGGGATACTTAGTTAAGTTTGTTTTAATACTATACCCAGTCAACAATAACAACTAATAAGCACAACGAAGTATAATAACTAAAGAACATAGAAAATCAAGCACATCACATAGACAATCACAGAAAACAAAGTTCACAGAAAGTATGCGTAATCAATTATGATGCATGTCTATTCCTAGTGGAGATAATGAGCTCATCTGTCAGTTTCTACTTGTTCCCTGTAAACCCCTGTCGGTTAATTATTTGAAAAGAGACAGGATGAGTGAAATTTGAGAGAGTTGAAAAAAGACAGGTTGAGAGAAACTTTTGATTTGATGAAAAGAGAGAGGTTGAATGAAAACCAGAGATGGATGAGTAATGGTTAGTTTAGGCCTAGCATACTTTACCCTATTTCAGACTAGTATAATTCTAGGCTTGGATCTTCTGTCTATTGAAGTTTTAGGATTGCCTAGAGGGTTTGTGTAGTCTTTATATCATCTCTATTTGGAATTTTTACCCTATTGGAAACCGAAAGGGTTCTCACCCTTTTTGGGAATTTCTGCTTTTCAGATACAGGATGCGACACACCTCGCTGAGCATACTGGATTGCTTTCTTGGTAGCGAAGATTCATTTTGGGGGCTTCATTTTGTATTTAGCATATGTATATTTTCATTCTCCACTTTTGCATTATTATCTTGTATATCCCTCTTAGATGTTGATTTGGAAAAAATAGGACTTTACTTTTGTTATATTTGTAGCCGGCCTTTGCTTCGCAGGTCGAGACTAGAGCTTGTTATACAACTCTGTTTGGAATTCCATATTTATATATATGTCTCTTTGGTTTTCTGTATAAGCTTTCTACTTAACACGTTTCGAGAGCGACGAGATTTCGGTTTGGTTTTCTTGCTTGCACCTTTCTTTCAAGGCTCATATATATATATATATATATATATTATCCTTGCTATATTTTTCTTTTAGAGGTCGTAGCGCCTCACCACCTTTGTTTTACGACCTAGGCATAAAAGTCTCTGTGGTAGCGTGTTACACTCCCGACACTATCTGGTACTAGTCTCGGACATGGCTTTCCAGTTGGCGTTAACCTCTTTAAGCAACCTCACCTTACAGATGTGGCTCTACCTAACCACTGAATGATGAACGTAACCTCTGTAAGCAATCTTGCCTTACAGGACACCACTTTATAGGTGCGACCATCACTATATATAGAATGGTTGTTGTATCTCTGAAAAGTAACTTTCTCAGTAGAATTACCAGCATATCTCTGCTCGCTTTCAGCAGCAAATAGTCAACCCAACTCGTATTCAACTTCAAACATTTATTTCTTCCAATGTCCTTTCTATTCTCTTTATTTTATTTTCTTTCTTTATTTTCTTTAGCCTTTTACTTTATAAATCTCAAAATATCAAATCATATTCGTACTATTCTCTTGCCTTTTTCTAAATGTCTTATGAAAAGAGAATTATAAAACTCTTAATATAACTGTGTTTCTAATATTTTTAGAAAGCCTTATTATATTACTTCTCTTTCTTGTTTAATAACAATATTAGTTTTACTATACATAAATAAATAAAAATGTCTACTAATTAAATTGGTATCAGTAAAATAATATTAAGGGAGTATTAATATTTAATATTTCTATTTTGATATACGAAAAACTAGTTTTATTAAAGCTTTATTCCTACACTTTTAGAAATTATACTTTAAATCTCAAGCTTTTAAGTATTTTATTTTTGATCCGATATTTTTTAGAAAATTTGCCAACTAACTCTCCATAGAATATTTATAAAAGTAACCCAAAATTTTATTAAATACCCGTTCACCTCTAAACGCTTATTTTTACTCAAAATACCCCCAAACTTATTTATTTATAAAATTAGCCTCATTTTTTATTAAAATATAATTTTATTCTCAAAATAATAATATTATGTTGGTGACAAACACAGCTCTTAGAAACCAAAAATCCTTTCTTGTATTGTGTGAAAAAATATATATGATTTTTAATTTGTTTTCGAACTTTACGGTTACTGATTTTCACATTTTTTCAGTTAATCTCTCAGCCATCAAATCTCATCAATAATTCTCATTCACAACAACTCCAAATTCATCAAAATACCCCCAACTGGGTGTTCCTTATGGCCGAACCAACAATCACAAGCAACAACAATAATTCAACAAAATTTTAACATAAACTTAATCAAACTCAACCAATAATCAATAAAACCAACAATCACTTATCACATTAACATTTAATCGTTGCAAAATTGCCATACCTTACCTCTAGCTTGTTGTCCTCGTAACTGAAGTACCAGAGAAACTTTTCGATCTGGAAATCTGAGAAGAAAATGTCAAAGATCGGCTATAATCGGTTTAGATTTTTTATTCAAGATATCAAGGTTGGAAGATACGAACACTATAATCGGTTTAGATTTTTTATTCAAGAAAACAAGGTTGGAAGATGGATATTCATGGTGATTTCTCTCTTTTTCACTCTCAGTTCTTTCTTTTCTTTTTCCTAATGGTTCGGCTAAAATGAAATGAGAGGATGATAATTAATGGTGACAATGATGATTAAGTTGGTTTGGTGGCACATGCGGGAGGGGGCTGGGTATTGTAAGAATAAAAAACTTATTAACCGATTAATTAAATTAAAATAATAATTTAATTGTCTAAAATAGATTGAAAAATTTAAAAATCTTGATTTGAAAATTTAAAGGTGAGTTTTGGATTCAGCGGATTTTTTCAAGTGGGAAAATGTACTTTTCTACAAAAAATGCATAAAAAACGAGTACCGGTAATTTAGCTGGCAATACTGATGAGCAGATAATTTATACCCTTTTTGGCATTGTTTTTGTATAGTTTTTAGTGTGTTTTAGTTATTTTTTATTATATTTTTATTAGTTTTTATTCAAAAATCACATTTCTAAACTTTCCTATGAGTTTCTGTATTTTTCTGTAATTTCAGGTATTTTCTGATTGAAATTGAGGGATCTGAGCAAAAATATGATTCAGAGGCTGAACAAGGACTGCAGATGCTGTTGGATTCTGACCCTCCTGCAGTCGAACTGGATTTTCTTGAGCTACAGAAGTCCAATTGGCGCACTCTCAATTGCGTTGGAAAGTATACATCCTGGGATTTCTAGCAATATATAATAGTCTATACTTTTTCCGATATTTGATGGCCTAAACTAGCGTCCAAAGTCAGCCTAAAACCTTCTGGCGTAAAATGCCAGAACTGGCACCTTTTTCGGCGTTAAACGCCCAGAATAGGCATTTAACACTAACTTTAGGCATATGAACGTGAAAGCTTGAAAGCTCAGCCCAGGCACGCACTAAGTGGGTCCTGGAAGTGGAATTCTTCACTATCTGCACTTAGTTACGCATTTTCTGTAAACCTAAGTTACTAGTCTAGTATAAAAATTACTTTTAGAGATTCATTTTGTAATGGATGACATTTTTGCATTTCATATTGTACCTTTGACGGCATGAGTCCTTAAACTCCATAGGTGGGGGTGAGGAGCTCTGCTGTGTTTCAATGGATTAATGCAATTACTACTGTTTTCTATTCAATTACGCTTGATTCTATTCTAAGATACTCACTCGTACTTCAATATGGAGAATATGATGATCCGTGACACTCATCATTATCCTCAACCCTATGAACGCGTGCCTGACAACCACTCCGTTCTATCTGAGCTCAACATAGTCATTGGGCGACAGCTTGAGTGCGTATCTCTTGGGTTTCAAATCCATGGACCGAGTCCGGAGGTTAGAACCTTCGTGGTATAGGCTAGAATCATTGGCAGCATTCCTGGGATCCAGAAAGTCTAAACCTTGTCTGTGGTATTCCGAGTAGGATCTGGAAGGGGATGACTGTGACGAGCTTCAAACTCGCGAATATTGGGCGCAGTGACAGTGTGCAAAAGGATAATGGTCCTATTCCGACGCTAGTGAGAACCGACAGATGATTAGCTGTGCAGTGATAGCGCTTGGTATTTTTCATCTGAGAGGATTATACAGCCTGCTATGGAAGGAGGCCATGCGTGTTTGGAGAAGAAAACAGTAGAAAAGCAGAGATTCAGATGACAAAGCATCTCCGAAACCTCAGCCTGTTTCTCATTACTGAATCACAAGTACTGTTTATTTTATGTTATTTATTTTTCATAAATATAACCACTCTTATCATTAATCTCCTGACTAAGATTTACAAAATAACCATAGCTTGCTTCAAGCCAACAATCTCCGTGGGATCGACCCTTACTCACGTAAGGTATTACTTGGACGACCCAGTGCACTTGCTGGTTAGTTGTGTGAAGTTGTGAAAAGTGTAATCACAATTTCGGGCACCAAGTTTTTTGGCGCCGTTGCCGGGGATTGTTCGAGTTTGGACAACTGACGGTTTTTTTTGTTGCTTAGATTAGGAAAAATTTGTCTTTTTGGTTTAGAGTCACTAACATTGAGTCTTCTATTATTTTTTTGGTTAAAATTTTAAAATCCTTATTTTATTTTTCTAAACTATTTTCAAAAATTAAAAAAAAACTAATAACTTCATAATTTAGTCTTCTGTTTGAGTTTAGTTTTATATCTTAAGTTTGGTGTCAATTGCATTGATGGGTTGGAAACGAATTCCAACACCTAAAACTCACCGGCAAGTGTACCGGGTCGCATCAATTAGTAAAACTCACTTAGAGTGAGGTCAATCCCACTGGGATTGATGGATCAAGCAACTTTAGTGGGTGATTAGTTTAGTCAAGCTAACATTGATGTGAATTGAAGTGAAATTGAAGCAACAGAGAGTAAATTTGCAGGAATTATAAAATGCAGAAAGTAAATTGCATTGAAACTTAAAGAGCAAGAAATGTAAATTGCAGAAACTTAAATGACAAGAAATGTAAATTGCATCAAATGTAAAGGGGATTGGGTGTAGGAAATTTAAAGGAAAGCAATAAGCAGCACTTAGAGCAATTGCAGAATAATTAAATTGCATGAAAAGTAAAAGGGATTGGGTGCTGGGAATTAAAACTTCAACAAGAAAATGTAAAGTGCGATCAAGCAGAGAAGTAAAAGATGAAGTAAGTGCATCAGATTCAAACAGAAATGAAAAATTGCTTGAAGAACAAGACAAAAAGAAACTTAGCTCAATTGTAAAATCTAAAAGAGAATTTGAGGATCCAAGAAGAGCAATGAACTCAGGAAGCAAATCTGGATCTCAATTCTCCTTTTCTCAGTCAGAAAATATATTGCAGAAGAAAATGAGGTTTAAAAATGGCAGAGACGATTAAAACCCAATCCTTAGATCAATTGAGAGGAAGAGTGGAAGATGATTCTCAGAATTTGAATCAATGGAGCTCTTCAACCTCAATTCAAGATCCAAAATAGAAAAGCTAAAGTTGCAGAAGAAGAAGATTTAAAACAGCAAATGAAATTTGAATTATGCAGTAAAAGAACAAGAGAGAATTCAAGGTAAGAATTGAAACAGAATTCCTTCAATTCTCCAATTCAAGTTAAGATGTAAAAGTGAGCTCTCTACTACTACTCTCTATTGGAGCCATCCTTCCTTAACAAAGATGAAAATGATGCCTTATATAGGCTTTACAAAATGAAAATCAAAATGAAATTGAAATTAAAAACAAATTACAATTTAAATGAAATTCCTATTCTAACTTGTTCTTGTGCCTTTGAATGATGATGTGGGCTTTGCTTACTTTGGATTTGAAGAGAGATGGGTCCAGTTGGCCTTGGTTCAATTGGTGAAGAATTGAATCCAATTTGATTTTTAATTGAATTTTGGGCCATGGGTGCTACTCCCAGGGAACGGCTCAGTTGATTAAGTGAACTGAGCTCTCCATCTTGCACTTGGTGTGCCAAGTTGTGCGTGACAAGCTCCTTGGCATGCCAAAATGTGAAGAGTGTGGGGGAAAGTAGCGCTCAGTTGGGAAAGTAAACTGAGCTTCCCTTTTTTTCTTGTGTAGCGCCTTTGGCTTGAGTGTGAGGCCTTGAGTTCGAACCTTGGTGAAAGCATTGTGGAGTAAATTCTTTGTGAATTAGTGGAAGGTGGCGCCTTGCCTTGAGTGGAAGGCCTCAAGTTCGAATCCTTACTGAGCCATTTTGCTTATTTTTCTTGCAAGAAGTGTAGCGCTCCTTCCTTGCTTTCCTTGTGTCTCCCCCTTCGAATCTTGGTGAAGCCACTTTGGTCTATTTTTGCTTGTTTTTGGCCCTTAAAGATGCCTCTCACTTGTGCCTCAATTTTATGCCAAATATGGACTATCATATATTGTTGGAAAGCTCTGAATGTCAGCTTTCTAACGCAACTAGAAGCACATCAATTGGACGTCTGTAGCTTAAGTTATGGCTCTTTGAAAGAGGCATGGTCATGCTGTGAATGCCCAAGTTTAACTTAGCGAAAATTCTTCGCTTAGTGAACTGAGCTTTGTGAGTGCTGATTGTGAAGCTTCCTTGATTTGGTCATGGGCCACGCTTTTAAAAGCGTGGCCTAAGACTCCAAAGTGTGCTCCAACTTCAAAGTGTGCCCCAAAACTCTCTTTTTTTCTTTTTAGCTTATTTTGTGCTTTTTGCTTCTTTTTCTTCTTATTTCCTACAAAATTTATCAAATCAAAAGATCAAAGAAATGTAACATTTAAGCACAAAAGTATTCAATATTTAAGCACAAATCACCAATTTCTTATATGAAAAAGCATAGAAAAACATGACATGGTGACATGTCATCATGCATGATTTTATTTTTCTTTCAATTTTCGAATTATATGTTCTTAGTTCTTTATTGATCTTCAAATTGTTCTTGATAATTTTCCTTATTTGATCTTTAAAATTTCTTGTTTGGTGATTGTTGCTGTTTATCTTATACATTTTCGAATTATTAGTGTCCAAAATATAAAAATTTTTAAGTTTCGGGTCCTTTGTGTTTCTATTTTCTTAAAAATTTTTAAAATTTGTTCTTGGTGTTCATCTTGATCTTCAAAGTGTTCTTGGTGTTCATCTTGACATTCAAAGTTTTCGTGTTTGTTTTCTCTGTTTTGATCTAAAAATTCTAAGTTTGGTGTCATTTTATTGTTTTTCTCTTTCCTCATTAGATTCAAAATATCTTTTCTCTTTATTTTAATTGAATTTTCGATTTTTACTTTTAAAAATTCAGATTTTTATTTT
Source organism: Arachis hypogaea (assembly GCF_003086295.3). NCBI lineage: Eukaryota > Viridiplantae > Streptophyta > Magnoliopsida > Fabales > Fabaceae > Arachis > Arachis hypogaea. Next base: position 107,993,369 of record NC_092054.1, on the reverse strand, counting down.
AAATTTTTTTCTATCTTATCTTAGTTTTAAAATTTCAAAATTCAAAATCTTTTTCAAAAATCATATTCAAAGTTTTTCAAATCTTCTTAATTAATTAATTGTTTTAGTTTTTGAAATTTATATTTTATTTTCCAATTATTTTATTTTATCTTATTTTTTTATTTATTTGACTTTTTTTAATTAAATAAAATAAAAATAAAAACATATTTTATTTGCAATTCACATCAATTCCCTTTTCTCGATCATGGACCTAAGTGGAAATGAACAGTCTAGAAGGACTCTGGGGTCATATGCTAACCCCATTACTGCTGCATACGGGAGTAGTATCTGTATACGCCCCATCAGAGCAAGCAGTTTTGAGCTAAATCCTCAGCTCATTATCATGGTGCAGCAAAATTGCCAGTATTCTAGTCTTCCACAGCAAGAACCTACTGAGTTTCTGGCACAGTTCTTGCAAATTGCTGACACAGTACGTGATAAAGAAGTGGATCAAGATGTCTACAGATTATTACTGTTTCCATTTGCTGTAAAAGATCAAGCTAAGAGGTGGTTAAATAACCAACCCACAGCAAGCATAAGAACATGGAAACAGTTATCAGACAAATTCCTGAATCAATATTACCCTCCAAAGAGGATGACACAGCTAAGGCTGGACATCCAAGGCTTTAAATAAGAGGATGATGAATCCCTTTATAATGCCTGGGAGAGGTACAGAGGGATGCTGAGGAAATGCCCCTCTGAAATATTTTCAGAGTGGGTGCAGTTAGACATCTTTTACTATGGGCTTACAGAAAAAGCTCAAATTTCTCTAGATCACTCAGCTGGTGGATCTATACATATGAGAAGGATAATTGAAGAGGCTCAAGAGCTTATTGATACAGTTGCTAGAAATTAGCACCTGTACTTGAGTAGTGAGTCCTCCCTGAAAAAAGAGGCTAAAGCAGTATCCACTGAACTTAGTCCCCAAGAACAAGTTGCTGAACTCAATCAGCAATTGCTTACTATAATAAAACAGTTCGCAGAATTTAAAGAGATGTTCCAAGACACTAAAAATTCCAACCAAAATATGAAAGCACAATTGGATCAGACAAGACAGCAGCTATCTAAACAGATAACAGAAGAATGCCAATCTATTCAATTAAGGAGTGGAAAAATACTGAATGTATCAATCCAAGGTAGCAGGAAGCCAAGAAAGGAACAACTGACAAAGGATAACCAAACCACTGTCCAAAATCCCTCTGAGGACAGTAAGAGCCCAAAGAGGAATGACTCTAGAGTTCAAACGCCAGAAAAGGGTGAAAAAGTGGCGTTAAACGCCCAAGGGACAGCCAATTCTGGCGTCCAGATGCCAGAAAAGGGTGGCAATCTGGCGTTAAACGCCCATGCAGCCCCCAATTCTGGTGTTCAAATGCCACAAAGGGGTCAGACACTTACAAGTGCTGATAACAACCCCCTTAAGCAGGCCTCTCCAACCACTTCTGTAGGAAATAAACCTGCAGCAACCAAGGTTGAAGAATATAAAGCCAAGATGCATTATCCTTAGAAACTCCGCCAAGTGGAACAGGATAAACAATTTGCCCGCTTTGCAGACTACCTCAGGACTCTTGAAATAAAGATTTCGTTTGCAGAGGCACTTGAGCAAATACCCTCTTATGCTAAGTTCATGAAAGAGATCTTAAGCCATAAGAAGGATTGGAGAGAAACTGAAAAAGTTTTTCTCACTGAAGAATGCAGTGCAGTCATTCTGAAAAGCTTACCAGAGAAGCTTAAAGATCCTGGAAGTTTTATAATACCATGCACATTAGAGGATGCTTGTACCAAGATAGCTCTGTGTGACCTTGGGGCAAGTATCAACCTAATACCTGCATCCACTATCAAAAAGCTTGGTTTGACTGATGAAGTTAAACTAACCCGGATATGCCTCCAACTTGCTGATGGCTCCATCAAAATCCCATCAAGCATAATTGAGGACATGATTGTCAAGGTTGGACCATTTGCCTTTCCTACTGACTTTGTAGTGCTGGAAATGGAGGAGCACAAGAGTGCAACTCTCATTCTAGGAAGACCTTTCCTAGCAACTGGACCAACCCTCATTGGCGTCCAAAGAGGAGAGATAACTCTGAGAGTCAATGAGGATGAGTTTAAGTTGAATGCTGTCAAAGCTATGTAGCATCTAGACACACCAAAAGACTGCTTGAGCGCAGATGTTATTGACTCCTTAGTGGAAGAGGTCAATATGACTGAGAGTCTCGAATCAGAGCTAGAGGACATTTTTAAGGATGTTCAGCCTGATCTGGAGGAACCAGAGAGAACGGAAGAACCTCTAAAAACTTCTCATGAAGAGGAGAAGCCTCCTAAACCCGAGCTCAAACCACTACCACCATCCCTGAAATATGCATTTCTGAGAGAAAATGACACTTTTCCCGTGATCATAAGCTCTGCTTTAGAGCCACAGGAAGAGAACACACTAATTCAGGTGCTAAGGACACACAAGACAGCTCTTGGGTGATCCATAAGTGATCTTAAGGGCATTAGTCCAACCAGATGCATGCACAAGATCCTATTGGAGGATGATGCTAAGCCAGTGGTTCAACCACAGAGGTGGCTAAATCCTGCCATGAAGGAGGTAGTGCAGAAAGAGGTCACTAAGTTACTAGAGGCTGGGATTATTTATCCTATTTCTGATAGCCCCTGGGTGAGCACTGTCCATGTTGTCCCCAAGAAGGGAGGAATGACAGTGGTTCATAATGAAAAGAATGAACTGGTTCCTACAAGAACAGTTACAGGGTGGCGTATGTGTATTGACTACAGAAGGCTCAATACAGCCATCAGGAAGGATCATTTTCCTTTACCATTCATAGACCAGATGCTAGAGAGACTAGCAGGTCATGAATACTACTGCTTTTTGGATGGCTATTCAGGTTACAACCAAATTGCAGTAGATCCTCAAGACCAAGAGAAAATAGCATTCACATGTCCATCTAGAGTATTTGCCTACAAAAGGATGCCATTTGGTCTGTGCAATGCACCTGCAACCTTTCAGAGGTGCATGCTCTCTATATTCGCTGATATGGTAGAGAGGTTTATGGAAGTCTTCATGGATGACTTCTCAGTATTTGGAGACTCATTCAGCTCCTGCCTTGACCATCTAGCAATTGTTCTAAAAAGGTGCCAAGAGACTAATCTGGTTTTAAATTGGGAAAAATGTCACTTTATGGTGACTGAAGGAATTGTCCTTAGGCATAAAATTTTGAACAAGAGAATAGAGGTGGATCAAGCTAAGGTAGAGGTAATTGAAAAATTACCACCACCTGCCAATGTTAAGGCAATAAGAAGCTTTCTGGGGCATGCAGGATTCTATAGGAGGTTTATAAAGGATTTTTCAAAAATTGCAAAACCTCTGAGCAATCTGCTAGCTGCTAACACGCCATTTGTCTTTGACACGGAGTGTTTGCAGGCGTTTGAAACTCTGAAAGCTAAGCTGGTCACATCACCAGTCATTTCTGCACCAGACTGGACATTACCATTCGAACTAATGTGTGATGCCAGTGACCATGTCATTGGTGCAGTATTTGGACAGAAGCATAACAAGCTTCTGCATGTCATTTATTATGCTAGCCGTGTTTTAAATGATGCACAGAAGAATTACACAACCACAGAAAAGGAGTTACTTGCAGTAGTTTATGCCATTGACAAGTTCAGATCTTATTTAGTAGGATCAAAAGTGATTGTGTACACTGACCATGCTGCTCTAAAATATCTCCTCACAAAGCAGGATTCAAAATCCAGACTCATAAGATGGGTGTTGCTTCTGCAAGAGTTTGATATAGAAATAAGAGACAGAAAAGGGACAGATAACCAAGTAGCAGATCACCTGTCCAGAATAGAACCAGTAGCAGGAGCGTCCCTCCCTCCTACTGAGATCTCTGAAACCTTCCCAGATGAGCAACTCTTTGCCATTCAGGAAGTACCATAGTTTGCAGACATTGCAAACTATAAAGCTGTGAGATTCATACCCAAGGAGTATAGCAAGGTGCAAACGAAAAAATTGATTTCTGATGCAAAATACTACTTATGGGATGAACCATATCTCTTTAAGAGGTGTGTAGACGGAATGATCCGTAGATGTGTGCCTAGAGAAGAGGCACAGAAGATCCTATGGCATTGCCATGGATCACAATATGAGGACATTTCGGAGGTGAGCGAACAGCCACCAAAGTTCTCCAGTGTGGCTTCTACTGGCCTACTTTCTATAGAGACTCTCGAGAGTTTGTACGTAACTGTGATAGTTGCCAGAGAGCTAGTAATCTGCCTCACGGTTATACTATGCCTCAACAAGGGATCTTAGAGATTGAGTTGTTTGATGTATGGGTATTGATTTCAAGGGGCCTTTCCCACCATCATACTCAAACACTTATAGTTTGGTGGCAGTAGACTATGTATCTAAATGGGTAGAGGTAATTACAACACCCACTAATGATACTAAGACAGTGATGAAGTTCCTCCAAAAGCATATCTTCAGCAGGTTCGGTGTCCCCAGGATACGGATCAGTGATGGAGGCACTCATTTCTGCAATAAACAGCTTGACTCTACTCTGGTCCGATATGGAATTAACCATAAAGTAGCAACTCCATATCATCTACAGACAAATGGGCAGGCTGAAGTCTCAATTAGAGAACTAAAGCAAATCCTGGAGCGGACTGTAAATGCCCGTAGAAAGGATTGGGCAAGAGGTCTGGATGATGCTCTGTGGACATACAGAACAGCATTCAAGAGAAAATGCCTGTCATCTACCAGTGGAACTGGAGCACAAGGCCTACTGGGCAATCAGGTTCCTAAACCTTGATGCTAAGGTAGCTGGAGAGAAAAGATTACTCCATTTGAATGAGCTGGAAGAGTTCAGACTCAATGCTTTCGAAAATGCTAAAATTTATAAAGAGAAAGCAAAAAGATGGCATGACAAAAGGCTGTCTTCTAGAGTCATTAAGGCAGGACAAAAGGTCCTGCTGTTTAACTCTAGGCTCAGATTGTTCCCTGGAAAGTTGAAATCCCGGTGGAGGGGACCATATGTGATTACAAGTGTATCACCATATGGTTATGTAGAGCTTCAATATATTGATTCAGGCAAAAAGTTTAATGTTAATGGACAGAGAATTAAACATTCTCTTGAAGGCAATGTTGAGCAAGAATGCTCAAAGCTGAGACTAAATTAAAAGCTCAGTAAAGTCTAGCTAAAAACAGTAAAGAAGCGCTTACTGGGAGGCAACCCAGCCATTATTAGATGTTTATAACAATTATATAAGTTTATTTAATTTTGTTAATTATGTTTGTTAATGCTTATCAGTGAAAAAGTCAAGGAAATGAAGGTTCAAAACATAAAACAGAAGAATCACAGAGAGAAAGAGCTCACTGGCGTTAAAACGCCAGTAAAGAGGCAAATTGGGCGTTAAACGCCAGAATGGGCAGCATTTTGGGCGTTTAACGCCAGAAACAGCAGCATCCTGGGCGTTCAGAAAAATGCCCAGTGAGAAAGGATTTCTGGTGTTTAACGCCAGTCAGGGTATCTAGCTGGGCGTTAAACGCCCAAAATGGCAGACAAGTAGGCGTTAAACGCCAGAATAGATAGCATTCTGGGCGTTTAACGCCAGAATGACACAAGGGAGGTAGTTTTGTTTCCAATTTGTTTTTTTTCAATTTTTCATGTTTTAATTCATACTTTTTTGCATCAAACATATTTTAAACTTTTATCTTTCAATTTCTATTTTCAAAAATTAATAATCTTTCTAATTCTTTTTAATTTTCTTTTTAATTCTTTTCAATTCCTTCCAAGACGTTTTCAAAACTTACATATCTTTTCAAATTCTTTTCAACTCTTTCTCTTGTATACATTAATATGTTTTCAAAATTAATTGCATCACTCTTCTTCTACTCCCTTCTATCTTATTTTGCTCGCGGACGAGAAAAACTTTTAAGTTTGGTGTGGAAAAAGCTTTGCTATTTATTTTTTCATAACCATTAATGACACCTAAGGATGGAGAAACCTCTAGGAAGAGGAAAGGGAAGGCAGTTGCTTCCAACTCTGAGTCATGGGAGATGGAGAAATTCATCTCAAAAGCCCATCACTAGAAAGAGGATGGAGCAAACAAGAGAGCTCACTCATGGACCTCAACAAGAGCACTCCATTATCCTCCATAAAATCAGAGAGGACCAAAAGGCCATGAAAGAGGAGCAATAAAGGCAAGGAAGAGATATTGAGGAGCTAAAGCACTCCATGGGATCTTCAAGAAGAAGAACTAGCTGCCATCACTAAGGTGGACCCGTTCTTTAATTTCCTTGATTCTTATTTTTCTATTTTTTCGAATTCAATGCTTTATGTTTTGTCTATGTTTGTGTCTTTATTACATGATCATTAGTGTCTAGTGTCTATGTCTTAAACCTATGAATGTCCTATGAATCATCCACCTTTCTTAAATGAAAAATATTTTTAATTGCAAAAGAACAAGAAGTACATGATTTCGAATTGTATCTTGAAATTAGTTTAATTATTTTGATGTGGTGGCAATACCTTTTGTTTTCTGAATGAATGCTTCAACAGTGCATATTTTTGAATTTGTTGTTTATGAATGTTAAAATTGTTGGCTCTTGAAAGAATAATGAAAAAGGAAAAATGTTATTGATAATCTGAAAAATCATAAAATTGATTTTTGAAGCAAGAAAAAGTAGTGAAAAGCTTGCAAAAAAAAAAAAAAGAAAAAAAATGGCGAAAAAAATTATGAAAAAAAAGAAAGAAAAAGAAAAAGCAAGCAGAAAAAGCCAATAGCCCTTTAAACCAAAAGGCAAGGGTAAAAAGGATCCAAGGCTTTGAGCATTAATGGATAGGAGGGCCCACAGGAATAAAATCCTGGCCTAAGCGGCTAAATCAAGCTGTCCCTAACCATGTGCTTGTGGCGTGAAGGTGTCAAGTGAAAAGCTTGAGACTGAGCGGTTAAAGTCGTGGTCCAAAGCAAAAGAGTGTGCTTAAGAGCTCTGGGCACCTCTAACTGGGGACTCTAGCAAAGCTGAGTCACAATCTGAAAAGGTTCACCCAGTCATGTGTCTGTGGCATTTATGTATCCGGTGGTAATACTAGAAAATAAAATGCTTAGGGTCACGGCCAAGACTCATAAAGTAGCTGTGTTCAAGAATCAACATACTGAACTAAGAGAATCAATAACACTATCTGAATTCTGAGTTCCTATAGATGCCAATCATTCTGAACTTCAAAAGATAAAGTGAGATGCCAAAACTGTTCAGAAGCAAAAAGGCTACAAGTCCCACTCATCTAATTGAAGCTAATCTTCCTTGATAAGTTGGAAATTTATTGTATATTCTCTTATTTTTATCCTATTTTGTTTTTAGTTGCTTGGGGACAAGCAATAATTTAAGTTTGGTGTTGTGATGAGCGGATAATTTATACCCTTTTGGCATTGTTTTTGTATAGTTTTTAGTATGTTTTAGTTACTTTTATTATGTTTTTATTAGTTTTTATTCAAAAATTACATTTCTGGACTTTACTATGAGTTTGTGTATTTTTCTGTAATTTCAGGTATTTTCTGACTGAAATTGAGGGATCTGAGCAAAAATCTGATTCAGAGGCTGAACAAAGACTGCAGATGTTGTTGGATTCTGACCTCCCTTCACTCGAAGTGGATTTTCTGGAGCTACAGAAGCCTAATTGGCGCGCTCTCAATTGCGTTGGAAAGTAGACATCCTGGGATTTCCATCAGTATATAATAGTCTATACTTTGCTCGAGATTTGATGGCCCAAACTAGCGTCCAAAGTCAGCTTAAAACCTTCTGGTGTAAAACGCCAGAACTGGCAACCTTTTCGGCGTTAAACGCCCATTTTGGCACCCAGGGTGGCGTTTAATGCCAACTTTGGGCATATGAACGTGAAATCTTGAAAGCGCAGCCCAGGCACGCACCAAGTGGGTCCCGGAAGTAGAATTCTGCACTATCTGCACTTAGTTACTCATTTTCTGTAAACCTAACTTACTACTCTAGTATAAAAACTACTTTTAGAGATTCATTTCGTAACGGATGACATTTTTACATTTTATATTGTACCTTTGATGGCATGAGTTCCTAAACCCCATAGGTGGGGGTGAGGAGCTCTGCTGTGTTTCAATGGATTAATGCAATTACTACTATTTTCTATTCAATTACGCTTGATTCTATTCTAAGATACTCACTCGTACTTCAATATGGAGAATATGATGATCTGTGACACTCATCATTATCCTCAACCCTATGAACGGATGCCTGACAACCACTCCATTCTATCTAAGCTCAACGTAGTCATTGGCCGACAGCTTGAGTGCGTATCTCTTGGGTTTCAAATCCACGGACCGAGTCCAGAGGTTAGAACCTTCGTGGTATAGGCTAGAATCATTGGCAGCATTCCTGGGATCCGGAAAGTCTAAACTTTGTCTATGGTATTCTGAGTAGGATCTGAAAGGGGATAACTGTGACGAGCTTCAAACTCGCGAATGTTGGGCGCAGTGACAGTGTGCAAAAGGATAATGGTCCTATTCCGACGCTAGTGAGAACCGACAGATGATTAGCCGTGCGGTGACAGCGCTTGGTATTTTTCATCCGAGAGGATTATACAGCCTGCTATGGAAGGAGGCCATGCGTGTTTGGAGAAGAAGACAGTAGAAAAATAGAGATTCAGATGATAGAGCATCTCCGAAACCTCATCCTGTTTCTCATTACTAAATCACAAGTACTGTTTATTTTATGTTATTTATTTTTCATAAATATAACCACTCTTATCATTAATCTCCTGACTAAGATTTACAAAATAACCATAGCTTGCTTCAAGCTAACAATCTCCGTGGGATCGACCCTTACTCACGTAAGGTATTACTTGGACGACCCAGTGCACTTGCTGGTTAGTTGTGCGGAGTTGTGAAAAGTGTAATCACAATTTCGTGCACCAAGTACCAGCTTAAGTCAGTGCGGCACTGCATGTGAGAAATAAAAACTACAGGAATTCTTAGAAAAATATTTAGAATTAAAAATCAGGCACTTATTCTAACGGTTTTCCAAACTAACTAAAAACGCTAACCAGTTAGAATGGGCCCAAGCCTAACATATATAACCACCGTTAATGAGCATTTTAGCTTATTTCCTTGCTGAGAATGAGAGAGAGAGAGAGACGGTGAGAAGAGAAGAAGAGGGGTGAGGGTTTCACTATTCACCTTCCTCTTCAAATCACCATAACTTGTGATTTCGAGCTCTGATTTCCCTGCTATTTTTGACCACGCGAAGCTCTTGCCGAGCTCTTCAATTTTATCTGAACAAATTTGTAAGAAAATTTCAATTTCTTAACCAGTTCTATTCCGTAATATATTTTGAATGTTTAGATTTAGTTATTGAGGTAATTCTGTGATTTTGATTGTTTAGGTGTGATCTAGCATTGGATTATTGTTAGGTTTTATCCCAAATACCGTCGGGTGAGGTAAGCCACTTTGAAACCCTTGTGTTTTGATATATTTGTGAGCCCTAGTGGTTAATTTTAGTAATTTATATCGATATAGCTTGAATTCTTGTTGATTAGAGTTGAGTTGGAGTAACTGGATTAAGCTTGGTGGCTGAGTTTTAGTGTTTTGTGCTTGGAAGAGAGTCAACCAAGGTATGGTTCGATTTTCTTTAGCTAATATATAATGTTGCGTGAGACTTAGTGTAGTAGATCTTAGGATAAGATTGAGTTGATGATGATTATTGACGTTGATGATAATTGAAGATGATTATTGATGTTGATCATAATTGATGATGACTAGTGATGTAGATGATAATTGATGATGATTAGGAGCTTTGATAATGATATATTGATGAATAATGATTCTGATATATTGGAATGGTATAAATGTGGTATAATTGATGCTTGGGATTGATAATTGTTGAGATTAGTGATTTATGAGTAAGAATTTTTTAAAGAGCTGATAATTGAGAACTTAATGGTTAGGTGTTATATGGCTGAACAATGATGGAAGTGTAATTGGTAATTTGTAGGAATGTGTACGGCTAGAATTGGGTATGAGTTGGTTTTGGTTGAGTGTGTTGGAAAACTAGAGGATTTTGCAGGTTTTGGTAAAAATCTATTTTTGACGAACTTCAACGGGCCATAACTTGGCTTCCGGATCCACAAATTTAGTGAAACTTCTTTTGAATATAAATTGGGTCTGTGAAGTAACGCCATTCAAAGAACTGGTCAAAAATAATTTTTAACGAAAAAATTATGCGCGTTTGAAGTTTGGTGCATGCAGCAAAACAACTTTTCTGAAAATTTGGAGGCATGCGTACGCGAAACAGGCGTGCGTAAGCGAGGATGGGCCTCTGCCCAACACATACGCAACACTGGAGTACGTACGCAAAAATTCTAGCTTTACACCCATGCATACGCGACCAATGGCGTGCGTACGCGGGACCCCGTTTCTGTTTCAAGTGGTTGCGTACGTAGACGTAGCTCATGCACGCGACGTTGTTGTTTTAACACTCATGCATACGCAAAAACGGGAATGCATACGCATGACCCCTGATTTGGTGAAAACGTAATTTTTGAGTTTTTAAGTACTCCTCTAGCTTTCTAAACCTCTGTAACTGCTATTTAGAATCCCTTAGCTAGTATTTAGGCTTTGGTACAAGGGAGAGTACATTGAGTGGACTTAGTTGGATATTTTTTATTATGAGATTAGAGACGGTGACTTAGGCTTGGGAAGTTCTGTGGATGAAATAACTTGAGTGGAATTGGTAGAGTGTTACGTTGATAATAAAATGAGAAAACTGACAGATTGAGGTTATTGCCACTATCGAAATGAAAGTTAAGGGACTTGCGATTTATGAGAAGTGATAACTAAACTGGATACATATTCTTTTGCACTATGATTGGTAACCGCTATGCACTTGGCAAGGGCGGTGGTTAATCCCATTTGTCGAGGTTGTGGCATCGGCGTAAGGTCGGTGGTTAGTCCCGCTTACGTTGAGATGTGAGGTCTGAGGTAGTGTTTCCTGCTCGTATTCTTTTTGGTCACAAGAGTGTGCTCAGACACTATATTCCTTTAAGAGTGTGCTAGGGCACTATATCCCAGGGGCCAATTTATATACATGACAGAAAGGCGACATCCTGAGGGATGTGTCGGGTTGGCAGTTGAACCGACAAGTGATATCTCGACCAATAGGACATGCATTCATCATATGCATTCTTATATGCTTGTTTACTTTGTTTACTTGCATTGTGCCAACTTGTATAACATGTGTATTTGCTAATTATATTACTTTTGGTATATGCTCTTTATTTGTGTTTTACTTGTTTGCATTACCTGTGTTTTTTGCTAGGATTGAGGAGTTTTGGTGGGCGGTAGCGATGAGATCGCATGGAGGATAGGTTGGCGAAGGCTATAGGACAACGGTGTCTTATAGATTAGAAAATTCTTAATCTAGATAATCCTTTTATGGTTTAAGTTTTTATTATAAGTTGAATCTTTATATTGGTTTGAAGTTATAGGATTGTCTTTGGCTTTCCGGAACCTTTTATCTTATCTGTTGGGCATCGTTACTGTACTGGGAATCCCCAGTTCTCATATCATATATTGTTGTTGTTTTTTAGATGCAGGTCACAACCCACCTTGGTGAGTTAACGGATGGTGACAGAGCGGAGGATGATTTAGCTTTATTTTATTTTCAAAAACTCTGTTGTATTTTGTTTATCTAATCGGCCTAAATTCTGTGGGTTGTGGCTAGTTTCCTTTTGTGTATATATATATATATATATATATATATATATCACTTGTTTATCTTATACTATCTACCTTGTGTACCCTGGAGCTGTTTACAAGGTTTTATATATTATATTTTGTGCCACGCGCTTTGGTTATCGTGTGAGAACGTTTTGCGCTTTGTATCTCTGTTTTATGCATCTTTAATCCATCATTCCTTCATCGGGCTTCTAGTCTTAATATTTCTTTGTTATATAATATTATATGGAGCTTTAGAACTATCGTTACGCTTTGTCGTCCTTTGCTTTACGGCTAGAGATAAGGCCTAGAGTGATAGGGTGTTCCATGACGTATTCCATGTGTCACAACTTCATAAGTACACACTGGATGCGTCTTATGTGTTAGAGCCCGAGTTAGTTCAATTGAAGGAGAACCTGACGTTTCAAGTTATACCAGTGAGGATTGACAACACTAGTGTGAAGAAGTTGTGCAGAAGATAGGTTTTGTTGGAAAAAGTACCGTCGAGTAGAGCAGGAATAGAAGAGCATACTTGAGAGTTGGAGTTAGAGATGCGAAAGGACTATCCCGAGCTATTCTCAGGTAAATCGTAAATTTTGGGGACAAAATTTGTAATTAGGTGGGGAGGATGTAAGAACTAGAAATTTATTATCCAATTAATTAGAATAAGATAATAATTTAAATATCTGGAATAGGTTGGAAAATTTAGAGGTGAGATTTGGATTCAACGGATTTTTTCGAGTGGAAAAATGTACTTTTCAACAAAAAAAATATGTAAAAAATGCGTACCGGTAATTTAGCCTGCAGTACCGGCTTAAATTTGTCCAGTACTACATATGAGAAATAAAAATTGTGAAAATTCTTAGAAAAATATTTAGAATTAAAAACCGAGTACTTATTATAAAGGTTTTGGCTCGAACTTTGGCCAAATGAACCTAAAATGCTAACCGGTTAGACCGGGTCCAAGTTGGACCCAAGCCCAACATATATAACCACCATTAATGAGCATTTCAGCTCATTTCCTTGCTAAGAGTGAGAGAGGGACAGTTGGTGCGGAATTTAAAATCCACAAACTAACCGACAAGTGCAACGGGTCGTAGCAAATAATACCTCAGGTGAGTGAAGGTCGATTCCATGAGAATTGATGGACCAAGCAACAATGGTTGAGTGATTCACCTTGTCAAACAAGCAGAAAATGGTGTTTTGAGAGTTTAATTATATTAACAGTAAATTCAGAGAATTAAAGGCAAATAGTAAACTTGGTGTGAAGATTCAATTCATGGTAAACTATATTTGGCTAAATCCTAATTCCTTAGTAATTTAGTTTCCTCTAACCTAGTTAACCGTCAATTCCTTGGTCACTTAATTTTAATTAGAGATTTAAGTCCAATTCTAGTTTATCAACGACAAAAACTGTAGTTACCCAAATATAAGAGGATTATATGTCACGTATCCTGTTAAGTCCAGATAAGTAGTGATTTAGGAGAAATTATACTCAAGCTGTTGTTCAAGTAAATTACTTTCCCAAAATTTAACAAGAACATAATTAGAACAAGGGTTATTCTTCCGATCTACCCAAATTCTTAAGATGAAGAACGAAAAAAAATCTTTGAAATTGAAATCAGTACATTAATTAAAATAGAAGAGTAATAGTATTAATCCATAGAATAAACAGAGCTCCTAACCTTAACAATGGAGGTTTAGTCGCTCATGGAGAAAGTAAACTCTAGCAGAGAAAAGTGTAAAGTGCGAAAGAGGAGAAGAGAGCAGAGAGCCCGAAGGGCTGAATTTTTCCCTTTTATATCTAACTTAATTAATGTAAAATATATTTTCTAAAACTAAATAATATCTTTTTCTATTATCAATAAAATAAAGTTTTAATCAAAATAAATAGAAGATCTCATTGCTGGCTTGTGCATAGGCGTGAGGACCATCAAATTTCCTAAAGCTGGCACCAAACTTGGGCTGGGTCAGGTTTGGCGCCACTCCACCTGTGCATAATAGTAGCTCTTCTTTGATCTTGGTGCCAAACTTGGAGAATCCCAAGTTTGGCACCACCATGCCAGTCTTGTATGGAGCGTGTGAAGATCATGGCACCAAACTTGGAGATTGCCATGTTTGGCGCCACCTTGGTTGCATTTGGCATCGTAATTCCAGAAGAAGACATAAACTATTATATATCGTTAAAAATCTCTGAACATTGGCTTTCTAATGCCACTAAAATCGTGTCAATTGGACCTTTGTAACTCAAATTATGCTCGTTGGAGTGCGAGGAGGTTAGCATTGACAGCATCATTCACTTTCTTCCTTTTCTTCTACACGAACTCTGTCAATTTTGCGCGAATGCTACCTGTAATAAATCAAATTGCAAAACAACTCAAAGTAGCATTCATAATGGTTTAAAAATATTTAAATCTTGATTAAACATAATAAATTCGAATGTAAATTCACTAGGAAAAGATAGGAAAGATATTGATGACAAGTCATCTTAGGCTAGTTTCACAAACCTTTTTAATTAGTTTTTACTTGGTTTTCATGCATTTTTAGGCAATAAGTGAGTTTTTGAGTAAGAATTTCATGCTTGTGTTGATTCAATCAAACATTGTTAATTTTATACATTTTCATTAGATTTCTTGCAAGATTTAGTTGATAATATGAATGATGCAAGATTTAATGATTATGCCAAGGCTTTGATTTCATGTTTGGTTGATTTCAGGTGAAAATGGAGAGAAAAGAGGGGCAGTGCAGAGCAACGCTGCGTTCAAATAAAGAACACTACGTTCATAAGAACGCACACGCGTACAAGACACCTCCATACGGAAAAGCAATTTTGGAAATCCACGCGTATGCCCGCATGGCGCGCCTGCGTGTATTAAGGATCAGCGTTCACCCACAACAAACGCTACGTTCAGTCTGAGTGAACGCCTGCGATACTTTCAGAATTCGAACTTGAAAAAGGGAATCGACGTGCACGCGCACATGCCCCGCCCGCGCCGATGGAATAAAAGTGGTGATGGACGCAGACGCGTGGAAGACGCTGGAATGTAGAATCGATATGTTGCTATACATGCACAAGCACACAAGACGCGCACGCGTACATAGCATTCATAGCGTGAACGGAGCGTTTAGTTAATGAATGCTGCTCAAGGACGCGCTCGTGCACAGCACGCGCTCGCGTCGATGATGAGGAATGCCAGGGACGCGCACGCACCAAGGACGCATCCGCATCGGTGACCAAGCGCTCCGTTGTCCAATTGAACGCTACGTTCTCCTGGGAGCAGAATTTTGGTTCATTTGATCTGATTCCAAGCCCATCAACACACAAAAGCAAGCAGAACTCAAATTGACATCACTCAAAGGCACAAGGATCATCTAAAATAGGAATTTTGCATTTAATTGTAATTTGTTTCCAATTTGAATTTCATTTTAGGAATGCCTCTAAAAAGGCTTTACTTCTGTTAAAAAAGGAGCACACAGTAGGAGTAGGAGTAGAATAGGAAGCAAAGGCTGGAGGATTAGAGACTCCAGATCTCTCTTGGAGGATTAGAGACTTCAGAGAGCTTAGTATACACTTTTACATTTCAATTGCATTGAATTCAGTTTACTCTTATTGCAAATCTAAATCTTTTGCACTTTTATTTCTCTATAACTTTACATTTCTGCTCATGATTCGATCTGATTTAATCTTTCTGCAATTTAAATTTCCTGTTACTTGTTCTTGAGTTCTCTTTGATTGCTTGATCTACTGCTTTCTTTACTTTCCCTGCACACAATTCCCTTTACATTGCTGCAATTTGCTTTTCTTGTCATTTAAGCTTCTGTAATTTACATTTGCACTTTATATTTTCTGCCATTTACTTTCTGTTGCTCCAATTTTCATTCAATTCACTCTGTATGCTTGACTAAACTAATCACTCACTAAAGTTGCTTGATCCATCAATCCCTGTAGGATCGACCTCACTCTTGTGAGTTATTACTACTTGATGCGACCCGGTACACTTGCCGGTGAGTTTGTGTGGAAATCTAATTTTCACCCATCAAGTTTTTGGTGCTGTTGCCGGGGATTGATATAGATCAACAATGATTAAGTGGGTGAGAAGTCTAGATTAAGAATTTTCTTTGTTTTTGTTCTTTTAATTTTCTGTTTTGAGCTGATACCAAGGTGTTTGAGTTATTGCCTCACTAAGAAATTCTTCTCTGTGACATGAATTCTAATTTTCACTGGTGTTGTGTTTTACAAAATTTAAATGGAGTTTAACTCATCTTGTGATCAAAAAATTTTATGGGATATCACCCACCATCACCAATTGACTATTCTAATGCTGGCTGGAAATATCACCATGAAATTACAGATCATGAGCACTCCAATCCATGGAGATATGCTTCAGAACCACAAGATGAGCAAGAGAATCATATGGGATATTTTCCACCACCACAAAATGATTCAAGTTATTATTCTAATGGTGGCTGGGAGTATCACCAAGAAATGAGAGATTCTGAGCAACCCAATCAATGGGGATATGCTCCAGAGTCACAATTGGATCAAGCAAATCACATGAGATATTGTCTAGAACCACAAAATGAATTATGTCATTATTCTCATGGTGTTTGGGCATATCCAAAAGAGTGTGAACAATCAAGTGAAAGGAATCTCCTTCCAGAGCTACAAAGTGAATCATACTGTTATGACACTAACACAAACTATGGCTGGGAAGGGAATTCTAATACTCCATATGCTATTCATCTAGAGACATCATCATTTGATACTGCTTTCAATAAATTCATGCAAGATTGTCCCCCAATGCCACAAGATGATCCATACCATGATGAATTCAATAATGATTCACATTGTGGATGGGAGGATCAAAACCATAAAGCATTTGACAGTTCATACTCCACTTATCAAGAGCCATCATCACTTGAGCAAACCTTCAATTCATTCATGCAAAATTGTCTAACCTCATCCCCTAGTTTTTCACTTGAAAACTCTTCATCCCTTGATTTTACCTTAGCACAAAATTTCCCCCAAGATTCATATGACTCATTTCAGCAACCACAAAATTCATTTCACTACACAGAAAATGCATCTCAACAGTCACAAAACTCATCTCATAACTCAAACATTCATTCCATAATCCTCAAAACAACCTCACCACAATACCCACATATCCAGAAGCTCATTCTCAGCCTTCATCCCTTGAGCTAGCATTTGAACAATACTTGCAAACATCCATAGACTCTTGGAAAGAATAAGAAGCCCTCTGCAATAAGATGGATGGATATTTGAAGCAAGTAAGGAGAAACAAAGAAGTGCTAAGCAAGGGAGATGAAGACCAATTGGTGGATGTGAAGGAGGAAGTTGAAGAGCAAGATGAAGAAGCTACTGTATCAAGTGAAAATTCAATGGAGGAAGAGGTGGAGGAGGCATTTGAACCTGAAACTGCACATCCACAAAAGCCACTTGAGGTGACAAGGGAACATGAAAACTCACAACCCCCCATAAACCTTCCTGAACCAAAAACTCTCAACACTTGAATCTGTGATTGAAAGATATGAAGAGGAGATGAAGAAATCATGGGAAGAACAACAAACCTTCTCCATGAAAGTACTATTAAATCAAATATTGAGTGCAAAAGAGGAGGTGAAAGAACAAGAAAGTGAGGAAGACTATCAAGGAAGTCCATACTCAAGTGAGGCAGAAAGTCGCATAGAAGAAGGGCTCATTGAACCAGTAATTCAAAAGGTTTTGATGAAGAAAACACTCCAACCAACACACAACCACCAAGTCTTGACATCCAAGGAATGAAGGTAATCAACAAGAACACCGAAGAGAGGATTGTGACCAAGCTACCGTTGAGCATATCAAGGAAGAAGGAGAGGTCAACCACAAGCAATCCAACCCCTGGACCACCAACAAGAAAGCTCAATCAAACAATTGACAAAAGGAGGCTTGCTGGGAAAAGGCCAAGAAAGGGGACACTAACTGGCTCCTATTTACCATTGAGGTCATTCCTCTTAACAAACTAGAAGAAGAGGAAGAAAGTCATCAGCTACAGGTCAGTAGTTGATAAACCCCAATTTTGTGGTTTATATTGTGTAGAATTTAGAGGGTTTTGTCAATATTTTTCATATTTATTCACATGAACTGCATGGTTTTGTGTTCTCTTCCTAATATTGCTTCATGATGGAAAACATGCTTCTTTTACCTTAAAATTGCTATATTTTGATCCTCTTTTATTACCATTCGATGCCGTGACATGTTTGTTGAGTGATTTCAGAATTTATAGGGTAAGAATGGCCTAGAAGAGAGAAAGAAAGCATGCACAAGAGGAAGGAACATGAAGATTTGGATTTTGGGAATTTCAGCATGGACGCACACGCGCACCTTGCGCGCACGCATGGATGTGGACAGCTGGAAGCGGCGCGCGTAGATCGGTGCATCCGCACAGATTAGAGAAATCCACACCAGCGCACACGCGTGGATCACAAAATCAATCGGTGCGCACGCACACATGGCGCGTACGCACGACAAGCTGCACGTGACCTCATTAAAGGAAATCGTGCCTGGCGATTTCTGAGGCTCAAGAGGCCTAAATCCAAGCTGGTTTTGCATGGAAAAGACCTAAGGATGCTAGCGGAAAAGAGGGAGGATCATTCATTCACACTTAGACACAATTTTTAGCTAGTTTTTTTGTTCTTGTTATTCTAGAGAGAGAAACCCTTGTTCCTCTCTAGATCTAGTTTGATTTGATCTTCTCTAGTTGAATTCTGAATTGGATCTTGTTAATTACTAGTTTGATTGCTTAATTTGAATTCCTTAGCATAATGTTGTTTAGATCTTGTGTAGTTTTATGTTTTCTTGCCAATTGTCATTTTATACCCATTCCATGAATCTTGTGAATCTTGAATTGTTGATGTTACATTAATGATTTTCATGGTTAATTGTGTTGTTTGAGTGATTGTATGTGATAATTATTAGTGGGTACTTGTTAATTTCAATTTAATTGCACTTTGAATATATCTTTTAGTAATGCTCACCATGAGTTTGATGAAATGTTTCCCTTGATTATGGAGTAGTTCTCTTTACTCTTGGCCTAGGCTAAGGGAATTGGGTAAACTTGAGTCATTGGGTCTAATGGATTTGATGATTTGGGAAACCTTAGTGGTCAATTTGATAACCATTGACACTAGCCTACTACTAAGTCAATTAGTAGCTAGGTTGGACCTTATGGGTTGATGTTGACTAAATCATTTAACATACTTCAAGTATAGAGGTAGAATTAATGAGTTTGGTTCCTCATAGTTGTCAAGATATGGTTATTAGACAAGGATAGTGACCCCAATTCCCATGTCTAGCCAAGAGTTGTTTTATCATTCATATTTGAAAACCCAAAAATCCTAATTACTTTGTCTTAGTCATAGTTATTTGTTTAGTTTTAGAGTAGACTTATATTGGATGTTATTTTATTAGTTTGGAATTGCTCACATCTTGCTTTAGTTATTTGAATTAGTTTCTTGCACTTCAAGATTACTTGCTTGTTAGGATTCTAGTTTAATTTCTTACTCATGACTTGCAACCCCGGAATTCTAACCAATTGATGCACATGTTTGCCCATTCCTTGTGAGACGACCCGAGGTTTGAATACTTCGGTTACTTTTACTGAGGTTGAACTTGTGACAACCAATTCCTTCGAAATTTGATTCGCGGATTATTTGTCGGTTGAGGGCTATACTTGCAACGCAAAAATCTTGTGAAATTCCTTACCGATGGTATTCCATGGCAATCAAATTTTTGGCGTCGTTGCCGGAGAATGGTTGCAACATATGCCTTGATATTGGTTATGTGAATATGTGAATATTGTAGATAGTTTACTTTCTTTCAATACTTAGCTATGGTTTAGATTTCTTTTGTATGTGTGCTATGACTCCCAAGTTTGATGACTCGGTCTCAACCGAATTCTAGCTTAGCCGAGTTTGACCCTGAGATTGAAAGAACTTTGTTACACACTCGACAAGCTAGCGGCGGTTGGACTATGTAAATCATGTTGCTTGTATGCGAAGTTTGTATTCGTAGGTTTTGATGAATGACAAACCAACAAACGACATGAAAGACAAACCAACAAACAACTTGAATGAACAAGCATGTTGAAAGATCAACCAACATTCAACGTTGAGGAATGAAGAGTTGAAAGCAACACAACAACAACAAGAAACTCAAGTCCACAACATTTGAAGACAAGTATAGTGTCTTAGAACTTAGGTAACTTCTTGTTAAGAACCAATTGCTAAATCTCTCAACACACACTCACAAAATGTTTTGATTATCATATCATATGCACATCTTGCAATTCGATGCTAGCCAAATGGTTTAAAACTTGTTTTCAAAGGTACAAAAGCATAGGAATTGACTCCAACAAGTTTGAGATCAATCCTAAGTATTTTGAAGTGATTTTAAGCCATTCTTTAAGGTTTGCATCGATGCACACTCATCTTGCATCGATGCAAAGCATGCGACGACTTGTTGCATCGATGCAAAGATGTTTGCATCGATGCAACCTAGCTGAAAATTCAAATTTCAGCTTCAAAGACACATTTGCATCGATGCAAAGTGTTATGCATCGATGCAAATGATTCAAAAACATAAAATAACGGCTAGTTTTGACAAAAAGGCTCCATCCCATTAACTCCCCAACGTTTCTAAGGTTTGGGGAGTCTATAAATAGATGGATTGAAGCCTTATTTCAGATATGTGAGTATTTGCAAACTATCTTGTTCATATTCTTTCATTCTACACATTTTTTAAGGTGTTATAATACACAATTTGAGAGAGCAATATCAATTGGTTCAATAGTGCTAAACTTGTAATCATACACTCTTCTAGAGAGTACTCATTTCATCTCAACAATTCTTTGAGAATTGTTTTCTTGTAACACTTTGTAAATTGGAGTGTGATCTCCAAGGTTGAGTCAAGAGTTATAAACACTATAGTCGGTGAGAATACCAAAGAGGTATACTAAGTACTCAAGGCAAATCTTAGAGAAGGTATCTCTAAGTGAAGTGGGTTAGTATACGAGTGGTGATCATATACCGTGAGGTGTTAGAAACTAAGGACTCGGATTGTAAAAGGTTTTGCGCGAGCGCCTTGAAGCTTGGCAATAGTAGAACTTCTCAATAGCGATTGAGAAAGAAAGTGGACGTAGGACAAGGATTGTGCCGAACCACTCTAAATAGCGTTTGCATCTCTCCAAACTCATCTCTTCAATATTATTGTCTTTTACCTTTGAGCAAATAAATTGTGATCGAAAAGTAGCTTCGTAAGTACTTAAGGAGTAGCTTAAGTCCGATTGGTGAAAAGCTTGATCAATTTATTTGAGTTGGTGTCTATTGGAAAGTAAAAGCTCCTTATAAATACTTAGCAATTGAGTTAAGCTCTTGGAAAAATACTAGTACAATAACACTTTTGTATATTGTCTTTAACTTTCACAAAAAGATTCATTGTTGTTGCAATACTCAATTCACCCCCCCTCTTGAGTAATTGTGCATAGGTTCTACAAGTGGTATCAGAGCTTAACCCTTTGAAAGACTTAACCGTTTAAGGGAAAAGATCATGGCAAGCACAAGCTTTAACAACAACAACACTAGCGAAAGTAACTCAACCGCTAGACCTCCTCTTTTTAGCGGAACAAATTACTCTTATTGGAAAAATAAGATGAGAATTTGGATCCGTTCTCAAGATGTGAGAATTTGGAAAGTGATTGAGAATGGAAATCACATTCCAACAAAGACAACAAGCGCTAAAGAAGGAGAAGTCTCCGTCTCAAAGCAAGTACCGAAAGGAGAAGATGAATATAGTGACGATGATTGGAAGAAAGTGGCAATGAATGATAAAGCCATCAACTTCATTCATTGTGCACTTAACGAGCATGATTATATGAAGATCTCTACATGTGAAACCGCTAAAGAGATTTGGGATAAACTCCAAATCACTTACGAAGGAACCGACCACGTTAAAGAATCAAAGGTATTTATGATGGTTCATGAATGGGAAAATTTTAAAATGAAAGATGAAGAGAGCATTGAAGAAGCTCTTGAAAGACTCTCCAAGATCTTCAACAATCTAAGCATGCTTGGCACAAAATACAATGATAAACAAATTGTGACCAAGGTGCTTACAAGCCTTACACCAAAATGGAACTCCAAAGTGAACGCCATTGTGGAAGGAAGTCTCTATGATCAACTTACATTCGATCAACTACGAGGTAATCTTCTCACCTATGAAATGACTATGCTAAATAGACAAAAAGGTGAAGAAAGCAAGAAGAAAAGTCTCGCCCTTAAAACAACATCACTACAAGAAGAGAGTGATGATAATGAAGAAGAAGGAGATGAAGAATTTGCACTCTTATTGAAAAGATTCAATAAGTTTGCAATGAAGAAAAACTTCAAGAGCAAAACAAAGGTACCAAAATGCTATGAGTGTGGAGAAGTTGGACACATCAAACCCAATTGTCCAAAACTTCAAAAGGAGGACAAAAACAAGAAATTTAAGAAGAAGGAGAAAGCATACATATCATGGGAGAATGAGGATGAATCCGACTCCAATGACGACGAGGTTGCAAATCTTTGCTTAATGGCAAGCGAAGAAAAGGTACGTGTTGGAGCTAAGGATACAAATTGGTATGTTGATAGTGGATGCTCCAAACACATGACCGGCGATGAATCAAAGTTCACCGTAATAGAGCCTACAAACGGAGGAAACGTGATCTATGGAGACAACAACACCGGCAAAGTAATCGGCGTTGGAAAAGTTGGTAAAAATTCTTCTACCTCCATAGATAATGTTATACTTGTCAAAGGTCTCAAACATAATCTCATTAGTGTTAGCCAACTTTGTGACAAAGGAAACTTAGTCACCTTTGATTCAAAATGTTGTTTGATAAAAAGGCAAGACACTAATGAAATTGTGCTAATTGGGCACCGTGTTGACAATGTATACATGATTAATCTAAATGAAGTTTCCTCAAATGATGTGAAATGCCTTGTTAGTAAAAATGATTAAACTTGGTTATGGCATCGTAGAGTAGCTCATGCTAACATGGACCATCTTAGCAAGTTGGTCTCTAAAGAGTTAGTAATTTGGCTTACCAAAGCTACGTTTTGAAAAAGACGTCCTTTGCGACGCATGTCAAAAGAGAAAACAAGTAAAGGCCTCTTTTAAATCCAAAAACATTGTTTCAACAACAAGGCCATTACAACTTTTGCACATGGATTTATTTGGTCCTTCTAGGACTATGAGCTTTGGTGGCAATTACTATGCTTTAGTTATTGTTGATGATTACTCTCGATTTACATGGACCTTGTTCCTAGCAAACAAGAGTGATGCATTTCGAGCATTCAAAAGATTAGCCAAAGTTATTCAAAATGAAAAGAATTTGCATATATCATCTATTAGAAGTGATCATGGTGGAGAATTTGAAAACAATCTTTTTGAAACTTTTTGTGAAGAAAATGGCATTGAGCATAATTTTTCCTCTCCTAGAACACCACAAAAAAATGGTGTGGTTGAAAGGAAAAATCGTCATTTAGAAGAAATGGCGAGAACTATGCTCAATGAGGCTAATATTCCTAAGTACTTTTGGGCGGATGCGGTTAGTACCGCGTGTTATGTTATGAATAGGATTATCATTCGACCTATTCTTAAGAAAACACCATACGAATTGTACAAAGGAAGAAAGCCAAATATTTCCCACCTTCACGTCTTTGGTTGTAAATGCTTTATTCTAAATAATGGAAAAGATAACTTAGGCAAATTTGATGCTAAGGCTGATGAAGGAATCTTCTTAGGCTACTCTTTAACTAGCAAAGCTTTTAGAGTATATAATAAACGCATCATGACTATGGAAGAAAGTATTCATGTCGCTTTTGATGAAACTAACCGTTGTTGTGCTAGAAAAGATTTTGATGAAAATGTAGAAAACTTTGATTCACTAAATTTGAATGGTGAAAACAAAGAAAAAGATTTAAATGAAGCCTCTACAAGCTCAACAAAGGATAGTGTTCAAGTTGAAGAAATTGAACCATCACAAGCACAAATAAATGCACTTCCAAAGGATTGGCGTACTTCAAAGGATCATCCTCTAGACAACGTCATTGGTGATGTTTCGAAAGGGGTAACAACTCGATCCACTTTTAGAAATTTATTTGCATATAGTGCTTTTGTTTCTCAAATTGAACCATCTACCATTGAGTCCGCAATTGATGATGAACATTGGGCTATGGCAATGCAAGAGGAGCTTAGCCAATTCAAACGAAATGACGTTTGGGAATTGGTGCCTAAACCAAGTAATCAAACAATTGTAGGAACAAAATGGGTTTTTAGAAATAAACTCGATGAAAATGGTACAATTGTTAGAAACAAAGCTAGATTAGTAGCTAAAGGTTATAATCAAGAGGAAGGCATTGATTATGATGAAACTTATGCTCCCGTAGCTAGATTAGAAGCAATTAGGATGTTACTTGCTTTTGCATCCTCTTATAACTTCAAACTTTATCAAATGGATGTTAAGAGTGCCTTTCTTAATGGTTTCATTCAAGAAGAAGTATATGTTGAACAACCTCCCGGTTTTGAGGATTATGAAAATCCTAATCATGTTTTTAAACTCAAGAAAGCTCTTTATGGTCTTAAACAAGCTCCAAGAGCTTGGTATGAACGTTTGAGCAAGTTTTTAATAGAAAAGGGTTTTAGAAGAGGGAAGGTTGATACAACTTTATTTATCTTGATTGAAAACAAAAATATCCTTTTGGTACAAGTTTACGTCGATGACATAATATTTGGTTCAACTAACGAATCACTTTGCAAGTTTTTCTCAAACCTCATGCAAAGTGAATTTGAAATGTCCATGATGGGCGAACTCAACTTCTTCCTTGGTCTTCAAATCAAACAAGGAAAAGAAGGAACTTTCGTTAGCCAAACCAAATATTGCAAGAAACTGCTCAAAAGATTTGGAATGGACAATGCTAAGGCAATGGACACACCAATGAGCACTACTTGCTACCTTGACAAAGATGAACAAGGTAAAAGCATAGATGTAAAGAAGTATAGAGGCATGATAGGATCATTACTTTATCTAACGGCAAGTAGGCCAGATATCATGTTTAGTGTATGCATGTGTGCGAGATACCAAGCTAATCCTAAGGAATCTCACTTAAGTGCGGTGAAAAGGATTATGAAGTATCTCATAGGAACATTAAATGTTGGATTGTGGTATCCGAAAGGATCCACTTGTGATTTGATTGGTTATTCCGATTCCAATTTTGCCGGTTGCAAATTGGATAGGAAAAGCACTAGCGGCACTTGTCACTTGCTAGGAAACTCTCCTGTTTCATGGCATAGTAAGAAACAAGTAAGTGTAGCCTTGTCTACCGCCGAAGCCGAGTATGTAGCCGCCGGTAGTTGTTGCGCCCAAATTTTATGGATGAAACAACAACTTGTGGACTATGGACTCATGCTTGATCACATTCCTATCAAATGTGATAATACTAGTGCAATAAATTTAACCAAGAATCCGGTTTAACATTCAAGAACCAAGCATATTGAGATTAGACATCACTTCATAAGAGACCATGTTGAAAAGGGTGATGTGGTTATTGAATTTGTCGAAACTAGTAAACAACTAGCGGACATCTTCACTAAACCTTTATGTAAAGAAAGTTTTTTTAACATCCGAAATGAACTTGGTATCTTGGATTCTAATCTAATATGATTTGTTTGAATTCATTGTATTTATATTGCTATTTTTGTATCTCTTACTAACTTAAGCATTGGAGATATCCAATTAGCCATTGTTTTGTAGGTTTATGAGTTGATGAATGAGTGATTAATCTTGAGGTAGATTGAAGAATTTGAAGATTATAAACAATGGAGGATCAACAAATTGAAGTTTATAATGGTTTAAGTGAGTATATACATGATGGAACTCAAAGGATTGAAGAAAGAACCACCAAAGGATGAAAATTTGGTGATTTTGGGCAAAATGATGCATGTTGCATCGATGCAACCAAGCTTTGCATCGATGCAAAGCACACAACGTGCTACGTGCATCGATGCAAAGCCTATTGCATCGATGCAAACACGACCAAATTGCACAAAAACACGTGAATTTGGCATTTTTGAGCAACAAAACCCCACTTTTTCTTCATCTTCAACCTCACAACTCATATCCCCACATTCAAACCTCCATAACCTCCAAAACAAGCTCACATATAGCTTCATACAACTCACAAAACTTTGATACCCACTACAAACAAATTACATATTTGAAGTCCCCACATTCTCCTCTACAAAACCCATAAAACAAAATCA
Organism: Arachis hypogaea; assembly: GCF_003086295.3. Classification (NCBI taxonomy): domain Eukaryota; kingdom Viridiplantae; phylum Streptophyta; class Magnoliopsida; order Fabales; family Fabaceae; genus Arachis; species Arachis hypogaea. Next base: position 107,967,229 of record NC_092054.1, on the reverse strand, counting down.
TCCACAATGCCTAGAATCAAGAGAACCATCAAGAAGTCAAAAGGCTCTTCAAGTGTGGTTCCACCTCCAAATGATCATCCTTTGGCAAGGTACTTTGCCTCTAATGAAGATCTTCAATTCTATGAGGCAAGGCTCGCCGGAAGAAAGGAAATTCCTCCGAGGTATTTGGATCCGACCCTTCTTGTCATTCATAAGTTTGATACTCTTAAGGCTATTCTAGTTCATCAAGGCCTCATGGATTTTGTTCAAATTAAGAGTAAATATTATCCAGATTTAGTTGCCATAGCCTATAGTACACTCATGATTGAGATTGATGAGGAAGATGAATCAAATTTCACATTATTCTTCAAGATAGGAAGAAAGGATTATAGGCTAGATGGTGATGAGTTAGCCACCATTTGGGAGTTGCCAAATCAAGGTGACTTGTTTCAAGGTGGTAAAACCCCAATTGATGAATGGGGTTATTCAAAGGACAATGCCATGCATTTGTTCAACCTTGTACAAGGAGCTCACTCCAAAATTAGTTGCAATTCAATGAGTGCGGAACATAGAACTTTGTTATATCTAGTCACCTATATATTGCAACCTAGAATATCCGGGCATGCGAATGTAAATGATGAAGATTTGATTGTCATGTGGGCTATGATGAATGGGATTAAGATTAATTGGCCATACTTTATAGTACAACATATGATTAGGCTCAAGATGAAGGATAGGAATGGTGGATTAGGATTCCTTTGCCTATGGTCTAAAGTCTTTGATTATGTTGGTATTGATGTATCAAATGAGATTGCCAAGAAAGTACCACCTCAATCTTGTATCAACACTCATCTTCTCAACAAAATGGGAAGAAGAAATGTTGATGAACAAGGTCCTCAAGAGCAAGCTCCTCCACAAGCACCTCAAGAACCACCCTCCTTAGTTGATGTAATGAGAGAATTACAATCCATCAACCAAAACATCCAAAGGATTGAAGTAGAGCATGGTAGGCAACTTGAAGCACTTAATCGTCGTGTGTCTCGTGTAGATCATCGCACGGGTCGCTTGGATCGTCGTATTGATGACTTATATGAGCATTTCGGCATCCACCTACCGTATGAAGAGGATAATGATGATGATGAAGACCAAGATTGATTGTCTCCTCTTCATCAAGTCACTTTTTATTGCTTTATGTTTATTTGATTATATGAACTGTTAAACTAACTCCTAGTAAGCTAAGGATTTCTATTATGGTTTAAATACTTTGATATTTCCTTCATAATTTTGTTTAATGATTAATGCTTGTATGATTATTTGGTGAATAACTCAAAATAGGCTTGGTACCCCTATTTTAAGTTAATGTGCATGCTTTAATATATTTCACTTCTTTAGGGGGAATTATGCATGCTTGTTATATATATAAAAAGAGGAAATCAAATTCTTTTTGAAAGGGGAAATATCTCATCCTTGAAATTAATAGAGAAATTGAACTTAAAAAAATTCATTGTTTTATGCATGCTTCTATGACACATTTCAAACTCCTTTCTTTTTGATAATGTCAAAAGGGGGAAGAGAGAAGTTTGAGGATATTTGAAATTTTAAACTTTTGTTTGAGGATTTGAAAAGAAGAAATAAGTTTGCGAAACAATGATTTCAAAAAAGACTTCCGCTAAGCAAAAACTTTGATATCTAAATCGTTTTCTTTGATAAACGCCCTTTAAGGGAACAAATGCACATATCTAGGGGGAACTCCTGCAAATTTTTTTTGTGAAGTCTTCTCCAAAGCTTTCTATAAAACAAAGTGCATTATTGTTGCTTTCAAAATCATTTATAAATGCATATCCTCAAAATTGGTTTGTCATTATCAAAAAGGGGGAAATTGTAAATCATGTTGCTTGTATGCGAAGTTTGTATTCGTAGGTTTTGATGAATGACAAACCAACAAACGACATGAATGACAAACCAACAAACAACTTGAATGAACAAGCATGTTGAAAGATCAACCAACATTCAATGTTGAGGAATGAAGAGTTGAAAGCAACACAACAACAACAAGAAACTCAAGTCCACAACATTTGAAGACAAGTATAGTGTCTTAGAACTTAGGTAACTTCTTGTTAAGAACCAATTGCTAAATCTCTCAACACACACTCACAAAATGTTTTGATTATCATATCATATGCACATCTTGCAATTCGATGCTAGCCAAATGGTTTAAAACTTGTTTTCAAAGGTACAAAAGCATAGGAATTGACTCCAACAAGTTTGAGATCAATCCTAAGTATTTTTAAGTGATTTTAAGCCATTCTTTAAGGTTTGCATCGATGCACACTCATCTTGCATCGATGCAAAGCATGCGACGACTTGTTGCATCGATGCAAAGATGTTTGCATCGATGCAACCTAGCTGAAAATTCAAATTTCAGCATCAAAGACACATTTGCATCGATGCAAAGTGTTATGCATCGATGCAAATGATTCAAAAACATAAAAAAACGGCTAGTTTTGACAAAAAGGCTCCATCCCATTAACTCCCCAACGTTTCTAAGGTTTGGGGAGTCTATAAATAGATCGATTGAAGCCTTATTTCAGATATGTGAGTATTTGCAAACTATCTTGTTCATATTCTTTCATTCTACACATTTTTTAAGGTGTTATAATACACAATTTGAGAGAGCAATATCAATTGGTTCAATAGTGCTAAACTTGTAATCATACACTCTTCTAGAGAGTACTCATTTCATCTCAACAATTCTTTGAGAATTGTTTTCTTGTAACACTTTGTAAATTGGAGTGTGATCTCCAAGGTTGAGTCAAGAGTTATAAACACTATAGTCGGTGAGAATACCAAAGAGGTATACTAAGTACTCAAGGCAAATCTTAGAGAAGGTATCTCTAAGTGGAGAGGGTTAGTATACGAGTGGTGATCATATACCGTGAGGTGTTAGAAACTAAGGACTCGGATTGTAAAAGGTTTTGCGCGAGCGCCTTGAAGCTTGGCAATAGTGGAACTTCTCAATAGCGATTGAGAAAGAAAGTGGACGTAGGACAAGGATTGTGCCGAACCACTCTAAATAGCGTTTGCATCTCTCCAAACTCATCTCTTCAATATTATTGTCTTTTACCTTTGAGCAAATAAATTGTGATCGAAAAGTAGCTTCGTAAGTACTTAAGGAGTAGCTTAAGTCCGATTGGTGAAAAGCTTGATCAATTTATTTGAGTTGGTGTCTATTGGAAAGTAAAAGCTCCTTATAAATGCTTAGCAATTGAGTTAAGCTCTTGGAAAAATACTAGTACAATAACACTTTTGTATATTGTCTTTAACTTTCGCAAAAAGATTCATTGTTGTTGCAATACTCAATTCACCCCCCCTCTTGAGTAATTGTGCATAGGTTCTACAGACTATACGGCTAGTACTTCGGCCTCTCTTGAGGAACATACCGAATTACTAGACGGTACCGAGAGTGACTTGGAGTCTGCTACTTCCTATTCTTCTATTGGCACTACTAATACATCTTTGCATCCTACAAGTGAACCATACATGGCGGATCCACGACAGACACTTTGCATGAGCAAGGAGCTCCGGATCTCATACTTCAACCTTTGTAAGCAAGGTATCCCAACCTTGATCCGAATTTTGAGTTAAAGAGTAGCTTGATACATCAACTTCCTAAGTATCATGGGTTGCCGGGTCAAGACCCCATCCGACATCTAAGAGACTTTCAAGTTGCTTGTTCTACGACTCGAAGGCATGGAGCCGATGAGTTGGCTATTATGGTTTTTGCCTTTCCCTTCTCTCTTGAAGGGCAAGCAAAGACATGTTTTTATTCGCTACCGGATGAGATTGTGACCAATTGGAATTTTTTGAGAAGAGTTTCTAGATAAGTTCTTCCCACCGGAGAAGACCGATTACGTCCGAAAGGAGATCTCGGGTATAATGCAAAGGGACCAAGAGAGTTTATATGAGTATTGGACTCGATTCAAGAGGCTATTGGAATCTTGTTCACACCATGGATTGAACACTCACTTGCTCATTAGTTACTTCACCGGAGGTGTTTGTGTGGAAGATAGAAGATTGCTCACCGCTTCTAGTGGTGGTTCTCTTTCAAAAAATAAGACGGAGGGAGAAGCTTGGAAATTGATAAATGATGTTGCCGAGGCTACACAACACGTAAGGGTGAGAAGTAATCCTCTCAAGGGTGTGGTAGAACCATCCCCCTCCGAAGCAAGCTTGACCAAAGCACTTGGGGACATGACCACTATCCTCACGCAAATACAAAAAGATCAAAAGGAATACTACTCTATCCAAGCCATCTAAGCTCCACCCCTAGTTGCTCAACTTGAAGGCCCTTATAGGATTTGTGGTTTGTGCTCTAGCCCCACACATTACACTGATCAATGCCATCAAATTCAAGAGGAGCATGCCCTTGTCGTGGCCAATGTGAATTACAACAACCGTCCACCCTATCCTTCTCAAGGCCAAAACAACTACTCTCATGGTAGTAATCAAAATCAAGGGTGGAGAGATAATGTACAAGGGAGCAATCAAAACCAAAGATGGAACAACTCTTCTTATCATCACAACAACAACCAATCTTCATCCCAATACCACCATAACAACAACAACCACCAAGCCAACCAAAATCACCACAACCAAAACCAAAGCAACTACACCAAACACCAAGCACCACACCATAGACAACAATCCAACCAAACCTCTTCATCTTTCACCAATCAAGTTGATGAGCTTAGAGCCGCTATGGAGAAACGGGACGAGAGCAACAAGGCTCAATTTGATGCCTTTGGCGCTCAATTGGCCAACCTCGCCGACATGCTTTCAAAGATGTCCATGCCCTCCTCCAACAACAACACCAACCAACCCTCAAGCTCTTCTAACCTTCCATCCCAACCCCTTCCAAACCCCAAGGGCGGTCTCAACTCTATCACCCTACGGTTGGGGACTACATTGGAGGAGATACCTCCTAGGGTCATGGAAGACATTCATGAGAAAGAAGTGGTTGTTGAAGCTTCGCATGAAGAAGAGGAGGTGGACAAAAGGCACGAGGATGAAGGAGTTAGCCTTAAGGAACCCAAGAGGAAAGCTATAGTGGATGAGTCCATTCCTATCACATTCCCTTCCATGGTGAAGAAAGCAAAGAAGACCCCGGAATTTGATTTGAACATGCTTCAAGTGTTCAAGAAGGTTGAGGTAACCATACCACTTCTTGATGCTATCCAACAAATTCCGAAGTATGCAAAATTTTTGAAAGATTTGTGTACACACAAGGATAGGATAGGAGAATTAGAGACATTATCGTTGGGTAGTTCGATTTCTTCCTTGATGGAGCGTATTCCAAAAAAATATGGTGACCCTGGGCCTTGTTTGGTGTCTTGTTGTATTGGTGGGCACACTTTTCATGGCTGTATGTGTGATCTAGGAGCTTGCGTAAGCATCATGCCGCTTTCTATCTTTGTGCAGTTGATTTTAGCTCCATTAAAGAAGTCGGCGGTGAAGTTTGCATTAGCCGATAAAAGTGTGATCACTGTGATGGGAATAGCAGAAGATGTACTTGTGGCAATCAAGGACTTGGTCTTTTCGGTTGACTTTTACATCCTTGAAATGCCCCCAACAGAAAATAGAAGCTCATCCTCTATTCTACTTGGTAGACCCTTCCTTAAGACCTCTAAATTCAAGTTAGATGCCTTCACCAGCACATATTCCTTTGAGGTTGGAGACAAGACTATCAAGTTCAATTTGGAGGAAGCCATGAAGCATCCTTCCGAAGAGCATTCCGTTCTTCGATGTGATGTAATCGATGAAGTGGTAGCAAAAGTGTGAAAAGAAGACTACAACAAGTTATGCTACCCTATTGTTGAAGAGACGGATGACCAAGAGGATGAACAAGAGAAAGTTATTGAGAATGAACGCCATGAGCTTGATGAAAAGGAACCTTAGCTTGAGGCAAAGAGTGAACTGAAGCATCTTCCATCTCATTTGAAGTATGCTTTCTTAGAGAACAACCAAAGGTTTCCGGTCATTATTGCTAGTGAGCTTTCTAGTGAAGAGGAAGAGAAGCTCCTAGATGTTCTAAGAAAGTACAAGAAGGCAATTGATTGGAGCCTAGCCGATATTGTGGGGATTGACCCCCGCAAGTGCATGCATCATATATTTCTCCAAGAGGGAGCTAGGACGGTTAGGCAACCGCAAAGGAGACTCAACCTAACCATCCTCGATATGGTAAAGAAGGAGGTCACTAGTCTACTTGATGCGGGTATCATATACCCAATTTCTGACAGTGAATGGGTGAGCCCGGTCCAGGTTGTTCCCAAGAAATCGGGCATCACTGGGATTAAAAAGGATGATGGTGGAGTGGTCACCAATAGAGTACAAAATGCGTGGCGAGTGTGCATCGATTATAGATGATTGAATGCCACTACAAGGAAGGACCACTACCCTTTGCCCTTTATCGACCAGATGTTGGACCGTTTGGTGAGTAAATCCCATTATTGTTTTCTTGATGGATTCACTAGTTACTTCCAGATTCACGTTGCCCCTGAGGATCAGGAAAAGACCACATTCACTTGCCCTTTTGGCACCTTTGCCTACAAAGGATGCCATTTAGACTATGTAATGCACCTGCAACTTTTCAGCGGTGTATGACAAGTGTCTTTTCCGATCTAATAGAGAATTGTCTAGAAGTCTTTATGGATGACTTTAGTGTTTATGGAACTTCATTTTATTGTTGCTTAGAGAACTTGGCCAAGGTCTTGGCTAGATGTGTTGACACTAACCTTGTCTTGAATTTTGAAAAATGCCACTTTATGGTAAGACAAGGCATAGTGTTAGGGCATGTAATATCTCATCCGTGAGGGAGGTCCGCTCGTTTTTAGGATATGCAGGATTCTACAGGCGCTTTATTAAAGATTTCAGCAAGATTGCTTTGCCATTGTCGCGCCTACTCCAAAAAGATGTGGACTTTGAGTTTGACAGTGCACGTGTGAGTGCATTTGAAGAGCTAAGGAGAGTTCTTACCACAGCACCGATTGTGCGAGGCCCCAACTGGATGCTACCGTTTGAGATAATGTGCGATGCGTCAAACCATGCTATAGGTGCCGCGCTTGCACAACGCGATGGTAAACTCCCTTATGTCATTGCTTACTCTTCTAAAACATTAGATGCAGCATGATGAGCGGATAATTTATACGCTTTTTGGCATTGTTTTTACATAGTTTTCAGTATAATTTTGTTAGTTTTTAGTATGTTTTTATTAGTTTTTAAATAAAAATCACATTTCTGGACTTTACTATGAGTTTGTGTATTTTTCTGTGATTTCAGGTATTTTCTGGCTGAAATTGAGGGACCTGAGCGAAAATCAGATTCAGAGGTTGAAGAAGGACCGCAGATGCTGTTGGATTCAGACCTCCCTGCACTCAAAGTGGATTTTATGGAGCTACAGAACTCCAAATGGCGCGCTCTCAAATGCGTTAAAAAGTAGACATCCAGGGCTTTCCATCAATATATAATAGTTCATACTTTACCCGAGTTTAGACGACGCAAACTGGCGTTCAACGCCAGTTCCATGCTGCATTCTGGAGTTAAACGCCAGAAACAGGTTACAAATTGGCGTTCAACTCCAAGAGAAGCCTCTACACATGTAAAGCTCAATGCTCAGCCCAAGCACACATCAAGTGGGCCCCAAAAGTGGATTTCTGCATCATTTACTCATTTCTGTAAACCCTAGTAACTAGTTTAGTATAAATAGGACTTTTTACTATTGTATTTACATCTTTGGATTATCTTTAGTTTTATCTTTAGATCACGTTTGGGGGCTGGCCATTCGGCCATGCCTGAACCTTCATCACTTATGTATTTTCAACGGTAGAGTTTCTACACACCATATATTAAGGTGTGGAGCTCTGCTGTTCCTCATGGATTAATGCAAATTACTACTATTTTTCTATTCAATACAAACTTATTCCGCTTCTAAGATATTCATTCGAACTTCAATGTGAATGTGATGATCGTGACAATCATCATCATTCCTAACTTATGAACGCGTGCCTCACAACCACTTCCGTTCTACCTTAGATTGAATGGGTATCTCTTGGATATCTAATACAGGGGACCGAGTCTGAGATATTAGAATCTTCGTGGTATAAGTTAGAACCCATGGATGGCCATTCCTGAGATCCGAAAAGTCTAAACCTTGTCTGTGGTTCCGAGTAGGATCTGGGAAGGGATGGCTGTGACGAGCTTCAAACTCGCGAGTGCTGGGCGTTGTGACAGACGCAAAAGGATCAATGGATCCTATTCCAGTATGATCGAGAACCGACAGATGAATAGCCGTGCTGTGACAGAGCATCTTGGACCATTTTCACTGAGAGCATGGGATGTAGCCATTTACAACGGTGATGCCCTACAGAAAGCTTGCCATGGAAAGGAGTAGGAATGATTGGATGAAGACAGCAGGAAAGCAGAGGGTCAGGAGGAACGAAAGCATCTTTATACGCTTATCTGAAATTCTCACCAATGAATTACATAAGTATCTCTATCCTAGTTATATTTTATTTATCTTTTACTTATCAATTCATAAAACCATTTGAATCCACCTGACTGAGATTTACAAGGTGACCATAGCTTGCTTCAGACCGACAATCTCCGTAGGATCGACCCTTACTCACGTAAGGTTTATTACTTGGACGACCCAGTGCACTTGCTGGTTAGTTGTGCGAAGTTGTGATAAATAGTTGAGATTACAATTATGCGTACCAAGTTGTTGGCACCATTGATGATCACAATTTCGTGCACCAAGTTTTTGGCGCCGTTGCCGGGGATTGTTCGAGTTTGGACAACTGACGGTTCATCTTGTTGCTCAGATTAGGTAACTTTATTTTAATTTTAACCTTTTTGTTTTTATTATTCTTATTTTTGAAAAAATAAAAAAAATATATTTTTTTATTCAAAATTTTTAAGAATGAATTCTAGAGTTTCATGAAGCACGTTGAAGCCTGGCTGGCTGTAAAGCCATGTCTAATTTATTTGGACCGTGGCTTCCACTTATCAGCATATAAAGTTGGATGAAGTATCAGCTGTTGTATGTCTGATTTGTATCTGCTGAAGCTTGGCTGGCCATTGGCCATGTCTAGTGTTTTGGACCAGAGCTTTTACTGAAAGCTTGGCTGGCTAGTAAGCCATGTCTAATTCCTGGATTGGAGCTTTAGACTAACAGTGCAAGATTCCTGGATTTCCTATTAAAAATTTTGAAATCCTTATTTTTCTTTTTTCAATTAAATGTTCGAAGAAATATACAAAAAAAATTAATAAAATCATAAAATCAAAAATATTTTTGTGTTTCTTGATTGAGTATAGAGTCAATTTTTAAGTTTGATGTCAATTGCATGTTTATTTCTTTCTTGCATTTTTCGAAAACTCATGCATGGTGTTCTTCATGATTTTCAAGTTGTTCTTGGTAAGTCTTCTTGTTTGATCTTTAAAATTTCTTGTTTGGTGTTTCTTCTTGTTTTTCATATGCATTCTTAAATTATTAGTGTCTAAAGAATAAAAAAATTTTTAAGTTTGGTGTCTTGCATATTTATCTTTTCTTAAAAATTTTCAAAAGTAAGTCTTGATGTTCATCTTGATCTTCAAAGTATTCTTGGTGCTCATCTTGACATTCAAAGTGTTCTTGCATATTTTTCTTGTTTTGATCCAAAATTTTCATGCATTGAGTCTTTTTGATATTTTTCTCTTTCATCATTAAAAATTCAAAAATAAAAAAAAATATCTTTCCCTTTTTCACTCATAAATTTTCGAAAATTTGAGTTGACTTTTTCAAATTTTTTTAAAATTTAGTTGTTTCTTATGAGTCAAATCAAATTTTCAATTTAAAAATTCTATCTCTTTCAAATCTTTTTCAATTAACTACTTGACTTTTTGTTTGATTTTAAAAGTTTACTATTTCAATCATATCTTTTTCAAAACTATCTAACTAACTCTCTCTTTCTAATTTTCGAAAATCCATTCCCTCTTTTTCAAAATTCATTTTTAATTAACTAATTGTTTTAACTTTTAATTTAATTTCATTTTTTTAAAAATTTTTGAATTTTAATTTTAATTTTAAATTAAAAACAAAACTATTTTTCTTTTCTTTTCAATTATTTTCAAAAATTTCCTCTCTCATCTCCTTCTAATTATTTATTTATCTACTAACACTTCTCTTCTTCTTAAAAATTCGAACCCTCTCCCTTTTTCTGTGTTCGAATTTCTTTTTTTCTTCTACTCACATAAAGGAATCTCTATACTGTGACATAGAGGATTCTATATTTTCTTTGTTATTTCCTTCTTTGTCATATGAGCAGGAACAAGGATAAGAACATTCTTGTTGAAGCTGACCCTGAACCTGAAAGGACTCTGAAGAGGAAGCTAAGGGAAGCTAAAAGCACAACTCTCTGGAGAAAATCTGACTAAAAATTTCGAAAAAGAAGGAGACATGGCCGAAAATAATAACACTGCAAGGAAGATGCGTGGTGACTTTACTGCACCTAATTCCAATTTACATGGAAGAAGCATCTCAATCCCTGCCATTGGAGCAAACAATTTTGAGCTGAAACCTCAATTAGTTTCTCTGATGCAACAGAATTGCAAGTTTTATGGACTTCCATCCGAAGATCCCTTTTAGTTCTTAACTGAATTCTTGCAGATCTGTGATACTGTTAAGACCAATGGAGTTGATCCCGAGGTCTACAGGCTTATGCTTTTCCCATTTGCTGTAAGAGACAGAGCTAGAATATGGTTGGACTCTCAACCTAAAGACAGCCTGAACTCTTGGGATAAGCTGGTCACGGCTTTCTTAGCCAAGCTCTTTCCTCCTCAAAAGCTTAGTAAGCTTAGAGTGAATGTTCAAACCTTCAGACAGAAAGAAGGAGAATCCCTCTATGAAGCTTGGGAGAGATATAAGTAACTGACCAAAAAGTGTCCTTCTGACATGCTTTCAGAATGGACCATTCTGGATATATTCTATGATGGTCTGTTTGAATTATCAAAGATGTCATTGGACCATTCTGCAGGTGGATCCATTCACCTAAAGAAAACGCCTGCAGAAGCTCAGGAACTCATTGACATGGTTGCAAATAACCAGTTCATGTACACTTCTGAAAGGAATCCTGTGAATAATGGGACGCCTATGAAGAAGGGAGTTCTTGAAATTGATACTCTGAATGCTATACTGGCTCAGAATAAAATATTGACTCAGCAAGTCAATATGATTTCTCAGAGTCTGAATGGAATGCAAGTAGCATCCAACAGTACTCAAGAGGCAGCTTCTGAAGAAGAAGCCTATGATCCTGAGAACCCTGCAATAGTAGAGGTGAATTACATGGGTAAATCCTATGGAAACACCTATAATCCTCATGGAGAAATCACCCAAATCTCTCATGGAAGGATCAACAAAAGCCTCAACAAGGCTTTAATAATGGTGGAAGAAACAGGTTTAGCAATAGCAAGCCTTTTCCATCATCCACACAGCAACAGACAGAGAATTCATAGCAGAATCCATCTAGCTTAGCAAATATAGTCTCTGATCTATCTAAGGCCACTTTAAGTTTCATGAATGAAACAAGGTCCTCCATTAGAAATTTGGAGGCACAAGTGGGCCAGCTGAGTAAAAGAGTCACTGAAACTACTCCTAGTACTCTCCCAAGCAATACAGAAGAAAATCCAAAGAGAGAGTGCAAAGCCATTGATTTAATTACCATGGCCAAACCTACAAGGGAGGAGGAGGACGTGAATCCTAGTAAGGAAGACCTCCTGGGACGTTCAGTGATCAATAAGGAGTTTCCCTCTGAGGAACCAAAGGAATCTGAGGCTCATCTAGAGACCATAGAGATTCTATTAAACCTCCTTATGCCATTCATGAGCTCTGATGAGTATTCTTCTTCTGAAGAGAATGAAGACGTTACTGAAGAGCAAGTTGCCAAGTACCTTGGTGCAATCATGAAGCTGAATGCCAAATTATTTGGTAATGAGACTTGGGAAGATGAACCTCCCTTGCTCACCAATGAACTGAGTGATCTGGATCAACTGAAATTGCCTCAGAAGAAACAGGATCATGGAAAGTTCTTAATACCTTGTACCATAGGCACCATGACCTTTGAGAAGGCTCTATGTGACCTTGGGTCAGGGATAAACCTCATGCCACTCTTTGTAATGGTGAAACTGGGAATCTTTGAGGTGCAAGCTGCCAGAATCTCATTAGAGATGGCAGACAACTCAAGAAAACAGGCTTATGGACAAATAGAGGACGTGTTAGTAAAGGTTAAAGGCCTTTACATCCTTGCTGATTTCATAATCCTAGACACTGGGAAGGAAGAGGATGAATCCATCATCCTTGGAAGACCCTTCCTAGCCATAGCAAGAGCTGTGATTGATGTGGACAGAGGAGAGTTAGTCCTTCAACTGAATGAGGACAACCTTGTATTTCAAACTCAAGGATCTCCTTCTGTAACCATGGAGAGGAAGCATGAAAAGCTTCTCTCAATCCAGAGTCAACAAAAGCCCCACAGTCAAACTCTAAGTTTGGTGTTGGGAGGTCCCAACAATGCTCTGAACATCTGTGAGGCTCCATGGGAGCTCACTGTCAAGCTATTGACATTAAAGAAGCGCTTGTTGGGAGGCAACCCAATGTTATTTAATCATATCTAGTTTATTTTCTCTTTGTTATTTCATGTTTTATTAGGTTGATGATCATGTGGAGTCACAAAAACTACTGAAAAATAAAAAATAGAATGAAAAGCAGCATTGAAAATAGCACACCCTGGAGGAAAGCAGTCTGGCGTTTAAACGCCAGAAACAAGCATCTGTCTGGCGTTTAATGCCAGAAACAGGCACCAAGCTGGCGTTTAACGCTAGAAACAAGCATCTACCTGGCGTTAAACGCCATAAACAAGCTACATTTGGGTGTTTAATGCCAGAAACAGGCAGTAGTCTGGCGTTAAACGCCAGGATTACACAGCAAGGGCGTTTTACACGCCTAATTAGAGCAGGGATGTTAAGTCCTTGACCCCACTTGATCTGTGGACCCTACAGGATCCCCTCAGGATATGTGGACCCCACAGGATCCCCACCACTTCTTCTCTCCTCTTCACACCTTTTCATAACTCTCTTCCCCAAAATAACCTCCACCAATCACCTCCAATTCCTCTCCAAAACCATCATACAGCCACCTACACCCACCCACTCAAATTCAAACCATCACTCCTTCCTTTTCACACATTATAACCACCTTAAACCCCTAGTGGCCGAACCATTCACACACCTCTAACTCCTCCATCTTTTCTTCTTCTCATCCTTTCTTTCTTCTTTTGCTCGAGGACGAGCAAACCTTCTAAGTTTGGTGTGGTAAAAGCATTGCTTTTTTTTTCCATAACCATTTATGGCACCTAAGGCCAGAGACATCCTCATTGAAGAGGACAAGCCCATCACTAAGAAAAGGATGGAGCAAATAAGAGATCATGGACCTCAACATGAGCATGAGGAAATTCCTCACCATGAAATCCCTGAGATGCCTCAGGGGATGCACTTTCCTCCACAGAATTATTGGGAGCAAATCAACACTTTCCTAGGAGAATTAATTTCCAACATGGGACAACTAAGGATGGAGCACCAAGAGCATTCCATCATCCTCCATGAAATTAGAGAAGATCAAAGAGCTATGAGGGAGGAGCAAGAAAAACAAGGAAGTGACATAGAGGAGCTCAAGAGCACCATTGGTTCTTCAATAAGAGGAAGACGCCACCCTCACTAAGGTGGACTCATTCCTTAATCTCATTGTTTATTTATTTTCCTGTTTTTTTTTTATTTTTGAGCTTTATGTTTTATTTATGTTTGTGTCTTTACTATATGATCACTAGTGTCTAAGTGTCTATGCCTTAAGGTTATGAATATGAATCCATCACTTCTCTTAAATGAAAACTGTTTTAAAAACAAAAGAACAAGAAGTACAGGGTTTCGAATTCATCTTTGAAACTAGTTTAATTATTTTGATGTGGTGACAATACTTTTTGTTTTCTGAATGAATGCTTGAACAGTGCATATGTCTTTTGAAGTTGTTGTTTATTAATGTTAAATATGTTGGCTCTTGAAGAATAAGGAAAAAAGGAGAAATGTTATTTGATAATCTGAAAAATAATAAAAATGATTCTTGAAGCAAGAAAAAGCAGTGAATACAAAAGCTTACAAAAAAAAAAAAGAAAAGAAAAAAAAATAGCAAAAAAAAAAGAAAGAAAAAGAAAAAGCAAGCAGAAAAAGCCAAAAGCTCTTTAAACCAAAAGGCAAGAGCAAAAAGCCAATAGCCCTTAAAACCAAAAGGCAAGGGTAATAAAAAGGATCCAAGGCTTTGAGCATCAGTGGATAGGAGGGCCTAAAGGAATAAAATCCTGGCCTAAGCGGCTAAACCAAGCTGTCCCTAACCATGTGCTTGTGGCGTGAAAGTGTCAAGTGAAAACTTGAGACTGAGCGGTTAAAGTCAAGGTCCAAAGCAAAAACAGAGTGTGCTTAAGAACCCTGGACACCTCTAATTAGGGACTTTAGCAAAGCTGAGTCACAATCTGAAAAGGTTCACCCAGTTATGTGTCTGTGGCATTTATGTATCCGGTGGTAATACTGGAAAACAAAGTGCTTAGGGCCACGGCCAAGACTCATAAAGTAGCTGTGTTCGAGAATCAACACACTGAACTAGGAGAATCAATAACACTATCTAAACTCTGAGTTCTTATAGATGCCAATCATTCTGAATTTCAATGGATAAAGTGAGATGCCAAAACTATTTAGGAGGCAAAAAGCTATAAGTCCCGCTCATCTGATAAGAACTAAGTTTCATTGATATTTTGGAATTTATAGTATATTCTCTTCTTTTTATCCTATTTGATTTTCAGTTGCTTGGGGACAAGCAACAATTTAAGTTTGGTGTTGTGATGAGCGGATAATTTATACGCTTTTTGGCATTGTTTTTACATAGTTTTCAGTATAATTTAGTTAGTTTTTTGTATATTTTTATTAGTTTTTAAATAAAAATCACATTTTTGGACTTTACTATGAGTTTTTGTGTTTTTCTGTGATTTCAGGTATTTTCTGGCTGAAATTGAGGGACCTGAGCAAAAATCAGATTCAGAGGTTGAAGAAGGACCGCAGATGCTGTTGGATTCTGACCTCCTTGCACTCAAAGTGGATTTTCTGGAGCTACAAAACTCCAAATGGTACGCTCTCAATTGTGTTGGAAAGTAGACATCTAGGGCTTTCCAGCAATATATAATAGGCCATACTTTGTCTGTGTTTAGACAACGCAAACTGGCATTCAATGCCAGTTCGATGCTGCATTCTTGAGTTAAACGCCAGAAACAGGTTGTAAAGTGGAGTTAAACGCCAGAAACAGGTTACAAACTAGCGTTCAACTCCAAGAGAAGCCTCTACACGTGTAAAGCTCAATGCTCAGCTCAAGCACACACTAAGTGGGCCCCAGAAGTGGATTTCTGCATCATTTACTCATTTCTGTAAACCCTAGTAACTAGTTTAGTATAAATAGGACTTTTTACTATTGTACTTACATCTTTGGATTATCTTTAGTTTTATCTTTAGATCACGTTTGGGGGCTGGCCATTCGGCCATGCCTGAACCTTCATCACTTATGTATTTTCAACGGTAGAGTTTCTACACACCATAGATTAAGGTGTGGTGCTCTATTGTTCCTCATGGATTAATGCAAAGTACTACTATTTTTCTATTCAATACAAACTTATTCCGCTTCTAAGATATTCATTCGCACTTCAATGTGAATGTGATGATCGTGACAATCATCATCATTCCCAACTTATGAACGCGTGCCTGACAACCACTTCCGTTCTACCTTAGATTGAATGGGTATCTCTTGGATATCTAATACAGGGGACCGAGTCCGAGATATTAGAATCTTCGTGGTATAAGTTAGAACCCATGGATGGCCATTCCTGAGATCCGAAAAGTCTAAACCTTGTCTGTGGTATTCCGAGTAGGATCTGGGAAGGGATGGCTGTGACGAGCTTTAAACTCGCGAGTGCTGGGCGTAGTGACAGACGCAAAAGGATCAATGGATCCTATTCCTGTATGATCGAGAACCGACAGATGAATAGCCGTGCTGTGACAGAGCATCTTGGACTATTTTCACTGAGAGGATGGGATGTAGCAATTGACAACGGTGATGCCCTACTTAAAGCTTGCCATGGAAAAGAGTAGGAATGATTGGATGAAGACAGTAGGAAAGCAGAGGGTCAGGAGGAACGAAAGCATCTTTATACGCTTATCTAAAATTCTCACCAATGAATTACATAAGTATCTCTATCCTAGTTATATTTTATTTATCTTTTACTTATCAATTCATAAAACCATTTGAATCTGCCTGACTGAGATTTACAAAGTGACCACAGCTTGCTTCAGGCCGACAATCTCCGTGGGATCGACCCTTACTCACGTAAGGTTTATTACTTGGACGACCCAGTGTACTTGCTAGTTAGTTGTGCGAAATTGTGATAAATAGTTGAGATTACAATTGTGCGTACCAAGTTGTTGGCGCCATTGATGATCACAATTTCGTGCATGATGAGCGGATAATTTATACGCTTTTTGGCATTGTTTTTAGTATGTTTTTAGTAGGATCTAGTTACTTTTAGGGATGTTTTTAATAGATTTTATGTTAAATTCACATTTCTGGACTTTACTATGAGTTTGTGTGTTTTTCTGTGATTTCAGGTATTTTCTGGCTGAAATTGAGGGACTTGAGCAGAAATCAGATTCAGAGGTTGAAAAAGGACTGCTGATGCTGTTGGATTCTGACCTCCCTGCACTCAAAGTGGATTTTCTGGAGCTACAGAACTCGAAATGGCGCGCTTTCAATTGCGTTGGAAAGTAGACATCCAGGGCTTTCCAGAAATGTATAATAGTCCATACTTTGGCCAAGAATTGACGATGTAAACTGGCGTTCAACGCCAGCCTTCTGCCCAAATCTGGCGTCCAGCGCCAGAAAAGGATCCAAAACCAGAGTTGAACGCCCAAACTGGCACAGAAACTGGCGTTCAACTCTACAAATGGCCTCTGCACGTGCTACACTTAAGCTCAGCCCAAACACACACCAAGTGGGCCCCGGAAGTGGATTTATTCATCAATTACTTACTCATGTAAACCCTAGTGACTAGTTTATTATAAATAGGACCTCTTACTATTGTATTGGACATCTTTGATCAGTTGTATGCTATCTTAGATCACAATAGGGGGCTGGCCATCTCGGCCATGCCTGGACCTTCACTTATGTATTTTCAACGGTAGAGTTTCTACACTCCATAGATTAAGGTGTGGAGCTCTGCTGTTCCTCAAAGATTAATGCAAAGTACTTCTATTTTCTATTCAATTCTTCTTATTTCGCTTCTAAGATATCCATTCAAACCCAACAACGTGATGAAGGTGATGATTATGTGTGACGCTCATCACCATCTCCCCTATGAACGCGTGCCTGACAAACACTTCCGTTCTACGTGAATTAAGCTAGAATGAGTATCTCTTAGATCTCCTAACCAGAATCTTCGTGGCGTAAGCTAGAATGATGGCGGCATTCAAGAGAATCCGGAAGGTCTAAACCTTGTCTGTGGTATTCTGAGTAGGATTCAATGATTGAATGACTGTGACGAGCTTCAAACTCGCGATTGTTGGGCGTTAGTGACAGACGCAAAAGGAGGATGAATCCTATTCTAGCATGATCGAGAACCGACAGATGAATAGCCGTGCCGTGACAGGGTACGTGAGCATATGATTCACTGAGAGGAGGGGATGTAGCCACTGACAACGGTGATGCCCTTGCATACAGCCAGCCATGGAAAGGAGTAAGACTGATTGGATGAAGATAGCAGGAAAGCAGAGGTTCAGAGGAACGAAAAGCATCTCCATTCGCTTATCTGAAATCCCTGCCAATGAATCTACATAAGTATCTCTATCCCTATTTTATTAATTAATATTTGAAAACCACATAACTGTTTTATATCCGCCTGACTGAGATTTACAAGGTGACCATAGTTTGCTTCAAGCCAACAATCTCTGTGGGATCGACCCTTACTCACGTAAGGTTTATTACTTGGACGACCCAGTACACTTGCTGGTTAGTTGAACGGAGTTGTGTCCACACATAGTAAAGAGCCATAATAATGATTCCATACAATAAAGAGTATTACATTAATGTGATCACAATTTCGTCCACCAAGTTTTTGGCGCCGTTGCCGGGGATTGTTTGAGTTTGGACAACTGACGGTTCATCTTGTTGCTCAGATTAGGTAATTTTCTTTTTATTTTATTTTCAAAAATTTTTCAAAAAAAATTTCTAAAATTTTCTCATCTGTTTTCGAAAAAAAAAAATTAAAAATGTTTTCAAAAATAAATTATTCTATGGCTTCAAAATTTTAAGAATGAATTCTAGTGTTTCATGAAATATGTTGAATCATATCTGGCTGTAAAGCCATACCCAAACTACTTTGGGATTGGTATTCAACTAATCACTCCAGCCCATGTAATTATATGTTGCAGCCTGGCTGGCTGTAAAGCCATGTCTAATTCTTTTGGATAGAGCATGTTAGGCTTGTCATGTCTGAATTACACTCATATTTTGATTAAAGCTTGGCTGGCTATTAAGCCATGCCTGACCCTTTGATTGGAGCTTTAAGACTAACATGGCAAGATTCCTGGAATTCATATTAAAAATTTTGGAATCCTTATTTTTCCTTTTAATTTTCGAAAAATATAAAATAAAAATCCAAAAAAATTAGAAAATCATAAAAATAAAAAATATTTTCTATTTCTTGTTTGAGTCTTGAGTCATGTTATAAGTTTGGTGTCAATTGCATATGCATCTAGCATTTTTTTTTCGAAAATTTCATGCATTCATGGTGTTCTTCATGATCTTCAATTTGTTCTTGGTAAGTCTTCTTGTTTGATCTTGATGATTTTTTTTTTTGTTTTGTGTCTTTTCATGTTTATCATATGCATTCTTGAATTCTTAGTGTCTAAGCATTAAAGAATTCTAAGTTTGGTGTCTTGCATGTTTTCTTTGCATTAAAAATTTTTCAAAAATATGTTCTTGATGTTCATCTTGACATTCAGAGTGTTCTTGGTGTTCATCTTGACATTCATATCATTCATACATGCATTCATTGTTTTGATTCATAAATTTCATGCATTGCATCTTTTTAGTGTTTTTCTCTTGCATCATAAAAATTCAAAAATAAAAAAAAATATCTTTCCTCTTTTCTCTCATCAAATTCGAAAATTTGGATTGACTTTTTCAAAAACTTTTAAAATCAAATTGTTTCTCATGAGTCAAATCAAATTTTCAATTTGAAAATCTTATCTTCTTCAAAATCTTTTTCAAAATCAAATCTTTTTCAAAATTCTTAGTTATTTTCGAAAATTCCAAAAATATTTTTCAAAAATCTTTTTCTTATTTTTATACCAAATTTTCGAAAATAACATAATCAATTAATGTTTTGATTCAAAAATTTGAAGTTTGTTACTTGCTTGTTAAGAAAGATTCAAACTTTAAGTTCTAGAATCATATCTTGTGATTTCTTATGAATCAAGTCATTAATTGTGATTTTAAAAATCAAATCTTTTTCAAAACTAATTTTATCATATCTTTTCAAAAATATCTTCTTATCTTATCTTTTTCAAAAATATCTTTTCAAAATATCTTTTCTAACTTCCTAACTTCTTATCTTTTCAAAAATTTGTTTCAACTAACTAACTAACTTTTTGTTTGTTTCTTAACTTTTTCAAAACCACCTAACTAACTCTCTCTCTCTCTCATTTTTCGAAAATATCTCCCCCTTTTTCAAAAATTTCTTTTTAATTAACTAATTATTTTTATTTTTTATTTTTGAATTCAAAAATTTTCGAAAAATACTAACTAATTTTCAAAAACCAATTTTCAAAAATCACTAACTCTTTTTCAAAATAATTTTCGAAAATTATTCCTCCCCCATCTCATTCTATTTATTCATTCATATCCTAACATCTCATCTCACATTCCAATCCTCACAGTTGTGTTTCTTCCTTTACATCACATCCTTTATCTCCCCCTCTTCTTCTACTTACAAAGGGATCCCTATACTGTGGTATAAAGGATCTCTATTATTATTATCATTTTTCTGGCCATTCTTCCTTGTCATATGAGTAGGAGCAAGGATAAGAACATTCTTGTGGAAGCAGATCCAGAACCTGAAAGGACTCTGAAGAGAAAATTAAGAGAAGCTAAAATACAGCAATCCAGAGATAACCTTTCAGAAATTTTCGAACAGGCAGAGGAGATGGCAGCCGAAAATAATAATAATGTAAGGAAGATGCTTGGTGACTTTACTGCACCTAATTCCAATTTACATGGAAGAAGCATCTCCATTCCTGCCATTGGAGCAAATAACTTTGAGCTGAAACCTCAATTAGTTTCTCTGATGCAGCAGAACTGCAAGTTTCATGGACTTCCATCTGAAGATCCTTTTCAGTTCTTAACTGAATTCTTGCAGATATGTGATACTGTTAAGACTAATGGAATAGATCCTGAAGTCTACAGGCTCATGCTTTTCCCTTTTGCTGTAAGAGACAGAGCTAGATTATGGTTGGATTCTCAACCTAAAGACAGCCTGAACTCTTGGGATAAGCTGGTCACGGCTTTCTTAGCCAAGTACTTTCCTCCTCAAAAGCTGAGCAAGCTTAGAGTGTATGTTCAAACTTTCAAACAGAAAGAAGGTGAATCCCTCTATGAAGCTTGGGAAAGATACAAACAGTTGACCAAAAAGTGTCCTTCTGACATGCTTTCAGAATGGACCATCCTGGATATATTCTATGATGGTTTATCTGAGCTATCAAAGATGTCACTGGACACCTCTGCAGGTGGATCCATTCACCTAAAGAAAACGCCTGCAGAAGCTCAAGAACTCATTGACATGGTTGCTAATAACCAGTTCATGTACACTTCTGAAAGGAATCCTGTAATCAATGGGACGCCTATGAAGAAGGGAGTTCTTGAGGTTGATACTCTGAATGCCATATTGGCTCAGAACAAAATATTGACTCAGCAAGTCAATATGATCTCTCAGAGTCTGAATGGAATGCAAGCTGCATCCAACAGTACTCAAGAGGCATCTTCTGAAGAGGAAGCCTATGATCCTGAGAACCCTGCAATAGCAGAGGTAAATTATTTAGGTGAACCTTATGGAAACACCTATAACTCAACATGGAGAAATCATCCAAATTTCTCATGGAAGGATCAGAAGCCTCAACAAGGCTTTAATAATGGTGGAAGAAACAGGTTTAGCAATAGCAAACCTTTTCCATCATCAACTCAGCAACAGACAGAGAACTCTGAACAAAATGCTTCTAATTTAGCAAATCTAGTCTCTGATCTATCTAAGGCCACTGTAAGTTTCATGAATGAAACAAGGTCTTCCATTAGAAATCTGGAAGCACAAGTGGGCCAGCTGAGTAAAAGGATCACTGAAATCCCTCCTAGTACTCTCCCAAGCAATACAGAAGAGAACCCAAAAGGAGAGTGCAAGGCCATTGACATAAGCGCCATGGCCGAACCTGTAAGGAGAGGAGAGGACGTGAATCCCAAGGAGGAAGACCTCCTGGGACGTCCAGTGATCAATAAGGAGCTTCCCTTTGGGGAACCAAAGGACTCTGAGGCTCATCTTGAGACCATAGAGATCCCATTGAACCTCCTTATTCCCTTCATGAGCTCTGATGAGTATTCCTCTTCTGAAGAGAATGAGGATGTTACTGAAGAGCAAACTGCCAAGTTTCTTGGTGCAATCATGAAGCTAAATGCCAAATTGTTTGGCATTGATGCTTGGAAAGTTGAACCTCCCTTGTTCATCAATGAACTAAGTGATCTGGATCAACTGACATTACCTCAGAAGAGACAGGATCCTGGAAAGTTCATACTACCTTGTACCATAGGCACCATGATCTTCAAAGCTCTGTGTGACCTTGGTTCAGGTATAAACCTCATGCCCCTCTCTGTAATAGAGAAACTGGGAATCTATGGGGTGCAAGCTGCTAAAATCTCACTAGAGATGGCAGACAGCTCAAGAAGACAGGCTTATGGACACGTAGAAGATGTATTGGTAAAAGTTGAGGGCCTTTACATCCCTGCTGATTTCATAGTCCTGGATACTGGAAAGAAAGAGGATGAATCCATCATCCTAGGAAGACCTTTCCTGGCCACAGCAAGAGCTGTGATTGATGTTGACAGAGGTGAAATAGTCCTTCAAGGGAATGAGGACTCCCTTGTGTTTAAAACTCAAGGATCTCCCTATGCAACCATGGAGAGGAAGCAGGAAAAGCTTCTCTCCAAGCAGAGTCAACCAGAGCCCCCACAGTCAAACTCTAAGTTTGATGTTGGGAGGCCACAACCAAACTCTAAGTTTGGTGTTGAACTCCCATATCCAAACTCTAAGTTTGGTGTTGGAGAGTCTCAACAAAGCTCTGCACATCTGTGAGGCTCCATGAGAGCCCACTGTCAAGCTATTGACATTAAAGAAGCGCTTGTTGGGAGGCAACCCAATGTTTATCTAATTCTTATTTTTATTGTTTTCCATGTTTTCTTAGGTTCATGATCATGTGGAGTCACAAAATAAATAAAAAAATCAAAAACGGAATCAAAAATAGCAGAAGAAAAATCACACCCTGGAGGAGCATCTGTCTGGCGTTCAAACGCCAGAACAGAGCATAGTTCTGGCGTTCAACGCCAGAAATGGCAGCAAAGGGGCGTTGAACGCCCAAAATGGGCACCAACCGGGCGCTGAACGCCCAGAGTTGTGTGCAAGGGTATTTTGCATGCCTAAATTGGTGCAGGGATGTAAATGCCTTGACACCTCAGGATCTGTGGACCCCGCAGGATCCCCACTTTACCTCCTCATAATCCTAGTTTTTATTTCCACATCTTCTTCTTCATCTATTCCTTCTTCTTTTGCTCGAGGGCGAGCAACATTCTAAGTTTGGTGTGGTAAAACAATTATGTAAAGGATCTATAGCTCAGTGGTAAAACATTTGACTGCAAATCAAGAGATCCCTGAGATACCTCAGGGGATACATTTTCTTCCACACAATTATTGGAAGCAACTAAGGGTGGAACATCAAGAGCACTCCATCATCTTTCATGAAATCAGAGAAGATCTAAAAGCAATGAAGGAGGAGCAGCCAAGGCAAGGAAGAGACATAGAAGAACTCAAGGACATCACTAAGGTGGACTCATTCCTTGTTCTTACTTTCTCTGTTTTTCGTTTTCTATGTTATGTGCTTATCTATGTTTGTGTCTTCATTACATGATCATTAGTAGTTAGTAACTTTGTCTTAAAGTTATGAATGTCCTATGAATCCATCACCTCTCTTAAATGAAAAAATGTTTTAATTCAAAAGAACAAGAAGTACATGAGTTTCGAATTTATCCTTGAACTTAGTTTAATTATATTGATGTGGTGACAATGCTTCTTGTTTTCTGAATGAATGCTTGAACAGTGCATATGTCTTTTGAAGTTGTTGTTTAAGAATGTTAAATATGTTGGCTCTTGAAAGAATGATGACTAGGAGACATGTTATTTGATAATCTGAAAAATCATAAAAATGATTCTTGAAGCAAGAAAAAGCAGCAAAAAAAAAAAAAAAAACAAACAAACAAACAAAGCTTGCAGAAAAAAAAAGAGAATAAAAAAAAATTATAGAAAGAAAAAGAAAAAGCAAGCAGAAAAAGCCAATAACCCTTAAAACCAAAAGGCAAGGGCAAATAAAAAGGATCCCAAGGCTTTGAGCATCAGTGGATAGGAGGGCCTAAAGGAATAAAATCCTGGTCTAAGCGGCTAAACCAAGCTGTCCCTAACCATGTGCTTGTGGCGTGTAGGTGTCAAGTGAAAACTTGAGACTGAGCGGTTAAAGTCAAGGTCCAAAGCAAAAAAAGAGTGTGCTTAAGAACCCTGGACACCTCTAATTGGGGACTTTAGCAAAGCTGAGTCACAATCTGAAAAGGTTCACCCAATTATGTGTCTGTGGCATTTATGTATCCGGTGGTAATACTGGAAAACAAAGTGCTTAGGGCCACGGCCAAGACTCATAAAATAGCTGTGTTCAAGAATCATCATACTGAACTAGGAGAATCAATAACACTATCTGAACTCTGAGTTCCTATAGATGCCAATCATTCTGAACCTCAATGGATAAAGTGAGATGCCAAAACTATTCAAGAGGCAAAAAGCTATAAGTCCCGCTCATTTGATTGGAGCTATGTTTCATTGATAGTTTGGAATTTATAGTATATTCTATTCTTTTTATCCTATTTTGATTCTCAGTTGCTTGGGGACAAGAAACAATTTAAGTTTGGTGTTGTGATGAGCGGATAATTTATACGCTTTTTGGCATTGTTTTTAGTATGTTTTTAGTAGGATCTAGTTACTTTTAGGGATGTTTTTAATAGATTTTATGTTAAATTCACATTTCTGGACTTTACTATGAGTTTGTGTGTTTTTCTGTGATTTCAGGTATTTTCTGGCTGAAATTGAGGGACTTGAGCAGAAATCAGATTCAGAGGTTGAAAAAGGACTGCTGATGCTGTTGGATTCTGACCTCCCTGCACTCAAAGTGGATTTTCTGGAGCTACAGAACTCGAAATGGCGCGCTTCCAATTGCGTTGGAAAGTAGACATCCAGGGCTTTCCATCAATGTATAATAGTCCATACTTTGGCCAAGAATTGACGACGTAAACTGGCGTTCAACGCCAGCCTTCTGCCCAAATCTGGCGTCCAGCGCCAGAAAAGGATCCAAAACCAGAGTTGAACGCCCAAACTGGCACAGAAACTGGCGTTCAACTCTACAAATGGCCTCTGCACGTGCTACACTTAAGCTCAGCCCAAACACACACCAAGTGGGCCCCGGAAGTGGATTTATTCATCAATTACTTACTCATGTAAACCCTAGTGACTAGTTTATTATAAATAGGACCTCTTACTATTGTATTGGACATCTTTAATCAGTTGTATGCTATCTTAGATCACAATAGGGGGCTGGCCATCTCGGCCATGCCTGGACCTTCACTTATGTATTTTCAACGGTAGAGTTTCTACACTCCATAGATTAAGGTGTGGAGCTCTGCTGTTCCTCAAAGATTAATGCAAAGTACTTCTATTTTCTATTCAATTCTTCTTATTTCGCTTCTAAGATATCCATTCAAACCCAAGAATGTGATGAAGGTGATGATTATGTGTGACGCTCATCACCATCTCCCCTATGAACGCGTGCCTGACAAACACTTCCGTTCTACGTGAATTAAGCTAGAATGAGTATCTCTTAGATCTCCTAACCAGAATCTTCGTGGCGTAAGCTAGAATGATGGCGGCATTCAAGAGAATCCGGAAGGTCTAAACCTTGTCTGTGGTATTCTGAGTAGGATTCAATGATTGAATGACTGTGACGAGCTTCAAACTCGCGATTGTTGGGCGTTAGTGACAGACGCAAAAGGAGGATGAATCCTATTCTAGCATGATCGAGAACCGACAGATGAATAGCCGTGCCGTGACAGGGTACGTGAGCATATGATTCACTGAGAGGAGGGGATGTAGCCACTGACAACGGTGATGCCCTTGCATACAGCCAGCCATGGAAAGGAGTAAGACTGATTGGATGAAGATAGCAGGAAAGCAGAGGTTCAGAGGAACGAAAAGCATCTCCATTCGCTTATCTGAAATCCCTGCCAATGAATCTACATAAGTATCTCTATCCCTATTTTATTAATTAATATTTGAAAACCACATAACTGTTTTATATCCGCCTGACTGAGATTTACAAGGTGACCATAGTTTGCTTCAAGCCAACAATCTCTGTGGGATCGACCCTTACTCACGTAAGGTTTATTACTTGGACGACCCAGTACACTTGCTGGTTAGTTGAACGGAGTTGTGTCCACACATAGTAAAGAGCCATAATAATGATTCCATACAATAAAGAGTATTACATTAATGTGATCAGTGCACCACAGCACAATCCAACTATACCACTACAGGAAAGGAACTCCTAGCTATTGTTCATGCTTTAGATAAATTTAGATCTTATTTGCTAGGGTCCAAGATAGTGGTATACACGGATCATGCAGCTTTAAAGTACTTATTGACAAAGAGTGAGTCAAAACCTAGACTCATACATTAGATCTTGCTCTTGCAAGAATTCGACATTGAGATTAGGGATCAGAGTGCGTCTCAAAACTTAGTTGTGGATCATTTAAGCCACCTTGAGAATTTAAAATTTGACCCATTTCCGATCGATGACTCATTCCCATTGGATAGTTTGCACCAACGGCGAACTACTTGGTTGCAAAAATCTTCCCTCCTAACTTTTCTAAACACCAAAGAGACAAGATGAGGAGTGATTCCAAATATTACATTTGGGATGACCCTCACTTGTGGAAGAGGAGAGTAGACCAAGTAATTCGAAGATGTGTTCTGGAATCTAAAATTCAACCCATTCTTGAAGCTTGCCATTCGTCCAAATGTGGTGGCCACTTTGGCCCACAGTGGATAGCTAAAAAGGTGTTGGATTGTGGATTCTGGTGGCCAACCTTATTCAAGGATGCTAACCGGTTCTATGTGTCTTGCCATTAGTGTCAGAAGTCAGGAAATACGTCCCAAAGGGATGAGATGCCTCAGCAACCTATGTTATTCTGTGAGATATTTGATATATGGGGCATTGACTGTATGAGACCATTTCCCAACTCAAGTGGGTACTTGTATATTCTGTTAGCGGTGGACTACGTGTGAAAGTGGGTAGAAGCAATACCTACCCGCCTTGACGACGCTAATATCGTCATTTCTTTTATTAGAAATCACATTGTATGCCGTTATGGGTCACCACGAGCAATCGTGAGCGACCAAGGATCCCACTTTTGTAACAGGAAAGTAGAGGCACTGCTCAAGCGCTATGGGGATTTGCATAAGGTTGCCACTTCTTATCACCCATAGACCAACGGACAAGCGGATGTATCCAACCGGGAGATTAAGAGAATCTTGGAGAAAGTGGTGAATCCACAAAGGAAGGATTGGAGCCTCCGGTTAGGAGATGCACTATGGGCGTATAGGACGGCCTACAAGACTCCGTTGGGGATGAGTCCCTTCCGGATCGCCTATGGTAAAGCATGACACCTTCCGGTGGAAATTGAGCATAAAGCCTATTGGGCGGTAAAGCAGTGCAACATGGATTTAACCAAGGCGGTTGTGGCCAGGAAATTACAGCTAGAGGAGCTCGAGTATTTGAGGAACGAAGCATATGAGAATTCCTGGATCTACAAGGAAAAGACTAAAGCATTTCATGACCATCACATCCGGAAGAAGGATTTTCAAGAAGGTGATGAGGTTCTCCTCTACAACTCGAGACCTAGATTCATGCCTGGCAAGCTCCGTTCTGATGGGAAGGACCCTTCAAGGTGAAGGAGATAAAGCCCTATGGGATGGTGGAATTGTTTGATCCTAAAGGTGAAGCAACTTTCAAGGTGAATGGACATAGAGTGAAGAAGTACCATGGCTACAAGCTCCTAAAGGAACTAGAGGTGTTCCTACTAACGGATGCACCTAGAGAAGGAGAAGCTTGAGTGACTGATCGTCCAACTTAAGGACGTTAAAGAAAAGTGCTTGGTGGGAGGCACCCCACCGTGGTAAGATCTTCCTTGTGTATACCTTCTTGTTTTTAGCTCTAGATTTTTGTACATTTTGTGACTTCTTGATGTTGTTGATTGCATAGGAATGCTAGTTTTGTTGATCTTGTTGGATAACTAGGATGTTCATATAGATTTTCTCATTTTTGTATGGATGAATTGTTGAAGTAGAGAGAATGTATGTTTTGAATAGTGCATGAATTTGTGAGTATTTTCTTGACTACTAGCTTAAACACCTGCCAAGAATATGTTAGAATAGCCCTTTCTATGTAGTTAAAAAAAAAACAAACAAGGAAAAAGGGGCATCTGCGCGCGAGCGCACTGTGCGCGCGTGCGCCGGTGGTGCATTTCATACTCCTAGTCCAAAAACCCGAGAGTTATGCCTACCTTGTGCCCACTTCGTGCCAGGCACCCACGTGCCAGCGTGTATGCCGCCTGCGTGCCCCTTGCAACTTGGCCATCGACGCGCAAGCACACTGTGCGCGCGCGTGTCGGCTATGCAATTTGAACTCCCTGGTACATAAACCAGAGAGTTGTGCCATAATTGTGCCTATTCTGTGCCCGCACTGACGCACAGGCGTACTTAGCGTGTCCGCGCCGGTCGCCAACTCGATCAGGCACGCGTCCGCGCACTGTGCGCGTCCGCGTCGCCTGTGCTGCATGCCAACTCTGGTACAATTAGCCCGAGAGTTAGGCCTACTTTGTGCCAACTCTATGCCAGGAGCCCAACTGACTTCACGCGTATGCGCCCTGGACGCGTACGCGCCCCTCGCTCCACCCTCATCGACGCGCTAGCGCACCGTGCGCGCGCGCATCGATTGCGCGACTCAGTTTTAAACCTGGGGCGCCATGTCTCTTCCCTCTTTCTCACCTCTTTTCTTATTTCCCTTCTTCTTCTTCTCCCATCACCTCCTCTCTTCTCCTTCTTCTTCCATACCTCACCACCATCTCCGGCCACTCACTGGCGACCACCACCACCTCCAGTGGCACTACACCTCTTCTATCTCTTTCTCTTTTTCACAAAAAGAAAATTCTACCTTGATTCTTTTACACTTTTCAAGGTTCTACTTCTTCTATATCTCATCTCTTACTTTCTTTGCATATTCTCTTTTTCTAGTTAGATGTTTCTTGTTGATTCACTTATTTTCTCTTTTAGTTGCATGATTATACTACGTACTTTTTGTTTGTTTATTTTTTCTTTTTCTTGCTTTTCCATGAATGCTGAATTTGAGTTTTAATTTGCTTTAATAGATCTTCTTGTTGCCTTTCTTTATCTTTGTCAGCAGGTGATGTTATGTGATGATTGATATTTCATTTTGGGCTTCTAATTGGTTAAGTATCTCATAATTGCTCATTTCTTGATAACTGCACACCAAGTGTTCGAGGAAATGCACGAATGCCATTTTGGTTTATTTTAATCATATACCTTCAATTTGGTGCTTCCTCCTCACTCAGTTGCTTTCTTCTAAATGCATTGAGTCCACTTTGCTTGCTTAGAGTGTATGCTTGCTAATTAGATACTCATTGAACATGACTCGCTCTTTGTTATGGATGCTTGAGATTATTCTTCTCATGCCATATTGCATGCTTTACTCCCTCTTGCATCCCATGTGAAGTGTTGTGACCCATGCCTCTATGACTACTTTGTCGCACTATTTCTTTTGGGTACTACCTTTCACTTGCATGTTTTTGTTGAGATGATTCTTTGGGTTTAATGCTTTCCCTCTTTCCCTTCCTTTTTCAGGATAGCCACCAAGAAAGGCAAGGAGAATGCTTCAAAGAAACCAGCCACAAAGAGGGCACCCCAAAAGTCAAACTCTAAGGCACACTCTTCATTAGGAGCCAAAACCCTATCTAAGAAGGCGAAGGCACCCGCTCCTATTGATGAAAAAGAGAAGAGCAAACCGGCAAATGATTCTTCAAGGTTTCCCAACCGCTTCTGTGAACTTGTGTTCCCCACCATGGTTGAAAGGAACTATCATGCCGAGCATCTACTCACCCCGCCAGACAAGGTGGCTCCTTGCATTCTACCCCACATTGAATGGCGAGGATGGGAGTTTCTTCTGTGAAAACCACAGGAGGTCAACCTCTCATGGGTGGTAGAATTCTACACTAACTACCATCTTCCCTCTCTTCAATTGGTATACGTGCGCCGAAAGCAAGTCTCAGTTTCAGAAGAGGCTATTCAGCAAGTGCTTAATGTGTTACCAGTACCAAGTGACATGGATGGCTACCAAGAGGTCTTACATCAGCGAGAAGCATTTGGATTTGATTGGGACTCGATCCTCTGAGTCATTGCTAAACCAGAGACATTTTGGACCCATGGTCGACTCCGGATGAGGCCCAAGTGCATTGACGCACATTTTCTTACTGTAGAAGCGAGAGTTTGGGCCCAGATCCTATCCCACTATGTGCTACCTAGCACTCATAAGTCGTCCTTCACGGTGGATCTCGCCTTGCTTGTTTGGTGTGTTCTCACGGAGAGACCAATGAACATTCTGCTTCTTATCAAGTAAGCGATGGGTCAAGTCCACGCCCGAGGTAATTGATAAACCCCATATTTAGGGTTTATCTTGTGTTGAATTTAGAGGGTTTTGTCAACCTTTCTCCCATTTATCCAATGAAATAGCATGGTTTTGTAAATTCTCCTTTAATTGTGCTTAAGAGTGAAAACATGCTTTTTAAGTCCTTAATTGTTTAATCTTAATTTACCTTTAATTCCATTAGATGCCTTGATATGTTTGTTAAGTGATTTCAGATTTAGGAGGCAAAGATTGGAGCAAGGGAATGAAGGAAAAGCATGTAAAAATGGAGAACTCATGAAGAAATGAAGGAATCGCAAAAGCTGTCAAGCCAACCTCTTCGCACTTAAACGACCATAACTTGAGCTACAGAGGTCCAAATGATGCGGTTCTAGTTACGTTGGAAAGCTAACATCCAGGGCTTCGAAATGATATAAAATTTGCCATGGTTGCTACACGTATGGTGACACATACGTGCACTGTATGCGCACACATCGTTGCTGCCATATGACCCACTTAAAGCAATACGTGGTCAGCGAATTCTAAAGCCTTGTGGGCCCAATCCAACTCATTTCTGATGCTATTTAAGCCAAGGATTGAAGGGGAATCAAGATACTTTAGATATTTTAGATACTTTACACATTTGTTTAGTTTAGTTTAATTTTTGGAGGGAAAGTTAGTTTTAGAGAGAGAAGCTCTCACTTCTCTCTAAGATTAGAATTAGGAATAGGTTTAGTTCTTAGATCTAGGTTTTGATTAATGTTCTCTACTTCTTCTTCTTTTCAATTCTTTGTTGTTGCATTTATGATTCCTCTACTCTTTTGTTGTAATTTCCTTTATGTTATTTCTATGCTTTATTGTAGATCTACTCTTGTTCCTTCTATTTTCTTCCAATTCAATTTGAGGTAATTCATAATAATTGAGTTCCTTTTGATTGTTGTTATTAATTCCTTACAATAAGTAGTTGTTAGATTTCATTATTGTTATCAATTTACTTTGCTTTCTTTTTATGCCTTCCAAGTGTTTGATGAAATGCTTGGTTGGATTTTAGTGTAGATTTTGTTCCTCTTGGCTTTGGTGGAGTAATTAGTAACGCTTGCGTTATCTAATTCCTTTGTTGATTGATAATTAGAAGTTGCTAATTGATTTGGATACCACTAAAGCTAGTCTTTCCCTTGGGAGTTAGCTAGGACTTGTGGAATCAAGTTGGTTCATCCACTTGACTTTCCTCCATAGTTCGAGGTTAACTAAGTGGTAGCAATGGATAATTGTGGTCACAATTGAGGAGGATAACTAGGATAGGACTTCTAATTCTCATAACCTTGCCAAGAGCTTTTCATAGTTGTTAGTTTATTTTCATTGCATTTTACATTACTTGCCTCCTATCTCAAAAAAAAACCCCCAAAGATACTTCATAACCAATAACAAGGACATCTTATTGCAATTCATAGGGAGAACGACCCGAGGTTCTAATACTTCGGTTTATAAATTTAGGGGTTTGTTACTTGTGACAAACAAAATTTTTGTATGAAAGGACTGTTGTTGGTTTAGAAACTATATTACAATGAGACTTATTGTGAATTTTAAACCACACAAAAGTCTTCTCATCAAAATGGCGCCGTTGCCGGGGAATTGCATTGGTGTTGTGTTATTGGTTATTGTATATATGTGAATAGTGTGAATATGTTTGCTTTTGATAGCTCTTGCTAGTTTTAGGATTTGGTTTTGTTTGTTTCTTATTTGATTTTATTTTCCTTTTCTCTTGGTATCATGAATTCTCACTTTGGCTATGAGTTTGGTTCTAATTATGTTGTAGGAAGTGGGAGTTTTAATGAGGATGTGTATCAAGGATGGGACAATCAAAGGTGGAAGGAGCCACATGCACATGATCAATCTTCATGGCAACAACCTCCACCAATACACTATGAAGAAGAGTCATTCTTTGATGCATATCAATCTAATGGCTATGGTGAACTCCCTTGTGATTTTCAAGAACCACCACCATATGCCTATGAGCCATACCCTCAACATAACCCTCAACCATACTCACAAGCCACTTTTCACCAACCACCTTCATATGACCCTCATCCATATCCACCATTACAACAACCATATGAGCCATATGAACCACATATAGAGCCACCACCATCCCAACATCACCACTTCCAAGAGCCATCCCCTCCATATTATTACCAAGATGAATTCTACTTTCCACCACAACCTCCCATGGAAGATTACTCATGTCCATCAATCCAAGAGCCATATGATCCTAATCATATTATCCAAGAGGAACAAGAGTCAAGGGATCGTCTCAAGGAAACATTGGATCAACTTCAAGCAACCATAGAGCATGTTGTGCAACAAGTAGAAAGAGTGGAAATTATTGAACCACTACAACTCTACCAAGAAGAACCACCTTCCTACTATGAACCCTTCCACCAAATTGATGAACCCTTCCATCCACCCCAACCTCCAATGGATGACATCCTTGATGTTCTTATTCAAAGACAAGAGGAAATAAAAAGGGATGTGCAACAATTCACGACCGCCTTGGATGAGGTGGAAAACCGGTTAGCATCCCAATGCTTGAACACTCAAGGGACTCCCATGGCTACATGTGGAGAAACAAATGAAGAGCATAACATGAAGGAGAGATTGGTGGAGAATGAGGGAAGTTACTTTGTATTGGAACAATTGGAGGAAGCTATGATTGTTGAAGAAAGGGAAGAATTGGTTGAAGACTTAGGAGATGCAGAGCCTCCATGGGAATCTAGAATTGAAGAAAACCCCTCCAAGAAGATTGAATTAAAGGCTAAGGAGGAATGTGCACACCCTCCAAGGCATATCCCTTATGAAGACTTGGATGGGATAGAGCAAGAATTGAGTTCCCTTGGTGATGAAGATCAAGCATCAAACCTTAGTGGTGAGGAATCCTTTGAACATGAAGAACCTTCTCCCAACAAGATGGAAAGTAATGTAGAGGTAAATTTTTCTCATCCTCCCATTTATGACTTGAGTAGGAGAAAAGGTTTAGATAAAATTGTTGAACAAAGGATTATAATTGAGAAGTCTTGTGAAGAGGTGGAAATCCTTAGAAAAAGGAGGATGGAAATTGAATACGCTTTATCAAGACCCTTGGAGTTGTCTTTGCCTAGGTTGCCATCTACTCCTTCATTTGAGTGGGTAAAATTTATTTCTATTAGATTTATTATCCCACTTGAATATGGTTTGCTTGAAACAGATGGCCAACTTAGGGAGCTTTGTGGGATGAAGCGTAAACGAAAAAGGTTTTGTGGTTAGCGTTGCAAATCAAGGCTCATTATGGTTCATGCATCAAACATGAGATATAAAGGTTGGAGTAGTGCTCAAATAGATGGGCCTAGAAGGATTGTTGGGCACTTCATAGAAAATTCACCTTACTCACCACCCGGATGGACTAATAATGATGATCAACTTTAAGACGGGTGTGAAAATAAAGTGTGGGATCCCGGATCACAAAAAGAGGATCAACTTTGGGAGCTCCAAGCTTGTGAAGAACTCCATCAACACTTGGTGCAACAAATAAGAAATCTTGGGGCATAATGGAGAACCAAGCATTGTTGGGAGTTTAAGGATAGCTTCAAGCACAAACCACCTTGAGAGGAGCTCCCCATAAGTCCAACTTAAGGACAATAAACAAAAGTGCTAGGTGGGAGACACCCCACCATGGTAAACTCTTTTCATTTTTCTCTTTTGTAAATATTGGTAGAATAGGTTTGATTTCATGTTTTGTTTATTTTGTTGAGTTTAATTGGTAGTTTAGTATGTTAAATAAGGTTTTAGGGTGTTTTGGTAGCTGTTTGGAGGTTTGGAATGCTTGGATTGGTGCAAAAATATAGAAAAATTTTTGAAAAAAAAAGCACCATCCGTGCGTACGCGCACTGCGCGCGTACGCGTGCATCAAGCATTTTTGCCAATCCGCGCGCACACGCCATGTACGCGTATGCGTGGATTGAGAAATTCCACCCCCAAGCCAAAAACCCGAGAGTTGTGCGAACGCTGCGCGCGCCTTGTGCCTTTGGCACAAAACCACTGACGTGTATGCGTACATGACGCGTACGCGTCACTCTCCGAAAAAAAAAATGCCATCTATGCGCACGCGCCATGCGCGCATACGCGTCGATTTGCACCCTGTGTCTTTTCTCCTTTCTCCTTTCTCCTTTCTCCTTTCTTCTTCTTCCTTCTTTTCTTCTTCTTTCTTTCTACCTTTCTTCTTCCTCTTTTGAAAAAAAAAATTTTAATAAAAAAATAAATAAATAAATAAATAAATAAAATACTAAAAAAAAATAAAAAATTTTTTTTCTCTTTTCTTCCATTTTCTTTTATTGCATTTGCTTACTTTTATTCATTGCATTTTAATTTTAATTTTATAGCTTGTTGTAATTTTCCTATTCAATTGTTGAGAATGTCTTGCATTATTTTGGTGCCTCTTGACTTGTTTGATATTGTTGGGTGATGAAACTTTTAAATCAATGCTTAATCTTGTATGACTCTTGTGTCTTTGTGCATTGATATGACCTAATATTGTTTTTCATGACCCATTCTTTCTTATTTGAACCTGATGCTCAATATGTTCTTCATGCTTTGATTTTACTCTTGCATCAAGTGTTAGTTCATATGCCCCTTGCCTATATTGTTTTCTCACTCACATGTTGTAGCTACCATGTAGTGAGAACCTTACCCTTATTTGGCATTAGCCCCCGCCTATGTTCTCTTTGCTTTGATATCTTTGTTATAGGCTTAATTTTCTTTCTTTTTCTCTCCCTTTAGGTTGGCCACCAAGAAAGGAGGAAAAGGAAGAGCTTCGAAATGGGGCTACGAACAAGTCATCCGCACAACCTTTCGAAGAAGCTCATCAATTGTAGCAATCCATCCACCTTGCTCTTCTTTGCATTCACCGAAGATGGTGCAATCTTCAAGTGTGGGGAGGTCGTTCGACCGATCTCCATGGGTAACAATTTCCTTTTTCAACACCAATATTAGCTAGTCGTTGCATTGCATGATAGGTTGCATGTTAGTTAGAATTTGTACATATTTTTACCACTTCTTTCCTATTAGGACTACTTGGTTAGAGTGATGATTTCTTTTTCAAGAAATCGTTTTTAGGGAAACCTACCAATTTGAAAACTTTTTGTTGAACTTGCTTGAAAGAATTTATTTTGGAACATGGTTTTTGAGCTAAGAACACAAGCTTGTGAGATTTGAGCTTAATGGTGTAGTTACATCTTATAACCACTTATTTTTCCTTCTTGTGTGAAATTGTTCTCTTCCTATGATTGTGATCTTTGATTTGTTTGATTCTTTATGTTCATTATTTTGTGTATTCATGCATTTATATGATTGAGGCCATTATTTCATTTATCTCACTTACCCAAATAGCCTACCTATTATCTTCCATTGTTAGCCAATTTGAGCCTATGCTTAACCCACCTTGTTCATAATTTTAGCACATTACAAGCCTTAAAGCGGAAAATAATAAAAGTCCTTAATTTGAATCTTTGATTAGTTTAGGCTAGTGTGTGTGTCATTTAAGTGTGGAAAATCTTGGGACGTTAGGTGAATAAAAGGGTAGTTTTGTATTTTTTGTTATAAATATTGGGAATTGGGTACATGCTCATCATGTGTAATGAATGTAAAACCTTATGCATTGATGATCTTATATATAGAAAGAAAGATGAGAAAAAGGAAAAGGAAAAGAAAAGAAAAAACAAAATGGAAAAGAAAAGAAAAAAATAGAAAAAGAAAGAAACAAAGAAAAAGAAAGAAATAAAAGGGGACAAAATGCCCAAAGCAAAGCTCAATAAGGGTCAATACATAAGTATTGTGAAATAAAAAGGAAACGCATGAGTATGTGAAAAAGTGAAAGATGGGTAGCTAGGTTAGAACTTAATTGTATAGGATGTCATAGGTTAGGTGGGAAGTTTAAGCTTATCAAAGATTCAAATTTCAAGCTCACTTAACAATATATGCATCCTACCTTGACCCTAGCCCCATTACAACCTATGAAAAGACCTCATGATACTTGTATGCATGCATTGAATAAATGTTGATTGTTAGAAGAAGAACAAATCTTAGAAAGTATGATTAGGGGAGAATTGAGAGAATCGACCCTACACACTTGAGCGACTAGAGTGCAAACACTTCCGGTGAGGGTTCGATGCTCAATTCCTTGATTCCTGGCTTTCATGAGCATTCTTCTTGCAAGTCTACTTGAACTTCATTTTGATATTTAAATTGGTAGGATTCATGAGTCGTCATAGGACCTTAGCCCTACTTGTGCATGTATGTCTTGGAGATTGAATTATTTTTAACCAAGTAGGTAGAATCATTTTGTATTTAGTTGCATTCATATAGATAGATGCATATAGTTTAGGTTGCATTTAGATTAGCTCACATTGAATAAATGTTGATACCCTTTGCTTTCTCTTGGTATAAGCATGAGGACATGCTTGGTTTAAGTGTGGGGAGGTTGATAAATCCCATTTTTAGGGTTTATCTTGTGTTGAATTTAGAGGGTTTTGTCAAGCTTTCTCCCATTTATCCAATGAAATAGCATGATTTTGTAAATTCTCCTTTAATTGTGCTTAAGAGTGAAAACATGCTTTTTAGGTCCTTAATTATTTAATCTTGATTTACCTTTGATTCCATTAGATGCCTTGATATGTTTGTTAAGTGATTTCAGATTTAGGAGGAAAAGATTGGATTAAGGGAATGAAGGAAAAGCATGTAAAAATGGAGAACTCATGAAGAAATGAAGGAATTGCAAAAGTTGTCAAGCCGACCTCTTCGCACTTAATCAGCCGTAACTTGAGCTACAGAGGTCCAAATGATACGGTTTCAGTTGTGTTGGAAAGCTAACATCTGGGGCTTCGAAAAGATATAAGATTTGCCATAATTTCTACACGTATGGTGATGCGTACGCGCACTGTACGCGCACGCGTCGTTGCTGCTATATGATCCACTTAAAGCAATACGTGGCCAGCGAATTCTAAAGCCTTGTGGGCCCAATCCAACTCATTTCTGATGCTATTTAAGCCAAGGATTGAAGGGGAATCAACATACTTTACATCATTTTGATCATTAGTTTAGTTTAGGTTAGTTTTAGAGAGAGAAGCTCTCACTTCTCTCTAGAATTAGAATTAGGATTAGGTTTAGTTCTTAGATCTAAGTTTTGATTCATGCTCTCTACTTCTTCTTCTTCTCAATTCTTTGTTGTTGCATTTATGATTCCTCTATTATTTTGTTGTAATTTCCTTTATGTTGTTTCTATGCTTTATTGTAGATCTACTTTTGTTCCTTCTCTTCTCTTTCAATTCAATTAGAGGTAATTCATAATAATTGTGTTCCTTTTGATTGTTGTTATTGATTTCTTACAATAATTATTGTTAGATTTTATTGTTGTTATTCATTTACTATGCTTTTCTTTAGTGCCTTCCAAGTGTTTGATGAAATGCTTGGTTGGATTTTAGTGTAGATTTTGTTCCTCTTGGCCTAGGTGGAGTAATTAGTGACGCTTGAGTTATCTAATTCCTTTGTTGATTGACAATTAGAAGTTGCTCATTGATTTGGATACCACTAAAGCTAGTCTTTCCCTTGGGAGTTGGCTAGGACTTGTGGAATCAAGTTGATTCATCCACTTGACTTTCCTTCATGGTTAGAGGTTAACTAAGTGGTAGCAATGGACAATTTGTGGTCACAATTGAGGAGGATAACTAGGATGAGACTTCTAGTTCTCATATCTAGCCAAGAGCTTTGTTAGTTGTTAGTTTATTTTCTTTGCCATTTATATTTCTTGTCTAGAATCTCAAAACCGCAAACATACTTCATAACCAATAACAAGAACACTTTATTGTAATTCCTAGGGGGAATGACCCGAGGTTCAATACTTCAGTTTATAAATTTAGGGGTTTGTTACTTGTGACAAACAATCTTTTGTATTCTATGTCAGATACCAATTCTAAACCAGACAAAAGTCTTCTCATCAAAAGTATTCTCATCAAAATGTTGATTTGATAAACCCCAATTTTGTAGTTTATCTTGTGGTTATTTTGGAAGATTTTATCACCTTTTCTCATATTTATTCAATGAAATAGCATGGTTTTGTAATTCTCCCTTGAATTGTGCTTAAGTGTAAAAACATGCTTTTTAGGCCCTAAAATTGGTGATTTTAATTCACTTTAATTCCATTCGATGCCTTGATATGTTTTTTGAGTGATTTCATGTTCATAAGGCAAGTATTGAATGGAAGAAGTGAGGAGAAAAGCATGCAAAGTGGGAGAACTCATGAAGAAATGAAGGAACCGTAAAGCTGTCAAGCCCGACCTCTTCGCACTCAATCGACCATAACTTGAGCTACAGAGGTCCAAATGAGACGGTTCTAGTTGCGTTGGAAAGCTAACATCCGGGGCTTCGAAATGATATAAATTTTTTCATAAGTTGCTTTGCGTTAAGGAGCGCGCATGCGCCATGTACGCGTGCGCACTGATGCTGCTCGTGGCCCACTAAAGTGAATTCGTCCCCAGCGATTTCTGAAGCACTTTGGGCCCAACCCAGCTCATTTCTAATGCTATTTCATGCAGAATTCAAGCTTGGGCAAAGGGGGGAGTAATTGTTTGAAGTGTTAGCATCATGTAGAGTAGTTTCTAGAGAGAGAAGCTCCATCTTCTCTCTAGAATTAGGATTAGAAGACTTTTGATGAGAAGATTTTTGTGTGGTTCAAAGCCATTTTCAGCATTGGTATCTGATTTAGTTGCTACTGTGGGTGTTTCTTGGGAAGCCATGGACACAAAGGCTATAATTCCGGCTAAGGGCGATGTGGTCCCAAGCGAAAAATACTTATATCTTCCTATGAACAACCCAAGCCTTGACAAAGCCCTCCCATCTACTATTCCTTCCACCTCATCATCACCACCACGGCAAAGATCCACCCGTCAAAGGATAGAAGATCTACACCGGAAGATTGATAGATATGAGTGGCGTAACCAACGCCGATACACTTACATCAAGAAGCATCTGCGTTGTGTTACCCCTAGCATGGAGGAACCCGAAATATTCACATCCACATCAAACCCAAGTGACGGAAGCTCTGATGAAGGGGATAGTGAAGGTTCCGGTCCCGACCGCCCTTTGCGCATTGTTGGTAGCACAGAGGTGATGAGCGGATAATTTATACGCTTTTTGGCATTGTTTTTTAGGTAGTTTTTAGTAGGATCTAGCTACTTTCTAGTATATTTTTATTAGTTTTAAAGCAAAATTCACATTTCTGGACTTTACTATGAGTTTGTGTGTTTTTTTATGATTTCAGGTATTTTCTGGCTGAAATTGAGGGACCTGAGCAAAAATCTGATTTAGAGGCTTAAAAAGGACTGCAGATGTTGTTGGATTCTGACCTCCCTGCACTCGAAATGGATTTTCTGGAGCTACAGAAATCTAATTGGCGTGCTCTTAATTGCATTGGAAAGTAGACATCCTGGGCTTTCCAGCAATATATAATAGTCCATACTTTGCCCGAGTTTTGATAATACAAACTGGCGTTTGAACGCCCATTTTCTACCTCATTCTGGCGTTAAACGCCAGAACTGGCATGAAAGCTGGAGTTAAATGCCCAAACTGGCACCAAAGCTGGCGTTTAACTCCAAAAAGAGTCCGTACACGTGAAAGCTTCAATGCTCAGCCCAAGCACACACCAAGTGGGCCCTGGAAGTGGATTTCTGCACTATCTGTATTTAGTTACTCATTTTCTGTAAACCCTAGTTACTAGTTTAGTATAAAAACTACTTTTAAAGATTTATTTTACATCTGATCTTATGTTATTTTGATCGTTGTACATGTTTGGAGGCTGGCCTCACGGCCATGCCTAGACCTTTCACTTATGTATTTTCAACGATGGAGTTTCTACACCCCATAGATTAAGGTGTGAAGCTCTGCTGTTCCTCATGAATTAATGCAAAGTACTATTGTTTTTCTATTGAATTCAAGCTTATTCTTATTCTAAGATATTCATTCGCACACAAGAACATGATGAATGTGATGATCAAGTGACACTCATCACCATTCTCACTTATGAGCGCGTGCCTGACAAACACTTCCGTTCTACATGAAAACAAGCTTGAATGCATATCTCTTGGATTCCTGGTCCATGCATTTGATTGTCTCTCCTGACAACAGAGCCTTCAATTTCTTGAGATCAGAATCTTCGTGGTGTAAGCTAGAATCAATTTGCAGCATTCTTGAGATCCAAAAGGTTTAAACCTTGTCTGTGGTATTCCGAGTAGGATCTGGGATGGGATGACTGTGATGAGCTTCAAACTCGCGATTGTTGGGTGTAGTGACAGACGCAAAAGGATCAATGGATCCTATTCCAACATGAGTGAGAACTGACAGATGATTAGCTGTGTGGTGACAGTGCATTTGGACCATTTTCACTGAGAGGACGGATGGTAGCCATTGACAACGGTGATCCCCAACATACATCTTGCCATGGAAAGGAGTATGAATGATTGAATGAAGACAATAGGAAAGCAGAGATTCAGAAGCAACAAGCATCTCCAAACACTTATCTGAAATCCCACCAATGAATTACATAAGTATTTCTATCTTATTTTATATTTTATTTATATTTTAATTATGTAAACCTTATAACCATTTGAATCTGCCTGACTGAGATTTACAAGATGACCATAGCTTGCTTCAAGCTGACAATCTCCGTGAGATCGACCCTTACTCACGTAAGGTATTACTTGGACGACCCAGTGCACTTGCTGGTCAGCTACACGGAATTGTGAAGAAGTCTTGAGATCAAGTTCTCCCACACCAAGTTTTTGGCGCTATAGCCATGGAATGAATAATCACGATTCCGGCGTACCAAGTTTTTGGCGCCGTTGCCAGGGATTGTTCGAGTTTGGACAACTGACGGTTCATCTTGTTGCTCAGATTAGGTAATTTTATTTTATGTTTAAGCATTTTAATTTTAATTTTCGAAAAATGATTCAAAAAATTCTAATTAAAAATGTATAGTTTTCAAAAAAAATAAATTATTCTATGACTTCAGAATTATTCTAGAGTTTCATGATGATCTGTTGAAGTCTAGCTGGCTATGAAGCCATGTCTAATCTTTTGGACCGAGGTTTCAACTTATCATCACAAGAGCTTGCTGATTTCTATCAATCTTGTTGTTGAATGTAATGATCTGCTAAAGCTTGGCTGGCCATTGGCCATGTCTAGTGATTTGGACCGAAGCTTTCACTGAAAGCTTGGCTGGCTAGTAAGCCATGTCTAATTCCTGGACCGGAGTTTTAGACTAACATTGCATGATTCCTGGAATTCTCATTAAGAATTTTGAATTCCTTATTTTCTTTTTCCAATTAATTTTTGAAAAATACAAAAAAAAATTATAAAACCATAAAATAAAAAATAATTTGCATTTCTGGTTTGAGTCCAGTGTCACATTTTAGGTTTGGTGTCTTGCATATTTTTAATTTTCTTGCATTTTTAGAATATATGCATTATGTTCTTCATTGATCTTCAAGTTGCTCTTGATGATTTTCTAGGGTCTGATCTTTAAATTCTCTTGTTTTGTGTCTTTTGTTGTTTTTCATGTGAATTCTCAATTTGTTAGTGTCTCTAATATGAAAACTTCTAAGTTTGGTGTCCTGCATGCATTGTTTATTTGATCTTAGTTTTTCATGTTTAAATTTCATTCTGTTGTTTTTCTCTCTCATCACAAAAAATTTCAAAAATTTTCAAAATTATGTCTTTTTAAGTCAATAATACAGAGAATTGAAGATTCAGAACATACAGCAGAAAAATTACAGAGAAAAAGCTGGGCGTTCCAAACGCCCATTGAGGAAGGAAATCTGGCGTTTAAACACCAGCTAGGGTACCTGGCCGGGCGTTAAATGCCCAAAAGGGTAGTACTTTGGGCGTTTAACGCCAGGATAGCATCAAGGAGGTAATTTTGTTTTCAATTCAAATCTTTTTCAATTTTGAAAGTTCTAAAACTAATTTTTCAAAATGTTATCTTTTTTCATATCTTCTCAATCATATCATTAATTTAATTTTTTTTATTTGTTTTTCAATCATATATTCTCAATCATATCTTCTCTACCACATCTTTTTTAAAATAATTTTCAATCATATCTTTTTGATTACTGATTTCAAAATATTTTTCAAAATCACCTAACAACTTCCTCACTTCTAATTTTTGAAAAACCACTAACTATTTTTCAAAATTCTTTAACTAATTGCTTTAAATTTTAATTTTATTTTTCTTTTAAAAAAATTTTTCGAAAATTTCCTCTCTCA
This sequence comes from Arachis hypogaea, assembly GCF_003086295.3. NCBI lineage: Eukaryota > Viridiplantae > Streptophyta > Magnoliopsida > Fabales > Fabaceae > Arachis > Arachis hypogaea. The sequence goes on along the minus strand of NC_092054.1, from coordinate 107,924,638 downwards.
CCTTCTTCCATTTAAGGACTAACAATCCTCCTCAATTAGCAATTCGGACTCTCTCCTTCTTCATAAGTTCGAATTCTCCTCTCTACCTCATCCTTCTATTCTTCTTTTCCTCTGACACATTAAGGAATCTCTATATTGTGACATAGAAGATTCCGTACTTTCTTTGTTTTCTTCTCTATGATATGAGCAGGAATAAAGATAAAGGAATTCTTGTTGAAGCTGATCCTGAACCTGAAAGGACTCTGAAGAGGAAGTTAAGAGCATCTAAAGCACAAAACTCTGAAGAGGACCTGACAGAAATTTTTGAAAAGGAAGCAGATAAAACAAACATGGCCGAACCCAACAACAATGGTGGAGATGCAAGGAAGATGCTTGGTGACTTTATTGCACCCTCTTCTGACTTCTGTGGAAGGAGCATTTCAATTCCCGCAATTGGAGCAAACAACTTTGAGCTTAAGCCTCAATTAGTTTCTCTAATGCAGTAGAATTGCAAGTATCATGGACTTCCATTGGAAGATCCTCATCAGTTTTTAGTTGAATTCTTGCAAATCTGTGACACTGTTAAGACCCATGGGGTTGACCCTGAGGTCTACAGACCTATGCTCTTCCCTTTTTCTATAAGAGACAGAGCTAGGACATGGTTGGACTCACAACCTAAAGAAAGCATGAACTCTTGGGAAAAGCTGGTCAATGCCTTCTTGCCAAAGTTCTTTCTGCCTCAAAAATTGAGTAAGCTTAGAGTGAAAGTCCAGACCTTCAGACAGAAGGAAGGCGAATCCCTCTATGAAGCTTGGGAAAGATACAAACAATTGATCAGAAGATGTCCTTCTGGTATGCTTTCAGAATGGAGCATCATATGCATATTCTATGATGGTCTGTCTGAACTGTCCAAGATGTCATTGGACAACTCTACTGGTGGATCTCTTCATCTGAAGAAGACACCTGAAGAAGCCCAGGAACTCATTGAAATGGTTGCAAACAACTAATTCATGTACACCTCTGAGAGGAGTCCCATGAACAATGGGACGCCTCAGAAGAAGGGAGTTCTTGAAATTGATACTATGAATGCCATATTGGCTCAGAACAAAATATTGACTCAGCAAGTCAATATGATTTCTCAGAGTCTGAATGGATTGCAAGCTGCATCCAACAGTGCTAAAGAAGTATCTTCTGAAGAAGAAGCTTATGATCCTGAGAACCCTGCAATGGCAGAGGTGAATTACATGAGAGAACCTATGGAAACACCTATAATCCTTCATGGAAAAATCATCCAAATTTCTCATGGAAGGACCAATAGAAGCCTCAACAAGGCTTCAATAATAATGGTGGAAGAAATAGGTTTAGCAATAGCAAGCCTTTTCCATCATCTTCTCAGCAACAGACAGAGAATTCTGAACGGAGCCATTCTGGCCTAGCAACCATAGTCTCTGATCTATCCAAGACCACACTAAGTTTTATGAATGAAACAGGGTCCTCTATTAGAAATTTGGAGGCATAGGTGGGTCAGCTGAGCAAGAAGATTACTAAAACTCCTCCCAGTACTCTCTCAAGCAATATAGAAGAAAATCCCAAGAGAGAGTGCAAGGCCATAACCATGACCAACATGACCGAACCTGGAGAGAGTGAGAAGGACGTGAGTCCCAGTGAGAAAAGCCTCATGGGACGTCCTCTGGACAGAAAGGAGTTTCCCTTTGAGGAACCAAAGGAATCTGAGGCTCATACAGAGACCATAGAGATTCCATTGAACTTCCTTCTGCCATTCAAGAGCTCTGATGAATATTCTTCCTCTGAAGAGGATGAAGACATCACTGAAGAGCAAGTTGCTAAATATCTAAGAGCAATCATGAAGCTGAATGCCAAGTTATTTGGTACTAAGACTTGGGAGGATGAACCCCCCTTGTTCACCAATGAACTGAATGCATTAATGAGGTAGACATTACCTCAGAAGAAACCGGATCCCGGAAAATTCTTCATACCTTGTACCATAGGCACCATGACCTTTGAGAAGGCTCTATGTGACCTGGGGTCAGGGATAAACCTCATGCCACTCTCTGTAATGGAGAAACTGGGAATCTTTGAGGTAAAAGCTGCAAGAATCTCACTAGAGATGGCAGACAAATCAATGAAATAGGCTTATAGACTAGTAGAGGATGTGCTAGTGAAGGTTGAAGGCCTTTACACCCATGCTGATGTCATAATCCTAGACACTGGGAAGGATGAGGATGAATCCATCATCCTTGGCAAACCCTTCCTAGCCACAGCAAAAGCTGTGATTGATGTTGACAGAGGAGAGTTGGTCCTTAAGTTGAATGAGCACCACCCTGTATTCAAGACTCAAGGTTCTCCTTCTGTAACCATGGAGAGGAAGCATGAAAAGCTTCTCTCAATACAGAGTCAAACAAAACCCCCACATTCAAACTCTAAGTTTGGTGTTGGAAGGCCACAACCAAACTCTAAGTTTGGTGTTGAGAGACCCTAACCCTGCTCTGATTATCTGTGAGGCTCCTGATGAGAGAAACTTTTGCGTGGTCTAGAAATTTGCGGATAAATCCTCGTTGCAAGTATAGTTTCTAAACCTTCAAAAGTCTTTTCATACAAATGTTTTGGTTGTCACAAATAACAAACCCCTTTAAAATTGATAACCGAGTATTTAAATCTCGGGTCGTCTTCTCAAGGAATTGCAGGGAGGTATGTTCTTATTATTGGTTATGCAAAGGTATGTTTTGGGGTTTTGGACTAAGGTAAAAAGTTAGTTGAATGACAAGTAAAATAAAATAATAATAACTATAAAATAAACTCTTGGCAAAGTATGAGAACTGAAAGTCCTATCCTGGTTATCCTTATCAATTGTGATGAGAATGGATTTTTCTCCCACTTTGTTAACCACTAACTATGAAGGTAAGTTAAGTGGATGAATTAATTCTGATTCCTCAAATCCTAGTCTTTCCTTAGGAAAAGTTAGAGTTATTGGAACCCGAATTAATTCTGGAAGAATTCCAATTTTCAATCAACAATGAGTTTGATAACTCAAGAGTCACCAATTATTTAACCAAAGCCAAAAGGGAAAATATCTAAATTAAATTAAAAGCATTTATAAATAAAGCAAAGCAAAATTAAATATGAAAATACCTCGAATTGCATTCACAAATGAACTTAAATCTGACATGGATATTCATAAATTAAATTGAGAAGATAAATAAAAAGAACATTGAACCTGGGATTGAGAGTCACTCCTAAAACTAAGAGAAATCCTAAATCCTAATCTTAAGAGAGAGGAGAGAACCTCTCTCTCTAAAAACTACATCTACTCCTAAAATTGTGAATGTGAAAGCCTATTTATGAATGGATGCATTCCCCCACTTTATAGCCTCTAATCTGTATTTTCTGGGCTGCAAACTGGGTCGGAAACAGCCCAGAATTCGCTGGTTGCAAATTCAAACATGCTGAATTTTCGTCACTGCGATGCGGCCGCATGGAGCACGCGGTCGCGTCACCTAGCGTCAGAGCAACTATAACATATTATATATCAAATCGAAGCCCCGAACGTTAGCTTTTCAACGCAACTGAAACCGCGTCGTTTGGACCTCTGTAGCTAAAGTTATAGCTATTTGAGTGTGAAGAGGTCAGGCTGGACAGCTTAGCAATTTCTCAAACTTCTTGTATTCCTTCCGCTTTTGCATGCTTCCTTTCCATCCTCTGAGCCATTCCTGCCCTGTAATCTCTGAAATCACTTAACACACATATCAAGGCATCTAATGGTAATAAGAGAGGATTAAACATAGGGAACTTAAGGCCAAAGAAGCATGTTTTCAATCAAAGCACATAATTAGGAAGGCAAATGTAAAACCATGCAAATAGTATGAATAAGTGGGTAAAGAGTTGATAAAATCCACTCAATTGAGCACAAGATAAACCATAAAATAGTGGTTTATCAGCTCCATGAGAGCTCACTGTCAAGCTATTGACATTAAAGAAGTGCTTATTGGGAGGCAACCCAATGTTATTTAATTATATCTATTTATTTTTCATTGTTATTTTATGTTTTCTTTAGGTTGATGATCATGTGAAGTCACAAAAACAACTAAAAAATAAAAAACAGAATGAAAAACAACATTAAAAATAGCTCACCCTGGAGGAAGAGCTTGCTGGCGTTTAAACGCCAGTAAGAGTAGCAGAATGGGCATTAAACGCTTAGTCTGACACCATTCTGGGCATTTAACGCCAGAAATGGGCACCAGACTGGCGTTTAACACCAGAAATAGGCACCAGACTGGCGTTTAATGCCAGAACAGGGCACCAAATTGGCGTTAAACGCCAAGAAAAGGAGAAAAGCTGGCGTTAAACACTAGAAAGAAGCAGCAATCTGGCGTTTAACGCCAGAATTTCACTCTAAGGGCGTCCTGCATGCCTAAATGGAGCAGGGATGTTAAAGTCCTTGACCCTTCAGGATCTGTGGATCCCACAGGATCCCCACCTACCCCACCTCTTCTTCTCTCCTCTTCACACCTTTCCATAACACTCTTCCCCAAATACCCTTCACCTATCAAATCTTATCCTCTTCCCCAAATACCCTTCACCAATAACCTCATTCACTTTTTCCCAAAACACCACCTACCTTCAAATTCAAAACTCTTTTTTCCTCTGAAACCCAACCCCAAATACACGAACCAAGCCTTCCCCCACCCTTATATATACCCCTCATCACTCCTTCAATTTCACACATCACAAACACTTTATACCCCCTTGGCCGAACTCACCCTCACCCTCCATCTCCTCCATTTTCTTTTTCTTCTCCTTCATTCTTTCTTCTTTGCTCGAGGACGAGCAAACACTTTAAGTTTGGTATGGCAAAAGCATTGCTTTTTGTTTTTCCATTACCATTTATGGCAGCTAAGGCCGGAGAAACCTCTAGAAAGAGGAAAGGGAAGGCAAAAGCTTCCACCTCCGAGTCATGGGAGATGGAGAGATTTATCTCAAAGGTCCATCAAAACCACTTCTATGAAGTTGTGGCCAAGAAGAAGGTGATCCCTGAGGTCCCTTTCAAGCTCAAAAGGAGTGAGTATCCGGAGATCCGACATGAGATTAGAAGAAGAGGATGGGAAGTTCTCTCCAATCCTATTCAACAAGTCGAAATCTTAATGGTTCAAGAGTTCTATGCAAACTCATGGATCACTAGGAACCATGATCAAAGTATGAACTCGAATCCAAAGAATTGGCTTACAATGGTTCGGGAAAAATACTTAGATTTCAGTCCGGAAAATGTAAGGTTGGCGTTCAACTTGCCAATGATGCAAGAAAATGCACGCCCCTACACTAGAAGGGTCAACTTTGATCAAAGGTTGGACCAAGTCCTCATGGACATATGTGTGGAAGGAGCTCAATGGAAAAGTGACTCAAGAGGCAAACTGGTTCAATTGAGAAGACCGGACCTTAAGCCTGTAGCTAGAGGATGGTTGGAGTTCATCCAACGCTCTATCATTCCTACTAGCAACCAATCCGAAGTAACTGTGGATCGGGCCATCATGATCCATAGTATCATGATTGGGGAGGAAGTGGAAGTTCATGAGATTATACCTCAAGAACTCTACAAGGTGGCTGACAAGTCCTCTACTTTGGCAAGGTTAGCCTTTCCTCACCTCATTTGTAACCTCTGCAATTCGGCTGGGATTGTCATAGAGGGAGACATCCTCATTGAAGAGGACAAGCCCATCACTAAAAAAAGTATGGAGCAAACAAGAGAGCCCACTCTTGGACCTCAACAAGAGCATGAGGAAATTCCTCATCATGAAATTCTTGAGATGCCTCAAGGGATGCACTTTCCTCCACAAAACTATTGGGAGAAAATTAACACCTCCCTAGAAGAATTAAGTTCCAACATGGGACAACTAAGGGTGGAGCACCAAGAGTACTCCATCATTCTCCATGAGATTAGAGAAGATCAAAGAGCTATGAGGGAGGAGCAACAAAAGCAAGGAAGAGACATAGAGGAGCTCAAGAGCACCATTGGTTCTTCAAGAGGAAAAAGACGCCACCCTCACTAAGGTGGACCCGTTCCTTAATCTCCTTGTCTATTAATTTTTTTTCTATTTTTGTTCTCTATGCTTTATGTTTATTTATGTTTGTGTCTTTATTACATGATCATTAGTGTCTAGTGTCTATGCCTTAAAGCTATGAATGTCCTATGAATCCATCACCTTTCTTAAATAAAAAGATGTTCTAAATGCAAAAGAACAAGAAGTACATGAATTTCAAATTCATCCTTGAGATTAGTTTAATTATTTTGATGTGGTGACAATACTTTCTGGTTTCTGAATGAAAAATGCTTGAACAGTGCATATTTTTGATAGTGAAGTTTATGAATGTTAAAATTGTTGGCTCTTGAAAGAATAATGAAAAAGGAGAAATGTTATTGATAATTTGAAAAATCATAAAATTGATTCTTGAAGCAAGAAAAAGCAGTGAAAAACAAGGCTTGCAAAAAAAATGGCGAAAAATAAAAGAAAAAAGAAAAAGCAAGCAGAAAAAGCCGGTAACCCTTTAAACTAAAAGGCAAGGGTAAAAAGGATCCAAGGCTTTGAGCATTAATGGATAGAAGGGCCCAAAGGAATAAAATCCTAGCTTAAGCAGCTAAACCAAGCTATCCCTAACCATGTGCTTGTGGCGTGAAGGTGTCAAGTGAAAAGCTTGAGACTGAGCGGTTAAAGTCGTGATCCAAAGTAAAAAGAGTGTGATTAAGAGCTCTGGACACCTCTAATTGGGGACTCTAGCAAAGCTGAGTCACAATCTGAAAAGGTTCACCCAGTTATGTGTCTGTGGCATTTATGTATTCGGTGGTAATACTGGAAAATAAAGTGCTTAGGGCCACGACCAAGACTCATAAAGTAGTTGTGTTCAAGAATCAATATACTGAACTAGGAGAATCAATAACACTATCTAAATTCTGAGTTCCTATAGATGCCAATCATTCTGAACTTCAAAAGATAAAGTGAGATGCCAAAACTGTTCAGAGGCAAAAAGCTACTAGTCCTGCTCATCTAATTGGAGCTAAGTTTCATTGATATTTTGGAATTTATAGTATATTCTCTTTTTTTATCCTATATGATTTTCAGTTGCTTGGGGACAAGTAACAATTTAAGTTTGGTGTTGTGATGAGCGGATAATTTATACGCTTTTTGGCATTATTTTTTAGGTAGTTTTTAGTAGGATCTAGCTACTTTCTAGTATATTTTTATTAGTTTTCAAGCAAAATTTACATTTCTGGACTTTACTATAAGTTTGTGTGTTTTTCTTTGATTTCAGGTATTTTCTTGCTGAAATTGAGGGACCTGAGCAAAAATCTAATTCAGAGGCTGAAAAAGGACTACAGATGCTGTTGGATTCTGACCTCCATGCACTCGAAATATATTTTCTGGAGCTACAGAAACCCAATTTGCACGCTATCAATTGCGTTGGAAAGTAGAAATCCTGGGCTTTCCAGCAATATATAATAGTCCATACTTTTCCCGAGTTTTGATAACGTAAACTGGCGTTTGAACGCCCACTCTCTATCCTATTCTGGTGTTAAACGCCAGAACTGGCATAAAAGCTGGAGTTAAACGCCCAAACTGGCACCAAAGCTGGCGTTTAACTCCAAAAGAGTCTCTACACGTGAAAGCTTCAATGCTCAGCCCAAGCACACACCAAGTGGGCCCTGGAAGTGGATTTCTGCACTATCTGTACTTAGTTACTCATTTTCTGTAAACCCTAGTTACTAGTTTAGTATAAAAACTACTTTTAGAGATTTATTTGGAGGCTGGCCTCACGGCCATGCCTAGACCTTTCACTTATGTATTTTCAACGGTGGAGTTTCTACACCCCATAGATTAAGGTGTGGAGTTCTGCTGTTCCTCATGAATTAATGCAAAGTACTATTGTTTTTCTATTGAATTCAAGCTTATTCTTATTCTAAGATATTCATTTGCACACAAGAACATGATGAATGTGATGATCAAGTGACACTCATCACCATTCTCACTTATGAACACGTGCTTGACAAACACTACCGTTCTACATGAAAACAAGCTTGAATGCATATCTCTTGGATTCCTGGTCCATGCGTTTGATTGTCTCTCCTAACAACAGAGCCTTCAATTCCTTGAGATCAGAATCTTTGTGGTATAAGCTAGAATCAATTGGCAGCATTCTTGAGATCCGAAAAGTATAAACCTTGTCTGTGGTATTCCGAGTAGGATCTGGGATGGGATGACTGTGATGAGCTTCAAACTCGCGAGTGTTGAGCGTAGTGACAGATGCAAAAGGATCAATGGATCCTACTCCAACATGAGTGAGAACTGACAGATGATTAGCCGTGCGGTGACAGCGCATTTGGACCATTTTCACTGAGAGGACGGACGGTAGCCATTGACAACGGTGATCTCCCAACATATAGCTTGCCATGGAAAGGAGTATGAATTATTGAATGAAGACAGTAGGAAAGCAGAGATTCAGAAGCAACAAGCATCTCCATACGCTTATCTGAAATCCCACAAATGAATTACGTAAGTATTTCTATCTTATTTTATATTTTATTTATATTTTAATTATCTAAACCTCATAACCATTTGAATCTGCCTGACTGAGATTTATAAGATGACCATAACTTGCGTCAAGCTAACAATCTCCGTGGGATCGACCTTTACTCACGTAAGGTATTACTTGGACGACCCAGTGCACTTGCTGGTCAGCTACACGAAATTGTGAAGAAGTCTTGAGATCACATTCTCCCACCCCAAGTTTTTGGTGCTATAGCCATGGAATGAATAATCATGATTCCGGCGTACCAGGAGGACCGTGCTAAATTCTAAGTGTGGGGAGGTCGTTCGACCGATCTCCATGGGTAACAATCTCTTCCCTTCAACACCCATGGATTTATCTTTTGCTTAGTAGTTAGTACATTGCATTTGTAGTTAGTCTTGCTTGTAAATACCCTTTGCATTATAGTTAGTCTCTAGAGAGTTACTTGGTCAAAATAATGACTTCTTCCCCAAGAAACTATAGTTTCGGGGTACCCTACCAATTTTGAAAATTTTTTTTGCGGTGAACTTGCTTCAAGAATGTATTTTGGAACATAGTGATTGAGCTAAGAACACAAGCATGTGAGTTTTGAGCCTATTGTGTGGTTATATCTTCTAACCACTATTTCCCATTCTTGTGTGCATTATTCTCTCTTTATGACTGTAATCCTTGCTTTGTCTGATTCTATATGTCCATTACTTTGTGTATGAATGCATTTACATGATTGAGGCCATCATTTCAATAGTCACTTCTCCCAAACGGCCTTAACCCTTTTATCTACCATTGCTAACCAATTTTGAGCCCATAATAAACCCTCTTTGTTCTTAAATAGAGCACATCAACAACCCTAAGTGAAAAACAATGAATGTCCCTAGATTTGGATCCTTGATTAGCCTAGGTAAGTGAAGGTGTGTATCGTTCAAATGGGAGGGTGTACTTGGGAACTTGGGTAGATGTAAAGAGGTGTAATTGTAATTGAAAATTCTGGGATTTGGGAACATACTCATGTATTGAATGATTGAGTCATATGCATTGAAACTTTTGTACATGAAACCCCAAGAAAAAGGGGACCAAAAAGAAAAAAATTTTATGTGTATATATGAGAATGTAAGAAAAAGAAATAGAATAAAAATATAAGAAACAAAAATATGGAAAAAAAAAAGAGAAAGCAATAAAAGGGGACAAAAATGCCCCAAGACATAGTAATAATAACAATGCATATGGGATGTGAATTGAAAAGAATGCATGAGTATGCAAAAAGTGAAACCCATGGGTAGCTAGGTATTGTATTATAGTTGTATAGGTTGTTCTATGTGTCTAGTGGATCTTAGGTTAATCAAGGATTCAAATTTTAAGCTCACTTGACCATATACATCCTTACCTTCACCCTAGCCCCATTACAACCCATGAATAAGACCTCATGATACTTGTAAGCATACATTAAGTAATTGTTGATTGTTAGATGAAAGACAAATCTTGGAAAGCATGATTAGGAGGGGATTGAGTGACAAACCCTATACACTCGAGCGAATAGAGCGGATACACTTCCGGTGAGGGTTCGATGCTCAACTCCTTGTTCCCGGCTTTCACAAGCGTTCATCTAGCAAGTCATATGCACTTCATAGTGATGTTCAAATTGATAGGATTTATGAACTACATTTTATTTTCACCCCGTATGCTCATATGTGTTCTTGGAGGATAGATTTACCCGTGACCAAGTAGATAGATGATTTTACATTAGTTGCATGCATTCATTTAGGAAACTTGCACTTCATGAGCCCTTTCTTACCATGATCTTTGGTCTTTTTATTTTAAGCATGAGGACATGCTTGGTTTAAGTGTGGGGAGATTTGATAAACCCCAATTTTGTAGTTTATATTGTGTAGAATTTGGGGGATTTTGTTAATATTTTTCACACTTATTCACAAGAACTGTATGGATTTGTGTTCTCTTCCTAATATTGCTTCATGATGGAAAACATGCTTCTTTTGCCTTAAAATTGCTATATTTTGATCCTCTTTTATTACCATTCGATGCCGTGATGTGTTTGTTGAGTGATTTCAGAAATTATAGAGCAAGAATGGCCTAGAAGAGAGAAAGAAAGCATGCACAAGAGGAAGGAACATGAAGATTTGGATTTTGGGAATTTTAGCATGGACGCACACGTGCACCTTGTGCGCACGCGTAGATGTGGATAGCTGGAAGCGGCGCGCGTAGATCGGCGCATCCGTGCAGATTAGAGAAATCCACACCGGCGCGCACGCGTGGATCACAAAATCAATAGGCGCGCACGCACGCATGGTGCGTACGCGCAACAAGCTGCACGTGACCTCATTAAAGGAAATCGTGCCTGGCGATTTCTGAGGCTCAAGAGGCCCAAATCCAAGCTGGTTCTGCATGGAAAAGACCCAAGGATGCTAGGGGGAAAGGGGGGGATCATTCATTCACACTTAGACACAATTTTTAGCTAGTTTTTGGTTCTTGTTATTCTAGAAAGAGAAACCCTTGTTCCTCTCTAGATCTAGTTTGATTTGATCTTCTCTGGTTGAATTCTGAATTGGATCTTGTTAATTACTAGTTTGATTGCTTAATTTGAATTCCTTAGCATAATGTTGTTTAGATCTTGTGTAGTTTTATGTTTTCTTGTCAATTGTCATTTTATACCCATTCCATGAATCTTGTGAATCTTGAATTGTTGATGTTACATTAATGATTTTCATGGTTAATTATGTTGTTTGAGTGATTGTATGTGATAATTATTAGTGGGTATTTGTTAATTTTAATTTAATTGCACTTTGAATATATCTTTTAGTAATTCTCACCATGTATTTGATGAAATATTTTCCTTGATTATGGAGTAGTTCTCTTTACTCTTGGCCTAGGCTAAGGGAATTGTGTAAACTTGAGTCATTGGGTTTAATGGATTTAATGATTTAGGAACCCTTAGTGGTCAATTTGATAACCACTGACACTAGCCTACTACTAAGTCAATTAGTAGCTAGGTTGGACCTTATGGGTTGATGTTGACTAAACCATTTAACATACTTCAAGTATAGAAGTAGACTTAATGAGTTTTGTTCCTCATAATTGTCAAGATATGGTTATTAGACAAGGATAGTGACCCCAATTCCCATGTCTATCCAAGAGTTGTTTTATCATTTATATTTGAAAACCCAAAAATCCTAATTGCTTTGTCTTAGTCATAGTTATTTGTTTAGTTTTAGAGTAGACTTATATTGAATGTTATCTTATTAGTTTGGAATTGCTCACATCTTGCTTTAGTTATTTGAATTAGCTTCTTGCACTTCAAGATTACTTGCTTGTTAGGATTCTAGTTTAATTTCTTGCTCATGACTTGTAACCCCGGAATTCTAACCAATGTTGATGCACATGTTTGTCCATTCCTTGTGAGACGACCCGAGGTTGAATACTTCGGTTACTTTTATTGGGGTTGAACTTGTGACAACCAATTCCTTCAAAATTTGATTCGCGGATTATTTGTCGGTTGAGGGCTATACTTGCAACGCGAAAATCTTGTGAAATTCCTTACCGACGGTATTCCGTGGCCATCAGTAGTTTTTCCTTTCTTAGTTATTTCCATAAAGGAGTTAAGTAGATTTCTCTATATTGCAAAGAGCTAAGTTTGGTGTTACACACCAAAATAATTAAAGGGTGAATGTTGGATGCTAAGTTTGGTGTTCCACCAAAAATTTCATTAAGGACACATTGCACCCTCAGAATGACTAGTATCAGCTCCAAACAATTAGAGAAACTACTTAATAATTGTTATGTTTCTTGTTTTTAGTTTATATCTGTCTTCTAGTTCATAGTTGTTTTCTAGTTCATAGTTTACTTTTCTAATAAAAAAGTACTTGATATTCCATGCATGTATTTATTCTTCTGCATATAGAAGTGGGCAAGGAACTAAGTTTGGTGTTCTCACACCAACTTAGGTTCAGAGAATCACAAGCATACATGCATGCTAACTGTTTCTCAAGTGCTTGGGGAACAAGAAACTTTCAATATCTCTTGTAGGAAGTCATTCAATCTCTTGGAGGGAAAGATACATCATCATATGGATGGACAAGGGAAGGACATAGAACCCAACAATGATGATGACATAAGAGGAAACAAATGGACTCCAAGAGGTTGTATTGTTCTCTAACTGACTTTAGCTTAAACATGCTAATTGACAGTGTAAATGTCCCCTGTTGATTTGTGTCTTCTTAGATTTATTTACTGTCTGTTAGTTTATTTGTTTCCATGCTGTTATGACTTGCTAGTCTAAGTGCTTGATCCATTTTCATCTTACTTGAATTATATGCTTTGTTCCTTATGCTTGGATAAAAGAAAAATTACTGTCAAACAGAGAAAGAGTAAAAGTCTGGTTTAATATGAGACAGAATAAGGTTATCTGGTGGTATGTGCTGGTTTATTAGTTGATTCATGAATAAGGCTGAATGTTGGCATAACTTTGTGATTTGAACTTGAGTTGCATTTTGATGACATGTCATCATGTCATGTTTTTCTATGCTTTTTCATACAAGAAATTGATAATTAGTGCTTAAATATTGCATTCTTTTATGCTTAAATGGTATATTTCCTTGATCTTTTAATTTTATAAATTTGGTAGGAAATAAGAAGAAAAAGAAGCAAAGAAGCACAAAATAAGCTAAAAAGGAGAAAAAAAGAGCTTTGGGGCACACTTTGAAGTTGGAGCACACTTTGGAGCCTTAGGCCACGCTTTTAAAAGCGTGGCCCATGACCAAATCAAGGAAGTATGAACAATCAGCACACAAAGCTCAGTTCACTAAGTGAACTTAGCTTTGCCGTACAAGAAAAATGTGCTTGGAGGCAAGAAAATTCGCTAAGTTAAAATCTGGGCGTTTACAGCATGACCATGCCTCCTTCAAAGGGCAATAACTTGAGCTACAGACGTCCAATTGATGTGCTTCTAGTTGCGTTGGAAAGCTGACATTCAGAGCTTTCAACGATGTATCATAGTCAATATTTGGCACGAAATTGAGGCACAAGTGAAATGCATCTTTAAGGGCTAAAAATAAGCAAAAAAATCAGCCAATGCTTCCACCAAGGCTCGAAGGGGGAGACACAAGGAAAACAAGGAAAGCAAAATAAAGCTCAGTTCACTTTCCCAACTGAGTTTTATCGGGCTCCCATTCATGAAAATGCAAGAAAAAAAGCTCACAAAAGTGCCTCCACCAAGTGTTGAACCTGAGACCTTGAGGCCGAAAGCAAGGCACCACCAAGGAAAGCTAAGTTGGTTTTTCCAACTGAGCACTACCTCCCCCCCTTCTCCCCCACAAATTGACATGGACCCAAGGCACCAAGGAACTTTGGCGCACAATTTTGGCACACAACCAAGGCTGGACGCGCACCAATTTTGACACGGATGGCAGCACACTTGAAAGCTAAGTTGGATTTTCCAACTGAGCTTTCTCCTGGGAGCAACTTTCACATGGGCCAAAAATTCAACTAAAATTTCATTTAAATTCAATTCCTCTCCAAATTGAATCAAGGCCAACCAAACCCATTTCTCCTCAAATCCAAAGCAAGCAAAGCCCACATCATCACTCAAAGGCACAAGAACAAGCTAGAATTATGATTTTCATTTAATTTGTTTTTCATTTCAATTTCATTTTATTTTTGTAAAAGCCTATATAAAGGCATCATTCCCATTTTCAAAGGGGAGCTCCATTAGAAAGGAGGTTGGCTCCACTAGGGAGCATTAGCATTAGAGAGCTCTCTCTCTTTAGTTTTCTTTTCTTTGTTTTTGAATCTTGGGTGGAGAATTGAAGGAGTTCTGTTTCATTCTCCCTCTGAGATTTCCCATTGTTTGCCTTGCTGCATAATTTCAGTGAATTGCAATTTGAATCAAAGTTCTCTTACTGCTTCCATTTGTCTTTATTCTTCAATTGTTCTTGTTGGATCAAGGAAGGATTTGAGATCTAGACTTGTTTTCTAGTCTCTTCCACTCTTGAGATCTTCAACCTCTTTTACTTTGCTGCAAATTAAGCATTGCTTTTCTGTCTTAAAATTCTTCAAGGCATTTTACTCTTCTGTTAGATCTGTTGCATGATTTTGCATCTTTTACTTCTCTGTTTGATTGCTATTTACACGTTCCTGTTGAATTTTACATTTCCAGCACCCATTCCCCTTTATATTTCATGCAATTTACATTTCTTGTCATTTAAGATCCTTGCAATTTACATTTCTTGCTCTTTAAGTTTCTGTCCAATTTACTTTCTGCAATTTATAATTTCTTGTCATTTACTTTCTGCTGCTTCAATTGTCACTCAAATCACTCAATGTTAGCTTGACTAAACTAATCACCCACTAAAGTTACTTGATCCATCAATCCCTGTGGGATCGACCTCACTCTAAGTGAGTTTTACTACTTGATACGACCCGGTACACTTGCCGGTGAGTTTTAGGTGTTTTGGGAAATTCAGTTTTCCACAAAAATACCATCACATTTCATGAGACTTGACAGAAGAAAAAGGTCCAAAATAAAAGAAAGAAAATGCAAAAGAAAGAAACAAAAAGAAATAAATAAGGCTGGGCAACAATGGCTAGAAATTTGGATAAATGCCTGTGATGTTTTTGTACAAAGATAAGCTTGGATAACTAGGTTCTAAGGGGTGCTTCATCACCCGACAACTTAGGTTAACTAACCCGGGATTGCCAACCGAAAGTCCACCATCAAGAGCTACTTTGAGACAAAGCATTTAGTAACCCAAAGAGGTGCTGGGCATCAATTTCCAAAGAACAAAACAGAGTTAAATGCCTGTGATGTGTGTGTGCTAAGGAGAGGCTTGAGCAAGTAAGCCCATATGGGTGTTTCAACACCTAGCATCTTGAACCAATTGGGGCGGGAATGCTGGCTGAAAGCTTACTCTAAAAAGCTACCTTACCACATAGCATTAAGCCTCAGCAAGCAATAAATCTCAACCAAGAAAGAGAACAAGAAAAACTAAGGACCAAGCAATAAAAAGTCTCATTTTTGTGTAAATCAAGTAAGGATCTAAAGGAATGTTGATGTCTCAGTCACAGAATAAAAATCTATAAGATACCATGCATGAAAACTCCATTAATCAGTATTCAATGTCTTCCAATAAAGGGCTTAGACACTTCTCTGCTTCCATTTAATTTTCCTTATGCTTTACTGCTTGCTTGGGGACAAGCAATGTTTTAAGTTTGGTGTTGTGATGACAAGTCATCTTAGGCTAGTTTCACAAGCCTTTTTCATTAGTTTTTACTTGGTTTTCATGCATTTTTAGGCAATAAGTGAGTGTTTGAGTGAGAATTTCATGCTTGTCCTGATTCAATCAAACATTGTTAATTTTATGCATTTTCATTAGATTTCTTGCAAGATTTAGTTGATAATATGAATGATGCAAGATTTAATGATTATGCCAAGGCTTTGATTTCATGTTTGGTTGATTTCAGGTGAAAAAATGGAGAGAAAAGAGGGGCAGTGCAGAGTAACGCTGCGTTCAAATAAAGAACGCTACGTTCAAAGGGACGCGCACGCATACCAGACGCCTCCGCGTGGAAAAGCAATTTTGGAAATCCACGCGTACGCACGTATGGCGCACCCGCGTGTATTAAGGATCAGCGTTCACCCACAACGAACGCTACGTTCAGTCTGAGTGAACGCCTGCGATACTTTCAGAATTCGAACTTGAAAAAGGAAATCGACGCGCACGCGCACATGCTGCGCCCGCACCGATGGAATAAAAGTGGTGATGGACGCAGACGCGTGGAAGATGCTGGAACGCAAAATCGATATGTTGCTATACACGCGCAAGCGCACAAGGCGCGCACACGTACATACCATTCATAGCGTGAACGGAGCGTTCAGTTAATGAACGCTGCTCAAGGACGCGCTCGCGCCGATGATGAGGAATGCCAGGGACGCGCACGCACCAAGGACACGTCTGCGTCGGTGACCAAGCGCTCCGTTTTCCAATTGAATGATACGTTCTCCTAGGAGCAGAATTTTGGTTCATTTGATCTGATTCCAAGCCCATCAACACACAAAAGCAAGCAGAACCTAAATTGACATCACTCAAAGGCACAAGGATCATCTAAAATAGGAATTTTGTATTTAATTGTAATTTGTTTCCAATTTAAATTTCATTTGTATTTTAGGAATGCCTATAAAAAGGCTTTACTTCTGTTAAAAAAGGAGCACACAGTAGGAGTAGGAGTAGAATAGGAAGCAAAGGCTGGAGGATTAGAGATTCCAGATCTCTCTTGGAGGATTAGAGACTCCAGAGAGCTTAGTATAGTTAATACACTTTTACATTTCAATTGCATTGAATTCAGTTTACTCATATTGCAAATCTAAATCTTCTGCACTTTTATTTCTCTGCAACTTTACATTTCTGCTCATGATTCGATCTGATTTAATCTTCCTGCAATTTAAATTTCCTATTACTTATTCTTAAGTTCTCTTCAATTGCTTGATCTACTGCTTTCTTTACTTTTCCTGCACACAATTCCCTTTACATTTGCTACAATTTGCTTTTCTTGTCATTTAACCTTCTATAATTTACATTCTGCACTTTATATTTTCTGCTATTTACTTTCTGTTGCTCCAATTTTCATTCAATTCACTCTGTCTGCTTGACTAAACTAATCACTTACTAAAGTTGCTTGATCCATCAATCCCTGTGGGATTGACCTCACTCTTGTGAGTTATTACTACTTGATGCGACCCGGTACACTTGCCAGTGAGTTTGTGTGGAAATCTAATTTTCACCCATCAGATACTCATGCATCAACGGTGAGAAGAGAAGAACAGGGCTAAGGGTTTCACTATTTACCTTTCTATTTAAATTACCATAACTTGTGATTCTGAGCTCCGATTTACGTGTCATTTTGAGGCCATGCAAAGAGCTCGCTGAGCTCTTTGATTTCATTCAAAGAAAGTGGAAAGGAACTTTCAAGTTCTTACCCAGTTCTTTGCCCTAACAGTTTTTGAATTTTTGGGTTTAGTTATTGAGGCAATTTTGTGATTTTGGTTGTTTATGTGTGATTACCCCAGATAACGTTGGGTGAGGTAAGCGACTTCAAATTGATGTTGATGATAATTGAAGATGATTATTGATGTTGATGATAATTGATGATGATTAGTGATGTTGATGATAATTGATGATAATTAGGAGTTTTGATAATGATATATTGATGAATAATGATTGTTGAAGGCTTTTTTCTACTATTTTAGTTGAAATATCAAGAAAATGATAATTCATGCTTTTGAAATGAATTATTAAAGAGGGAATTGTGATTTAGTCTTGCTTCTTAAGAAAGGCATTGTATCTTTTTTAGGAGAAAGTTATTTAGATGAAACTTATGTTTTAAAGCTGTTTTAAATGTGACAAGGACAATGCCTTTGAATTTGACTTGAGGGGTTCAATTAGAGGAGTTTCAATTATGTTGAAAGAACCTAAATATCTATTGACAAGTTTCATTTTGAAATGTTTTGGGAAAGGTTTTAAGTACACTTTGAACTCTGAATTCTTGCAAGACTAAAACAATTTTGAACAGTTGAAACGTTCTAGAATTTATCATGGGGGTTGAAGTTGGTTTTGCCTAAGTAAAGAAAACGGCTTGAAATAAGTAAATGATTATTTGACTCGGTTTGGCTTAGATCCTATTTTATTACTCAAATCGGAAAGCCAAGGTTTTAATGATTTTAAATGAATTTGGCGAAATGAGTTATGCTATTCTCCCCTAAGGACTTGGGACCTTGCCGAGAAACTTTGTTATAAAATCCCATTGTTGGATGGATGATTTTGAATGTTTCAAAATGAATCTTTAACTTTCCATGGTTATGGAAGTTTTGAAAAGAGGACGCCGAGAGTGGCATGGTTTTAAAAGGGGAATTTACCTTGAGTAAAAGTGGCTTATGAGCCTGAGATGATTTGAGAAATGAGATCTTTAAAGCCAAGGCTGAAAAGAGTTGAAACTTGATTTCAAAGTGAAATGATTTGGGAAAAAGTGATTTATGGCTTAAATGTCAATTTTATGAATTGATGATGTTGAATGTGGAAGTGCTGTTTTGTTGTGAGCCGGAATGGCTGTGTATGATTATAAATATTGGTTGGTTCTGGATTGAATCGTGAGTCGGAATGGCTGTGTATGATATGAATATTGGCTGGTTCTAGACTGAACCGTGAGCCGGATGGCTGAGATGGATGTTGATCCATGGATGAGATTGAATGCATGTATATGCTGAATCATTGATAAATGTGAATGTTGCACTTCCACTATCGGAGATAAGAGTTTCCCTGGGAGAAAGCAGTGGCTAGCCACCACGTGCTCCAGGTTGAGACTCGAAGCTCTTTTGACCCTATGTGGTCAGGGTGGCCGGGCACTGTGAAAGCCCCATATGAGCTCACCCCCCCCATAAATATTCACCAGTGAGGGTGATGGATATAGATCATGATTATGATCAAGTTTATATTGAGTATAACTCGAGTTGGGGAGACACGACAGAGGGACAGTCCAATGGTTAGCTACCAGGACTTGTCGGGTTGGCTCTATAACCGACAGATGATATCATCAGCCACTAGGAACAGGCATGCATCATATGTATTTATGTGTCATTGTTTGGGTGTGCATATTGTACTTGGTTTGCCTTTGTGACTATTTGAGATTATCTGCTACTTGCTTTACTTGCTGTAACTGTTTGTTTGTGCTTGAACCTCCTATCTATGTTTGCAACTGGGACTCTGTTGGATTGTGGTGATTGGTTGTTGTTGGATTATTTGGGCCTAGGGCCGTGGTTGAAATGAGATGGACCGATGGTTGGTTTCAGTTTTGTTTTTCTGATTTGGAATAGTATGAAAGGCTATTTTTGGTTTAGCATAGATGAACCTTTTGAAAGGCTTTCAAAATATTGTTTTAAATGAATAGTTTCCTCTTTCAGAAAAGGATTTCAGATTTTCTCTTTTACTGTAAACCGTTATTTTTGAAAAGAGGCATAAGTCAATTATTAATCACTGGTACGGTTTATCTTCACGTATCCTATTATAGTAATTCCCAGAAACCCTCTACTGAGAACCCTTTCGAGGATGATGTTCTCACCCCCCTACATTTTTCCCCTTTTAGGATATGGATGCAGAAGTCACGAAGAGTTTATTTAGTTGTTGAAATGCTCTGTATTGCTTTGGATTATTACTTGTTGTACCCTCGCCTTTATCTTGATATATTCTGTAAGAGGGATAGGAATTGTATTGGTTAATGCTTGTAATATGATATATATCTATGTATATATATGGATTATCCTCTATGAGTTTTTGTAAGTTGTATGGTATCTATGGATGTATGTTATCGAACGAAAGTATTTTTGGGAGCGGTATTGCGGTTTAAAGTTTTAAACAGGCTCATATTTTAGTATTAAATAGTATAAGAGTCGTCGTAATGTCCGAGCTATCAGAGTTGCGCAGCCGGAAGTATGAGCTTTGGTAGTTAGGGTGTTACATTATGGTATCAGAGCAGTCCTTCTTGTAGAGCCTGAGGAATGGACCGACTATGCTTCAGTTGCATACTCTGAGTGTTTTTCATGTATTAGGTCTTGTCGAATGACAAGAATTAGAGCTTTATGCACATGCCGGTCTATTGATTAACGCTGTTAGTCTTGCATTGCATAATTCTTGGTATTAAGTTTGGCTGGCTTAATACTAGTGAATTATGTATATGAAGGCACTGATGGGTTATCATAGATGTTATACGAGTTTTAAGTAAAGCGAATCACGGGTTTTGGGAACGTTGGAAACTATTTCTCGAGGTTATTCAGTTGTGTGTCTTGAATTCTGTTCGAGTCGACCTGTTCTTTTATATCCTAACATGAAGTTCTTGTTTGCTAATCCTCTTGAGAAATAGTTTGATTTTGCAACTCTATTCCTCTATTCATATGCATTCTTGTTGATCTTAATTGCATATGTTTGTTTGCAGTCCTTGTTACATCTATCTTCCTCTGTTTGAGTTCTTCTTGATTCACGTGTTCTTTGACATAGCTTTGAACTTGTCTTGATGCGCTGTGCCTTTTAACTCCTGATTCCGAGTCCATTATTAGAGAAATTGTTGATTCAGTTTTTCTCTTATTTGACAGTGATCGCAGCCAATTATGAGATTTTATAAATTGCTGTTGATTAGATATATACTTTTCTATATATGAAACTTTGAGATTACTTATACAGTTTAACAACTATTTCTTTCTAATACCTCGCCTGTACTTTTACTGGTTTACGGAATTGCACTTACTTTTAAAGTAAATTGACTTTCTAGTAGTTTTACTATAGTTCCAATGCACATCTTCAATTGATTATATATTTGGGGTATTTTTCAAAATTCTGAAAAGAAAGGGGATTTCTTGCTTTTATCCCGGTTGAGTTTCGTTGGATAAACTTTACTTAATTCATTTTGATTTGAGTTTGATTTAGCATACTACATGGTTTATGTCATTGTTGTTCTTTTGAAAATGTTGGACTCATAGCTTTTTTCTTATGAACGGACTCGCTCCTTCTAAAGCTTTTCACCTCTATGAATGTCATACGTGATTCTGTTTTTAAATATACATCTACCTTTTGGGAGCACTACAATCAATCTCAGCTTTCCTTCTCTGGTGAATCTCATTCTTATGAGTTAGTTTGATTCGTTTCAAAAATAGTGCATCATTTATCCTCTCATTGTCTCTACCAGAGTTTTTAGTCAAAGATTTATCCTTGAGAAATTACTATTGATTGAGTTGTCTTTTCCTATGACTTTTGTATTCTTTTGAATCAATTGAAAACTTGTTTGATGTCTCATGCCTAGTGGATCTTGTTTGAACTCTCTTGGTTTAAGATCCTTTCTTGCATGGCTTGACTCCTTTTTAGTACATCTTAAACTTCTTGAATGTTCTTCTGAGATGGTGATTTCAAGAACACTTTTGAAGTCTTGTTTTGAACTTTTTAAAGAAGTTTTGAATTCTCTTTGGAAGAATACTAAACGGAATTTATTTTCTGTTGTTTGATTGAGATTGAAACTATTTTTCAATTTTGACGAAGTTGATTTAAAGTTGGCATACGCTGTTTTAAATGAAGTTTTGAAAAGCTTCCTTGTTTAGTGGAAATCGGTTCGTTTGTAACGCACCACTTACTTCCTTTACCAAATTGTAATCAAATTTTTACTTCGGAGTTTCTTTTCTAAGAAGAATTAACTTCCTCTTTCGTACTTGCTATAAATGTTATACACGCTTGTTTGAATATGAAATTTTGAGAATTTTGAACAAGCATTTGATTACTTCCGAGTTTTTATGAACTGCTTTTGGTTAGGTTGTGCACCTAACTATCCTTCTAAAATATTTGAGGAAATATTTTAGCTCTTAGCCAAACTTGTGTGCATTTTGTTTTTAAAACTCTACATGATCTACTTCAACATGAAATTGTATTGAAGTAAAGCCACATTTATGCTTTTGCTACTCTCTTGAAGAATGTTGCTCAACTTTTCTTCTAGACTGCAAAGTGGTTTTTTCGCAAGTTTTCGACTCTTTCATGAACAATGTATTCGAAAGTATTTGTAATCGTGCTCTTAAGTTCGGTGAGCTTTATCTTGGGTTTGAGATATTCTTTTCTGTAAACCTCCCACTTCTTCGACTCAACTTGAATTTTATTTCGAACTAAGGCGCTGGTTCTCTTCTCATTGGTCCTATTGGATTTCTTGGATCCAAGGGTTATCTTTGGAGTGGTCAATTGGTTTATTTCTAGCAAACTTCATTGCCTGAGCATCCTTGTTTATCGGGAATTGGATAAATTCTCTCAAATCTATGAGTACTATCCTTGACATTTGATTCTCCTTTCTAAATCTTGTATCTTTCTGAGTAGACTCGAGAATTGTTTGATATCACGTGCAACTTGTAGACATAGTAACGCGATGCATTAGTTCTTTAAGACGTGATATGGGTATACAGAAGTTGAAGCGGTAGGTGCGCGACGTTATAAGTTGTGGGTGTTTCGTTCCTTGCAAACGGGTTTGCAATCGTTAGGCTTATGATCGGATATGGGGATTATAAAGTGCTTGATGGAGTTGAAAAGTTGAAGCTTTGAGGTTGATATGAGATTAGCGTGCGGATGTTGAGCACGTCGTTTTAACCCCATCATGTTTTATAGCCTTTGATGCCTTGCCTTACTATTACATTTTGACCCATGTCATCTTTTGCATTGAGCCTATCTTGTAATGTTCGCTTTGCAACCATACTCCTACCTTTGTATCCTTATGCAAATGACAATCAAAGTATTTGAAAATCGTATATATGTTTATATGTTGAGATATTTTTGCTTCTCCTTTAAATGTGTTCAAGAGTGAACTGTTATGAAATTTCTTTTGTTTTGTATCAATTTTCGAGGACGAAAATTTTTGTAAGGTGGGTAGAATGTAAGACCCAGAACTTTTGAAAAGTATTATTATCATCGAGTCTCAAATCCTATAGTTATTTATAGCCTTAATTTCAGAAATTATTTTATTAAAGATAATTAAGGCAAGTTTTGATTTATTGAATTTGAGATGAGTTATGATTATTATCCAATTTTATAATTATTGGATTATTTTCTATATTTAAAGTATAAAGTTGATAGTTATGAAATAATAAGAATTTTATATGATTTGAACTAAGTAATTAATATTTTAAATATTAATACTGCTATTTTGGAAAATGAAGAAATTAAGTATATTATTTCTAATTATTTGGTTGGGACATTTTATTGAAAATAATTTGTAAAATTGATGAGCAAATAGTATTTCTATACATTAATTTTGTTGGATTAAAATTTATTCCTAATTACTATGTTACCTCTACTTTTATTTGAAATTACAAAAGTACCATAAACCCTAAGTTTCAAAAATGAAGCCCTAGCCCCCCAAACCCAAGCAGTCGCAGCTGCTACCCTCTCTACTCTAAACACACACACACACACCTAGCCACCAGAAGAGGGAAAGAACAAAACAGAAAGGGAAGTGGGGTGAGGGACACACGGAGAAGGAAGGAAGGAAGAGAGGAGGGAGGAGCATCGCCGGCGCGTCGGGCTTCACCACCGCCGTCACGTCGCCGTCGTCAGACCTGCGAGTCGATATCGCGCCGCTGTCGTCCAGGGAGCCACCACCTCGGTTCGTCGCCGCCATTCGTCCTCAGCCTCATCGCGTTCTTGTTCGGCCGCCACTGCTTCCATGTCCTCCAACGGCGCTACTGTTGTCGCCGATAAAGCCGCCACGAAGAGAAGGAGAGGGCGCTGCTTCACGCCTCGCCGCCGTCGCTGTTCTGAAAGGGGCTGTAGTCGTCGTCGAGCATGATGAGTGAAGGAGAGGGAAAACTCACGTCTGAGGCTGGGAGGAGGTGTAGTTTCACCGCTGCTGGGGAAGAGAACACGTCTGGTAAAGGGAACTGGGGAAAACGGCGCACGAAAGGTGCTGTGACGGGAAAGGAATCCACCTGCGTCACCGCTAGAGAGAGGGAGATCGGAATGAGTAAGGAGGAGGAGAGTTGTGTCCGCCACCATCTGAGCTCGCCGTTGCGGGTGATGCCAAGTTAAACTGCAGCCAGAAGAGTGTTCAGGCCGCCACAGGTGCCGCTGCCGGGCAAGGAAGCTGCGTCTCTGTGACACTGACCGCCGGGAGTGGTTCTGTGACTTCCGGGACCACCACCGGAGCCTCTGGCTACTTCTGCCGTCGTCGGAAAACTCTACCGGTAAGGGCTTTGAATTTGGTTTTCATTCGTTTAAGATTTTGGAAGCTTTATCGCCTCTGTATGTGGGTTTCAGTTACCAACGCCGGAGTCCGGTCGCCGCTATCGCTTGAGGTGGCTGACGGGCTGCCGCCGAACCGGTTCAAGAGACCGCCGCTGTTCGGTTCAGCTGTTCCTTCTTCGGTAAGTAAGTATGTTTCGGAAAGTCTCGCGTTAGTATTTCGTTGTGTTTAGTTAATGAATATGAGTTTTGGTAACGTGGGGTCGAGTCCTGATTATTATATGTTGCGAATAGTGTTGATATGGTTCTTGCGAAAGTGGCTGGGAGCTGAGGTTTTGGTTGCCGTCAATTCGGGTTGAGGCGGAAAGGACTTGATGAGGCGTTTGGGTTATGGATTTGCATTTTGAGGTAGGGGCGCTTTCCAAAAACTATATTCTTATATATTGGAATTATTACATATGGATACTGATGTGAGAGAATGTGTATTTGGTGATTGTATTGGCCTTATGTATGGCTTGATTTGCCTTGGTTGATTATGAACGTCTGTTGGTTGAATTGTTATGTGGTTTTGTGAAACTAAATGCTTTTCAAGTTGATTCCTTTAAAGCTTTGAGATCGAGTTTAATCCATTGAGAATTGAATTGAGTTAATTTTTTGAGAATGTGAAAAATAGAATCCACTCTTGAATTCAGCCTGGCTTGCTTTAAATGATCTGGTTTTTTATGAATGATTGTTACTGAACCGTTTCTTTGAAACTTTAGAAATGAGTTTATTCGGCTAATAATGATTTGATTCTTGAAACGGTTTTCTTAAAATATGGTATTGGGATTAACTGTTAGATTTTGGCTTGCCTTTGAATTGATTTTGAATTCTGGGCTGTTGGAAAAAAATTGTGGAATGGTTTTGTTGGGACCCGGACCGGGTGGCAAAGTCCAAGTTTTAGGGGAGATGCTGCCGAAATTTCTATAAAATCCGAGTCTTTATTGAAATGTTGTCTGGGAAAAATGATGAGCTGAAGCCTTCTACTATTTTAGTTGAAATATCAAGAAAAGGATGATTCATGCTTTTGAAATGAATTATTAAAGAGGAAATTGTGATTTAGTCTTGCTTCTTAAGAAAGGCATTGTATCTTTTTCAGGAGAAAGTTATTTAGATGAAACTTATGTTTTAAAGCTGTTTTAAATGTGACAATGGCAATACCTTTGAATTTGACTTGAGGGGTTCAATTAGAGGAGTTTCAATGATGTTGAAAGAACCTAAATGTCTATTGACAAGTTTCATTTTGAAATGTTTTGGGAATGGTTTTAAGTACTCTTTGAACTGTGAATTCTTGCAAGACTAAAACAATTTTGAACAGTTGAAACATTCTAGAATTTATCATGGGGGTTGAAGTTGGTTTTGCCTAAGTAAAGGAAACAGCTTGAAAGAAGTAAATGATTACGTGACTTGGTTTGGCTTAGATCCTATTTTATTACTCAAATCGGAAAGCCAAGGTTTTAATGATTTTAAATGAATTTGGCGAAATGAGTTATGCTATTCTCCCCTAAGGACTTGGGACCTTGCCGAGAAACTTTGTTATAAAATCCCATTGTTGGATGGATGATTTTGAATGTTTCAAAATGAATCTTTAACTTTCCATGGTTATGGAAGTTTTGAAAAGAGGACGCCGAGAGTGGCATGGTTTTAAAATGAGAATTTACCTTGAGTAAATGTGGCTTATGAGCTTGAGATGATTTGAGAAATGAGATCTTTAAAGCCAAGGCTGAAAAGAGTTGAAACTTGATTTCCAAGTGAAATGATTTGGGAAAAAGTGATTTATGGCTTAAATGTCGATTTTATGAATTGATGATGTTGAATGTGGAAGTGCTGTTTTGTTGTGAGCCGGAATGGCTGTGTATGATTATAAATAGTGGTTGGTTCTGGATTGAACCGTGAGCCGAAATGGCTGTGTATGATATGAATATTGGCTGGTTCTGGACTGAACCGTATTCAAGTAAACCATATTCAAGTGGGATAATAAAGCTAATAAAAATGAGTTTTACCCACTCAAATGAAGGTGTAGATAGCAACCTAGGCAAAGGTGATTCCAAGGGTCTTGACAAAGCGTATTCAATTCCCCTCCTCCTTTTTCTAAGGACTTCCACCTCTTTACAAGATTTCTCAAATGTAATCCTTTGTTCAACAATACTACCTAAGCCTTTTCCCTTACTCAAATCATAAATGGGAGGATGAGAGAGATTTACCTCCACAACGCTTTCAAATCCAACGGGAGAAGATTCTTCAAGCTTAAAGGATTCTTCACCACTAAGACTTGGTGCTTGATCTTCCTCACAAAGGGAACTCAATTCTTGCTCTATCTCATCCAATTCTTCATATGGAATATGCCTTGGAAGGTGTGCACTTTCCTCCTTAGCATCAAATTCAATCATCTTGGAAGGGTTTTCTTCAACTCTATGTTCCCATGGAGGTTCCACATCTCCTAAGTCTTCAACCATCTCTTCCTCTTCTTCAACAATTATAGCTTCCTCCAATTGTTTTAATACAAAGCAACTTCCCTCATTCTCCACCAATCTCTCCTTCATGTTATGCTCTTCATTTGATTCTCCACATGTAGCCATGGGAGTTCCTTGAGTATTTAAGCATTGGGATGCCAACCGGTTTACCACCTCATCCAAGGCGGCCGTAAATTATTCTACATCCCTTTTTATCTCCTCTTGTCCTCGAACAAGAACATCAAGAATATCATCCATTGGAGGTTGGGGTGAATGGAAGGGTTCATCAATTTGGGGGAAGGATTCATAGTAGGAAGGTGGTTCTTCTTGGTAGAGTTGTGGTGGTTCAATGTTTTTCATCCTTTCTACTTGTTGCACAACACACTCCATAGTTGCTTAAAATTGATCCAATGCTTCCTTGAGACAATCCCTTGACTCTTGTTCCTCTTGGATATCATGAGTAGGATCATATGGCTCTTGGATTGATGGACATGAATATTCTTCCATGGGAGGTTGTGGTGGGAAGTGGTATTCATCTTGTGGTTGCAAATTTGTACACATTGGAGGTGGTTCATCTTGGTAATAGCATGGACGGGGTGGCTCTTGAAAGTATTGATGTTGGGATGGCGGTGGCTCTATATGTGGTTCATATGGCTCATATGGTTGTTGGTAGGATGGATATGGATGAGGGTCATATGAAGGTGGTTGGTGAAAAGAGGCTTGTGAGTGTGGTAGGTGGCTATGTTGAGGGTATGGCTCATAGGTGTATGGTGGTGGTTCTTGGAAGTCAAAAGGGGACTCACCATAACCATTGGATTGGTATGCATCATAAAATGGCGCTTCTTCATAGTGCAAAGGTGGAGGTTGTTGCCATGAAGATTGATCATATGCATATGGCTCCTCCCACCTTTGGTTATCCCATCCTTGATGCATACCTTCATTGTAGCTCCCATTTCCTACAACATAGTTGTAATCACACTCATAGCCAAAGTGAGAATTCATGGTGAAAAGAGAAAATAAAATTCAAAAGCTAATAGCAAAATAATGAAACAAAGTCCTAAACTAGCAAAGACTAGCAAACAATCCAAAAATCAAGTTATTCACAAAATTTACATATATTCAATAACCATTAACGCAACACCATTACAATTCCCCGGCAACGGCGCCATTTTGATGATTGGAATTTTGTGTGGTTTAGAATTCACAATAAGTCTCGTTGTAATATAGTTTCTAAACCAAAAATAGTCCTTTCATACAAAAATTGTGTTTGTCACAAGTAACAAACCCCTAAATTTATAAACCGAAGTATTTAACCTCGGGTCGTTCTCCTTAGGAATTGCAATAAAATGTCTTGTTATTGGTTATGGAGTATGTTTTGGGGTTTTTGGAATAAGAGACATGAAATGTAAATGGCAATGAAATAAACTAACAACTAAAAAGGTCTTGGCAAGGTTTGGTGGTCAAGGATCTCTATCCCTATCACTAACCACATGAGAATTGGCAAGGATCAACCCCACTAAGTCATCCTCTAACTAGTAGTAAAGGAAAGTCAAGTGAGCTATGTCAATCCAAGTCCATAAGTCCTAGTTCTACACCAAATCAATTAGTGAGATCTAGCGTTAATGGTTCCCAATCGTCAATCACTTGGACATTAGTGACTCAAGAGTTCCTAAGTTACCTTCCCAAGCCAAGAGCATAAAATTCTACTCTAAAATCCAACCAAGTATTTTATAAAACACTTGGAAGGCATAAAAGGAAAGCATAGTAAAATTGCAAGAAAAGTAAATCTACACTACTCAATTGCAAGGAATTAAACAACAACAAATCAAATGAAGAATAAAGGAACATGAAAACATAAATTGCATTGAAGAGAAATAAAAGAACAAAAGTGCATCAACATAAAAGTAAAGAATTACAAGAATTAAATACAAAACTAGAGAGAGGAGAAGTAGAAGAAGAAGAATTGATAAAGGAAAGGTAAATCATAGCATGAAATTAAACTAGATCTAAGAATTTCTAATCTAGATCTAAAACCTAATCCTAATCCTAAAGAGAAGTGGGAGCTTCTCTCTCTAAAACTAACCTAAACTAAACTAATGTGTGAAAGTATGTAAAAGTATGTTGATTCCCCTTCAATCCTTGGCTTAAATAGCATCAGAAATGAGTTGGATTGGGCCCACAAGACTTTAGAATTTGCTGGCCACGTATTGCTTTAAGTGGATCATATGGCAGCAACGACGCGTGCGTATACAGTGCACATACGCGTCACCATACGAGTAGAAACTATGGTAAATATTATATCATTTCGAAGCCCCAGATGTTAGCTTTCCAACGCAACTAGAACCGCATCATTTGGACTTTTGTAGCTCAAGTTATGGTCATTTAAGTGCGAAGAGGTCGGCTTGACAGCTTTTGCGATTCCTTCATTTCTTCATGAGTTCTCCATTTTTACATGCTTTTCGTTCATTCCCTTGATCCAATCTTTGCCTCCTAAATCTGAAATCACTTAACACATATATCAAGGCATCTAATGGAGTCAAAGGTAAATCAAGATTAAACAATTAAGGACTTAAAAAGCATGTTTTCACTCTTAAGCACAATTAAAGGAGAATTTACAAAACCATGCTATTTCATTGGATAAATGGGAGAAAGGTTGACAAAACCCTCTAAATTCAACACAAGATAAACCCTAAATACGGGATTTATCATGGATGAAATAACTTGAGTGGAATTGGCGGAGTGTTACATTGATAATAAAATGAGAAAACTGAAAGATTGAGGTTGTTGACACTGATGAAATGAAAGTTAAGGGACTTGCGATTTATGAGAAATGATCAATAAAATGGATACATATTCTTTTGCACTATGATTGGTAAGTCGCTATGTGCTTGGCAAGGACGGTGGTTAATCCCACTTGTCGAGGTTATGGCGTCGGCGTAAGGCCGGTGGTTAATCCCGCTTACGTTGACATGTGAGGTCTGTAATAGTGTTTCTCACTCACATCTTTTTTTATCACAAGAGTGTACTCGGGCACTATAACCCGTAAAAGTGTGCTAGGGCACTATATACCAGGGGCCAATTTATATACATGATAGAAAGGCGATGTAACGGCCTAGCCTTTAGCCCCAAAGCTTTTTTTGGGATCAAATGGAATTTTTACGGAATTTTTAGGAATTTTAGTGCATATAAGTACCTCCACTACACAGGTGCTGTGTCATCAAGCTGTTGAGTCAACAGCTTGACTGCACCAGACACCTCTCCTGATCTAAGTATGCACATCGCAAAAAGTTGCGTTTTTGAGCCACTTCAGGCCCGAATTTCAAAATTCTGATTTTCGTTATTTGTTTCATTGTGACGAGCCGGTCTCAAATTTTGAGAGAAAAATATATTAATATAATATTGATATATTATTATTTTATTTAGAATATTATATTATTATTTTCTCTACTGTGGCTAATGTTGATCTATGTTTAGCAATATAATAACTGAGCTAGAAATCTACCGGCATTCTTAGATGAACTTAGCAATGCTAATGCTTCATCATATATCTTTTGTTTTCATGATTATCATATTACTAGTATCATTTATACTAGTAAAGCTCATGCTTATCCTTTAGTAGTGTAATCTGATGTATCTAGTTTTAGTAATTATCTTCAGAATAATATTTTATTATTAAACTCTGATGAGTCAGCATCCTGTGACATGCGGCTCTCCTAGAGTTAGCCACCACGTGTTTCCTTTCTTGCTCTCCAAGAAAAGGTTTCTTAAGAAAAAAGTAAGAAACACTTGTATTCTAATACATCTAGCTTCAGTAATTATCCTTTCTTGAGATATTTTTATACCAAACTTTAGGATAATGCTTATCCTAACCCCATGGGTCCCAAGACTCATCATTACCATCACCTTTTCTTCTAAGGAAAGCCAAAATTCGAAATTCCATGAGAGAAACCAAGAGAACTTCCATGAAAGCTTCAAGCTTCTTTCTCCGATCTTTCTCAAACTAAAACCCCTATCAAAAATCTAATCTGACCAAAGCGTTCACCTCTTCCTCCTCTTCATTTATATGCCAATTTTCATGGATTAAATCAAGGTATGATGGCTGCTCCTCCTCCTTGAAGTTTCATCCATGGTGGAAACTAAAGCTGATGATGTTTTCTTCATGTTTTCTCTTAGGATCTCTTGTTCAATCACCATATCCTCTAAGAAAACGTGATTTCTAGCTGCCTTGAGGTGAGGAAAACCTTCTTTTCATCTTCATGAAGCTTCAGCCTTCATGGTTCATATGGTTCTAAAGTTGTTTTTGATGTTAAAATAGGCGTAAAACTGCTTTTGGAAGCTTCTTTTTTACTCAACTTTTGGCAGCAGCAAAAGAGGTAAGATTTGGTAAATTAATTAATGATTGGCTGTGTTCTTGAAGTGTGAAATCAGATCTTATTGCTTGAGGCTTGATTTTGTGTGTTTGTGTGATGGTTTGATCATGAGATGTTGTTTAATGCTTGAAAATCAAGTTTTTGATGGTTCTGAAGTTGCTGTTATTGTTGCTGGAAAACGTGGCTTTTCAGCAATAAAACTCATGATATTTGATGTATTTTTTATGTGTATTTGATGGCTGAAATGTTACTCTTTGGTTTGGTAAAAATCAGGTAAAACTTGGTTACCGAAAAGATTTAAAAACTAGCTGGAAATCAAGTGGAGATCTGATGAACTTTTGGAAAGATGTTTTTGGTTTTTGGAAGGATGAGAAAATGTTTGGTTTTGATGGTTTTGGGGTCAAATTATAATTATTAAAAAGTTTGGGGTTGAAAGTAAATTAATGAAAAGTTGAGGGGCCAGAGTGCAAATATTAAAAGTTAAGGGTCAAAATATAATTTCAAAAAAGTTCAGGGGTCAAAATATAATTTTTGAAAGTTGAATAAAATAATATTATGTTAATATTAAAATATTAAAATATTATTTTATTAATAATAATAAAATATTGATAAAAAGACAGTTTTTTTCTAAAAGCCTCAGGAAGGCAGTTTTGAATCCAGAATTCCTTAATTCTCTTTATTAAACACCTAAGTAAAAGTATAAGAGAAGGTATTGAGGTATGTAAGGTAATGAAAAAGAATTCAGAAACTTTCATACATGTTAGAAAGAAAAGAAGTTAAAAGCTATATAGCAGTGTGCTTGACCTTACAGAGTAAGCAGAGAATTGTGAAATGAGCTCACTGTGATGTTGTGATGCTTGATTTATGATTATGGAAAGATGATAAATATGATTGCCAAGTGATGGAAAGTATGGTTATATGTGAATTATGAGCCTTCGGGCGATGCTTGTGAATATTGTGCGGGGACGCCCGTATTGTGATGTTGCTTCCCAGACAGGCTGCAGTAGAGAAGTACCAGCCCTGCAAGCTGAATGCTTGGTAGAGGCCTGATTCACATACCTGCAGTATATTGAGATTTGAGCAAATACCAGCCCTGCAAGTCGAAAGTACTTGGTAAAGGGTATGTGGTACTTAATTTGGGATTAAGTTCTGGGAAGGCCATATCTGACTTGGAGGGTCGGATTGCGTCGGGTGCGGGTCAAAACCGACAACTGATCTCATTACCTGCAGTAGGACCAGACATGCATCATACTTGTTTGTGCATATTATAATTGGTTTGCCTATGTGAATAATTCTATTTAATTGCTAATTTCTATACTTGACGTAACTGCTCTTGACTGTGCTTGAACCTCATTACTTGTGTTTGTAACTGATTGTTTGGATTGTGGTGATTGGATGTTGATTGAGTTGTTTGGGCCTGAGGCTGTGGCTGGTATGTTTGAGGTCTAGTTCTGTATAAAGTATCTGACTAGTTCAGCATAGACTTAATGAACCTATGCTTGGAACAGGATGATCATTTATACCACGTAGGTAACTTCTTTTATGTTTATGGTCTAGTAAAGTATGAAAAATCAAAATCTTACAGCATAGACTTAATTGAACCTATGCTTGGGACACGTTGGTCATTCATACCATTAGGAAACTTTTAAGATTCTTTTATCTGGAAAGGGAGTTTGGATTTCTAGTCAGTTAACTGGTTTCTTTTAAAAAGGTTTTGAATTTTTGAAGGTTAAACCATCGATTTTCAAAGGATTTAGAAATTTGCAAATGGATATTATAAATGGACTTGACTATAAACTCCGACCTTACTAAGAACTCCCTAGTTCTTACCCCTTACACCTCTTCAGATGGAGACGGGAGTCCTGCTCTATGAGATTAATCATCCGTATATCCATGACAACCAATGTGCGGCTGCGAGTATTACATCCATTGTGCAGCACCTCGTGTATGTAATTATGCAGTACATGGTAGACCTTTTTAGCGTCCTATTACTACACCTTTCTTTAATCCCAATATACCTTATGACTTTCCTCTTTCTTGGACACAACCTGAGGAGTACCCTGAGATCGTAGATATCTCTTATAGCAGTGATGAGCCAGATGAGGCATCAGTGAGCAGGCATCACCACCTGCCCAATGGTTTTCTGTGAGGGGCTTTTGGATCAGAGATGAGGAGACTTTTTGAGGAATCCAGTCTAACTCTAGTACATTAAAGTGTTTTCCTCGCTTTTGCTAGCATGCTCAGAAGGAATAGGCATGTCATAGAGTTAGGCTAGCCTGGGTGCCAGCTTAGGGGCTTTTGGACAGGCCAGGCCCTAGGACGTCTTATGTACATATATGTATATATTATATGAGTTACTAACTGAGAGACACTATATCTTAGTCTTGTACTTGTATGACTGAACTACTTTTGTTTCATGATGTATATTATAGTGTGATATTTTATATAATGCCTTCTATTATTCTATGATTGCGTATGCTTACGTTTTCTTTTATATTATATGTATGCGACTCTAAACTACTATTGCTGTCTTTTAAAAAAAATTTACTCAAATTCTCGCAAGGTGTTAACAAGAAACAGGCTTATATTTATTAAATATTACTTAAGTTTGGGAAACAATTTGGTAACATTCAGCTTCTAGTATGATCATGACATGCTAGGAGTTGGGTCGTTACAGACGACATCCCGAGGGAATGTGTCGGGTTGGCAGTTAAACCGACAAGTAATATCACGGCCAATAGGACAGGCATTCATCATATGCATTCTTATGTGCTTGTTTTCTTTGTTTACTTGCATTGTGCTAACTTGTATAACATGTTTATTTGCTAATTGTATTACTTGTGGTATATGCTCTTTACTTGTATTTTACTTGTTTGCATTATTTGTGTTTTCTACTGAGATTGAGGAGGTTTGATAGGGGGTGGCAATCGGATCGCATGGAGGATAGGTTGGCGAAAGCTATGGGACAGCGGTGTTCTGTAGATTAGAAAATCCTTAAGCTAAATAATCCTTTTATGGTTTAAGTTTTTATTATAAGTTGAATCTTTATATCAGTTTGAAGTTCTAGGATTGCCTTTGGCTTCCCGTAACCTTATATCTTATCTATTGGACACTGTTATTATACTAAGAACCATCAGTTCTTGTACCATATATTGTTGTTATTTTTCAAATGCAGGTCGCAACCCACCTTGGTGAGTTGACGAACGGTGATAGAGCGGAGGATGACTCAGCTTTATCTGTTATTTTATTTTGTTATAGTTTCTCTCACTTTTGATTACTGTACTTTGATGCCTTAGAGGTTTAAACTCTGAGAGATAGGATATGAGCTGTTTTATTTTCAAAAACTTTGTTGTACCTTGTTTATATTGTCGGCCTAAACTCCGCACGCTATGGCTAGTTTCCTATATATATATATATATATATATATCACTTGTTTATCATATACTATCTACCTTGTGTCCTCTGGAGCTGTTTACAAGATTTTATATATTATATTTTGTGCCTTTCATGCCAAGCGCTTTGGTTATCGTGTGAGAACGTTTCACGCTTTGTATCTCCGTTTTATGTGTCTTTGATCCATCATTCCTTCATCGGGATTCTAGTCGTAATATTTCTTTTTTATATAATATTGTATGGAGCTTTAGAACTATCGTGATGCTTTGTCCTCCTTTACTTTACGGCTAGAGGTCAAGGCTTAGGGTGATAGGGTGTTACAGGTGTCATGCATATGGGCTGCTGAGTCAGCGATTCAAGTTATAAATATCTTAAATGGATAATTATAAAAATATATATTTATAAACACAAGTATATATATATATATAGGCTTAAATACATATGAGTTACTAATATAATTGACATTAGTAACTTAATGAGAAAAGGTATATGATTGAGCATTAGCAACTCTAAGCTCATCAAAGAGTACCGATATTTACTTATATCGGCGGTTATTGAACTTGATAAGGATAATAATAAAAATAATATTATTATCTAACCTTTATTATAACTATGACATATAAAATAAATAAATAACATAATAATAAAATTATATTACCATTTATTTTATTTGTAGTGCTCAGAAACGACTAAATAAGATAAATCGCTGAAAAAAATCAAAATGTCGTTTAGTTATGAAAAATCAGGATGTTACAATAGGAGCCCCTAGTGTGGTATCTAGGCTAATACACAAATAATAAGTTCTTATCCCTCAGAAAACACTACAAAGAGAGCGAAACATAATTTAGCACTTGTAAATAGACCATATAATCACTGTCTTCATAGTCAAGATCTGAATTAACCATCCTCGTATCAGAACCATCACCAACAAGCTTCGATCCATCACCTACAACTCCACCACTAGAAAGGGAATAAGAGCCCTTATCCACTGCTGTCGGTGATTTTCAAGCTGAGTGCTCCTTAAGATCTTCCTCCTCCTGAAATAAACTGTCAATGAATCCACCGGTACTCACTAAAGCGAATGCTTCTCTCAGAGGATTGAATTGAGTTACTAGCGTATCATCTGGTATGGGATCGGGCTGAACTCTGGTGGTACCTCTCGTTGAGGGTCCATGTAACATCCTTACTATCAGAATATCATGCTTAAGTCATGATATCCCTAATGGCAAAAGTATTATGTATATACCTTGTATTACTTACTTACATATATAGGAGCCTTTAAGAACAAAACTTAAAGCTAAAGGGATTTATTTTTAATACATACCAACATAGATTTCATATTCTAATTATGACAAGGTAATCAATAATGACTATAACTCAAACATCTACATTCATTATCATGAATAAAATACACCAAGTATACTTTTATACAAATATTTATATACATACAACAGGAAATACAATTTCTTGCCCCTCTTAAAAGAATAAATAACAGCAAAGAAGAAATAACTAAATACAAATTCGCTCTACAAATAAACTAATGCACTTGCAATGCACTGTAAACTCTTTAGAGGCTTCCTCGTCCATTTTCTGAAAAATATTAGGATGTAGAAGGGTGAGAACCAATCACACAGTCTCAGTAGAGGGGATTTTAGAATTATGACAAGAAGACATAAAACATAAATTACATTACGGCAGTTAATCAATGCTTATCTTATAAATCTTTCTCTTTGAAATTCCTTGTCTTCCAACTTTTATGATTCAATTGCCACTCTTTCCTAATTCATTCCTCAATACCATTTTCTTCTCTAAACTATTCTTTTCTTATAATTAACCAATTTAATTCTATTGTCATTTACTTTTCTTAATTTTGATCACGGGGCATATTACTCACTTTCCAGTCAATCTCTTTCTTGATAAACTACTATACGATGATTCCGAACCAACAATCTCAATCAAAAGTAAGCAAACAATCAAGCAAGAAAATAATCACAACACATTCTAATTACACAAGCATAAACAACGGAAAAACAATTTCAAGCAATATACAAACAAATGTAATATGATGCATGCCTATCCTAGTGGCCGTGAGCTTACGTGTCGGTTAAACTGCCAAAGCCGACACATCGGATAGCTAACTCAAACGTCATCTCTCTATTGTGCATTCCCAGGAAGAATATAATCGAGGGAGTGTGCGCTACCACCTTCTCATTGAGGTATCACCAAGGGGAATAAATTAAGAGAGAGTGCCATACCACCTTCCCCTATGAGGCCATGCCATATAAAACGAAGAAGAGTGCCATTTCACCTTGCAATCAGAGCGAGACTATGATGCAACAAGAAAGGGAATTCTCAACCTAATTCACTCACACCACAATCGAAAATTGAATCAAAGAAAATCCTCAACCTTCTATCTAATTTCCCAATAAAATAAGAGAGGGAATCTTCAACCTCACTTGTCCACTGTAACACTGAACAAGCGGGGTAAAACCACCATCCTTGCCAGGTGTAGGTGTCTCATCAATCACACAAGCGGACAAAACCTCCATTCTTTCCAATTCAATTGTCATATCTCAACCACAATCATGCAAGCGGGACAAAACCCACATCCTTGCCAATCAATAATCACATCTCAGTCACAATCATGCAATCAGAATAAAACCACATCCTTGCCAATTCAATTGTTATATCACAATCATAATCATAATCAAACACAATCACAATCTTAACCAATTTCATAATTATAATTCACTATAACCCCCTCTATCACTAGGAGATTTAATATTATTGTCAATCCATGAGTAGGACTATGCCATCATCCTCACCGTGTGCGGGATAAACAGCATGTAAATTACAGGGAATGTAAAGTGCTGAATGTAACAGCATGTAAATTACAGGGAATGTAAAGTGCTGAATGTAAATTTATACAAACTTAAATGGCAAGAAACTTAAATTGCATGAAAAATAAATTGCTAGAAATGTAAATGGGGCTTTGGGTGCAAGGAAATTAAAGAGAGTATTAAATCAAGCAATTGAAATGAACTCAAGGACAATTAATAGAAAGAAAAATTCATTAGGGATTGGAGACATCATAATCCACAATGAATCAAATGGGTCTCAACTTTCTTCTCAATCATATGAGCAGATCTATGGCAAATTGAAATTGATTGGATCCCAATTCCTTGGGAATCCAATCTCTCTAATCACAATCAATATTGCTAATTCCTTGATCCAATTGTCATGAGAAGAGGTTAAGCATGTTCTCTCATCCATAAGCCACACAAACTTTCAAGACCTCAATTCCTCCCAAATAATGTTGGTCAAGAGAATTGTGAAGGATAGAGCCTCAATTCTAATGCTCATGATTTCCCTTTCGAGGCTCACACAAGCATTGATCAGATTCAAACCCCCTTCCGGAGTGAATAAATCTCAATCAAAACAGAGGATATCCTATAGCTACCCAAGCGGATTGAGAAGAAGAAGATGCTCATTAAATCATGTGAATTACAACAGAGCTCCTCCCCCTAATGATTTGGGGTTCAGTGAATTATAGCTCTAAGAACACTCGTAGAAATTTAAATTGCATGTAAGTAAATAAGCTTGAACTCAAACGTAAAATTTAAAATTGACAGAAGGGTAGAAGTGCAAGGAATTGAAACTTTCATAAAAGTAAAACTAAATTCAGTACAAACTAAGAAGAAAGTGCAGAAAGTAAAATGGGTACAAAAGAGAAATTCTACACTAAGCTCTTTAGAGTCTCTAATCCTCCAAGAGAGCTCTGGAGTCTCTAATCCTCCAGCCTTTCGATCCTTCCTTAATTCTATGAAACTAAGGCCCTTATATAGGCTTTCCTAAATTACAAATTGAAATGAAATTGAAAACAAATTACAATCAAATGAAAATTCCTATTCTAGATGCTTCTTGTGCTTTTGCTTGAGTGATGTTAATGGGCTCTGCTTGCTTGAAGTTTAAATGGACTTGGAGTGAAGTTAATTGAGCAGAAATGAGGCTTCCAAGCGAGCGTAGCACTTTTCAGGAGAGCGGAGTGCTCTTGCACCGATGCATACGTGTCGTTTAGCATTTTTGACACTTATGACGCGTACGCATCATCCACGCGTACGCGTCGCCTTCAGCGCTCTTGATAAGAATGTAGCGCTCGTGCTAAGAGCGCTCTTCCACATGTACGTGTTACCCACGCGTACGCGTGGCACTTTAAGATTGCCACTTTTACGCGTACGCATCTTTTACGCGTACGAGTCTTTTACGCATACGTGTCACTCTTCACAAATATATTTTCATGCGTACGCCTCACTTGAGCTTACGCGTCGCTAGCTGCTTTTTTCCCACTTCCTATCGCAAGCGCTCTTGGTGAAGAACATAGCCTCTCTTGTGTGTACGCACATTGGGTTCTTTTGTTAAGTGTTTTTGGGCCTAAAAGATGCCTATCATTTGTGCTCCAATTTCATGCCAAATATAGAATATTACATATCGTTGAAAAGCTCTGAATATCAGCTTTCCAACGCAACTAGAAGCGCATCAATTGGATATCTACAGCTCAAGTTATGGTCCTTTGAAGAAGGCATGGTCGTGCTGTGAGGGGTCGCTGGCACTCTTGGAGCAAAGCGTAGCGCTCTTGGTGCTTGATGAGCGGATATTTTATACACTTTTTGGGGTTAATTTCATATAGCTTTTAGTATGTTTTAGTTAGTTTTTAGTTTATTTTCATTATTTTTTAGGCAAAATTCATATTTCTGGACTTTACTATGAGTTTGTGTGTTTTTCTGTAATTTCAGATATTTTCTGGCTGGAATTGAGGGAGCTGAGTAAAAATCTGATTCAGGCTGAAAAAGGACTGCTGATGCTGTTGGATCCTGACCTCTCTGCACTCGGAATGGAATTTCTGGAGCTATAGGAGTCCAATTGACGCGCTTCTAATTGCGTTGGCAAGTAGACATCCAGGGCTTTCCAGCAATATATAATAGTCTATACTTTGCTAAAGGATAGATGACGTAAACTGGCGTTCCACGCCAGTTCCATGTTGCTATCTGGCGTCCAGCGCCAGAAACACGTTACAAGTTGGAGTTCAACGCCGGAATTACGTTACAGCCTGGCGTTGAATGCCCAAAACAGCCCAGGCACGTGAGAAGCTTTAGTCTCAGCCCCAGCACACACCAAGTGGGCCCCAGAAGTAGATTTCTGAACTATCTATCATAGTTTACTCATTTTCTGTAAACCTAGGTTACTAGTTTAGTATTTAAACAACTTTTAGAGATTTATTTTGTATCTCATGACATTTTAGATCTGAACTTTGTAATCTCTGACGGCATGAGTCTCTAAACTCCATTATTGGGGGTGAGGAGCTCTGCTGTGTCCTGATGAATTAATGCAAGTATTTCTGTTTTCTATTCAAACATGTGTGTTCCTATCTAAGATATCCATTCGCACTTCAACATGAATGTGATGAACGTGACAATCATCATCATTCCCCCACGAACGCGTGCCTGACAACCACTTCCGTTCACCGTAGAATGAATGAATATCTCTTGGATCTCTTAATCAGAATCTTCGTGGTATAAGCTAGATTGATGGCAGCATTCAAGAGAATCCGGAAAGTCTAAACCTTGTCTGTGGTATTCCGAGTAGGATTCAGGGATTGAATGACTGTGACAAGCTTCAAACTCGCGAGTGCTGGGCGTAGTGACAGACGCAAAAGGATAGTAAATCCTATTCCGGTACGATCGAGAACCTACAGATGATTAGCCGTGCGGTGACAGCACACCTGGACCCTTTTCACTGGAAGGATGGATGGTAGCCATTGACAACGGTGATCCACCAACACACAGCTTGCCATAGGAGGACGTGCGTGTGTGAATCAGAAACAGAGGAAAGCAAAATTTCAGAAGACAAAGCATCTCCAAAACTCCAACATATTCTCTATCATTGCATACAAGTATAATTTGTGTTCTGCCCTTTTATTCCTTGCAATCAAATTTGATAAGTGAATTATTTTATTGTTTTCCTGACTAAGAGTTACAAGATAACCATAGATTGCTTCAAGCCAACAATCTCCGTGGGATCGACCCTTACTCACGTAAGGTATTACTTGGACGACCTAGTGCACTTGCTGGTTAGTTGTGCGAATTTGTGAAGAATTGTGATTTCCAATTTCGTGCACCAAGTTTTTGGCGCCGTTGCCGGGGATTGTTTGAGTTTGAACAATTGACGGTCAATCCTGTTGCTTAGATTAGGAAAATTTTATCTTTTGGGTCAGAGTCTTTTATATTCTTTTAAAAAAAATTAAAATAAAATTAAAAATAATTTTTTCTTAGTTATTAAAAATATTTTTCAAAACAAGTGTTACATTTACTGCCCATTTGGCTAGAGCGTTGGTCTGTGTTCTTGGTAAATTGGGTACCTTCTTTTTAAAATTCTTTTTCAAAAATAATTTTTACATTAAATCTTGTGCCAAACTTTAAGTTTGGTGTTTTCTTGTTGATTTTTCTTTAGTTTTCGAAAATCTTGTTTTGGTTTTCTAAAAATTTTTAGTTTGGTGTTCTTTCTTCATGTTCTTGTGTTCTTGTAAGTCTTCAAAGTGTTCTTAAGTCTTCCTTGTATCTTGATCTTAAAATTTTTAAGTTTGGTGTTCCTTGGAGTTTTCCCTCCAAAATTTTCGAAAACAAGGAGCATTAGATCTAAAAATTTTAAATTTTCTGCTATCTTATTATTTTTCTCTTTCATCTTTAAATTCAAAAATATCTTTTCTCTCTGTTTTAAAGCAAATTTTCGAAATTTACCTTTAAAATTCAGATTTTTATTTCAAAATTTAAATTCTTTTTCAAAAATCATCATATCCTTTTCAAAACATCCTAACCACTTTCTCTCTCCTCATTTTTTTCGAAAATCTTCACCTATTTTTATTTATTTTATTTTAATTTATTTTGTTTTCAAAATAAATAAATAAATAAATAAATAAAAATAAATTTTTTTTACATTATCTCCCTTTCGCCATCATGGATCTAAGTGAAAATGAACAGTCCAGAAGGACTCTGGGGTCATATGCTAACCCCTCTACTGCTTCATATGGGAGTAGTATTTGCATACCCTCCATTGGAGTCAGTAGCTTTGAGTTGAATCCTCAGCTCATTATCATGGTGCAGCAAAGCTGCCAGTATTCCGGTCTTCCACAGGAAGAACCTACAGAGTTTCTGGCACAGTTTCTATAAATTGCTGACACAGTACATGATAAAGAAGTAGATCAGAATGTCTACAGATTATTACTGTTTCCATTTGCTGTAAAAGACCAAGCCAAGAGGTGGTTAAATAACCAACCTAAGGCTAGCATAAGGACATGGAAACAGCTGACAGAAAAATTCCTGAATCAATACTTTCCTCTAAAACAGATGACACAGCTAAGGCTGGACATCCAAGGCTTTAAACAAGGAGATAATGAATCTCTTTATGATGCTTGGGAGAGATACAAAGAGATGCTACGAAAATGCCCCTCTGAAATATTTTCAGAGTGGGTTCAGTTAGACATCTTCTATTATGGGCTTACAGAAAGATCTCAGATCTCTCTAGATTACTCAGTTGGTGGATCTATCCACATGAGAAAGACAATTGAAGAAGCTCAAGAGCTCATTGATACAGTTGCCAGAAATCAGCATCTGTACCTAAGCAGTGACCCTTCCATGAAAGAAGAGGTTAAAACAGTAATTGCTGAACTCAGTCCTGTAGAATAAGCTGCTGAATTCAATCAGCAATTGGACTTTCTAACACAACAGTTAGCCGAATTCAAAGATAGACTACAAGAGACAAGGATGGCTAATATAAATATTGAAGAACAATTGAAGCAAACAAAACAGCAGCTGTCAAAACAAATAACAGAAGAATGCCAAGCAGTTCAATTAAGAAGTGGGAAAACATTAAATACCCCACCTCAAGGCAGCAGGAAGCCAAGAAATGAGCAAACTACCCAAAATCCATCTGAGGACAGTAAGAGCCCAGAAAAAAATAATTCTGGCGTTAAAACACCAGAATTTGGGTGGAAGGCTGGCGCTGAACGCCCAGACCATGCTCAGGATTGGCGTTCAACGCCAGAAACAAGCAAGGAACTGGCGTTGAACGCCCAAAGGAAGCATAGTTCTGGCGTTCAGACGCCAGGAATAGCTGAGGAGTTGGCATCCAACGTCACTCCAGCTTCCAACCCTGGCATTCAAATGCCAGTGAGGGATCAGACACACACAAGTACTGATGACAACCCCTCTAAAAAGGCTTCTTCAACCACTTCTGTAGGAAATAAACCTACAGCAACCAAGGTTGAGGAATATAAAGCCAAGATACCTTATCCTCAAAAACTCTGCCAAGAGGAGCAGGATAAGCAATTTGCTCGCTTTGCAGATTATCTCAGGACTCTTGAAATTAAGATTCCATTTGCAGAGGCACTTGAGCAAATACCTTCTTATGCCAAGTTCATGAAAGAGATTTTGAGTTCATAAGAAGGATTGGAGAGAAACTGAAAGAGTTTTTCTCACTGAAGAATGCAGTGCAGTCATTCTGAAAAGCTTTCCTGAAAAGCTTAAAGATCCCGGAAGCTTTCTAATACCATGCACATTAGAGGGAAATTGCACCAGGACAACTTTATGCGATCTTGGGGCAAGCATCAACCTAATACCTGCATCCACTATCAGAAAGCTTAGTTTAACTGAAGAAGTTAAACCAACCCGGATATGTCTCCAACTTGCTGATGGCTCCATTAAATACCCATCAGGCGTGATTGAGGACATGATTGTCAGGGTTGGGCCATTCGCCTTTCCCACTGACTTTGTAGTGCTAGAGATGGAGGAGCACAAGAGTGCTACTCTCATTCTAGGAAGACCTTTCCTAGCAACTGGACGAACCCTCATTGATGTCCAAAAGGGGGAAGTCACCATGAGAGTCAATGAAGATGAGTTTAAGTTGAATGCTATCAATGCTATGCAGCACCCAGACACACTAAAAGACTGCATGAAAGTTGATCTTATTGACTCTTTGATAGAAGAGATCAACATGGCTGAGAGTCTCGAATCAAAGCTGGAAAACATCTTTAAAGATGTTCCACCTGATCTAAAGGATTCAGAAGAATTGAAAGAATCTCTGAAATTTCCTCATGAAGAGGAAAAACCTCCTAAACCCGAGCTCAAACCATTACCACCATCCCTGAAATATGCATTTCTGGGAGAGGGTGATACTTTTCCAGTGATCATAAGC
This sequence comes from Arachis hypogaea, assembly GCF_003086295.3. Taxonomy (NCBI): domain Eukaryota; kingdom Viridiplantae; phylum Streptophyta; class Magnoliopsida; order Fabales; family Fabaceae; genus Arachis; species Arachis hypogaea. The sequence goes on along the minus strand of NC_092054.1, from coordinate 107,880,835 downwards.
TCTGCTTTAAATCCACAGGAAGAGAAAGCACTAATTCAAGTGCTAAGGACACACAAGACAGCTCTTGGGTGGTCCATAAGTGACCTTAAGGGCATAAGCCCAGCTAGATGCATGCACAAGATCTTATTGGAGGACAATGCTAAGCCAGTGGTTCAACCACAGAGGCAGCTAAATCCAACCATGAAGGAAGTGGTGCAGAAAGAGGTCACTAAATTACTGGAGGCTGGGATTATTTATCCTATTTCAGATAGCCCCTGGGTGAGTCCTGTTCAAGTTGTCCCAAAAAAGGGAGGCATGACAGTGGTTCATAATGAAAAAAATAAACTGGTTCCTACAAGAACAGTTACAGGGTGGCACATGTGTATTGATTACAGAAGGCTCAATACAGCCACCAGAAAGGATCATTTTCCTTTACCATTCATAGACCAGATGCTAGAAAGACTAGCAGGTCATAATTATTACTGCTTTTTGGATGGCTATTCAGGCTACAACCAAATTACAATAGATCCCCAGGATCAAGAGAAAACAGCATTCACATGTCCATCTGGAGTATTTGCTTACAGAAGGATGCCTTTTGGGCTGTGTAATGCGCCTGCAACCTTTCAGAGATGCATGCTCTCTATTTTCTCTGATATAGTGGAAAAATTTCTGGAAGTCTTCATGGATGACTTCTCAGTATATGGAGACTCATTCAGCTTCTGTCTTGATCACCTGACACTGGTTTTGAAAAGATGCCAAGAGACCAACCTGGTTTTAAACTGGGAAAAATGTCACTTTATGGTGACTGAAGGGATTGTCCTTGGGCATAAAATTTCAAACAAGGGAATAAAGGTGGATGAAGCTAAAATAGAGGTAATTGAAAAATTACCACCACCTGCCAATGTTAAGGCAATCAGAAGCTTTCTGGGGCATGCAGGATTCTATAGGAGGTTTATAAAGGATTTTTCAAAAATTGCAAAACCTCTAAGCAACCTGCTAGCTGCTGACATGCCATTTGTGTTTGACACAGAGTGTCTGCAGGTGTTTGAAACTCTGAAAGCTAAGCTGGTCACAGCACCAGTTATCTCTGCACCAGACTGGACATTACCGTTCGAATTAATGTGTGATGCCAGTGATCACGCCATTGGTGCAGTACTGGGGCAGAGGCATGACAAGCTTCTGCATGTTATTTATTATGCTAGCCGTGTTTTGAATGATGCCCAGAAAAATTACACAACCACAGAAAAAGAATTGCTTGCAGTGGTTTATGCCATTGACAAGTTTAGATCATACTTAGTAGGATCAAAAGTGATTGTGTACACAGATCATGCTGCTCTTAAATATCTACTCACAAAGTAGGATTCAAAACCCAGACTCATAAGATGGGTGTTGCTTCTGCAAGAGTTTGATATAGAAATAAGAGATAGAAAATGGACAGAGAACCAAGTGGCTGACCATCTGTCCCGGATAGAACCAGTGGAAGGGACATCCTCCCCCTCTATTGAGATCTCGGAAACCTTTCCGGATGAGCATTTCTTCACCATTCAGGAATTGCCATGGTTTGCAGACATTGCAAACTACAAAGCTGCAAGGTTCATTCCCAAGGAGTACAGCAGGCAACAAAAGAAAAAATTAATTACTGATGCAAAGTACTACTTGTGGGATGAACCCTATCTCTTTAAGAGATGTGCAGACGGAATAATCCGTAGGTGTGTGCCTAAAGAAGAAGTGCAGAGGATCCTATGGCATTGCCATGGATCATAATATGGAGGCCATTTCGGAGGTGAGCGAACAGCCACCAAGGTCCTCCAATGTGGTTTCTACTGGCCTACACTCTATAGAGATTTCCGAGAGTTTGTACGTAACTGTGACAGTTGCCAGAGAGCTGGTAATTTGCCTCATAGTTATGCCATGCCTCAACAAGGAATCTTAGAGATTGAGTTGTTTGATGTATGGGGAATTGATTTCATGGGGCCTTTCCCACCATCATACTCAAACACTTATATTCTGGTGGCAGTTGACTATGTATCAAAATGGGTAGAGGCCATTGCCACACCCACCAATGATACTAAAACAGTACTGAAATTCCTCCAGAAACATATATTCAACAGGTTTGGTGTCCCTAGGGTACTAATCAGTGATGGTGGCACTCACTTCTGCAACAAACAGCTTTACTCTGCCATGGTCCGGTATGGGATTCGTCATAAGGTGGCAACTCCATGTCATTCGCAGACAAATGGACAAGCTGAAGTCACTAACAGAGAACTAAAAAGAATCCTGGAATGGACTGTGAATACACGTAGAAAGGATTGGGCACGAAGCTTGGATGATGCTCTGTGGGCTTACAGAACAGCATTCAAGACTCCCATAGGGACCTCTCCTTACCAACTTGTGTATGGTAAGGCTTGTCACCTGCCCGTGGAACTGGAACATAAGGCCTACTGGGCAACCAGATTCCTTAACTTTGATGCCAAATTAGCTGGAGAGAAAAGATTGCTCCAGCTGAATGAGCTAGAGGAATTCAGATTCACTGCTTTCGAAAATGTCAAGCTTTACAAAGAGAAATAAAAAAGGTGGCATGACAGAAAGCTGTCATCTAGAATCTTTGAACCAGGACAAAAGGTTCTGTTGTTTAACTCTAGGCTCAAGCTATTTTCCGGGAAACTGAAGTCCCGGTGGAGAGGACCATATGTGATTACAAGTGTATCACCATATGGTTATGTGGAGCTTCAAGATATTGATTCTGATAAGAAGTTCATTATTAATGGACAGAGAATCAAGCACTATCTTGAAGGCAATGTTGAGCAAGTGTGCTCAAGGCTGAGGCTAGATTAAAAACTCAGCAAGGTCCAGCTAAAGACAATAAAGAAGCGCTTGCTGGGAGGCAACCCAGCTAGAGGGCATCACTTCCTCTAAGCATTTTGCCCTATTATTGATTTTATTTGTTTACATAAAGTTCATTGATACTAAGGTAAAGAGTCAATTGTATAAGTTTACAGGGTTACAGAAGGATTTTGCATACAAAACAGAGAAAAAGAGCTCATTGGCAAGAAAACGCCAGTAAAAGTCTGTTTTGGGCGTTCAACGCCCAAAAGAAGCATCCACAGGGAGTTGAACGCCAGTAAGGATAGCCATCTGGGCGTTAAACGCCAGAAAGAAGCATCTTCTGGGCGTTGAACGCCAGAAAGAAGCTCCTTCTGGGCGTTTAACGCCAGATTTACAGCGTCCTGGGCGTTCAGAAAAACGCCCAGTGACAAAGGAGTTCCTGGCGTTCAACGCCAGAAAGAAGCAACAGCTGGGCGTTGAACGCCCAGGAGAAGCAGCAGTTGGGCGTTGAACGCCCAAAACATGCAGCGTTTGGGCGTTCAAACGCCAGGATGGTGGGGAGGAGGTAAATTCAATATTTCTTCAAATTTTTCATTTTAATCTTAATTTTCATGTTTCAATTCATGATTTCTTGCATAAACATGTTACAAACCCTGATTTCTAAAATCCCTAATTTCTAAAAACCATTCTTTAAAAATATCAAATGTATCTTAATCCATAAGCACAAATCCTTTTTTTCAATCCAATTCAACTCTTTTTCGAAATTTTCAAAACAAATCTATCTCTTTTCATTCAAAAATCTTTTCAACTAATCAATATCTTTTTCAAATCTCCACATTATCTTTTTCAAAAATCCAATTTTATCTTTTTCAAATATCTTTCATATCTTTTCAATTTTAAATTATATCTTTTCTTATCATACTTATATTTTTTTTAAATCATATCTTCTATCTTATCTTATCTTTTCTTATCTTTTTTTAAATTATATTTCGAAAACCCCCCCTCCCTTTTAAAAACCCATTCGGCCTCCTTCCTCTCATCCACCATTCTACACTAGCTCTCCTTCTATCCCTCTCATTTCTTTTCTTTTGCTTGAGGACAAGCTAACCTCTAAGTTTCGTGTGTTTATCCGTGATCACTAAACCATACCCACTAAGATCATGGCTCCTAAAGGAAAACAACCCACTCCAAGAGGCAAGAAAGAGAGTGTTCCAAAACCACATTGGAATCAAGGGAGGTTCTTAACCAAAGAACATTCAGACCATTACTACAAAATAATGGGTCTAAGATCTGTGATCCCGGAAGTCAAGTTCGATTTGAAAGAAGATGAATATCCGGAGATCCAAGAGCAGATTCGAAACAGGAACTGGGAAGTCCTAGCTAATCCTGAAACGAAAGTGGGAAGGAATATGGTTCAAGAATTCTATGCTAATCTGTGGCAAACAGACAGGCAGAGAATATCTGGAGCTGCCCTCTATGACTACAGGACTGTGGTCAGAGGAAAGATTGTTCACATCCACCCTGACAAAATCAGGGAGATCTTTAAGCTACCTCAGCTGAAAGATGACCCATACTCCTTCAATAGGAGAATGATGAGAACAAACAATGGCCTGGATAAGATTCTAGAGGATATATGCATCCCTGGAGCCAGGTGGACCACCAGCACGAAGGGTGCCCCAAGTCAACTCAAGAGAGAAGATCTCAAACCAGTCGCCAGAGGATGGCTGGACTTCATTGGGCGTTCTATATTGCCCACCAGCAACCGTTCTGAAGCCAATATTAGAAGAGCAGTGATAATCCATTGCATTATGTTGGGAAAAGAAGTAGAAGTTCATCAACTGATCCCATTTGAATTCTACATACTTGCCAACAAGAACTCCAAGGATGCCAGGTTGGCTTATCCAAGCCTAATCTCTATGCTCTGCAAAGATGCTGGAATAAAGATAGGAATAACAGAGTATATCTCAGTGGAGCAACCAATCACTAAAAGCACAATGGAAAAACAACAAATGCAGGATGACCCCATCAAGAGGAGGGTGCAAGAATTCCTACCAGAACTTCCTCAATTTGAATACTAGGAGCATCTTGAGGCATTTGTCACTAAGTTGCAAGAAACCATGGACCAATTGAAGGAAGAACAGCAAAATCAAAACAGCATGCTTTGCAAACTGCTCAGAGAACAAGAGGTGCAAGGGCGTGAATTAAGAGAACTAAAGCGTCAGAAACTATCTCTTGAAGGGCCAAGCACCCCACAGACTAAAGAGGCATCTGCTTCCCAAAGTCAAGGTTGTTGAGTTCTGATCTTAACCTTAACCCTGTGATAACTTTCTTTTCTATTATTTGAGTTTCACCTTAGGAGTCATATAATGGCAATAAGTATTTATATTTTAATTTTATCCCCAATTAAGCTATAATTTATTTTTGTCATCATCATTAAACATGAATAAAATAGAAGATTTTCTTTAACAAGGAGGCAATAATTTTCGAGTTTTTAATAAAACAAATTCTAATTGTTTACATGTGGTGGCAATGCTTTCTGCCTTCTGAATGAATGCTTGAACAGTGCATATGTCTTTGGAATTTGATGTTCTTGAATGTTAAATATGTTGGCTCTTGAAAGAATGATAGACATGAGACATGTTATTGGTAATCTGAAAAATTATAAAAATGATTCTTGAAGCAAGAAAAAGCAGTGAATACAAAGCTTGCAAAAATAAAAAAGCAAGCAGAAAAAGCCAATAACCCTTAAAACCAAAAGGCAAGGGTAATAAAAAGGATCCAAGGCTTTGAGCATCAGTGGATAGGAGGGCCTAAGGAAATCAAATCCTGGTCTAAGCGGCTAAACCAAGTTGTCCCTAACCATGTGCTTGTGGCGTGTAGGTGAGCGGTTAAAGTCAAGGTCCGAAGCAAAGAGAAGAGTATGCTTAAGAACCCTGGACACCTCTAATTGGGGGCTTTAGCAAAGCTGAGTCACAATCTAAAAAGGTTCACCTAATTATGTGTCTGTGGCATTTATGTATCCGGTGGTAATACTGAAAAACAAAGTGCTTAGGGCCACGGCCAAGACTCATAAAAGTAGCTGTGTTCAAGAATCAACATACTGAACTAGGAGAATTAATAACACTATTTGAATTTTGAGTTCCTATAGATGCCAATCATTTTGAGCTTCAATGAATAAAGTGAGATGCCAAAACTGTTCGGAAGCAAAAAGCTACTAGCCCCGCTCATTTAATTAGAATCTGAGCTTCACTCAAAAACTCTGAGATATTATTGTTTCTTGACTCATTTGTATTCTATTTTATTTATCTAGTTGCTTGAGGACAAGCAACAGTTTAAGTTTGGTGTTGTGATGAGCGGATATTTTATACGCTTTTTGGGGTTAATTTCATATAGCTTTTAGTATGTTTTAGTTAGTTTTTAGTTTATTTTCATTATTTTCTAGGCAAAATTCATATTTTTGGACTTTACTATGAGTTTGTGTGTTTTTCTGTAATTTCAGGTATTTTCTGGTTGGAATTGAGGGAGCTGAGTAAAAATCTGATTCAGGCTGAAAAAGGACTGCTGATGCTGTTGGATCCTGACCTCTCTACACTCGGAATAGAATTTCTGGAGCTACAAAAGTCCAATTGACGCGCTTTCAATTGCGTTGGAAAGTAGACAGCCAGGGCTTTCCAGCAATATATAATACTCCATACTTTTCTCAAGGATAGACGACTTAAATTGGCGTTCAATGCCAGTTCCATGTTGCTGTCTGGCGTCCAGCGCCAGAAACACGTTACAAGTTGGAGTTCAACGCCAGAATTACATTACAGCCTGGCGTTGAACGCCCAAAACAGCCCAGGCACGTGAGAAGCTTTAGTCTCAGCCCCAGCACACACCAAGTGGGCCCCGGAAGTGAATTTCTGCACTATCTATCATAGTTTACTCATTTTCTGTAAACCTAGGTTACTAGTTTAGTATTTAAACAACTTTTAGAGATTTATTTTGTATCTCATGACATTTTAGATCTGAACTTTGTAATCTCTGATGGCATGAGTCTCTAAACTCCATTGTTGGGGGTGAGGAGCTCTGATGTGTCCTGATGAATTAATGTAAGTATTTCTGTTTTCTATTCAAACATGTGTGTTCCTATCTAAGATATCCATTCGCACTTCAACATGAATGTGATGAACGTGACAATCATCATCATTCCCCCACGAACGCGTGACTGACAACCACTTCCGTTCACCGTAGAATGAATGAATATCTCTTGGATCTCTTAATCAGAATCTTCGTGGTATAAGCTAGATTGATGGCAGCATTCAAGAGAATCCGGAAAGTCTAAACCTTGTCTGTGGTATTCCGAGTAGGATTCAGGGATTGAATGACTGTGACAAGCTTCAAACTCGCGAGTGCTGGGCGTAGTGACAGACGCAAAAGGATAGTAAATCCTATTCTAGTACGATCGAGAACCTGCAGATGATTAGCCGTGCGGTGACAGCGCACCTGGACCCTTTTCACTGGAAAGATGGATGGTAGCCATTGACAACGGTGATCCACTAACACACAGCTTGCCATAGGAGGACGTGCATGCGTGAATCAGAAACAGAGGAAAGCAGAATTTCAGAAGACAAAGCATCTCCAAAACTCCAACATATTCTCCATCATTGCATACAAGTATAATTTGTGTTCTGCCCTTTTATTCCTTGCAATCAAATTTGATAAGTGAATTATTTTATTGTTTTCCTGACTAAGAGTTACAAGATAACCATAGATTGCTTTAAGCCAATAATCTCCGTGGGATCGACCCTTACTCACGTAAGGTATTACTTGGACGACCCAGTGCACTTGCTGGTTAGTTGTGCGAATTTGTGAAGAATTGTGATTTCCAATTTCGTGCACCAGTGCTCCTCTTGTGCGTACGCACACTTGGTTGTGCGTACGCGGACAAGCAAATAGAGCGCTCTTAGAGAAGAACGTAGTGCTCTTGGCCCTGTTGGAGGCCAAAGTTAGCGCCAGCTTCTGGAGCCCAAACTTAATGTTCACCCCATACTATTATATATCATTGGAAAGTTCTGGATGTCTACTTTCTAATGAATTTAAGAGCGCATCATTTAAATCTTTACAGCTCAAATTATCCCCCTTGGAATTTGAAGAGGTCAGCTGGCCTTACTACAGGTTGATACTATTTTCATCTTTGCACTTTCGGGATAAATTTTCTCCCTCAGATTTAGTGTCCACCATGTAGTGCCATATATGCTTGGAAAGCTCTAGATTTCTACTTTCCAATGCCACTGGAATCACCTCATTTGGATTTTTTTAGCTCGAGTTATTCTTGTTGGAGTGTGAAGAGGTCAGGGTTGCAAATCCTCTTTGCTCCTCTTTGAGTTTGTTTCCAACTCTTTTGCCACCTTGGTAGTGTGCTTCTTCTTTTAGTGCTTTTATTGCTTATTTTTCTATTATTTCCTACAAAATTCATTAAATCAAAAGATGAAAGCAATATACTACTTAGGCACTAAAACACTTCCAAATTTAAGCATTAAACATTAATTTCTTTTATGAAAAAGCATAGAAAACACAACATGATGCTCATGCATCACAACACCAAACTTAAACTTTGCTTGGACTCAAGAAAATAAAGAATCATGCAATAAAGTTTAACAATCCAAGGAGAGAAGAATAGCAAATTAATATTCAAAGTTAGCTAGTTTTCTATGCATGCGACAATCATAGAAGAAGTTTAAATGATTGATGTTTCTGTCTAGCTCACTTTATAAAAACTTTTCTCCATATCCCTTCCTTGAAATAAGCTTTTCCTTTCTTTCTTAGCTTAGCTTCTTGGGTGCTTTGCACCATGAGTTAAAATCTATGACTCTAAATGCTTTGTTTTCAAGTATTACTACTTGATACATAAGCACCACAAGCATTTAATTAGAGGACTCTTTAAGCTCATTTGTTTCTTTTCTTTACGCTCTAATCATTGATGCTCAGAGCCTTGAGCTTTGAAGGAGCGCTTTTGCACTTGAGCCTAGCCTTGACTCTAAGTGTTTTGTTTTCATGCTTTTTTCTTGATACATAAACACCACAAGTACTTGACAAATGAATTGTCATTGGTACTCAGAGCCTTCAGCTTTCTCATTCTTTCCCTTTTTCTTTTCTTGCCTTAATTGCATTTGCTTTTTCAAGGTTTTCATGATTCCAAAAATTTCACAGAATGTCTTAGATGAAAACTTCAATTAAATAAATTCAAATGCAATTGAGCAACAATAATCATGCTAGCTTCCCAATACTTATAAGTTCATGCTAACTTCTTCTTTAATAACCTTGCTTGTTTATGATCATGATACTTAATTGCTTTGAAATCACAAAATTCAAGATGGTAATTATGATATCATAGCACATGTTGCAATTCAGCAATCAAGCTATGCTTATTCACCACACACATGTATACAGAGAAAATAGAAGACAATCATGCAATTTAAAGTGTACTGGAAACAAGTAAGAGAAAAAAGAACGTTACCACCTTGTAGTTCATCTTCGTTGTTATTGTCTTTTTTCTCCTATTCTTCCCTTTCCCACACCAAACTTAGAATGATTGTTTGTCCTCAAACAACAAGTAAAACAGTGAGTAATGCATGTGCTTAAGCAAGCAAAATTAAGGATACAATAAAGGCACAAGAAGTAAAAACAGAGACAATATGATTGCATTAATAAGTGACGTGCATGGTACATAGCATAAAAATTAAGTGGTAACACCAAACTTAGTGTGACACTTTCATTTTAGAATGACGCAAGTACACATTGAAGATTAAAAATCAAATTGTTACATGGGAACACCAAACTTAGAATGCAATCATATGCCAAATTATTGAAAGTAAACAAAGCAAAGAAAGGAAATGTTACCTATGGGTGGGTTGCCTCCCAACAAGCACTTTTTTAATGTCATTAGCTTGACATGTTGTTCTTGACTTTCTTCCTCTTCTTCCAGTTTGTTAAGAGGAATGACCTCAGAGAGAAAGAAGATTTAGTCAGTGTCCCCTGTCTTAACCTCTTCCCAGCAAGCTTCCTTTTGTTATTTGCTTGATTGAGCTTGCTTGCTGGATCAGGGGTTGGATTGCTTGTGGTTGACCTCTTCTTCTTCCTTGATATGTTTAATTGTAGCTTGGTTACAATCCTCTTTTTGGTGCTCTTGTTGGTTGCCTTCACTTCTTGGATATCAAGACTCGAGTGTTTTGTGATGGTTGGAGTGTCCTCTGCATCGAAAGCTTATTGAATTGGTGGTTCACTGAACCTATCCTCTATGCAGCTCTCTGCTTCAATTGAGTATGGACTCCCTTGATTTACTTCCTCTCTTTCTTCTACATGATGTTCCATTGAGTCCTTTGGGAGTAAATTTTCATGTTACTCTGTCACCTCAATTAGCTTCTGTGGATATGAAATCATAGGTTCAAATGCCTCCACACCCTCCTTCTTCATTGAACTTTCACTTGTTATCAGAGCCTCTTTTACTTGCTTTTCTAATTCCTCCTTTGCACTCAACATCTGGATTAAAAGCACTTCCATGTTATTGAAAGAGGTTTCTTGTTCTGTCCAAGATTTCTTCATCTTCTCTTCATATTTTTCAAGCATGAACTCAAGTTTTGAGAGTCTTTGGTTCAGTGAAGTTTGTGTAGGTTGTGAGTTTTGGAAGGGATTTTGTGTTGAGGCATAGTCAAGTGATGAAAAATTTTCATATGAAAAATTGGGAGGTGAGGCTAGACAATCTTTCATAAATGAATTGAAGGTATGCTCAAGTGATGATGGCTCTTGATAAGTGGAGTATGGGCTATTGAATGCTCTTGGATTTTGATCCTCTGATGCGTGAGCATCTTTCCTATCTTTTTCTAGTGAATTTGCATTCAATTTGTTGAGTTTAATCAAGAATTAATTATCTTTCAGCAACTATGGGTGCTACTTTGAGTCGTGTACAATTCTGTTTATTTTAGATAACATTCGGCTGGATTTGATGGAGTTTCCGCAGAAAAAGAGAAGAAAGCGAATGATGCTGTCAACCTTGACTTCTCTGCACTCAAACCTGAATAACTCAAGCTACAGAGGTTCAATTAATGTGATTCTAATGGCGTTGGAAAGCTAACTTCCAGAGATTTCTAACGATATATAATAGTCCATACTTATTCTCCATCAATTCGGCCAAGGCTGCGCCTAACTTGAGATTTCTCAAGTTAGGCGCGAAGCATCATAACAACACGCAACGTAGCACTCCATTCTTTAAGTTAGGCGCATGATCCCCTCAAGTAAGGCACCAATGTTCAAGCATTCCATGCCATTCTTTGCTGCCCACCTCAAGTAAGGCACAGCTCCATGCCAAGTTAGGCATGGGATTTGCTTCTGAGTTATTGAATCAAGTGGTCCCCACGCCTATGCACAAACCATGCGAGATCTTCTATTTATTCTGATTAGACTTTAATTTTTTATTTAAAAATAAGAAAAGATATTATTTAATTTTAGGAAATATAATTTACATTAATTAGGATTAGATATAAAAGGGAAAATAATCTTTTCTCTTCTCTTCTACCTCATTCCACAATTTACAGTTTTTCAGAATCCTAGTTTTCTCTCTGAACCATGAGAAACTAAACCTCCATTGTTAAGGTTAGGAGCTCTGTCTATTGTATGGATTGATAATATTATTTTTCTATTTTAATTCATGTACTAATTTATATTTCAAGAATTGTTTTCGTTCTTTATCTTATGAATTTGGGTGAAACGGAAGTATGACTCTTGTTCTAATTGAGTTCTTGTATAACTTGGAAAAGCTCTTTACTTGAACAACAGCTTGAAAATAATTTCTACTAAACTTCTAATTATCTGGACTTAACAGGATACGTGACATATAATCCTTTTATACTTGGGTAATTAGAGTTTCTGTGGCACATAAACTAGAATTGAACTTCATCCTCTAATTGGAATTAAGTGACCAAAGAATTGGTAGTTGATGAAAGTTAGAGTAGACTAAGAAGGTCTAAGGAATTAGGGCTTAGTCATATATAGTTTTCCATGAATTGAATCTTGAATGATTAAAATAGTTAGTAAGAAAAGTCAATCCGAAAAATAGATATCTCTGAAGCCTTAACTGTTTCTCCATATATTATTCACTATTTGTTTATTGCTTGTGGTGCACGAAATTATGATCATCAATGGCGCCAACAGCTTGGTACGCACAATTGTAATCTTAATTCTTTATCACACTTCGCACAACTAACCAGCAAGTGCACTGGGTCGTCTAAGTAATAAACCTTACGTGAGTAAGGGTCGATCCCACGGAGATTGTCGGCTTGAAGCAAGCTATGGTCATCTTGTAAATCTCAGTCAGGCAGATTCAAATGGTTATGGAGAATTGATAATTAAAATATGAATAAAATATAAAATAGGATAGAGACACTTATGTAATTCATTGGTAGGAATTTCAGATAAGCGTATGAAAATGCTTTGTTCCTCCTAAACTTCTGTTTTCCTATTGCCTTCTTCCAATCATTCATACTCCCTTCCATGGCAAGCTTTATGTTGGGCATCATCGTTGTCAATGGCTACTTCCCATCCTCTCAGTGAAAATGTTCCAAATGCGCTGTCACCGCACGGCTAATCATCTGTCAGTTCTCGATCATGTTGGAATAGGATCCATTGATCCTTTTGCGTCTGTCACACGCCCAACACTCGCGAGTTTGAAGCTCGTCACAGTCATCTCTTCCCAGATCCTACTCGGAATACCACAGACAAGGTTTAGACTTTTCGGACCTCAGGAATGGCCGCCAATAATTCTAGCCTATACCACGAAGGTTCTAATCTTAGATTAGAAACCCAAGAGATACACATTCAAGCTTGATTGCATGTAGAACGGAAGTGGTTGTCAGGCATGCGTTCATAGGTGAGAATGATGATGAGTGTCACAGATCATCACATTCATCAAGTTGAAGAACGAATGGATATCTTAGAGAAGAAGTAGGCGTGAATTGAATAGAAAAACAGTAGTACTTTGCATTAATTCATGAAGAACAGCAAAGCTCCACACCTTAATCTATGGTGTGTAGAAACTCCACCGTTGAAAATACATAAGAACAAGGTCTAGGCATGGCCGAATGGCCAGCCCTCATAAAGGTCTAAGATAGCATAAGACTAATCAAAGATCTAAAGTCTCAAAATACAATAGCAAAAGATCCTATTTATAGAAAACTAGTAGCCTATGGTTACAAAAATAAGTAATTAATGCAGAAATCTTCTTACGGGCCCACTTGGTGTGTGCTTGGGCTGAGCATTGAAGCTTTCACGTGTAGAGACTTTTCTTGGAGTTAAACGCCAGCTTTTGTGCCAGTTTGGGCGTTTAACTCCAGCTTTTATGCCAGTTCTGGCGTTTTGACGCCAGAATTTCTATGCTGACTTGGAACGCCGGTTTGGACCATCAAATCTCGGGCAAAATATAGACTATTATATATTGCTGAAAAGCCCAAGATGTCTACTTTCCAACGCAATTAAGAGCGCACCAATTGGGCTTCTGTAGCTCCAAAAAATCCACTTCGAGTGCAGGGAGGTCAGAATCCAACAGCATCTGCAATCCTTTTTCAGCCTCTGAATCAGATTTTTGCTTAGGTCCCTCAATTTCAGCCAGAAAATACCTGAAATCACAGAAAAATACACAAACTCATAGTAAAGTCCAGAAATGTGATTTTTATTTAAAAACTAATAAAAACATAATAAAAACTAACTAAAATATACCAAAAATAATGCCAAAAAGCGTATAAATTATCCGCTCATCACAACACCAAACTTAAATTGTTGCTTGTCCCCAAGCAACTGAAAATCTAATAGGATAAAAAGAATAGAATATGCAATGAATTCCAAAAACATCTATGAAGATCAGTCTTAATTAGATGAGCGGGGCTATTAGCTTTTTGCTTCTGAACAGTTTTGGCATCTCACTTTATCCTTTGAAGTTCAGAATGATTGGCGTCTATAGGAACTCAGAATTCAGATAGTGTTATTGATTCTCCTAGTTCAGCATGTTGATTCTTGAACACAGCTACTTTATCAGTCTTGGCCGTGACCCTAAACATTTTATTTTCCAGTATTACCACCGGATACATAAATGCCACAGACACATAACTGAGTGAACATTTTCAGATTGTGACTCAGCTTTACTAGAGTCCCCAACTAGAGGTGTCCAGAGCTCTTAAGCACACTCTTTTTGCTTTGGACCACGACTTTAACCGCTCAGTCTCAAGTTTTCACTTGACACCTTCATGCCACAAGCACATGGTTAGGGACAGCTTGGTTCAGCCGCTTAGGCCAGGATTTTATTCCTGTGGGCCCTCCTATCCACTGATGCTCAAAGCCTTGGATCCTTTTTATTTCACCCTTGCCTTTTGGTTTAAAGGGCTATTGGCTTTTTCTGCTTGCTTTTTCTTTTTCTCTTTTTTTTTCTTCTCTTTTTTTTTGCCATTTTTTTTGCATATATATTTTTTTTTCTACATGCTCTTCACTGCTTTTTCTTGCCTTAAGAATCATTTTTATGATTTTTCAGATCACCAATAACATTTCTCTTTTTCCATCATTCTTTCAAGAGCTAACAATTTTAACATTCGTGAACAACAAATTCAAAAAATATGCACAGTTCAAGCATTCATTCAGAAAGACAAAAGTACTGCCACCACATCAAAATAACTAAACTGTTTTAAAATTCGAAATTCATGCACTTCTTTTTCTTTTTCAATTAAAAACATTTTTCATTTAAGAAAGGTGATGGATTCATATTCATAGCTTTAAGGCATAAATGATCATGTAATAAAGACACAAACATAGATAAACATAAAGGATAAAAATTCGAAAAACAGAAAATAAAGAACAAGGAAATTAAAGAACGGATCCACCTTAATGATGGCAGCTTGTTCTTCCTCTTGAAGATCTTATGGAGTGCTTGAGCTCCTCAATATCTCTTCCTTGCCTTTATTGCTCCTCTCTCATAACTCTTTGGTCTTCTCTAATTTCATGGAGGAGGATAGAATGCTCTTGGTGCTCCACCCTTAGTTGTCCCATGTTGGAACTTAATTCTCCTAGGGAGGTGTTGATTTGCTCCCAATAGTTTTGTGGAGGAAAATGCATCCCTTGAGGTATCTCAGGGATTTTATGATGAGGAATTTCCTCATGCTCTTGTCCATGAGTGGGATCTCTTGTTTGCTCCATCCTTTTCTTAGTGATGGGCTTGTCCTCATCAATGAGGATGTCTTCCTCTATGTCAATTCCAGCTGAATTGCAAAGGTGACATATAAGATGAGAGAAGGCTAACCTTGCCAAAGTAGAAGACTTGTCTGCCACCTTGTAAAGTTCTAAGGATATAACCTCATGAACTTCTACTTCCTCTTCAATCATGATGCTATGGATCATGATAGCCCGGTCTATAGTAACTTCAGACCAGTTGCTAGTGGGAATGATTGAGCGTTGGATGAACTCCAACCATCCCCTAGCCACGGGCTTGAGGTCATGCCTTCTTAGTTGAACCGGCTTTCCTCTTGAATCTCTCTTCCATTGAGCGCCCTCTTCACAAATGTCTCTGAGGACTTGGTCCATCCTTTGATCAAAGTTGACCCTTCTAGTGTAGGGGTGTGCATCTCCTTGCATCATTGGCAAGTTGAATGCCAACCTTACATTTTTCGGATTGAAATCTAAGTATTTCCCCCAAACCATTGTAAGCCAATTCTTTGGATCCGGGTTCACACTTTGATCATGGTTCTTGGTGATCCATTCATTGGCATAGAACTCTTGAACCATTAAGATTCCGACTTGTTGAATGGGGTTGGTGAGAACTTCCCAACCCCTTCTTCGAATCTCATGTCGGATCTCCGGATATTCACCCTTTTTGAGCTTGAAAGGGACCTCGGGGATCACTTTCTTCTTGGCCACAACTTCATAGAAGTGGTCTTGATGCACCTTTGAGATGAATCTCTCCATCTTCCATGACTCGAAGGTGGAAGCTTTTGCCTTCCCTTTCCTCTTTCTAGAGGTTTCTCCGGCCTTTGGTGCCATAAATGGTTATGGAAAAATAAAAAGCAATGCTTTTACCACACCAAACTTAGAAGGTTTGCTCGTCTTCGAGCAAAAGAAGACTGAAGAGAGTAGAGGGAGAAGAAATAGAGGAGATGGAAGGGGGTAGTGTTTCGGCCAAGGGGGTGAAGTAGTGTTTAAGATGTGTGAAAATGAAGGAGTGAAGATGGGTTTATATAGGAGTGGAAGGACGGTTTGGGTTCGGCCATGTATGGGTGGGTTTGGGAGGGAAAGTGTTTTGAATTTGAATGGTGAGGTAGGTGGGGTTTATGATGGGTGGATGTGGATTGGTGAAGGGTTTATGGAGAAGAGTATTATGAAAAGGTGTGAAGAAGAGAGAGAGTGAGTTGAGGTTGGTGGGGATCCTGTGGGGTCCACAGATCCTGAGGTGTCAAGGATTTCTCATCCCTGCACCAATTAGGCGTGCAAAGCGTCCTCTGCTACCAATCCTGGCGTTAAATGCCAGGTTGCTGCCCATTTCTGGCGTTTAACGCCAGCTTCTTGCCCTTTTCTGGCGTTCTTTTCTTATTATTTATTCTTCTTTTAATATTTCATTTTTTTAGGCGCCTCTGCTTTAGTTTTCATTATATTTGTCCCTAATTTTCAAATATTGTAGTATTTGTTTTTTTCTTAATTTCTAAAATTAAGTTTGGTGTTCCCTAGTTATTTTTATTTTAATTTTTCTCCTTTCTTTAGCTCCATAATTTTGAAAATTTTGTCCTAAATTTACTAGCAATTTTTGAATTTTATTTAATTATTTTATTTAGTATTTTTATTTTATTATTTTACACAGGTTACCTCACTGGGAATTCTCTGCACTCTGACGTAGAGAATCTCATCTTTTCTTGTCTTCTATCTGTTTATGAGTAGGAACAGGGATAAGGAATCTCTGTTAGACTTTGATCCTGAACCTGAAAGAACTTTTAGGTGGCGTTTACAATAAGCAAGACTTTACAAGGCTGCAGAGTCCAACATGGATCATAATAATCATGCTGCTAATGCCAATGTGGCAAATCCAATTGGGAATGAGGAACCTAGAAGAGTGCTTGGCTCTTACACTGCTCCTAATGCAGATCTTTATGCAAAAGGCATTGTGGTACCTCCCATAGCGGCAAACAATTTTGAACTGAAGCCTCAGCTTGTCACTCTTGTGCAACAAAATTGCCAGTATCATGGACTTTCTTAGGAAGATCCGAATCAATTTATTTCTGATTTTCTGCAGATTTGTGACACTATGAAGACCAATGGAGTGAATACTGAGGTGTACAAACTCATGCTCTTCCCATTTGCTGTGAGGGATAGAGCAAAGTTGTGGTTAGATTCTCAATCCAAGGAGAGTCTGGATACTTGGGATAAGGTTGTCACCGGATTTCTGACTAAATGTTTCCCACCTCAAAAGCTGACTAAGCTAAGGGTGGAGGTTCAGACATTCAGACAGAAAGATGGTGAGACCCTTTATGAAGCTTGGGAGAGATTCAAGCTACTGACTAGGAAATGCCCTTCGGACATGTTCTCTAGATGGACTCAGCTGGATATCTTTTATGAGGGTTTATGTGAAATGTCCAAGATGCGCTTGGATAATTCTACAGGTGGTTCTTTGCACATGAAGAAGACACCAGAGGAGACTATGAGCTTATTGAGTTGGTTGCTAAGAACCAATACTTATATTCCTCCAATAGGAATCCTTTGCACTCTGAGACCTCTCAGAAGAGAGGCATGTTGGAAGTGGAAGCTGTTAATGCTCTTCTTGCTCAGAACAAGCTTATGTCTCAGAAAATAAATCTACTTACTCAACAGATGAGTGGAATGCAAGTTTCAGCTGTCAACACTCAGAATGCACCTCAAGAGGTCCCTTATGCCATGACAGGTAATTTTATGCCAAATGAGAATTATAATTATGCTCAATCTTCTACTGAACAGGTCAATTACATGGGGAATGCTCCTAAAAACCCCAATAATGATCCCTATTCTAAGACCTACAATCAGGGGTGGAGAAATCACCCAAATTTTGGGTGGAGAGAGCAACCTCAGAGGTCACAAAATTTCAATAATAATTCTCAAGGTGGTTTCCAACAGAATAATTTTAATAACCACCAGTTTCAGTCATCTCAGCAAGCAACATCTCAGCCCCAGCAGAACAATGATTTGGAAGCAATATTGACAAGTTTTAGACAGGAAACCAGAGCATCAATCAAGAACTTGGAGATTCAGATGGGTCAATGACGATCAGTTTTTCTATCGGTAAAGAAATATAAAAATATGATCGCGTTGTAAGTATAGCTTCTAAACCAACAGAAAATCCTTTCGTACAAACGTTTTGGTTGTCACAAGTAACAAACCCCTTTAAAATTGATAACCGAAGTATTTAAACCTCGGGTCGTCTTCTCAAGGAACTGCAGGGAGGTGTTCTTATTATTGGTTATGAGTTTTGTAAATTGGGGGTTTTGAAGGTAAGGAACAAGTAATTTAAATGACAAGTAAAATAAATAAATAACTGTAAGATAAACTCTTGGCAATGTATGAAAATTCGAAAGTCCTATCCTAGTTATCCTTATCGATGGTGATGAGAATTGAGTTTAATCCCACTTAGTTAACCTTTACTAAAGCAAAGGAAGGTCAAGTGGACTAATTAGTTTGATCCTCAGGTCCTAGTCAATTCCTAAGGAAAGACTAGAGTTATTGGAATTCGATTCAATTAGCAAAAATAACAATTATCAATTACGATGAGTTTGATAACTCAAGAGTCTCCAATTAATAAATTAAAGCCAAAAGGGAAAAATTTTAATTATTTATATGAATAAAGGAAAGCAATCATAATTCTGAAATACCTCAAGTTGCACTAATAAAGATATCATGTAACATGGAAAAATTTTAATTATTTATATGAATAAAGGAAAGCAATCATAATTCTGAAATACCTCAAGTTGCACTAATAAAGATATCAAATGTAACATGGAAAAGTTCATAAATTAAATTGGAAAAATAAATAAAAGGAACATTGAACCTGGTAATTAAGCAGAAATTGTAAGTTGAAATAATAAAAGTCCTAAATCCCTTAAGAGGAATCCTAATCCTAAATCCTAAGAGAGAGGAGAGAACCTCTCCCTCTAAAAACTACATCTAAATTATGAAAAGTGAATAATTGAGGGCCTCCTTATGAATGGATGCATTTCTCCACTTTATAACCTCTAATCTGTGCTTTATGTACTTAGATCTAGGCCAAAAAGGGTTTTAGAAATCGCTGGGAGCATTTTCTGCAGTTTCTGGTGCGTGGCGTCTGTCACGCGTCCGCGTGGGTCACGCGGTCGCGTCATCTCGGAGTTTTCCTTATCACGCATTTGCTTTGGTCACGCGTACGCGTCATCTGCGTTCTGCTCAAGGCGCACGTCCGTGTCAGTCACGCATTCGCGTCACTGCCTATTCGCGCTAGGCATGCGGCCGCGTCGTCCATGCGTTCGTGTCGCTGCCAGTTTCTTCAAAAACTCTATTTTGTGCTTTCCTTCCATTTTTGTATGTTTCCTTTCCATCCTTTTAATCATTCCTGCCTTAGGGGATCTGAAAATATTCAACACACAAATCACGGCATCGAATGGTAATAAAAGGCAATTAAAATAATTATTTTTAAAACATAGGAAATATGTTTTTCACATATATCACATAATAAGGAAGGGAAAGTAAAACCATGCAATTTCACATGAATAAGTAGGTGAAGGGTTGAATAAATCACTTAAATTGGGCACAAAACATATCATGAAATATGGGTTTATCAACCTCCCCACACTTAAACAATAGCATGTCCTCATGCTAAATCCAAGATAAAGAATAAGGTAAGGTTAAAGTGGTGGAATCTCATGCAAAGCAATCTATTCTAAATGCAACTACCTAAATGAATCATGCAATTCTAATTATTATTCACTTGTATATAAAGCTTGCATGTAGTTAAATTAATTCATATCCTCAAGGAATCATATGTGCATAGCCAAACCTTAGATAATGTTAAAGCACTTTTACAATTGAGATGGGTAAAAATGTTTCACAAACTTGCAAGACAATTAACAGTTAAGCAAAGATATATGGTGATGAGCTATTGAACCCTCACTGGATTTTGTGTTTACTCTCTAGTCACTCAGTGTTTATTGGGTTAATCACTCTATTCTTTTTCTGTCCTTACTTTTTATAACTTTGTTCTTCATCTAACCAATCAACAATTATAGAATACAGACATACAAAAATCATGAGGTCTTATTCAAGGTTGTAATGGGGCCAAGGTAAAGGTAAGGTTATATGTATAAGGCTAAGTGAGCTAATAAGTGAATCCTTGATTAGTCTAAGATCTCACCTAACATACATACTTTATAAATCCAAGTTTATTTAACCTATTTGCCTAACATTTTCCCTCTTTGTATTGCAAACTCATGTATTTAAGTTTGTCCCATGTGCATTGATTCTTTTTATTTTGCATTTGGAAAATTTTTGTATCCCCTTATTAAATACTGGAAAAATTAAAATATTTTTTTATTATCAATTCACATGGTAATTCAATTGTTTTGATTTCACATGAGCATGCTTCCCAAATTTTTGTTTTGAAACATCTTATTCTTTTTTAAATTCCTACTTTGTTTTTATCATCCCACGTTCCCATAAAATTCCCCACACTTAAACCATATACAATTTCTATCTTAAGCTAACCAAGGATTTAACTTGGGATTTTTATTTTATTTTTCTGCTTAAGGTTAGTAATGTGGTTATAGAACAGAAGGGGATTTAAAAAGCTCAAGGGGGCTAACAAGGGTGATGTAAAAGGTAGGCTGATTTGGGATAAGTAAGGAAAAATTCAAATGATGGCCTCAATTATCTCTTGGCATGTATCTATATTCTATATTGGACATATAGATTAAAACAAAGTAAAGAACATCAGAATAAAAAAGAAGGGCAAAACACACAGGAATGAAAATTTTATGGTCTGAATGCAACCATACAGTTAAGCTCAAAACTCACAGGCTGTGTGTTCTCCAACTCAAAAATCATATATCAGTTATACATGTCATGCAAGTAAAAATTAAGAGTTTCCATTATTCTCAATGTAAATCTTAGGGTGGCCCTTAAAATCTTAGTGTTGTTCCTTGATGAAATGTTGTTAACTAACTAACATGTAATGCTATATATACAAGGTGTGTGGATTGTTTTAATTTACTAAAGTCTCTAGTTTACTTCCTTTTTATTTTCAATTAAACCAAACTATCATATGCTAAAAGGGTAAACTATACTAATGAATCCACATATTCTATAACTAATAAGTTTAGAATTGCAAACTAGACTAAATGGCTAAAATATAACTAAAGTGAAAAATGCAGAAATAAAGTAAAAATATAGCAAAAGAACAATGTATAAATACTGAAAAATAAAAATAAAGATAAAAATACAGGAAAATGACAAAATAAGATAAAAGAGTCTGTAGTGGTTCACCAAAAAAATACGCCAGGGATGGCGACCTCCCCACACTTAAAGTAAAGCATCGTCCTCGATGCTCACTCAAGCCGGGTGTGAAGGAGTGTCATCACTGGAAGGATGGGCTGCTGGAGTCTCTGAGATGGCCTGAGGATCTGCAGACTGGATAAGGGTAGGAGGGTCTGTCTGCTGTAGTGGAGGTGCTGATTGGAGAGGGATCTCTGGGTCTGTGGCCTGAATCTGATGTGGCTCCTCCTATTGTGCCGCAGCCTGCTCTGGTCCTGCCTGCTCAGCCTCTCTCTGTTCATGTGGCTCATCCTCATGCTCGTCTGCCTCCTCCTCAGATGGCTCTGATGGTGTGTCAAGTTCGGAGGGGATGTCGCCGCCAGTTTGGATCACCAACTTGAGGTGCTCATAGCATCGCTTGTTGCGACACTCAGATCTCTCATATCGCCGCCGGTTGTGGTGCTCCATCTGGTCCAGCTGCTGAAATAAGCGGTGCACGAGGTGGTAAACGGGCTCTGAGGCAGGTGGAGGCGCAGTGGGTGGGGCTGGTGCAGTAGTGGAAGAAGAAGGGGCAGCTGAAGATGTGGCTGCCTCACCAGATGCGGTAAGGAATGGAGGTCTGTGGCCTAAAGCTAGAAACTTCCTACTGTGGGGAATGATCTTCTTGCAGTCTGCAGCAGGTGGCTTCTCATCAGCCAACTCCCAAGGCACGTCAGCTCGACGGCCGAGCTGCGTAATCAGATATGAGAAAGGGAGAGTGCCTCTGACATGGACCCTGGCCATGTAATACCGGATGAATCATGGAAGATACAGGTTCTTACCCTCCATCACACACCAGAGGAGGGTGATCATAGCAGCAGGCAGCTCCATCTCATGAGTTCTCGGCATAACAAAGTTGCTCAGGATCTGGTGCCAGAGCCGAGCCTCATCATTTAGATCCATCAGCTTGATTCCCTTAGGCATTGTTGTGTTCTTTCCCATGACCCATGGGACAGTAGGGTCAAGGGCTATCCTCTACTTGACAGCATCCCAGTCAAATCTCAGAAAGCGCATGTCCTCTTCAGCCTTTTGGTAACCGTCAGGCTAATCTAATTTAGGCTGAAGCTGCAGAATATCCTCAATGGCTTCCTCAGTAACCAATATCTGTTTCCCTCTGAGGTGCACTGCATCCAGGGTAGTCTTGAAATAGTTACAGTAAAACTCTCTTACCCAGGAAGCATTGACCTCTGTCAAGTTTCTCTCCAAGAAGAACCAGCCTCTCTGTTTTATCTGATCGGAGGTGTAGTACTGTAGTTCTTCTGGAATTTTTAGAGTTCTCTCCAGGTACAAGTTCCTGGAGGTGGCAAACACTGGATACTTCAGCTCACAGTATCTGTTTGCAAATTTGACCGGATCATTGGCAGGGAGGAGCTGATCAGCCTTCTCCTGCGGGGTAAAGTACTTTTTCCGCCAGAGTCATCATGCATAATGTCCAAGATAGACATAGAGGATTCACCTCTTTTCTTTTTACCAGTGGTTGCCTTGCCTTTTCCTTTTCGTTGAGGGTCAGACATCTTGAAAAGCAGAAATTCCAGGATATAAATAAAAAACAAAGCAGGAAAACAAGTAGCCGAATAGAATAATAACAATAGAAGCACATAGTGGCAAAAGAGCAGTGGAATGATGAAATGAGTTAAGTATATGTGCATTATGGATTGTATTTGAGTTAGAAGTCCGATATGAAAAATCACAATCCAAAATGTAATATAAGTAGAATTCATGTTAATTAGGAAAAACAAGAATCATGCCTTGAGTTAGAAAGTTAAAGTAAATAGTTAAAAACCAAAAAGAGACGTTTGAAAGTTAGATTGGTTAGGATGGAAAAAAAAGGTTAGAAAGTGGAAATCAGTGAGTTAAGAGAAAGTATGTTAAAGTGAGTGGCATGATAAATGGTTCCTAAGTAACAATAAATTCACAATTTTAAACAACAGTCAACTCATATTTACGCAAGAAAATCAAGTTGTTGATGATAATCATATAGATGCATGAGTAGCAAAAAATTAAAATCTAATCATTAATAATGCAATTTATTAACCAGGAAATCGAAAAGAATAAGAATGCTGGCTAACGTTAGGATTTTTGCCAGTAAAGAATGTCATAAAAATAGTCGCGTTGTAGATATAGTCTCTAAACCGACAAAAATCCCTTCGTACAAACGTTTTAGGTGTCACAAGTAACAAACCCCTTTAAAAATTGTTAACCGAGTATTCAAACCTCGGGTCGTCTTCTCAAGGAACTGCGAGGAGGTATGTTCTTATTATTGGCTATAAAGGTTGTAATCGGGGTTTAGAAGATGAGAAGCAAGTAATTTAAATGACAAGTAAAGTAAATGGAAATTAAAATAAATAAATACTGTAAAGTAGACTTTTGGCAAGGTAAGAGAAGTTGGAGGTCCAACGTAGTTATCTCTCTCAACTATAATGAAAGTTGAATCTAAACTCCACTTAGTCAACCTTTACTAGGGCAAAAGAAAGTCAAGGGACTAATTAAATTGACCTTTGAATCCTATTTATTTCCTAAGAAAAGGTTGGGATTACTTAAGTTCAGCTCAATTAGCAAGATAACGATTATCAATTATGTTGAGTTTAATAACTGTTGAGTTACTGAATTCTTAACCAGGACCAAAAGGGAAAAAAGTAAAATTGCTGGAATAATAAAAATGTCCTTAGATGGGAAGCAATGGTAACTTAAATCAAAGAGAACAATCATAAACTGAAAATACCTCAATTATCATTAATTCAAATTACAGTCTGTAACATGGAAGAATTCATAGATTCAATTATAAAGGTAAATAGCCAACTCAGATACTGAAATAAATAAATAAAGTAAAAGGGAAGTTTAAAGCAAAGAAATATAAAACCTGGATTGAGAGTCACTCTTAAAGCGAAAAGAAATCCTAAATCCTAAGAGAGAGAGGAGAAGATCTCCCTCTCAACTAAATCTAAATCATTGAAAAATAAAATATGCGAGCTCTCTTTGAATGGGTGCATTCCCACACTTTATAACCTCTGGTCTATGCTGTCTGTACTTGGATCTGGGCCAAAAAGGGCTTCAGAAATCGCTGGGGACGTATTCTGTAAATTCTGATACGTGGCCTCTGTTACGCGTCCGCGTGGGTCACGCGGTCGCATCATTTGGAGCTTTTCCTTGCCACGCGGTCGCGTCAATCACGCGTCCGCGTCGTATGCGTTCTGCTTATGTCACGCGGTCGCGTCAGTCATGCGGCCGCGTCGCTGCATCTTCGCTTCTGGCACGCGATCGCGTCGTCCATGCGATCGCGTGAATACCAGTTTCCTTCAAAGCTCTGTTTTGCTTTCTCCTTCCATTTTTGTATGTTTCCTTTTCCATCCTTTAAGTCATTCTGCCTTAGATCTGAAACTACTCAACACACTAATCACGGCATCGAATGGAAATATAGGTAATTAAAATAATTAATTTTTAAAGCTTAGAAAAACATGTTTTTCACAATATGACATAATAAGGAAGGGAAAGTAAAACCATGCAATTAATATGAATAAGTAGGTGGAGGATTGAATAAATCACTCAAATTAAGCACAAAAGAACTCATGAAATATGGGTTTATCAACCTCCCCACACTTAAATATTAACATGTCCTCATGCTAAACCCAAGGTAAATAATTAAGGTTAAAGTGATGGAATGTCATGCAATGCAACCTAATTTAAATGCAACTACCTAAATGAATGATGCATCATGCAACTCTAAATTATTCACTCATATATAAAGCTTACATGTAGTCAAGTTAGTTCATATTCTCAAGGAGTCATGTATATGTATAGCCAACCCTTAAATAATGAAGCATTTCAGCAAATGAGATGGGAAAGAAAACATTGTATAAACTTGCAAAACAATTAGCAAATTAAGTACAGATATATGTTGATGAGTTATTGAACCCTCACTGGATTTTGTGTTTACCCTCTAGTCACTCAGTGTTTACTGGGTTTATTCACTCTACTTTTCTTTTTATTCTTACTTTCTATAGCTTTGTTTTTCATCTAACCAATCAACAATTATAAAATATAGTCATACCAAAAAGTCATGAGGTCTTTAATTGAGGTTGTAATGGGGTCAAGGTAAAGGTAAGGATTTATGTATAAGGTCAAGTGAGCTAATAAGTGAATCCTTAATTAGACTAAGATCTCACCTTAACATACATATTTAGTAAAACAAAATCTCTTTACCTATTTTCCCATATTATCCCACTTATTGTTACATGCTCATGTTTCACTTTTTATTTTTTTTATTCCATGTGCATTGCTTTTATTTTGCATTGGGGAATTTCTTTTGTATCCCCTTTTATTAAATGCTGAAATTTTTTTTTTCAAGGTACATGGCAATTAAATCACTTTGATTTTCTCATGAGCATGCTTCCCAAATTTATTTTATTTCTTTTAACTTCTCTACCCTTTTGTTTCTATCATCCATGTTCCCAAAAGGTTTCCCATGTTCTAATCTGTTCATAATTTTCTATCTTAAGCTAACCTAGGATTCACTTGGGGTTTTCTTTTGTTTTTCTGCTTAAGGCTAGTAATTTGGCTAAATAGAATAAAAGGGATTTTAAAGGCTCAAGGGGGCTGACAAGGGTGATGTGAAAGGTAGTTTATTATGGGGTAAGTGAGCTAAAATCAAATGATGGCCTCAATCATTCTTTTGGTATGTATCTATTCTATATTCTATAATTGGACATATAGATTAAAGCAAAGTAAAGAACATCAGAATAAAAAGAAGCGAAACACACAGGAATGAAGTTATGGTTTGAATGCAACCATACAATTAAGCTCAAGACTCACAGGCTGTGTGTTCTCTAACTCAAGCATCATATATCATTCATATATGTTATGCAGGTTTAGTTAAAAATTTCCATTATTCTCATAAAAAAATTATTTAGGGTAGCTTTTAAAGTTTTAATGTTCCTCCTTGATGAAATGTCGTCAGCTTAACTACATCATGTAATGCTATATACAAGGTTTATGGATTTAAATCTGATATGTTCAATTTCCTAGCTTACTTCCTTTTTATATTTTTCAATTTAAACTATACTATCTTATGCTAAAAAGGGTAAACTATACTAATTAATCCACTAATAAATCAGAATTGCAAACTAAACTAAATAACTAAAAATATGAACTAAAGATGCAATATGCAAAAATAGAGTAAAAATACATAAAAGCAATGTATAAGTACTCAGAAAATAACAGTAAAAAGAAAAATACAGAAAAATATTCAAAATAAAAGAAAAAGTATGTAGTGGTTCACCAAAATAAACGTCAGAGATGGCGACCTCCCCACACTTAAAATGAAGCATCGTCCCTAATGCTCAATCAAGCCGGGTGTGAAGGGGTGTCATCACTGGTAGGGATGGCAGCTGGAGGCTCTGCGGTGGTGGTGGGCTGAGGGTCTGGCTGCTGTAGAGGTGGGGCTGACTGGATCGGGATCTCCGGATCCGTAGCCTCTATCTGGGGCATAACCTCCTGATGCGGGGCAGCCTGCTCTGTGGCTGCCTGCTGATGGGTCTCCTCCTGGAAATGAGTCTCCTCCTCGTGCCCATCCTCCTCCTCCTCTGATGGCTCAGATGGTGTGTCGGGCTCAGAGGGGATGTCGCCGGATCGTATTATCAGCTTCAAGTGCTCATAGCGTCGCTTGTTGTGACACTCCAATCTCTCATACCGGCGCCGGTTATGGCGCTCCATCTGATCAAGCTGTCGGAATAGGCGGTGCACGAGGCGGTATACGGGCTCAGAGGCAGGTGAAGGTGCAGTGGTAGCAGCAGGAGCAGCAGTGGCAGCTGTGGATGAAGAGGGTCCAGCAGACGGTGGGGCTAGCTCATTGGTAGCAGTGAAGGGTGGTGGTCTGTAGCCCAAAGCTAAGAAGTTCCTGCTGTGAGGAATGATCTTCCTGCAATCCGCCGCTGGTGGTCTCTCATCGGCATCCTCCCATGGCACGTTAGCTCGACGGCCTAGCTTTGTAACCAGATACGGAAAAGGGAGGGTGCCTCGGACGTGGACCCTGGCCATAAAATGTCGGATAAAGCGTGGCAGATAAAGGTCCTTCCCCTCCATCACACACCAAAGGAGGGTGATCATAGCAGCCGGGATCTCCGTCTCGTGAGTACTCGGCATCACATAATTACTCAAGATCTGGTGCCATAACCGAGCCTCATCATTTAAGTACGCCCTCTTGATCCCTCTAGGCATGGTGGTGTCCTTACCCATCTCCCAAGGAACAGTCGGGTCCAGAGCTATCCGTGCCTTCACAGCATCCCAATCAAACTGCATCTGGCGCATGTCCTCCTCAGCCTTCGAATAACCATCAGGCTGATCGGACTTGGCTGGGAGCTGGAGAATGTCCTCTAAGGCCTCCTCAGTGACCAGAATTTGTTTTCCTCTCAGGTTCACTGCATCTAGGGTGGTGAGGTAGTAGTTGCAGTAGAATTCCCAGACCCAAGATGTGTTGACCTCTGTCAGTGTTCTCTCCAGAAAGAACCAGCCCCTTTGCTTGATTTGCTCAGTGGTGTACTGCTGGAGTGCTTCTGGAATCCTCAGAGTTCGCTCCAGGTATAGATTTCTAGAGTTTGCAAAATCCGGGTACTTCAGCTCACAGTACCGATTTACAAATTTTATAGGATCATTTGCAGGGAGCAGCTGGTCAGCTTTTTCCTGCTGTGTGAAGTTCTTCTCCCGCCATGAGGAATCGTGCATGAGGGCAATGATGGACTGGGAGGAATCTCCTCGCTTGCGCTTGCCAGTAGCCTTGCCTTTTCCTTTCCTTTGTGAGGCAGACATCCTGAAAAATAGAAAACCAGGATATGGATAAAAATAGTAAAGCAAATAGGCAATTAAATAAAGGAAACTCAAAGCAGCAAAGGAGAAATAAAATAAGGAAAATGAGTATATGAAATGTGATTGACTTTATGTTAAATGGAAAAATAATCAATATGCCATGGTTAGAAAGTTAGAGGAAAGTGAAAGTAAACAGAAAAGAGATCAAAAGGGTTAGTATGGTTAGAATTTGAAGAAGAAATTAGTAAATTAAAATTAGTGAGTTAGTAAAGTGCGGGTTAAAGTAAGTGGCATAGAAAAAAATTCCATATAACAAGGATTCACAGGTAAGAATAGAAGTACTCATAATCGAACAAGGAAAACAGGGTGATACTGATTCGAATAGAAATAAAGAAAGCAAAAATTGGAATCAGTGAATCACAAATGCAGTTTATGAACCAGGAAACCAAAGAGGATAAGAAAGTCTGCCATAGCATTCATGAAACGGTTTGGGTAAAGTAGAGTAAAACAGAGTTCAGAAATGCCAAACCAAAACATGAATGAAAATAATTTACAAAAAATTTGGGTAGCATTCCGGCTAAAATTGGATTGTCCCGGAAAATAAACAGTAATCATAGCAGTTTATATGAATTAAAAACTTGCTGTAGTTACCTATAATTAAAAGAAACAGGAAAATTCAGAGTAACAAGCAGCAAATGCAAGAAATCACAGCATATGAACGAGGTCACAGGAACAGCAGAATTGCAGTTATGATAAAATAGAAACAGGAACAGTGCAAGTAAACAGACCTAGATCCACTAACCCCAGCCTAGGCTACCTAACAACCTAAAAATCCACTATAGCATGCATATCTATCTATCCTAAGTATGAACAAAAACGGAAAAAAAAATACAGAAAAATGACGAACGGATAAAAGGGAGTGCGTGTTGCGGAACCTGGAAAGCGAAAGAAGCAGAACGGTTAGGTGATGGCGGCAGTGGTGTCCGGCGCGGTGGCGGGGCACGGCGGCGCGGTGGCGGCTGAGGGGGAATGGGGATAGGGTCTTAGGGTTTGTGATAGAGGAAGGGAGGGGGGTTGCGGGTGGGTGGCGGAGGGGAGGGGCGCGGCTGGATGGCCGGCGATGGTGGGTGGTGCTTCTGGGTGGTGGCGGAGAGGGGAGGAGAGAGGAAGAAAGAAGAAGAAAAAGGGGGAGGGGGTGGTACGGCGGCGGTGTCTGGACGGCGGCGGCGTCTGGGTGGTGGCGCGGTGGCGGCTGGGTGGTGCTGGGTGGTGGCTGGAGGAAGAAGAAGCAGAGAGGGAGAGGAGGGTTGGGGGTGGGGGGCTGCGCGACTGATAGGGTTCGCGTGGCTGGGGGGTTATATTTTCGAATCCACGCGGCCGCGTGGGGCACGCGGTCGCGTGGTTGGGGTGAAAATGGGAGTGACGCGATCGTGTGGGGTGCGCGATCGGATGAGAGGGGGGAAGGAGGGGTGACGCGATCGCGTGGGTCGCGCGATCGCGTTGCTGGAATTCGTGCTAAACGCACGACTCCAGCGCCGTTTTAGCGCAACTCTCTGTCTCCTTTTGGGGTGATGTGCAATCCATGCGACGCGATCGCGTCGCTCACGCGGTCGCGTGGGATTGGTATTGTGCAAGTGACGCGATCGCATGGGGCATGCGATCGCGTGGGCCAATTTGTGAGAAACGCACAAGGGCCGCACGATTCCAGCCTAACTTTCTGTTCATTGGATCCTTACGCCGATATATATATATATATATATCACGCGGCCGCGTGGGTCATGCGGTCGCGTGGGTGGTGTTTCTCGCAATATGACGCGATCGCATGGGGCATGTGGTCGCGTCGTGCACCCCTTTTTTTTATACGCATGAAAAATGCAGAATGCAATGATTAACATGAATGCTATGCATGATTCCAGGTTTAATAAATTAAAATGAAAAAGGAAAAATGAAAGCAATTAACAAGAAATAAATTGAAAAAGAAGCGACCATACCATGGTGGATTGTCTCCAACCTAGCACTTTTAGTTAAAGTCCTTAAGTTGGACATTGGAGGAGTATCTTGTTATGGCGGCTTATGTTTAAATTCGTCTAAAAATCTCCACCAGTGCTTGAAATGCCAATAGCCTCCGGGGTCCCAAACCAAGCATGCAAAGCTTCTGAGCAGCTCCAAACAGATTTTCAGGCTCCCGGGACGACGAATGTCAGGATAGAGTCCAGGATTCCAAGCCTTGCTTTTAAATCCGCCTCCGTCTTGATCTACATGTTTCCATTCGGGCCGTTTAAAAAGAAGAATCTCACCTTGGTGACCAAACATTTTCTGTGAGCCATGCAATTGAGCATGATACCAATCCGTGTACTTCGAGGTGAAGCGTGGAACCTTATTGAACCTTGTGCACCAGCTCTGAGTACGAGCCATTTCCCTCTTACTCTTAAAGCCGCAGAGAGCTCTAAGCTGGCCATCTGTTTCAAGCAAACCATATTCAAGTGAATAAGTAAAGTTATAAGTTAAGGATTGTACCCACTTGAAGCTTGTATTAGGTGGTAATGGCCTTGGGATAGGTGTTTTTGGTGGTTCTGCAAGTTCCATTTCTTTGTGCTTTTCTGTGAATTCCTCTACTTCTTTGCAAAGATCTTCAATTGTATCTGTGTCCTGGTCAAAGTCTTCTGTGTCTTCCTCATCACTTGAGTCATAGATTGGAGGTTGAGAGAAATCTACCTCTGCATCATCTTCATATTCACTTGGGGAAGATTCTTCGATCTCAGAGAATTCACTTGCGGATGTAAGTTCATCACTAAGAGAGCTAGACTTGTGACTATCACTATCGAGGGAATTTGTTTCTTGGATTATTCCGTCTGATTCTTCATAAACGACTTGCCTTGGAGAAATATCCTCCTTAGCATCAACTGTAGTCTCCTTGACGGCGTGTTCCTCAATTCTGGATTCCCATGGAGGTTCAGCATCTCCAAGATCTTCAACCAACTCTTCTTCTTGAGCGATGACAGCTTCTTCTACTTGTTCTAGTACGAATTCATTCTCTGTCTTGTCCACTGGAGTTTCTGGTATCTCCTTCATGCTACGCTCTTCGTTAGACTGTTCACATGGGGCTGTGGCTGATCTTTGTGTATTTGAGCGCCTAGAAACCCATTGAATTATCGCTTGCTCCAGTTGTTGAATGGTTGTTTGAAATTTATTTACTGTTTCTGTTAGGCGAACCTCTGCTTCTCGGGTTGCTGGACTTGGACATGACACAAAGAAAAGTGGTGGTGATTGGGAGCGATTGGATTGGCACTGGGGTAAGGAAGGATCATATGGTGGCGAATGGTGAAGAGAAGCTTGTGAGTGTGGTGGTTCGAGGTTATATTGAAAGGATGGTTTACATGCACGGGGTAGGGCTTGTTGGTAGTTGCAAGGTTGTCCACCATATCTTTCAGCTGGGTATGCATTGTAGAATGGTCTTTGTCCAGGATATCTCAGAGGGTGTTGCTACCAAAAGGGTTGATTAGACCCTCTTGGTTCCATCCATCCTTGATTCGACTGAACTTGATGTGCGTTCCTGCTGTAACTTCTATTTCCTTTAACAATATTAGAACCAAACTCAAAGCGAGAGGGGTGAGAGTTCATGGTAGCAAATAAAGATAAACAGAAAAAAACAAAAATAAATAAACAAGCAAAAGAAAAATATTTACAATAACCAATAATAAGGCACACGTTAGCAGTTCCCCGGCAACGGCGCCATTTTTGACGTTAGGATTTTTGCCAGTAAAGAATGTCATAAAAACAGTCATGTTGTAGATATAGTCTCTAAACCGACAAAAATCCCTTCGTACAAACGTTTTGGGTGTCACAAGTAACAAACCCCTTTAAAAATTGTTAACCGAGTATTCAAACCTCGGGTCGTCTTCTCACGGAACTGCGAGGAGGTATGTTCTTATTATTGGCTATAAAGGTTGTAATCGGGGTTTAGAAGATGAGAAGCAAGTAATTTAAATGACAAGTAAAGTAAATGACAATTAAAATAAATAAATACTGTAAAGCAGACTTTTGGCAAGGTAAGAGAAGTTGGAGGTCCAACGTAGTTATCTCTCTCAACTATAATGAAAGTTGAATCTAAACTCCACTTGGTCAACCTTTACTAGGGCAAAGGAAAGTCAAGGGACTAATTAAATTGACCTTTGAATCCTATTTATTTCCTAAGAAAAGGTTGGGATTACTTAAGTTCAGCTCAATTAGCAAGATAACGATTATCAATTATGTTGAGTTTAATAACTGTTGAGTTACTGAATTCTTAACCAGGACCAAAAGGGGAAAAAGTAAAATTGTTGGAATAATAAAAATGTCCTTAGATGGGAAGCAATGGTAACTTAAATCAAAGAGAACAATCATAAACTGAAAATACCTCAATTATCATTAATTCAAATAACAGTCTGTAACATGGAAGAATTCATAGATTCAATTATAAAGGTAAATAGCCAACTCAGATACTGAAATAAATAAATAAAGTAAAAAGGAAGTTTAAAGTAAAGAAATATAAAACCTGGATTGAGAGTCACTCTTAAAGCGAAAAGAAATCCTAAATCCTAAGAGAGAGAGGAGAAGATCTCCCTCTCAACTAAATCTAAATCATTGAAAAATAAAATATGCGAGCTCTCTTTGAATGGGTGCATTCCCACACTTTATAAGCTCTGGTCTATGCTGTCTGTACTTGGATCTGGGCCAAAAAGGGCTTCAGAAATCGTTGGGGGTGTATTCTGTAAATTCTGATACGTGGCCTCTGTCACGCATTCGCGTGGGTCACGCGGTCGCGTCATTCGGAGCTTTTCCTTGCCACGCAGTCGCGTCAATCACGCCTCCGCGTCGTATGCCTTCTGCTTATGTTGCGCGGTCGCGTCAGTCATGCGGCCGCATCGCTGCATCTTCGCTTCTGGCACGCGATCGCGTCGTCCATGCGATCGCGTGAATACCAGTTTCCTTCAAAGCTCCGTTTTGCTTTCTCCTTCCATTTTTGTATGTTTCCTTTTCCATCCTTTAAGTCATTCTGCCTTAGAAAATCTGAAACTACTCAACACACTAATCACGGCATCGAATGGAAATAAAGGTAATTAAAATAATTAATTTTTAAAGCTTAGAAAAACATGTTTTTCACAATATGACATAATAAGGAAGGAAAAGTAAAACCATGCAGTTAATATGAATAAGTAGGTGGAGGATTGAATAAATCACTCAAATTAAGCACAAAAGAACTCATGAAATATGGGTTTATCACTGGCCCGTGCATTCATGAATTGGTTTGGTAAAAGCTAAGTAATGCAAAATTCAAAATTGCCAAAACCAATACATGAATGAGAAGGAAATAATTTGCAGAAAATTGGGCAGCATTCCGGCTAAAATTGGATGTTCCCGGGTAATAAACAGCAAGCAGAACAGTTCATATAAAGCAAAATAAAGCTGCAAATACACATAAGTAATATGAACATGAAAGAGCAATGGAACAACAGCATGAAACAGTAAAGAACAGCATATGAACAGTATTAACATCACAGCCAGACCAAAATTGCAGAATAGGTAAAACAAGCAACAAGTACGGCACAATTATCAGGCCTAAATCCACTAACCACATCCTAGCTACCTAACCACCTAGAATCCACTACAAACATGCATCTCTAACTAGCCTAATTTGAACATAATCGGAAAAATATGCAACTAACTACGAATAAAAGAAAAATGGCGTTCGGCGGAACCTGGTAGGCGTATTAACTAAGGTAGGGATCAAAGAGATGGTGGTGGTAAAGTGGTGGTGCTGGGAGGCGTGGTGGTGGTAACTGGCGCGGCGGTGGAGGGCGGTTGGCGGCTGTTCGGTGGCAGGGCGGTTCGGATGGGGTTTAATGGTGGAGGGGGTTGGGTAAGAAGAAAGGGGGTGAGGGTGGTGGTGGTGGGAGGCACGGCGATGATGGCGCGGTGGTGGTGGCTGGCCGCGGTGGGGACAGCGGTGGTGGAGGGGAGAGAAGGGAGGGGAAGAGAATGAGGGGAGAAGGAAGAAGGAGGGGGGTGTGGTCATCGCGGTGGGTCTGGGTGGTTGGGGATGGTGCGGCGGTCGGAGGTGGTTGGGGTGGTGGTGTTTTGGTGGGGAGCAGAGAGGGAGCAGAGGGGGGTTTGGGGGAAGAGAATGGGGCGCGATGGGGGTAGAATTTTGCGTGATTGAGGGTTAGTGGATTTGAATCCACGCGAACGAGTGGGGCACGCGATCGCGTGGCTAGGGTGAAATAGGGTTGACGCGGTCGCATGGTTGACACGATCGCATGGAATGGGTAAAAGATGGATGACGCTTTCATGCGACCGCGTCGCTGAAAATTGTGCTAAACGCACAATTCTAGCATCGTTTCAGCGCAATTCGCTGTCTCCATTAGAGTGCCATGCTATCCACGCGACGCAGACGCGTTGCTCACGCTTTCGCGTGGGATGGGTTATTTGCAAGTGACGCATTCACATCTGGGACACGAACGCATGGCCCATTTTGTGCTAAGCTTACACCAGCCGCACAATTCCATCCCAGATTTCTGGGCGTTGGATTTTTATGCCGATTCCAGATCACACGTTCGCGTGAGTGACGCGGACGCGTGGGAGGTGTTTTTCGCAACTGACGCAAACGCGTTTGCAACGCGGTCGCGTCGCGCTTTTTTTTTATGCAATTATGCAATTATGCAATTATGCAGTATGCAGTGCTTATGAATCAGGTTCAATGAAAATAATATAGAAACAAACAACATGAAATAAAATTGAAAAAGAAATGACCATACCATGGTGGATTGTCTCCCACCTAGCACTTTTAGTTAGAGTCCTTAAGTTGGACATTGGATGGGCTTCCTGTTATGGTGGCTTATACTTAAATTCATCCAGAAATATCCACCAATGTTTGGAATGCCAATAGCTTCCGGGGTCCCAAACTAGGCATGCAAAGCTGTTGAGCAGCTTCAAACAGGTTCTCAGGCTCCCGGGGTGACGAATGTCAGAACAGATTCCCGGATCTCAAACTTTGCTTTTAAATCCGCCTTTGTCTTGATCTATATTCTTCGATCCGGACGGTTTAGAAATTGTATTCTCACCAATATGACCAAACGTCTTCTGAGACCCATTCAATTGAACTTGATACCAATCCTTGCACTTCGAATTGAAGCGTGGAACCTTATTGAATCTTGCATACCAGCTCTGAGTACGAGCCATTTCCCTCTTACTCTTAAAGTCGCAGAGAGCTCTAAGCTGGCCATCTGTTTCAAGCAAACCATATTCAAGTGGAAAAGTAAGGATAAAGTTAAGGATTGTACCCACTTGAAGCTTGTATTGGGCGGTAATGGCCTTGGGATAGGTGTTTTCAGTGGTTCTGTAAGCTCTACTCCTTTGTATTTTTCTGTGAATTCCTCTACTTCCTTACAAAATTCTTCAATTGCAACTGTGTCCTGATCAAAGTCTACTATGTCTTCCTCGTCACCTAAGTCATACGTTGGATGTTGAGAGAAATCTACCTCAACATCATCTTCGTATTCATTCGGAAAAGATTCTTCTAGCTCAAAGAATTCACTTGCAGATGCAAGTTCATTACTAAAAGAACTTGACTTGTGATTATCATCATTAAGGAAACTTGCGTCTTGGGTTATTCCGTCTAGTTCTTCATAAAATACCTGCTTTGGGGGTTGTGCACTATCCTCCTTAGCATCAATTGTAATGTCCTTGACGGAGTTTTCCACAACTCTGGATTCCCATGGAGGTTCAGCATCTCCTAAATCTTCAATCAGTACTTCTTCTTCTTGGATAATTTGAGCTTCCTCCAATTGTTCCAGAACAAAGTTATGCTCCTTACTGCCCACTGGGGTTTCTAGTGTCTCCTTTATGCTACGTTTGTCATTAGAATCTCCACATGAAGCTTTTGGAGTTCCTTGAGTGTCTAAATGTCTGGAAGATAATTGATTTATTGCTTGCTCCAGCTGATGAAGGGTTGTATGAAGTTGATCTACTGTTTCCTTGAGGCGAGCCTGTGATTCTTGAGGTGATGGATATGGACATGGTACATAGGGAAGTGGTGGGGTTTGGGAGTAATTGAATTGGAATTGGGGTAAATAAGGATCATACGGTGGTGAATGGTGAAAAGGAGCTTGTGAGTGTGGTGGTTCGAAGTTATGTTGAGAGGATGGTTTATAAGCACAGGGTGGGGCTTGTTGGTAACTACCAGGAGGTCCACCATATCTATCAGCTTGGTATGCATTGTAAAATGGTCATTGCCCATGATATCTTGGAGGATGTTGTTGCCTAAAGGGTTGATCAGATCCTCTTGGCTCCATCCATCTTTGACTGCTTAGACCTTGATGCATATTCCTGTTATAGCTTCCACTCCTTTCAACAAATTTAGAACCAAACTCAAAGCGAGAGGGCTGAGAATTCATAATAGATAATAGAAATAAAAGGGAAAAACAAAAACAAATAAACAAATAAAAGAAAAATATTTATGATAACCAATAATAAGGCACACGTTTGCAGTTCTCCGGCAACGGCGCCATTTTGACGATCGGTTTTTCCATCGGTAAAGAAATATAAAAATATGATCGCGTTGTAAGTATAGCTTCTAAACCAATAGAAAATCCTTTTGTACAAATGTTTTGGTTGTCACAAGTAACAAACCCCTTTAAAATTGATAACCGAAGTATTTAAACCTCGGGTCATCTTCTCAAGGAATTGCAGGGAGGTGTTCTTATTATTGGTTATGAGTTTTGTAAATTGGGGGTTTTGAAGGTAAGGAACAAGTAATTTAAATGACAAGTAAAATAAATAAATAACTGTAAGATAAACTCTTGGCAAGGTATGAAAATTCGGAAGTCCTATCCTAGTTATCCTTATCGATGGTGATGAAAATTGAGTTTAATCCCACTTAGTTAACCTTTACTAAAGCAAAGGAAGGTCAAGTGGACTAATTAGTTTGATCCTCAGGTCCTAGTCAATTCCTAAGGAAAGACTAGAGTTATTGGAATTCGATTCAATTAGCAAAAATAACAATTATCAATCACGATGTGTTTGAAAACTCAAGAGTCTCCAATTAATCAATTAAAGCCAAAAGGAAAAAATCTAAATTATTTATATGAATAAAGGAAAGCAATCATAATTCTGAAATACCTCAAGTTGCACTAATAAAGATATCAAATGTAACATGGAAAAGTTCATAAATTAAATTGGAAAAATAAATAAAAGGAACATTGAACCTGGTAATTAAGCAGAAATTGTAAGTTGAAATAATAAAAGTCCTAAATCCTTTAAGAGGAATCCTAATCCTAAATCCTAAGAGAGAGGAGAGAACCTCTCCCTCTAAAAACTACATCTAAATTATAAAAAGTGAATAATTGAGGGCTTCCTTATGAATGGATGCATTCCCCCACTTTATAACCTCTAATCTGTGCTTTCTGTACTTGGATCTGGGCCAAAAAAGGTTTTAGAAATTGCTGGGAGCATTTTCTGCAGTTTCTGGTGCGTAGCGTCTGTCACGCGTCCACGTGGGTCACGCGGTCGCGTCATTTGGGAGTTTTTCTTATCACGCGTTCACTTTGGTCACGCGTACGCGTCATCTGCGTTCTGCTCAAGGCGCGCATCCGCGTCAGTCACGCGTTCGCGTCACTGCCTATTCGCGCTAGGCATGCAACCGCGTCATCCATGCGTTTGCGTCGCTGCCAGTTTCTTCAAAAACTCCATTTTGTGCTTTCCTTTCATTTTTGTATGTTTCCTTTCCATCCTTTATCATTCCTGCCTTAGGGGATCTGAAAATACTCAACACACAAATCACAGCATCGAATGGTAATAAAAGACAATTAAAATAATTATTTTTAAAGCATAGGAAACATGTTTTTCACATATATCACATAATAAGGAAGGGAAAGTAAAACCATGCAATTTCACATGAATAAGTAGGTGAAGGGTTGAATAAATCACTTAAATTGAGCACAAAACATATCATGAAATATGGGTTTATCAGTCAATTAGCCACAAAAGTTAATGAAATTGATCGAAGGATGACTAATAGCCTTCCTGGTAACACAATTCCAAATCCAAGAGAGGAATGCAAGGCTACCACCTTGATAAGTGGACAAGTGGCAAGTACGGAAGCACAAGTTAATGAGGAGCCAGTTGAAAAGGAAGCTCCAAAGGAGAAGAAGGAAGAAGTAGATCACGTCCCTCCAAAGCGTGCGGACAACCCATTCCCAAACTCTTTTGACACTTATCCTACACTGCCAAAGGCTCCTGATTACAAGCCTAAAATGCCATATCCTCAAATACTTCAAAAGGAGACCAAGGACAAGCAGTTTTCAAAGTTCTTGGAAGTCTTCAGAAAGTTGCGAATCAATATTCTTTTTGCTGAGGTTTTAGAGCAAATGCCTCTCTATGTCAAGTTTATGAAGGAGCTGTTGTCAAAGATGAAGCCTTTAAAAGGAGATGAGACAGTGGTCCTGACTAAGGAATGTAGTGCCATCATTCAGAATAACTTGCCAAGGAAGATGTCGGATCCAGGGAGCTTTCAAATTCCATGCACCTTTAGGAGCACAACCTTTGAGAAAGCATTATATGATCTGGGAGCAAGCATCAATTTAATGCCCTTATCTGTGATGAAGAAGCTGCAAATCCAAGAGGCACAACCCACAAGGATAGCATTACAGATGGCAGACAAATCTATGAAGCCTGCATACGGATTAGTGGAGAATATCTTGGTCAAAGTGGGTAAGTTCTTCCTCCCAGCAGATTTTGTGATTCTTGACATGGGGGAGGATGAGAATGCCTCTATAATTCTAGGAAGACCATTCCTAGCCACTGGGAGAGCTCTAATCGATGTGGAGGTGGGTGAATTAGTGCTTAGAGTGCATAATGAGCAACTGGCCTTTTATGTCTTCAAAGATATACATTCAGCAGGTGAAGAAGAGAGGTGCATGCAGACTGAGCTTCTTACTCCAAACTTTCAAGAACCCCCTGATGATGCACAGCAGAATTTGCAGCTCAAACCTCCTTTAGTAACAATCAATAAAATCCCTCCTGACATCAAACCTGAGTTTGGTGTCGGAAATGCATCATCCACCAAGGAGAAGGTTGCCAAAAAGAAGAAAGTACCCAGGGGATGGAGAAACAAAAAGATCCTCACTGAAGGTTTCTCCCCAGGAATGAAGGTGGTG
Organism: Arachis hypogaea; assembly: GCF_003086295.3. Classification (NCBI taxonomy): domain Eukaryota; kingdom Viridiplantae; phylum Streptophyta; class Magnoliopsida; order Fabales; family Fabaceae; genus Arachis; species Arachis hypogaea. The sequence goes on along the minus strand of NC_092054.1, from coordinate 107,841,476 downwards.
TTGACTAGCAATCCAGTGTGGACTTATACGGTAAACAGAATCCCCTCTCTGGAGAATATTGAGCTACGTTATGGAGACACAGGAAAGAAATTCACAGTGAGGGGTGAAGATCTGAGCCCCTATGATCCTCCTCTGTAGAGGAGCTGACCGACGGTAAAGAAGCGCTTGTCGGGAAGCAACCCGATAAATTCGTATCCTTAGTTAATTTTCTATTGGTTTGATTTTGTTATTTATTTGATTTTTATTGAGTTTTATTGTTTTTCCTTTGTTTTACGTGTGTTTTGATCATGCAGAAATTTTAGAACAAGAACCGAACACTTAAAAAAATTTTAACCACTCTGAAAAAGGTTAATTCAGCATGAGGTTAAAAAAAATAGAAGGCGTTAGCGCCGAACTTGGTGTACACCAAGTTCCGCGTGGAGAGGAGATGCTTCACACGAGGGGTGCGACACCGAACTTCCTTCCATCCAAGTTCAGCGCCAGATACACAATCTTCACCAATTCTAGGCGCATTCCATTAGGATCCCAGCCAAATCACATGGATCTAATTCCCCCCTCCTTATATTTATACACATATATACGCCCCATTATATAACATATATATCATACCCCCCTTCCCAGACTATATATTTTTAAACGTATATAATCTCCCCCCTCCTCTTATCTATATATCTATAAATAAATAACTAAATATATATATATATATATAATAAATTTTTATTTTTATCTTTTTTTGTTTTTTTATTATTTTTTTGTTCTTTTGCACTAATATTTATTTTTATTCTTCCATACGTTTTTTTTAATGTCTCTCCATTTTCAGTTCTTCTTTGCTTGAGGACAAGCCAACTTTTAAGTTTGGTATTGTCGCTTCGCTTGTGAATTTTCTGTTTATTTTAATGGCACCAAAGGGAGGCAAATCATCTTCACGGGAGAGCACAGCCTGAAGAATGGCCACTAGGATAACTGAGGTGGTTAAGTTCCTTTCATTCTATATTCCTTCCCGTTCTTACTATATTAGGTTCATGTTTTCTGCTTATTTTGTTATTGCATGATCAGTTGTTATTTCAATTCCTAGGTTCTAGTTTAATTTACTGTTTATTTTGTTATTTAATTTTTATTCTAAAAGTGTGTCTCATGTATTGCTCACTGAGCTTGAATCAAAGGAAAAAGAAAAAGATATAATAAATGACAAGAACAGTTTATATTTGAATTTAAATCAAAGGATGTTGATGTATGTGGAACAGGAATTTAGAGAACTATTATGAATTTTCTGAATTAAACAAAAGCTTAATCCCTGAAGTAAAAGAAATAGCAAAAGAAAAATAAAAGCAAGGTCCAAGGCTCTGAGCATCAATGACTAAGGAGGTCAGACATGAAAAAAAAAACTCAAAGAGTTGTTTCCCTAGTCATATGCTTGTGGTGTTCTTGTGTCAAGTAATCCTTAAGACAGAACATTTAGAGTTGAGATCAATTGCATTCAGTAGAGTATGCCAAAGGCTTTGAGCACCACTGTCTGGGAGTAGCTGAAAGAAAAATCAAAACTTCAAGAGAGTTCCCCAGTCAAGTGCTTGTGGTGTTTCTGTGTCAAGTAAAGCTTGAGACAAAACATTTAAAGTCACGGCTAGGCTCAAGGTGCATAGCACCAAAGAAAAGTAAATTTTGCTGTGTTCAAGGATTAAACTGAAGTATAAAAGAGTAGAGAATTCATAATATTATCCGGATTCTAATTCCGAATGACAGTGACATTCTTCTAATTCGAATGAGAGAGAGATGCCAAAACTATTCCGGATTGCAGTTGTAAACCCCACTTTAAGAAGAGACATGAGCTTAGTTGAACTCTCACTCACATGCAAATTCACATCCTAAGCTTATGTTAATTTTGGTTGCTTGAGGACAAGCAACAATTCAAGTTTGGTGTTGTGATGCGTGAGCATCTTTTCTATCTTTTCCTAGTGAATTTGCATTCAATTTGTTGATTTTAATCAAGAATAAATTATATTTTAGCCACTATGGATGCTACTTTGAGTCGTGTGCAATTCTATTTATTTTAGATAGCATTCGGCTGGATTTGATGCAGTTTTCGCAGAAAAAGAGAAGAAGCCGAATGATGCTGTCAACCTTGACCTCTCTACACTCAAACCTTAATAACTCAAGCTACAGAGATCCAATTGACGTGAATCTAGTGGCGTTGGAAAGCTAACTTCCAGAGCTTTTCAACGATATATAATAGTCCATACTTCTTCTCCATTAATTCGGCCAAGGCTGCGCCTAACTTGAGATTTCTCAAGTTAGGCGCGAAGCATCATAACAACACGCAACGTAGCACTCCATTCTTCAAGTTAGGCGCATGATCCCCTCAAGTAAGGCGCCAATGTTCAAGCATTCCATTCCATTATTTGCTGCCCACCTCAAGTAAGGCGCAGCTCCATGCCAAGTTAGGCGTGGGATTTGCTTCTGAGTTAATGAATCAAGTTGTCCCCACGCCTATGCACAAACCATGCGAGATCTTCTATTTATTCTGATTAGACTTTAATTTTTTATTTAAAAATAGGAAAAGATATTATTTAATTTTAGGAAATATAATTTACATTAATTAGGATTAGATATAAAAGGGAAAAGAATCTTTTCTCTTCTCTTCTACTTCATTCCACAATTTACAGTTTTTCAGAATCCTAGTTTTCTCTCTGAACCATGAGCAACTAAACCTCCATTGTTAAGGTTAGGAGCTCTGTCTATTGTATGGATTGATAATATTATTTTTCTATTTTAATTCATGTACTGATTTATATTTCAAGAATTATTTTCGTTCTTTATCTTATGAATTTGGGTGGAACGGAAGTATGACCCTTGTTCTAATTGAGTTCTTGTATAACTTGGAAAAGCTCTTTACTTGAACAACAGCTTGAAAACAATTTCTCCTAAACTTCTAATTATCTGGACTTAACGGGATACGTGACATATAATCCTTTTATATTTGGGTAATTAGAGTTTCTGTGGCACATAAACTAGAATTGAACTTCATCCTCTAATTGGGATTAAGTGACCAAGGAATTGGCGGTTGATGAAAGTTAGAGTAGACTAAGAAGGTCTAAGAAATTAGGGCTTAGTCATATATAGTTTGCCATGAATTGAATCTTGCATGATTAAAATAGTTAGTAAGAAAAGTCAATCCGGAAAATAGATATCTCTGAAGCCTTAACTGTTTCTCCATATATTATTCACTATTTGTTTATTGCTTGCTTTCTAATATTCTGAATTTACTGTTAATATTTTTGAACCTTTAAACACTCTTTTCTATTTGTCTAACTAAGTAAATCACTCAATCATTGTTGCTTAGTCCATCAATCCTCGTGGGATCGACCCTCACTCACCTGAGGTATTACTTGGTACGGCCCGGTGCACTTGTCGGTTAGTTTGTGGTTATAAATTCCGCACCATCCTCCCACCCACAACTTGAGTAATTGTTGAATTTATCAAAGTATGGATCATTTTGTGGCCCTGGGAGGTATCCCATTTCACTAGATTGTTCACACTCCATCATTCCATGTTGATATTTCCATTCACCATGAGAATAATGACATAAATTATCTTGTGGTGGTGGGCAATATCTCATGTAATTTGCTTGATCATTTTGTGGCCCTGGAGCATATTCCCACTGGGTGGATTTCTCATAATCTGTCATTTCTTGGTTATATTCATAGCCACCATTAGGATAATAACTTGAATCATTTTGCGGTGGTGGGTAATATCCCATGAAATTGCCTTGATCAAAAGATGAGGTGAACTCTATTTGAATTTTGTAAAACACAATCACCAAGGAAAATTGAAACTCCTCATGTCACGGATAAAAATTTCTTAGTGAGGCAATAACACGAACACCTTAGTATCAAGAGAAAATAGAAAATTAAAAAAAAAACTTTAAATCGCAAAAACAAAGAAAATGCTTAATCTAGACTTATCACCCACTTAATCATTGTCGATCTTAATCAATCCCCGGCAACGGCGCCAAAAATTTGATAAGGGAAAATCGATTCCGCACAAACTAATCGGCAAGTATACTAGGCAACAGCTGCTTTTTTCCCACTTCCTATAGCAAGCGCTCTTGGGTGAAGAACGTAGCGCTCTTGGTGAAGAACGTAGCGTCTCCTGTGCATACGCACACTGGGTTCTTTTGTTAAGTATTTTTGGGCCTTAAAGATGCCTATCATTTATGCTCCAATTTCATGCCAAATATAGACTATTATATATCGTTGGAAAGCTCTGAATGTAAGCTTTCCAACACAACTAAAAGCACATCAATTGGATATCTGTATCTCAAGTTATGGTCCTTTGAAGAAGGAATGGTCGTGTTGTCAGGGGTCGCTGGCGCTCTTGGAGAAAAGCGTAGCGCTCTTGGTGCTCCTCCTGTGCGTACGCACACTTGGTTTTACAAACGCACACAAGCAAATAGAGCGCTCTTAGAGAAGAACGTAGCGCTCTTGGCGCTGTTGAAGACCAAAGTTAGTGCTAGCTTCTGGAGCCTAAACTTAATGTTCACCCCCATACTATTATATATCGTTGGAAAGCTCTAGATGTCTACTTTCCAATTCATTTAAGAGCGCATCATTTAAAGCCTTATAGCTCAAATTATCCTCCTTGGAAGGTAAAGAGGTCAGCTGGCCTTACTACAGGTTGATACTATTTTCATCTTTGCACTTTCGGGATAAGTTTTCTCCCTCAGATTTAGTGTCCACCATGTAGTGCCATATATGTTTGGAAAGCTCTAGATTCCTACTTTTTAATGCCACTAGAATCAGCTCATTTGAAACTTTGTAGCTAGAGTTATTTTTATTGGTGTGTGAAGAGGTCAGGGTTGCAAATCCTCTTTGCTCCTCTTTGAGTTTGTTTCCAACTCTTTTGCCACCTTGGGAGTGTGCTTCTTCTATTAGTGCTTTTATTGCTTCTTTTTCTATTATTTTCTATAAAATTCATTAAATCAAAAGATCAAAATAATATACTACTTAAGCACTAAAATACTTCCAAATTTAAGCATTAAACATTAATTTTTTGTATGAAAAAGCATAGAAAACACAACATGATGCTCCTGCATCAAGTACAAACTTGCCAGAAAGGCTTAACAGCTCAAAACAAGTTTCATCAATAACATATCATCATCATCAATTAATCTCTTGTATATATCTTAATTTAATCATAATTTTCACCATGAGTCTCATATCAATCTCACTTTTCACTATGAGCCTATAATCAAATCTCATTTTTAATATTAGTTTCAAAATCAATAACACAACTCCACTTCTTACTCCGCACACTTTAATATCTGTCAGGTTAGGCTTAGGTTGTTACATAAAGTTTGCAGGTATGTGGTGTCGAATATAATACCTAGAGTCAAGGTCAAGGTTGCAAACTAACTTATACAATATAATCATCTATAATCAACCTCAATCTAACTCAAACACATCATCTTTATTTCATTCAGTCAGTCAATCTTATTATATCATTCTTTAATGAGTCACTTTAAGGGCTAACAAGCGAAACCTTCATGATACTCAAGTTCAAGTTAGATTATTGCTAAAGTTCTTCAACTTTTATCTCACAATTCTTGAAAATCACGACTTTGTTATCATATTACTCAATTAACTCTTTTTCCTTTAACTCTTATATTTAGCTCCATTAAATCCTCATGTTCGCACTTTCTATTCCCAAACCCTTTGGTTAATAAAATTATTAACTTTTAAATATATAATTATTTTAACTTCTTTGAAGTTATTTTAATTACTTATTTATTCTTTTCGTTGTTAATCAAATCAAACAAGTTAATTAACCAATCAACTTCACAATTAACACAACCATAAGCTCATTTTGTTTAACTATATTCCCAAACTAACTCCAACTTCATTTTAAGTTTAAAACTTTTCTAAAAGACTCATAAATCATTTTTTCCACTCATAATCTTTAACTGGAACATAATTATTTATCGTTAAACAATTACTTTCATTACTTTAAATTCATTAAAGCATCCCAAAATATAATTCTTTAATCAGGATTAATCAACTTAAACTCCAAGACAAAATCTCTTATCATTTTTATTATTCAATTTCATGCAAGTGTTATAAAAATTTTGGCAGAACCTCCCCTAAAACTCGGATTTTTTCACCCTTCAAGGGTTCCATCCAAACCAAACATCTCTCAAACCCTTCTCAACCTTTCCAATACCAAAAAATTCCTTAACATATACAAATCAAATTTTCAAAACCAATGTATTTATTTTCTTATCTTAATTCATCTTTAAGTTATTAAATTCTCACATATTAGGGAAACAAACAATTTGTCCAAATCCTAATCCACCCATCCAGAGGCTTCAACCATTGTTTCTAATCTATTTTATTACTTTAACCAATTATATTTCTCTAAAACAGTCCAATTTAATTCATAAGACTTACACTATCACAAAAAATATATTTTCACATTGATATCAATTTATAACAATTTTTTGAAGTAAAATAAGTTTAAGAAAAAGCCTTCTACCTCGAAGTAACTTAACTATGTGATTGAACCAATGGTAATTTCCCAATTATAATCACAACAGGGGCAGTACTAGCAGTTTTGATGTGATTATAATTTCCCATGGAGATGTGTTGTAATTTCCCAATTATAATTTCCCATGGAGATGTGTTGTAAAACCTGGGAAAATAATAAATAATTAGCCAATAAATTAATTATTATTTAAAAAAATAGAAAATTAAATTTTATAGTTTAGAATTGAAGAAATAATTAAAATGCGAATTTTGACACTAATTTTTAAAATTTTGGCCTAAAATTGGGTCAAATGGGCTAAATCGGTTGAATCGGGCCCAAGTTGGGCCCAAGTACAACATATAAAACCCTTTCCGCACTTAGAAGCATCATCAAATTCAAAATACATTGAGAGGGAAAGGGAAATGGTGATGTGAAGAGAGAAAACCTTCTTGGGTACTATTCACATTTGAATTCAATCGCCCATAACTTTCAATATGGAGCTCTGATGACGAGCCATTTGCGGCCACGCGTTCATCTCGGAGTCCTCTTCAACTATATCCAAACAAAGTGGTGAATACCTCTGTATCTCATGCCCAATTTTCTGTACCACTTTTTCCACAAATTTTGGATTGAGTTTTGAGTGATTTTGATGATTTTGGTAGTTTAGGTGTAATATAAAATGTTGGATAATTGTTAGGTTTTATCCCAATCATCAATGGATAAGGTAAGAAAACTCTAAACTCTTGTGATTTGTCCAATTTTATGTACCCTAGTGTTAATTTAGTGAATTGTATGTATTAGCTTGAGTTTATGTTGAATTAGAGTTGAAGTGGCAAATTGGAGCTCTTGGGACAAACCTTTAATGGCTAGAATCATTAGATATGACTTGAAGTCTTAGAAGTTTGAATTGTGGCATTTTAAGCTTAGAAAGGAATCGGCCAAGATATGGTTTTGGTTTCTCATAGATAATATATAATGTATCGTGAAAACTTAGGCTAGAGACCCTTAAGATTTGAATGAATTGAATGCATTGAAGATTGACTATGTAATCGAATATGAATTGTGATATAGAGGTTGGTATAATGTTTTATGGAATGGATATGTTTGAAGAGTGATGCTAGGTGTCGATGATTGTTTGAATATGGTGCTGATGGCGATTGTTGATGTTGGAAAAGAATAATGAAGATTTTAAGTAATATTAATTATAAAATAAGTGAGGATTTGGTTGAGAAGTAAGTAAATTATGGATTCAAAAGTGTTGATGTTGAGGGGTGAGTGCTGATTATTGAATTACTTGGTTTGGCATTGTTTTCATTGAGATTGAAATGGTTTAGAGTTGTGAATTTGGAAAATTAGAGGATTTGTGCAATTTGTGGAAAACTAAATTTTTGACAAACTTCAACGAGTCATAACTTGAACTCCAGAACCCTAAATTGGACAAAATTTAATTTAAATGAAAGTTGGGTTCGAGAGGTTTATGCTGTTTGTAGAATGGATGGAAAATGTTTTAAAACGAAAAAGTTATGTACATTTGAAGTTTAGTGTTTAAAATTGAAAATTCTGCAAACTTAACAATTTCTGAAATCTGGCATGGATGCGTACGCCGCACACGCACGCGACGCGAGTAATGGCCTCTGCCCAGCACTCCCGCATATGCGGCACATTGATGCGTACGCGACATGGTCCACTTTTACTTGGATGCATACGCGGTACGCAGACGCATTTTCTTCAACATGTGCATATGCATGACAGGGGTGTGCGTACGCACAACCCCTATTTTGCTGAAAATTTGTTTTTATTCATTTTTCAAGGTTCTTCTAGATTTTCAAACTTCTTCAGCTTCTATTTAAGGCTCTTAACTAGTAATTAGACTTTGAGACTAAGTAGAATGAGTTAGATTATTCAAATTGGTATTTTTTGTTAGTGAGTTTAGAGCCAGTGACTTAGGTTTTGGAAAGTGTTGGATGAATTAGTAAATGTTGACTTGTGCAGTACTTCTTTGAGAAGATTTTGAAAAATGAGCATGGGTTTTGATGAGAAGTGCAGAAATGTTGGAAATATACGAATAATGACAATGTTGAATGAATTTGACATAAAATGGGAGATGAATTAACGATGATAATGACAATGAATAATATTGAATGAAGTAAAATACTATGTGATGATGAGAATGAACTTGATTTGAAATTATTTTGTAGGGATCGTGGTTATTTACCACCCACGTGTGTGCTGTTTTCCAATTGAAAATGTCTGTGGGGATCGAGGTGGTTTACCACCCGCAGATGGTGGAGATCGAGGCGGTTTACCACTCACCAGGTGAGGATCGTGTTACTATACCGCTCACCAGTTTTCAAGAGGACGATGTCCGGGTTAACTACCGGACATGTCGGTTAGGTTATATTACCAACAGATGAGACTCATCAGCCATAGGGCAGGCATACATCATATGCATATGTGTGTTTTGTTTGATTGTGCATTAATTGGGCTTGCCTATGTGATTATTATGCTTACCTGTTATATTTGCTACCTGCTGTTTCTGTATCCTACTTGTACTTGCTTTGTCTGTATTGCTTGTCTGTGCACTGGAGTTTTGGAGGACTGGAGAAAGACGAGAAGCTAAGAGAATAAGTAGAATTGAGTGTCAGAGTTCTAGGATTATCTCTGGATTTTTCGGGACCTTATATACTATCTATGTAGGCACCTTTACCATGCTGAGAGCCTCCAATTCTCATCCCATTCATATGTTATTATTTTCAGATGCAAGTCGAGATGCACCTCGCTGAGCGTCTGGAGGTTTCTATGTAAGCGAAGATCTAAATCTTGGGATGCTGCGTTTTGGGGTTTTAGACTATGTATTTATGTTTATAGATTCTCTGAACATATATATTCTGTACTTTGCCTTCTAGAGATGACTTTTGGAGAAATAGGCTATCAGTTTTCTGTTTTTGGTACATTTTAGGTTGTATGTATGTATATATGATATTCTCCTGCCGACCTTGGCTTTGCAGGTTGAGCTTGGAGCTTGATATTCTGTAATCTTTGATGCTCCACTCTTTATATATGTATGTATGTATGTATGTATGTATGTATGTATGTATGTATGTATGTATGTATGTATATCTTTCCTTACTGTTTAAATTTCCGTTTACCCGAGCGTTGTGCTTTTCGTTTTATGGCTTTGCTTAAGCATTTCTTTCAGGGCTCCTTGAATATAAATTCCTTTCAACTATATTATATATATATTTTTTATTTTAGAGTCGTAATACCTGGCCACCTCTGTTTTATGACTTAAGTGTAAGACTCTGTGTGGTAGGGTGTTACATGTGTTGGAGTGGTAGTTGAATCGACAAGTGATATCACGACCAATAGGACAGGCATTCATCATGTGTATTTTCTATGTGTTTTTCTGCTTTGCCTAAATGTATAACATGCTTACTTGCTTCCTGAATTACTTGCTATATATGTATATTACCTGTGTTTTACTTGTTTGTAATTAATTGTGCTTTCTACTGGCATTGAGGAGGCTCGATCGGCGGTGGTGATGGGATCGCATGGAGGTTAGGCTGGTGAAGGCTGTGGGATATCAGTGTTTTTATTAGCTAGAAACTTGTTAGGATTTAGCTAACCACTTATGGATTTTATTAAAATGTCTCTAAGTTTGAATCTTATGCTTGATGTGAAGTTCTAGGATTGCCTTTGGCATCCCAGAACCTTGTATCATATATATTGGGCATTGTTGCCATACTGAGAACTTCCTTTTTTCATAGCATATGTTGTTATTATTTTTCAAATGCAGGTCGCATCCCACCTTGGTGAGTTTGCGGGATGGTGATAGAGCGGAGGATCGCTTGTTATCTTTTGTACTTTTTGGTTATATTGATGTAGATTCTCTCACTTTTGTATAGGTATTTTGTTACCTTAGAGGCTTACTTTGAGAGTTAGGATATTGCTGTTTTATTTTAAAAACTCTGTTATGCTGGTATTAACTAGTGGACCTAAACTCCGCGAGTTGCAGCAAGTATTCTTTTGGCTATTATACTTAGATGTGTGTGTGTGTGTGTGTGTGTGTGTGTGTGTGTGTGTGTGTGTGTGTGTACCTTGTGATCTTGTATCTTTATGTTGTATTTATGTTCATCTCTTGTGCCTTTACACGTTTGGTTATCGTGTGAACATTTTGCACTTTTGTATCTCCGTTTTGAGCTTTATTTCTTCATCGGACTTCTAGTCTTATTACTTCCTTCTATATATATTATTGTATGAGCTTTAGAACTATCATGTCACTTTATTATCCTTTGCTTTATGGCATGAGGTAAGACTTAGGGTAATAGGGTATTACACTTACTGGTATCAGAGTGGTTCGTCCTCGTGAGCCTAAGGGATGGACCAATTGTGCTTCATTGCATACTCTGGGTTATTTTTCTATTGTGCTATTTAAGTTATCTGCTTGATATGCATAGCATGCTTGTTTGTGAGTGCCTTTTTAGGATAATTGAAGCACTAAGCTTGAGATATTGAGACTGATCACCTTGATATCAATTTTTTGGTGTAGACAGGACTCTGAATGAAAACTCACGGGTGAGGTCAGACATGTATGCGGAGAGATAATGAGGATAACCAACTCACTAACAACCATGCTAAGTCCATGACGGCAATGACCAATTTAGCTAATTCGATGCAAGCGAGTGCGACAGCGACGGCTTAAGTTATGGAGAGGTTATGTCAACAAACTATAAATGGAAATGGAAATGGGGAAGGCCAGAAACAACTTAGGAGACGCTCCGATGACTTTAGCTTCATTGTTGAAGGTGAACCCACCAACTTTCAAAGGAAAAACAAACTCTACTGAAACAGACAACTGGTTACAAGGCAGGGAGCATGCACTACAGACTCAACATGTCCCGGACAACTAATTTGTAGAGTTTAAGGCCTATCAACTAATGGAGAAAGTGCAACATTGGTGGCAAGAAGAATGCCGACTGCTGAAAAATTCAAAGGTTCAATAACTAGCAAAACAAAACAAAGTAACTACCACTAAATTCTAAGAGAATTAGGGTGCAAGAATATAAAATCAAATATCAAAACTACAATTAAACAAAGCTAAAACCTAAAACTATTGAGAAAATTTAGTAAAACCTAAGGCATTTTAGAAAGAAGTTGGAGCTTCTCTCTCTAAAATCATCATAAAACATAAGAAAAAATGTAAAAATTGTGTATGATTGTGTTTTCTTCTCTTCCCTCCTTGAGTGAGCTTCCCTTTTGGCTTCAGAATCTCCAAAATTGGGTCAAAGAAGCCCCAAAAATGGGCAACATGTGACTTTCTAAATGAGACATGCGCTCGTACTCGTGCGTACGCACCATTGTGCACATACGCACACTTGCCGAATTTTTCACTTGTGCGTACACACGGCTGTGATGTGTGTACGCACACTAACTACTTTTTCATACCTGTGCATACGCACGCATCCGAATGCTTTCCCCCTTTGATTCTCTGTGAATTCTCCCACTTTGCATGCTTTTCATCCACTTTTTCAAAGTCATCCTTGCCTATTGGTCCTGAAATTACTCACAAATATATCAAGGCATCGAATAGAATAAAAGTAGAATTAATTTGACAATTTAGACCACAAAAAGCATGTTTTCAACAATTAAGTACAATTGAGAGAGAATTCACAAAAACATGTTATTTAGGTGAATAAATACAAGTTTATGTGATGAAATTCACTCATTTCAAAGAAAACATTATCTAGGGGTGTTCATGGCCCGGTCCGGCCCGAAGACCCGGCCCGGGCTCGAAGGAATTTGGATGGCAAAGGATCTGACCCGAAGTGACCCGGGGAGGACCCGGGGAAAATTAATAAAACCAAGAAAGGATGTGAAGCCGGGACCGGGCCATGGCTCGGGTCACCCGGACCCGGCCCGGTGGCCCGGCCATATACACACAACACATAACAGTTTTCAAATTAGGGATAGGGGGCTAGGGCACATTCAGATTTCAGTCCATTCTCCATTCACTGCCTCCCTCAGAGCTCAGCGACTGAGGCTCACTCCCACACCCCCAGTTCCCAGTCCCGACTCCCCACTCCGGCACCGGCAATCCCCACTCCCCATGGCACAAGCTAATCTGGTGACTCCTGACCTAATCTTCTCTCCCCACGGGCCACTCCCAGTCTCGCAGCACGTAGCCACGCACCACGCAGACGCAGTCGCCCACTCCTCTCATTCTCGTCTCTTCTCAACCTTCCTTGTTTCACCTCAGTCACCGGCGAAGCTCTTCGTTTGACTGACGACGGTGACGACCTACGGTGCTCTCCTGCCCTGCCCCGCCGTTGCTCTGCTCTGCTATTCTTGCTCCTTCTGCTCCGCTCTCTTCTCCCGTCTTCTTCTCAGGTCTTCTTCTCAGGTAAGCAATTAATTTTATTATTTCATTAATATTCTGATTAAGAATTAGGGTTTTTGATAAATAGAATTTGTGAATTTAGGATGTGGGTGTTGAATTTCATTATTAGAACTCTGATTAAGTGTGGGTGTTGATGTGTATTTAGCTGATTTTTGTTCTGAATTGTTATTGATTACTGATGTGTTTAGTGAATAGTGATTCTGTGATTACTTGTTCTGTGTTTACTTGTTCTGTGATTCCTTGATTCTGTGATTACTTGTTCTGTGATTCTGTGATTACTTGTTCTGAATTATTAATGTTTTGTTCTTCCTATTAGTGTTTTGTTCTGATTTTGTGTATTGATTTGGATTAGAGATTTGGTTAATATAATTCCTGACTTCCTGTTAGTGTTTTATTCTTCTTATTAGTGTTTTGTTTTGATTTTGTGTATTGATTTGGATTAGGGATTTGGTTAGAGGAGTTTTCCATCAAATCAGAAAATATGAAACAGATAATATATAAATCATTATAATTAAAGTTTAGTTTAATGTAATGATAACACGATTACACGATTATAAAAAGTAGGGAAAAAGAATTATGTTTATTTCAAAATCAATAATTTTTATTGATGTGATATCGTTTGTATACAACTATTTGCACTATTTGAAAATTAAATGCTTATATTTATAATTATATATGAAAATTAAATATAAATAGGGTGGTGGGTCCATGAAGAATGCAAATTCAGCAGTAATTCTTGCCTGCAAGTGCATGCTTATCTTGCACCAGTGGAGACATGGATGCCCCATTGAATACGTCTTTGTGTATTGATTTGGATTAGGGATTTGGTTAATATAATTCCTGACTTTCTGTTAGTGTTTTGTTCTTCTTATTAGTGTTTTGTTCTGATTTTGTGTATTGATTTGGATTAGGAATTTAGGTAATATAATTTTCTGTTAGTATTTTTTCTTCCTATTATTAGTGTTTTATTCCTCCTGTTATTGGATACAAACAAAAAATGTATTGGTTGACTGAAAAATTATGTGTTTACTATGTCTTTTTGTCTTGTTTTCAAAACTTTTATATATGAATTTAATTGAATATGTCAAGTTACTATTAACCTCTAATGAAGATGCATCTGATTTTTTACCTTAAAATTAGAAGAAATTTCTAATTAAGTCTTGACTTTGTTAGTTTAGGGTACAAACAATGGGAGGAGGAGAAAATTGTGTTCCTCCACCAACCATTGAAGATGACAAAACAATAGAAATTGAAGCTGAAAATGTTGCTATTCCTACTTCTGCTATTGAAGCTGAAAATCCTGGTGCTCCTACTCCTGCTTGTAATGCACCACAAGTAGATGAAGAAAACAATGATCCAGAAGTTGTTCGTAAGGGGAAAAATCATATATTTGGCAGCATTTCACTGTACTTCCGTTGACTGAGACAAAGGGGCAGCATCAGGCTAAATGTCATCATTGCCAAAAAAAATACAGTTGTCACCCTACGAAACATGGCACAAATTCTCTAAATAAGCACTTAAAGAGTGCTCATAAGTGGATATTTACTAAAGTGGGGAAGCAGGGGACACTTCATGGTTATATGCCTAAAATTGATGAAGAGGAACTATGCAAAGCTTTTAAGGGTTATAGCTTGGAAGATTGTAAGAAGTCTGTAGCTGAGTTCGTTGTCCTTGATGAAATGCCATTTAAAGTTGTTGAGGGGATTGGGTTTCGCAAAATGTTAAATCGATTTGAGCCAAGATTTACAGTCCCATCTAGGTTGACGGTCTCAAGAGATTGCTTTCAACTTTATTTAGATGAGAAGAAAAAGCTAAAAAAATGGTTGGCAAAGTCATGTGTTCGGGTTTGCTTGACAACAGATTGTTGGACATCAAATCAGAATTATAGTTATATGAGCTTGACTGCACATTTCGTTGATGAAGAATGGAAGCTACAAAAGAGAATTATAAATTTCTGCCAGATTGAGAACCACAAGGGTGATACAGTAGGAAGAGAAATTGAGAAATGCTTGAGAGAGTGGGGAATTGAAAAAGTCTTCACAATCACAGTGGATAATGCAACTTCGAATGATGGAGCTATTACTTACCTTCAAAGGAAATTAGGTGCAAGAGGTGGGTTGGTGTGTGGAGGAAAGTATATGCATGTGAGATGTTGCGCTCATGTTCTGAATTTGATAGTGAATGAAGGAATTAAGGAGCAACAAACTTCAATTGAAAGCATCAGAAATGCTGTCAGGTATGTTAGGTCCTCTCCTCAACGGACTAAAAAATTTAAAGACTGCATTGAGGCTGAGTTGATTGAATCTAAAAGTCTTGTGTGCTTGGATGTTCCAACTAGGTGGAATTCTACCTATCCAATGTTGGAACATGCTGAGAAATTTGAAAAAGCTTTTGATAGACTTTTTGATCAAGAACCTGATTTTCTTAGATGGTTTGGAGAGGATAATGGGGAAAAAAGGAAAGTTGGTCCACCTACAGTACTTGATTGGCAACATGCTAGATTATTCATTGAGTTTTTGAGAATCTTTTATGAAATAACTTTGAGTTTCTCTTCTTCTTTGCATGTTACATCAAACAAATGTTTTCATGAAATTGTATCTATTGCTTCTCAATTAACATCTTGGAGCCAAAGTCATTCTGAATTGTTAGGGTCTATGGCATGTTCTATGAAGACTAAATATCATAAATATTGGGGACCTGTTGACAAATTTAATCCGTTGTTACTTATTGCTGTTGTATTGGATCCTCGTTATAAATTAGATTATCTCTGTTGGTGTTTGGAGGATGTTTATGACAAGGAAGTGTCTACTAGTATGACTGGTTTTGTTAAATTAACATTAGAAACTTTATATAAGTTTTATGAAAAAGAGGTTGTAGATGATAAAGGAAGGGAGGATGGTGGAAGTTCATCTAGAGATGTCTTGGATGATAATACTAAAGTCTCAACTGGTGCTAAAGGAGTTTCTGAAAATAGAGTGAATATGTGGAAA
This sequence comes from Arachis hypogaea, assembly GCF_003086295.3. Lineage (NCBI taxonomy): Eukaryota > Viridiplantae > Streptophyta > Magnoliopsida > Fabales > Fabaceae > Arachis > Arachis hypogaea. Next base: position 107,825,573 of record NC_092054.1, on the reverse strand, counting down.
AAGCAAAAAAGAGAGAAGGCTAATGCAGATAGCAAGTCAGATGTGGAGAGATATCTGGCCGAGGATACTGTAGAAGATGAGAATTTTGATATATTGGCTTGGTGGAAAGTGAATGCTTCAAAATACAGAGTTCTTTCTCTCATAGCCCGTGACGTCTTAGGTATTCCGGTCTCAACCGTTGCTTCTGAATCATGCTTTAGCACTGGTGGACGTGTGCTTGATGTCTTCCGCAGCTCTTTGTCACCATTAATGGCTGAAGCTTTGATATGCACTCAAAGTTGGTTGTGCCCTTCGAAACAAGAAGTTGGAGATCAAGAGTTTGATCAATTTGATAGTAGTCAGAAGATTGTTGAAGGTACATTTACAATATTTTTATTATTGTGACTTAATTATTTGAATTAATAATCTCTTATATGAAAATGAATAATTTTATATATTTTGTAATTTGTATTATTGTAGGTTTTACTAATGCATCCACATCACAAGGAACAAGTTGACAACATTAATAGCAATTGATGGATGACTATTCTTCTGTGGTTAATGTTGTGTTATAAAGACTATGAGTTAAAGTTCTATGTTTACTGTTATAGTAAGAACAAGACTTTTGTGTAATCTGTAATGTTTTGTGTTATTTGTTTGTGACTTAACTATTTAGTGTTATGAAACAATATTAGTAATTTAGTATTGATTGTGGTTATGTTTTAATTTTAGATAATGGTTGGCTCTTGTTATAATTTTTTAAGTGAATTTTACTATGTGAATTGTGAAATAATGGTTGGAGATTAGGTGAATTTTATATGCTAAAGACCCGGTTTTCATCCGGTTTTTACCCGGTTTTCACCCGGCCCGAAGATGCATAGGCTTCATCGGGTCTAGGTCGGGTTAGGGTCTAAAAGTTAGACCCGGTCTATATTTCGGGCCGGGTCTGGGTCAGGCCAAACCCGGTGTGGCCCGGCCCATGAACACCCCTAACATTATCATAAAATATGAATGGGACACTCTACTGTACAGATTAGAGTGGTATAGAAAAAGAGAGTATAATTTCTTTTATAGTTATTTTTATTATTTTATTATTATTCAAAATATAGGTCCTACCTTTATTAATCTCTCTTTCATTCTATTAAAGGAAAAATCTGTAAACTTACATCTTTACCATATAACTCACCAATATGAATTCATCATTGCCATAACTCCTGATTGGCTCTAAGCCTTGAAGGAAGAAAAATAATTCTTTATATCATACTAATTCCTGGACCCATGTAAATCATCCTCCAAATAGTAATGTGATTGGATGTCATTGAGTGTTTGTTATTAAGAGACACTTGGATAGTTCTACTCCTAATTGCAAAGCCAGGCTTGTTGTCAAAGGCTTTCATCGAATAAAAGAGGTTAATTTTGATCAAATATTCAATTTGGTTACAAAGCCTAAAACCATTCATGTATAATTACAATTGCTCTCTCTAAGAAATGGTTAAGTAGATGCCAATATGATTTTATTAATTAATTCTCAATGGAGTGCTTCATGAAACTATGTTTATGCATGTTTGCGAACTAAACAAGTCCATTTATGGACTAAAACAAACCCTTAGAGCCTAGTTTATAATTTTGTCTTCACTCTTTTTAAATTTGGGTTTCATACTACTAGATCTGATCCATTTATGTTTGTTTGAATTTCTCGTAATTCTATAATTTTATCCTTGTATAAGTTGATGATATTTTTCTTATTAGTTCAAATGATTAAGAAATTTATTCTTTAATGAAACAATTATATTTGATTTTCTCACTCAATGAGCCTGGCGAGTTTAATTGTTTCTTGGCATTGAAGCTACCAAGTCTCACAAGTTCTTACATTCTTACTCAAACAAAATATATCAAGTATTTTCTTTAGAAAGCTAGCATGAATCACAACTGTTAAACTTTTGAACCGTGAAGGAGAACTTTTTTTATAAGTATATTCTTTATTGCTTCATAGTTGTCGCCTTATAATATGTCACTTTTACCAAGCCTGAGATTGCCTTTCTAGTAAATAAGGTGTCACAATACATGCATCAACCACCTATTCTCCATTGGCAATGTGTCAAAAAGATTATTCGATATTTGGCAGACACAATTAGTCATGGTATCGTATTTCACCCTTGTACTGAGTTACAAATCTTTGATTTTTAGACTCGGATTGGGGGTCTGATTTGGATTATCAAAAGTCCACATCTTATTCTTGTGTCTTCCTCGACTCCAATATTATTGCCTGGTACAGTCACAAGTAGAGGTCACTGAGTAGGTTGAGTGCTAAAGCATAATTAACAAATATTGCTCCAACAGAAACTAATATTAAATGGCTACAAAATCTTCTCTCAGAATTGCACATTCCTTGTACAACAATCTATTATGACAAGTGTTGTCCTTCTCACAACCAACCCAATTCTTCATAAGAAGACAAAGCATTTTGATCTAGATTTACATGCTGATTGAGAAAGAGTGCAACAAAAGACACTTCATGTTGTGTATGTACCAGCTTTGGATCAACTGGCAAATGCCCTTACAAAACCTTTGACTGCTACTATCTTCACAAATTATAAGGACAAACTCAGGATCTTAGCCAAAATGACCGAGTTTTGTTTGTTGAAGGGAATGTCAGGACTAATAAACAATTACAGTTACGCATTACTTAAAAGTTATAACAAAAATAAGTTATATTAGCTATATTAGCTTCCATACAGCACATGAGTAGTTGTTGGTGTTATATATATAACTCTGCTACAACACTCAACGTAACAATTCTGATAAGAGTCTAGCTAGGGAGACAATGAGGTATTTGTACAATGTGTACAATGGACTACTTATTTAGCTCAATATGAGTTAAAAATAAAAATTACCCACGAAATAATAAATTTAAAAACTCTTATTCAGTTATTTCATATCAAATTTTAAATTTCAAATTCTCCAATTTCAAATTTCAAATTTTTAAAAAATCAAGTTAGTTATTTCAAAAAAATAATCATCTAAAATCTTTCAATATTCTCTTCTTTTTCAACCGGCATCTACCCCACCTTCATCAATAATCATCCCATTTCACCATCGCTACTTGTCTTGCCACACACCACTCACCCTTAATAAAAATAACCATCCACTTAAGGATAAAAATAATCATCCGCATACCTAATGAATTGAACATCTAACATATTTTAATTATATATAACTAAACTCAATCCAATCAAAATAATCATCTACATAAAGATAAAATAACTATCCGCATACCTACTAAAATGACCATCCTAAATTGACCATTAAAATAGAAGAAGAAGATGAATAAACAGAAAAAACTATTATTGTGGTGAAACATAATTTTGAAAGACTAGTCATGACAAAAGCGGCACTGTTGTGAAGCATAGGGCTCAAATCAGGAAAGAAACTAACCATGCTTGGATCCGAAGAAGAAGAAGAGCATGGTGGTATCATCGGTGAGAAGAGGCTTGAAGGAATGGGAGAAAGTGAAGCCGGTTCGGAAGAGAGGCACGAAAACAGCAACAACAACGTTAGGCTGAGCGTCGGAGGGCGAGGTGCATCGGGTTGACCGGCGGAGGTGAGAACGGTGTCGGTAGGAGGATGCGGCGGCCTCGGTATGGCCGGAGAAATTCAGTGACGCGAGATGAGAACCGGAAAAGATGACGGTGAGTTTTGGACGTGGATTAAAAATAATCGTATATAGTGTAAATGGATTTAAATACTAATCTTAATTTTTAAATTTTAAAATTTGAAATTAAATAATTAATTAATGATCTAATTTTAATTTTACATTTTTTTTAATTCATTATACACCTTGTACATAATTAATATTGATTCCAATACTTTTCCTTCTGCTAAATACAATTCAGTTTAATCTCACTTGATTACTCTCTCTTCTAAATTTTACAAAAATACTCTTCATCTTTTGCAATTTAGTACCAGAGTGTCACGTGGATTTAAAGTTTTGAGAGATATGTAGTAAGTTTCACGAAAAAATTTTTTTGTAAAGAATTTAACTTTAATTTAGGACACTGTCAATTATTGCAGTTTTATCCGTTTATCTAATTATTTAATAATATCACATTTATAAAAATAATTACATTTTACATTAACGATATAAATGATTATCTAAAAAATGCATGTAATTAATTAACTGAATAAAATATTTTACAATATCAATGAATTAAAATTAAAAAATTAAAAATACTAATTATCTTTTAACTTTCAATCTTTAGTCTGTATTTTTTAAAAATTTATTATTATTTAATTAATTTAAATATCGATATTTATGTATTAATTATTTAAAAATTAAAAAAAATATTTATTATTTATTTTTTCTTTTTTTTAAATTAAATAAAAAATAATATTTAAAAAATATCTAATTACACTGTATTAAAATATAAGAGTTTAACACTAGCTATAATTATTTAAATTAAACTGACAAAATAGTTTTCATCATTTCATAAAAGTTCACAACAAACTTCGGAATAACGCATGAGATCATTTTGTTAAACATAAAACTGTAATTATTTAAAAAAAACAAAAAAAAAATTAAATATTACATTCATTTGTTTAAATCATCCAAGAAGTACACCAAAAAAAAAAGAAAAAGAAAATCATCAAAAGAAGTGTTAAAACTAGGATAAATCGAAACTTTTAGATCCTTTTCTATTTTCTTCTATAAATTAACTTTTCGATATTTACGTTACCTAGAATAAATTGCGATATGATCATACAATATTGTTAGTCGAAAAATGTTTTCGACTAGGATAAGCCGATTTGAAGCTTCGAAAGGAGGTTAAGGTAAGAATAAAGGTCAAAATAACACGTGTACAGATATTTATTGGAAGTTATTTTACATATATTCGATTTAGTCATTTTTGTGAATTGAATGAGAAATCAGTTGAGGAATCGAATAGGAGCTCGAAAGGAAAATCGGACAGTTATGTTGTGGCGAGAAGTTGAAGGTTTTCACCCTGTGATATATTGATGGGTAACGTTTATTAGCAAGAGAGCGAAAATGGTTACTTGAGAGTGTGCATACGAGATATCATTATGTCATTAACGATCAGTTATAGAAATAGGCTATAAATATTAAAAAGCTTGAGGAAATAAGGGTTGGAATTTTACCTCAAAAATTACTCATGCGCACTCACATCCCAGGAACTTTCTGAATCTGCTTTGAGTCAATTTTCTGTAGGGTTCCTTCCACATGTTTTTACTTTCCATTTACATTTCCTGCAAATTGTATCTTTCAAGCACACTCATGTTTCAAGCGGCATTTACTTTACTTGTTTGATTCTATTTTCCAAATCCACTTTACGTTCCAGTATTTTTAATTTTTATGCTTAAAGCCCTTTGACCCAGTCGAAGGCACCTTTACTGTTTTCTTTAAATTTCGAAGCAACCTTTTTCGATTTTAGTCAATTTACTTTTTGAATGCTTTGTCTTTACCATTTTTATTCTTTTATAAATCTTAGTTTACTTTTTATTTCGATACTCATCTAATTTAAGACACTTTGATGCACTTATAGAAAACTGGTACCAGCAAAAGAGGAGTAGGTTTCGCTCCCAAACTATTAGATATCGAACCACTATCGATTTGCTAAAAATCGACAAAACAAATTGGCACACCCGGTGGGACAATTTTAAATTGAAGTGTGTGAAATAGTTTTTGGTATCATTTGGTGTATACGGTTGAGAAGTGGAAATATCATTCACATGGTTGATGAATTATCAAATGTGAATGGTGGTTCGTCCACCAATGACAGCATACCAGTAATTGTGCAATCTGCGGACGTGACTTCACGTTCAGAAGGTGTGATTGGAAGTGAAAGTATAGCAGTTACTACCATACAAACTGGAACTATGGGATGTAATATTCGTCCACATGGTGTTTTACCACCAATCCAGCCTCCAATAACTACTGGTTGGCCCCCTTATGGCCTTCCTCCCGGTTATACTCCACCGGTGAATAGTTTTGTTCCTCCAGTTTGATTTGGGAGTGTAAATAGAGGGAATAATTCTCAAAACCCACAACAACATTCCGAGTACTCTCGTGACTATAATGTGGGCTCTACTTCGAATGCTGCTAATTCTCTGGCAGTATATCGACAACAAGTAGAGGAAAGTCATCATGACTTAGTCAATTTGTTGACTCAACAAATGACCACAATTCTAAATCCTATGATGGCTGATCACGAATCGAAATTCGAACGCCTTGCTAGACAAGTCGAACAAATTGCTCGAATCGTAGATTATGAGGAAGGTGAAAGGCGTGATGCCAGGAGGAATAATGAAGGATTCGAAAATGTGTTTCAAAATGAAACCAATATTTTAAATAGAGAAAATCCTCATATAGTTCCCCGTGGTCAAGATGCAAATGAAGTTCTAGCCAGATTACGTATTAATCATGGTGGTGAACGTTATCAAGTCACAAGAATTGTGGAGGAAGTGTTTAATCGAGTTGGTTTGAATGTTGGTTTTATGAATCGACCCTATTTTGTGTCTGCTTTCCCTCAAGTTGTTCAAATGGCTAAAGTACCAAGAGGGGTGAAAAATCCAAAGATAATCACAAAATTTGCAGGGAAAGTTGGAGAGTTAACTACTGAACATGTTGCTCGATATTTGGTTGAGATTGGGAATTTAGCCAATGATGAGAATTTGAAAATGAAGTTTTTTCCTTCTTCGTTAACGAAGAATGCGTTTACTTGGTTTTTAAATCTCATACCAAATTCGATAACGACATGGAATCAGTTAGAAACTGCTTTTCACGCTCAATTTTATCGAGAGGAATTGAATGTGGCAGTTACTGATCTAGTTGCTTTGGAGCATGAGGATGGTGAAACCATTGACAATTACATGATACGTTTCAAAAATGCTAGAAGTAGATGCTATGTTTCATTACCTGAAAGTGAAGTGGTGAAAATAGCAGTTATGGGGTTAGGATTTTATATGCGTCGAAAGTTGCTTAATTGTGCATATCCCTGATTTATCCCATTTGGCTGAAAGGGTTCATTAGGTTGAACTTATGAAGAAATAAAATGAGAAACATAGGAGTGAGCAGAAGTTAAAGAGCAAGCCTTTTACTCGAAAGGAGAAAGTTGCCTATGTGACTATGGAGTCTTCAGAGGAGGAACTCAATCTCGATACAGAGGTCGATTTGGCGGAACTTAAGAAGGGTCCTCCATATGTTTGTTCTTTACTTAAAAAGCTCCCTAGTAATGAAAAGTCAAATGATTCAAAACTGAAGAATGGGAAAATTATAGTTTTGATATTTCGAAATTTGATCAGAATTTTGATATGTTGCTTAAAGATAAACAATTAATTCTACCCGAGGGTAGAACTTTACTTTCAGTGAAAGATTTAAAAGGGAAATCTTATTGCAAATTTTACCAAGCAACTAGTCATTCAACTAATAGTTGTGTTCGTTTCAGGGACTTAATCCATGAGGCTATAATAGAGGGACGATTGAAGTTCGATGATGGAAAGAAGGAGATGAAGGTTGATGTTGATCCTTTTGATGCTGATGCTAGTTTTGTTGAACCATATTTCGGAGTGAATATGGTTGGTATGTCTTACGACTTCGATATGGCTCTGGATGATTTTGAGTCACAAGTTTGATCTGTATATCCTCGAGCAGGAGATGACCTGCTAGATTTCTTGGTACAGCAAAAGATTAAAGATCGTGACGTGTCTTTGTGTCCATGATGTAACGCTGTATTCGATGCTGAAGATATAGCAATTTTCGAGAAAGAAAGAATGAAGAAGGAGTTAGCTCATAGAGAAGAGCAAGCTTGCCAAAGGCAACCAATTCGGCGCATGGAGGGACAGAGTTCTAAGGCCCCTCAACAAAATGTGGTTACACCTTTGAGCCGATCTCAGGCTATAGGTGTCCAATGGATTCGGAATTGCCAGAAATTCCAGAATCGAGATGCTCTGTCTCAACAGAACCCACAGTGGGGACACCCGGGACCTCCTCGAAACCAATATCCCTATCTCCGTGGTCGAGCCAGAGGATACCCAAGGGGTAGAGATAGAAGAAATCTTAATCAAAACAAGAAGCCTCAAACAGATAGAAGCAAGGGGGAACGCCTTCGGTGCATTCCAGAATTGTCTTTCCTTCTGATGGAGAGACATGCCCAAAAGGAATTCCATCTCCTGCAAAGGTGGAGAAAGGCAAGGCAATAACCCATTCTTCTAGAGTTGATAAAGGCAAGGAGGTTGATTTAGATGAAGAATTCTTTGAGGAAGGAGATGATGAGATGATCGGAACCATTTCGATCATTCTGACTAAATATTTGGGAGAGTATGAAGGTGATCCAAAAGTGGACTTTGATATGAATGCTGAAGAGGTTTTTTCTTTTATTCAGTATGAAGATGAACCAGGATATTTCCGGAGGCCTACTGAAAAGCAGAAATCCCATCTCCGCCCACTCCATATCACCACTACTTTGAGTGGGATTAAAGTGAATAAAGTTTTGATAGATGGTGGAGCAGCGATAAGTCTCCTACTGGAGAGGATTCTGATGAAGGTTGGAAAGCATCCTAATGACCTGGTCCCTACCAACATTGCAGTAATGGATTTTAGTGGTTCTTTGACTCCAGCAAAATGTCTTGTTACTTTGGGAGTAAAAGTGGGATCATCCGAACAAAACACTATGTTCGTGGTGGTGCCATCGAAAGCAAGTTATAATGCTTTGTTGGGGCGAGATTGGATTCATGAGGTTAGGGCTGTACCATCCACTGTGCATCAAAGTGTCCTCCTTTGGACTGAGGATGGCAAACCTGAAATTGTTAAGGCAGATTCGAATCTTTATATTGAACAGCTACATGTTGATTTCAGAGTGTATAGCCCGAAACTGAAGCCTTTGAATATTGACAGGGCATTAAATTCTTATAATTGCGTAGGTTGTTACTTGTCTTCAGAAGGTCTGACAGTGAAGCTGCGACATCCTCAGTTGAATGTGACCCCGACTGGCTGGGATTGTTTGTCATAAGGAATCTGAGGCATTGTGTCATGGAGCGTGCTGAAGAGGTCTCAGATTATCTGGTAACTTTAAGTAATTATTTAAGTAATTTTTCTTTTGAAGAAAATAAACGTGGTTCCTCTGATGAAGTGGAATCATTTAGGGATGCAAACTTTTCTATTAGTTGTAACAACTCGATATCTTCGATCGAGTTTAGTCATGGTTTAGGTTTTCCTTCATTTAATGCAAATGATGTTATTTGTCTAACTGCTGATTTGATAGCAGAAATCCATTGTGTTGAAAATAAAGTTGTTGTTAATCCAGCAAAAGATCGAATTTGTTTTGTTTATAATGAATCTATTAATCTTTCTTTTGATTGCATATATGATTTGGAACCTTTGGGTTTCGAAAAATATTCAGTAAAAGATGAGGAACATTTTAAAGTATTTGAATCTCAAGATCCCTTGGAAGAGATTAATTTAGGGACTATTGATGACGTTCGAATCATTTATATTTGTAAAGATCTTGTCGATCCTTTCCGATCTAAACTTTTTCATCTTTTACATGAATTCAAAGATTATTTTTCTTGAGATTATCATGAGATGCCTGGTCTCAATCGTTCTCTTGTTGAACATCGATTAGCATTAAAATCGAATGCTCGACCTGTGAAGCAAACTCCTCGTCATTTTGCTCCAGAAATCAACCAAAAGATTAAGGAAGAAATAGAACGCTTGATTAAAGTGAAGTTTATTCGAACCGCACGATATGTTGAATGGGTTTCGAATATTGTTCCTGTAATGAAGAAAAATGGGATGTTAAGGGTATGCATTGATTTTCGATATTTAAATAATGCTACTCCGAAGGATGAGTACTTTATGCCCATCGCAGATATGTTAATTGATTCTACAGTAGGAAACGAAATTCTAAGTTTTATGAACGGTTATTCATGATATAACCAAATCTTTATTGCAGAAGATGACGTGTCCAAAACTGCCTTCCATTGTCCAGGGGCATTGGGCACGTATGAGTGGGTGGTGATGCCTTTTGGTTTGAAAAATGCTGGTGCAACTTATCAGCGAGCAATGAATGCTATATTCCATGAGTTCATTGGAAAATTTATGGAGGTATATATTGATGATGTTATGGTCAAATCGATTTCGGTGAATCGGCACATTGATCATTTAAGGAAAGCATTTGTCACCATGAGGAAGAAGGGATTAAAGATGAATCCTTTAAAATGTGCTTTTGGTGTATCGGCTAGAAATTTTTTAGGTTTTGTTGTTCATAAAAAGAGAATTGTAATCGACAAATGCAAAGGCCGATGCAATATTAGCATTGTTTGTGCCTAAATCGAAGAAAGAAGTGCAATCCTTTCTGGGAAAAATGAATTATCTCCAAAGATTCATTTCAAATCTTTCTGATCGAACTCGGGTGTTTGCACCTTTAGTAAAATTAAAGAATGATTCACAGTTTGAATGGACAAATGAGCATCAACAGGCATTTGATTCCATAAAAGCTTATTTGTCCAAGGCTTCAATTATAGCAAATGTTCGACCACACGAGCCTTTAAAATTGTATATTGCAGCATCTGTAAACACCATTGGGTGTATGCTAGCCCAAGATGATGAGAAAGAAAATGAATGGATGGTTTATTACCTTAGTCGAGTGTTAACTGATATCGAAACGAGGTATTCTCCAATAGAAAAGTTGTGCTTGTCCTTGTACTATGCTTGTATGAAGTTAAAGTATTATATGGTTGCCAAATCGATAAAGGTTGTAGCACAAACTGATCTCATCAAATACATGTTAAGTTTCTCAATGTTACGAGGTCGTTTAGGAAAATGGATGCTAGCTTTGACTGAATTTGATTTACAGTATGTCCCGGCCAAAGCTATAAAAGGCCAGGTCATTACAGATATTCTCGTTGATAATTCAAATCATCTGAATGACCAGGGGACAAATAAAATCGACATTGAAGTCGATTGTTGGAAGTTATATTTTGATAGATCGAAGCACAAAGATGGTGCAGGGGTTGGAATTCTTATTATCTCACCAGAAGGGGTTCCATCAGAGTTTTTGATCGAGCTGAAGTATCCTTGCTCGAATAATATGGCAGATTATGAAGCTTTAATTTTGGGTCTTGAAATATTGATCGAAAAAGGGGCTTTGGAAGTCCAAATCCTAGGCGATTCTCAGTTAGTTTTAAAGCAGTTGTCGAAGGAATTTAAATACAATAATGAGAAGTTGCAAAAATATTTAACAACGACTTGGGAGTTGTTAACTTCCTTTCGAAAAGTTTCTTTGGTTCACATTCTAAGGATTCATAATGAGATTGCTAATGAGTTAGCCCAAATTGCTTCGAGATACAAAGTCAGCCCAGAAACTTTGAAAAAATTAGCTAGTATACATCAAATTTTGGTGCCTGTGGATGAAAGGGAGGCTTTCTGTATAGATGAACGGGAGGATAATGATTGGAGAAAGCCTATTGCTGAGTATTTAAAGAATCCTAGTATTCTAGTCGATAGAAAGGTAAAATTGCGAGCAATAAATTTTGTCTTGATGGCTGATGAGTTATATAAGAAGGGAATCGATGGAAATTTGTCGAGATGTTTAAGCCAAGATGATAAAAAATATTGCTTTAGGCGAAGTCCATAAAGGGATATATGGTGCCCATAAAGCTGGGAAGAAGATGAAATGGGTGTTATATCGTAATCATGTGTATTGGCCAACTATGATCAAAGATTGTATTGAATATGCAAAGGCGTGTCAGGAGTGTCAAAAGCATGGTTCGATACAATAGATCCCAGCATCTGAGTTGCATTCGATCATAAAGCCATGGCCATTTAGGGTTTGGGCTTTGGATCTAATTGGTTTGATTCACCCTCCTTCATCGAAACATCATAAATTTATCTTGGTTGCAATTGATTATTTCACAAAGTGGGTTGAAGCAGTTCCTCTAATAGAAGTTGGTTAAAATGAAATTATTGACTTTATTGAGGAACATATAATCCATCGATTTGGGATTCCTCAAACTCTAAGAACTGATCAAGGGACTATGTTTACTGGTCAACAAATTAAAAAAATTTTGCAGCTTCGAGGAATATCAATATGGTTACCTCAACCCCTTATTATGCACAGGCTAATGGGCAAGTTGAAGCAGCAAATAAAATTCTAATAGGTTTGATTAAAAAACAAATCGGAAATAGACCTCGAACTAGGCATGAAACGTTAAGTCAGGTACTATGGGCTTATCGAAATTCACCAAGAGAATCGACGGGTACGTCGCCTTATAAATTAGTTTATGGCCATGATGTTGTGCTCCCATTGGAGATTAATTTGAATACTTTGAGGGTATCAAAACAGAATGACTTGTCAGTCGATGATTATTGGAATGCTATGTTTGATGAGTTAAATGAATTAGATTCAGAGCGGATATTGGTACTTGAAAATATGATTCAACAAAAAGAAAGTATTGCTCGAAGCTATAATCGTTGAATAAAGGAGAAGTGTTTCAGTATAGGTGAGTTGGTTTTGAAAGTTATTTTTCCAATGGAAAAGAAATCGAGAATTCTTGGCAAATGGTCCCATAATTGGGAAGGCCCATTCCAAGTGATAGGATTGTATTCGGGGAATGCATATCGAATCAAGGATATTGAATTGGGAAATATCATCAACTCGATTAATGGTAAGTACTTAAAACAATATCATTGTTTGCTAAATCAAAGCCAAAATGCATAAGTTCGAAAGAAAGGAAAACTATTACAAATACTGAAATTTAAAGAGAAGAAATATGAGGTGCCATGAGTCTTGCCAAGTCCGAGTGTAGCTTTATCCTTTCATTATTCAGAGCCGAAAGTGCCTCAGCATGCCTAAATTTTTCGTATTGGACCTTCTCAAGTTTTCTCCCACATTCTTCTTGTTTGGTCTCAATAGAAACAATTTCTTGGATGAGTTGTTGTTGTTCTTGATGGGCAGTGGCCAGAGGTGCGGCTATATCAGCTCTTCTCTTGCGAATTTTGGCAAGTTTTTCATTAATCTGGGCCAACTCTGCTTCATGTTTTATCTCTTCCTTATCATAATGAGCTTGAACCGAAATAGCCTGAGAGACTCTCAAATTGAATACTTCACGAGAAGCTCTGATTGGTTGAAGGGCTACAATATAGCCTTCTGTTTCAGTCTTGATCTTAGCTTCTTCGTTTTCGATTTCTTGAAGCTTGTTTTGGGTAGCTACGCTATTGCTAGCAATTTGCTTGAATTGACGGACTATGGCAGAATGTAGAGTAGGAGCTGAAAGTTCAAAAATAGAGTTCAAAAGATCGGACAAAAGCTTGTTGAGGGCTGTATCATTTATCTAGTTAGTAGGTGAATGGTCCAAGAGTTTAAGGAGTGATAGAAGTTGTTTTCGAGCATCAACATTTAACTCGGGTGGAGGACCAGATGTAGAAGGCCCAGGGAGTACAGGGGCAGGAATAGGTACCTTATCTTCTTGGATAGCTTGATTTAAAATGGAGATCAGGTTGGCCAAGGTGGCACTTGTAGGTGTGGTAGAAACACCTAAATTTTCAGATCCTTGACCAGGGGGAGTTTGAAATTCAACCTATTGGAGAGGACTGGAGAGCCTTTGGGGAGAAGGAAAGGTTTCTAAGACTCTGGATGGAGGAGAATCTGAAGCAGTGATTTCAGCAACTCAAGAGACAGAGTCAGAATTTGGGGCCACTTGGTATTCGGCAGAAAGCGCAGCCTAGTTGGCTAGAGAAACGGGTCCAAGGATCTGAGTCTGTATTGGAGAGTGTTGAGAAGGTTCTTTTGTTAAATCAACCACCTGTGTCCTAGTGGGAGGTGGAAAAGTGACTTAGAGAGGCTCAATAGATCCTGTAACCTGGATCAATGAATGAGATGTGGCTTGTCCCTGGTCATGTTATTGTTGTTGAGGTGGCTGATCAGGTGCTGGAGGTGAGGTGATTGATTGAGCAGCAGTAGTGGGCTAGTACATAAGGTACATAGTTATAAGTTAAGATTTATTCTAACTTAAATGGAATGTATGTAGAGATGATAATGTTACCAGAATGAGTCTTATCCTTCGAACTAGTTGAGGATCTGGATTTGAATCGATTGTATCCTCTGATTGTGAGGATGCAGCAAGGATATTCTGAATAGATGGTTCACTATCTTCAGAGGAGCTATCACTTGATGGCTGCAACTGTAACTGATGAAAGATTGAAATTAAGAACTGTTAAGTAAATATATTTTTCGAATATATTTCAGTTCGAAGTTTATGTGTATAGGTAGAGAATAGTTACCTTTCTGGAAGTTCTTGTGGGAGTCCTTCGACTCTTTCTTGGTGGTTGTCGTGAGGAGGCTGTGATGTCAGTTTTTCTTTTTTGGGTTCTTTTAGGAGAACCCTCAGCAGCAGAGGCCGTTCGAATAGCAGAATGTTTGATTTCTTCTAAGGTACGATTGTACTTGGAATAGTAAGTAGTCCACCATTCGAAGCAAGACTTGGTGATATATGAACTTCTATCATAAACGAGGAAATTAAAACGCTCTTTCTGTTGTTGATTTTTCGAGAGGCAAGCATCAAGTTCTTTTTGTGAAGTCAGAGTGATCTGGCAGAATGGCTTATTGTTTCGAGGCAGTGGAGTCAGGATGGCTTGTGAGAAGCCCAGTTGCCTGGTTATGAAATGAGGGTCGTACAGGGTCACTTTGAACTTTTCCTTTTTGTGTTGGGGCAGCCCTGTAGGAATTATTTGAACAGCCAGCAAATTCGCCCAACTTCGATTAGCAAGTTCATTTTCTTCAGTGTCATTTAGAAAGAGTAAACGCTCAAGCCATGCAGGACCACAATTTCGACGCATAAAAGGAGTGAAATTGAGGTTTTCATTTTAAAAATCTTAACAGGAATGGAAGAGAGAAATAACAGCCCAAAATCGGTCTTCGTCCGATTGTGTTTCTGGGAAATCTGGCTTAAAGTCAGCTAATCGGAAGCCTTCGATGTGTTGCAGGCTTTGTCATATATTTTTCGAAAATGGCATTAAGTCATAGTTGGAGAATCCAGAGTGGACCACCTGTACTGATCAAATAATTGTTCCGGAGGTAATTTACAAATTGACCAAGCTCTTCGAAAATATGCCCTAGGAGAAGCTTGGCCAAATTAAGATTATTTCCTTCATGAAGTAGAGCAGCCAGAGGAAGAAAAAATGTCGACATTTGGACACTTCAGAAACAGAAAACGATTGCATTCAGCCAATAGAACAGAAAAGCTACATGTTCATCATCTGTAACAGCAGTGCCCTCTGCACCCATGTGATGAGCAATAAAGTCACTATAGGAAGTGGTGGGAGCAATGTTGTATTGATGTCTGGGTTGCATGTCAGAAGTGAATTCTGGAAGACTTATCGGGAGCCCTGTAATAGCGGCTACGTCCAAAAGAGACATACCAATCATTTCACAAGGAAAGTGGAAATTGTTGGTAGTTCTATTCCAAAAGCAGGTTACAGCTCCAATCATCCAAGCGAGCGTTGAAGGTGAGAAGTGGGAAAGTCTTAGAAGGTCCTGAATCCCCAAAGCTCCCCAAGCAGCGCTCTTTGTGGGAGCAAGGCGCTGATGCCAGGCTGTGAAGTCAGTCCCTCGAGGGTTAATCTTTGGATTATTTCTGAAAGGTTTCTGATTGATGAAGAAAGAAATATCGAGGGCTTGGTTGATCAACGAATTCTCCCCTTGAGCACTAGGAAAGAAAGGTAGTTTCTTATTTGCCCTTTCCAAAGATTCGATAGGCCCAATGAAACAGTGAGTATCTCCACCTACCGTGAAAGGGATTAGGATTCTGGTATCATTGATTTGAAGTTGTGAGTCGTCAATGACTTCATCATTGACTTGATTCAACACATGGAGGGCTGGTGGAGCTGGTGGTGCCATCACGGGGCCTTTACCCTTGTCTTGGGCAGCAGTATGAGATGAAGAAGCGGCCATTGCAGAGCAAAGAAGAAAGAAGTGTGAAGGATAAGGGTTGTGCAAGAGAGATTGATGTAAGGGAAATTTAGGAAGCAAGGGTTTGAGAAAAGTCGAACAAAGGCGAAAGTGTCGAATTTAAAGGTGTTACTGTAGGCGTTATTGTAGAAGGAATTTAAAGAGAAAAGAGGTAACTTTGCGAAGAAGGCGAAGTGGTGGAGAGAAAAAGCGCAAGTCACGGAAAATGATGTTTTTGACTAGAACAAGCCGATTTGAAGCTTCGAAAGAAGGTTAAGGTGAGGGTTCGAACAAGAGACCTGCTGCATGCAAGGTCCTCTCCTATACCACTTTGACACCACGTTCCTCATTAACATATGCAACAAAAAATAATTATATACTAACTTTTAATGAATTTTATTTTTTATTTTTTTTTAAACATGAATTCAAATACTAAATTTAATATATTGATCTCATGGTTTTTTTCTCTCTCTTGTTCTTTTAAATTAAAAAAGTATTTTATACTAATAATTAATTTATTATTTTTTTTGCATCATAAATTATATCTAAAAATTGATATTTGATTGTTATTAATATATTTATTAAAATATACATTTTAAATTTTAATTTTTAATTTTATTTTTATAATTTTATTTAATTATGATCAGGTCAATCGGGTAAATTAGTGACTCACTGATTGACCTAATAACCCAATTGTATAACCGAATTAATTACCGGTTCAATTCTAATAACTATGATCCAAACACCATCAATTTGCTAAAAATCAACAAACACAAATATATATCATGCTGATGCGTCATTTCCCACTTAAGAGAGATACGTGCCTCATGTGAAGCTAATTAATTAATATAAACAAGTGCAAATCTCAGTCGCACCATCTTAATTGGCTATTACCTAATAAAGCTCCAACAGATTTTATTAACAAAAGTATATATTAAAAAATGGCATGATAATGGAATTCCAGTTCTAATATTTTTCCACACCTTTAGTCCTTCTTTTTATAATTTTTGTTTTCTTGTTTTGGGTCCTAATTGAAACACTCTCTCTCTCTCTCTCTCTCTCTGTTTAAATTATTTTCCTGAATTGTCCTTCATTATATATTTATTTACTATCTATATTATATATAAGGTGGATATTTGAAGAATTAGTGTCCTAACTTTTTTTTCTAAAATACTTTTAATGATTTATAAAAATTTTTATTTTTAAAATTTGAAATCAAGATCTTTTTTTATAGTGTCTCTCAATTCAGCAGATCAAAGACTAATTGCTTGTTTGAGCGTCATTATTTTGATAAAAAAAGATCTTTTTTATTTTTTAGTATGTTTGACAAATTTTTAGTAGTAAAAGTAAAAGCACTAGAAAAATAAAATTAAAAAATTATTTTTTTTGAGAAGTTATAATTTACATCTTTTTTTAAAAGATATTTTTTTTTTAAAAAAATGTTTTTCATGTAATAAATAAATAAATAAGTACTTTTATATCGTTATACCCAAACATAATTAATAGATAAAAAGATCTTTTTGTATGAGATATCCAAACATAAAATTACTTTTACCTTTCCATGAGATCTTTTAAAAAAAGATAACTTGAAAAAAAATCTTTTCTTAGAAACTCACCCAAACAAGTCTTAATTCATGGCAGATCAGAGCTTCATTTAAAGATTTATCGCTGACGAATGAATTATTGCATATATAAGACGAAATTCGGACATTTGATACTACTTTAACCGGATTAGTGAGATATCTACTAAACTAACTCAACTTAATTGATCAAAATCTTTTTGATTAAATTATAAATTGTCATCTAAACTAATTCAATCTTTATTATTTTTATACACATGTTTATACTTTTTTTTTTAGTACTTATAGATATACTAGTATATATATCAACTAGGATCTTTTCGAAAAAAAGGTTTATTAATTATTTCGTAATTATATTAGAAATTTCATGCAACAAATTAAATTGACACTTTAATATTTACATATACTTTTTTTAAAACAAATTTAATTAAAAGGCTTAAAAGATTGATGTTGTTCTATTCTAAAGTTCAGTTTGGATAAATAGCTTAATAATTAAGCCCCTCTTGAAAAATAGTTTAAATAATAAATATTTATATTAAAAATAGCTTATAAATAAATTATTTTGTATTTAGTTTTTTAGTTCTAAAAGTGCTTATTTTAAAAGAAATGTGATAAAAAAAAATTGTTATGAGAAAATTTTTTTTTTTTTTTAATTTCTCTATAAATACTTAAATAACTTCTTAAAAAGTTATAATATAATTTTAAAAATTACATCAAACATTAATACTGTTACTTTTTATAAGTCAAAAATTAATAAAAAAAAAATTTAAAACTTCCCAATCCGACTCTAAATCTGGAATAAGTAATAAGCTTGGGAAATAAGTTGTACTTTAAATATATTATTATCAGTAGCTAGCGTCTTATAAAGCACTGTGACATACAGTTTCTCTATTTTTTTTATATAACAATAAATACACAAATAAATTATAATTTAATAGGTAAGGAATTTTAAAAAAATATAATAGAATAAAGATTAAGCATTATTTTTATCTTTTTTATTTTTATGGTTCAGAAATTCTCGACACACCAAAACGTAGAGCAACAAAGAAACAAAATAAAACAAAACAAAACACAAAAAATAAAAGGAACAAACTCAAACTCAACATATTACGTACGTTGTACCCCTTGATCGCACCTAAATATTTATTATTTATCGTACATCTATTATTGCTATCGGCAATCATCTCGATTCAGTTGTCTATTTGATTGGCTCTACATCCTAATGTAATTGTGTGTTTTACGCATTGTATCAGCTATCAAGTACACTGGACTTAATGTCATACGAATTCAAACGAAGAAATTAAACAAACTCATTGAAAATTGGGAGATTTATTTAATTATTGGCAACGGGTAACTCGTCTCTCAGCATAACTTTAATTTATTAGTTTTTGTTGTTTTTTCGGAATAATAATAATAATAATAATAATAATAATAATAATAATAATGTTATTATTATTATTATTATTATTATTATTATTATTATTATTATTATTATTATAGAGTGCGTTTGCAATATTTAACTTTGCCAACAATTGGGGTGCTATGGTTTGGTTCCCATGGTAATAGACTCCTGGTCATATAATGCAAACAATATTAATAATTCAAGGGCCAACTTTTCTAAGACTCTTCAAAGAAAATTTATTGTAAAAAAAAAATTATAAAATATTTTCGTATACTAAATACATTTATTAAGTGTGGTAAAGGTTAGTTAATTAGAGCTAGTTCAGTAGTGCTTAGTTCTCTGGTTAGTTTTTAAGTTTGTTAGGTATATATATATATATATATATATATATATATATATATATATATATATATATATATATATATATATATATATATATATATATATATATATATTGTATAGTTTTTGATTGATACTTGTGTGGGAGAATAATTTGGGCATTTTAAGATAAAAGGACAAAATGAAGATTTCACATTTTCAAAAAGTTCATTATTAGAGCACGTACAAAAAAAGATTAACGAGAATTTTAGAAATTTGACAACAATTATATATGAGGAGATACATCAATTGCTAATTAAGGAAAAAAAAGGATAAAATCGATGGGGTTAAGTTATGACAGTAAAAAATCTACAAATACTTTTTAAGATCAATGAGAGTCACAAAATTATTTATTTTCGAATTTATTAGGTTTATATTTAGTTTATTTTGTTGTTAGGATTGGTTAGAAGATTTAATTTAGTTTTAATTTGCTTAATAATATTTTTAGTGATTTTAAATTTAAATTAATATGATCTAAAATAATAAAATTAAATCTGATCTAAATTAAATTATCTTGTCTTTTACGAGATTTAAATTAAGTTATCTTATTTAATTTAATAAGCTATCTTATCTGATTGGTTTACTTTTAAACTGATCTGTTAGAGGCTTATTTAAATACTCTTTGTAGCTCATTATGATTATTTTTTTTATGAATAAATTGCTTTATGCACTTTTTTATGTGTAATCTGTAACACCCTAACTTTTAGCACGTCATGATCGTACCAAAAGTAAGGCGTTACGGACCTGATTTCCTTTATTATAAATTTACTATTGAGCCTTTACGTCGATATCGCATTTCAGTTTTTAAAAAAATTTTAGAAAAAGATTTTAGTAATTAAAATCACATAACAAAAGATCTTCAAATAATAATAATCACATAATTACTAATAATAATAGATGCTATACGATTAAATTCAATGTAAAACTCAAATACAATATATATCCTCTGGATAAAATAAAAATCCTGAAGCAACAAGGACGAGGGAACTGTATAAAAACAATAGGAATCACAAGTAAATCTACTAATCGTCTGCAGCTTCTTACTGAATCTCCGAACCTGTGTCACTGAAAGGGTGGAAGATTTTGGGGTGAGAACAAACCACACGTTCTCAGTAGGGAATGGGAATGCCGTAAAAGTAATGAAATAAAGTGCAAATAATTAACTTTACTGAATAAACCTATATTTTTATCAAACCCTTTGAAAATACTCTTGGTTCTACTTTAACTAACTAATTACCTCTTTTTAAAATCTCTAAACTCATAACAAATTGTAAATATAAAACTAGTCACATTACCCATCTCTCAGCCACATAGTTAATCTTCAATCAAAAGTCAATTCGTAATCACTTTAATACATTCTCAAATAAATAGTACAAGCAAGAGATTCAATTCAATGTACAAGCAAGTTACAACAAGACAAACAGCACAATCACAAAGAAATAAGACAAGCAAGCGCAATCAAATGCAAATATGCAAACAACATGATGCATGACTATCCCTAACGCAGGTCATGAGATCATGTGTCGGTTGCCTACCCGCTCCCAACATTACCCGGGCACAAGTTCTAGATATGGCTTTCCAGATGCATACAGTGTGCTTATAAGTCGTACGGCTAGGCCGCATACAGTGTGACTTTCCAAATCAATAAGCGTACATTTGGAAAATAGTTCTCAGTGTGTGGACGTCCCCACTTTACATTTGGCACTAAGGCCCAAACAATGTCACATCTACTCTCCTGTGGCAGACATTTTTTTAATCAATATATTCCTTTAATCTTTGTTCTCTGCTCTCCTGTGGCAGAGATTCCTTTCATTATCTCTTTCTTTTACTTTTCCTTCTCCTTCTTTTCTTTTTGATCATACCAAACTCAAAACATAACTTAAAGCAAAATTCCTTCTTAAAAGATTGAATCTAAAACATTATACTTTTCTTAATAAACCGAATTGAAAACAAAACTCTTTTCGTAATAAGTAGGAATCAAATAATATTCTTAAATCAGATTTGCTTTTAAATAATACTTTAAATAAAGTTTTAGAGTTTTATAAAAATTTTGGCAGCATTTCCTCTAAAATTCGGACTATGCCACCCTTTCAGGGTCCCAACCTAACCACCTTTCAAACCCTTCTCAAAACATTTTCAAGTAACAAATCATTTTTAATATTCACACCATTCAAAATATCAAAGAGAATCAAATCATTTTCTTTAAAGCTAAACCTCTTTCTATTTCAATAAAATTAGCCCGTTTCAAAATTTTTGCTTTTGAAATTAAAGAAAATTTATTTCTTCATTCAAACTTTACAAATCCCTCCGACCATACTCGTTTAACATTTAATATTACCAAAAATCACATTCTTACGTATTTTTACCAGCCCTCCATCAGCACATATTCATCATCATACTAAACCAAAATCAGTTACCATCCACTTTCATAACCATAAATTCCAGCATCAAACACAGTTTCAATTCAAATTCAATTCATAAACTCAAATCACATTTCAATTTAACAAGAAACACCAAATTGACCAACACTCAGAATTACAACCAATTATCATCAATTAGACACACAAAACACGTGTAAATTATTTGCAATTACTCAATAAGTTTTTTGACATTCTTTAATTAAAAACTTGTAATTTTAAAAAAAAAAAAAAACCCTACCTCCGTATGAAATTAAAATCAACGAAAATTTTGGAGAAACTTTCTGACCGAGCTGCTGAAGAGGAAAGCATCAGAAATCATCTGTGCCTCCTAGAAATCCAGTTGGCCGAACCCAAGGGACAGAAGAGCTACGTCACCGTCGACTTTCACCGATCAAAAGTGACGTCAACGTATAGAGGAGGAGGATACGAACACTTTTACCGAATTAGATTTTGATTGGGGTTACAAATTACAAGAAATCGAACTCGGAAGCTCTAAGAAAGTTCGCGGTTTCTCCTTTCTCTTTCTCGGTTCTTTCTCTCCTGCCTTACCGAAAATTAAAGCATGCAATGATGATAGGTATTGCTAAATCACTATTGTAGGAGAAAATGTTACACATGAAGAAGTCTAGGTGTCATTAGTTATTAAATGAAATGATTAGGTGTCATGTGGTGCGGTATTTTACAACCACACTTACTAACCGGCAAGTGCACCGGGTCGTACCAAGTAATACCTTACGTGAGTAAGGATCGATCCCACGAGGATTGATGGATTAAGCAACAATAGTGTTTGATAGGATTAGTTAGACAAAAAGAAAAGAGTATTTGAATATTCAATCGTGCAGAAATTAAAATAGTAAAGTAAATAAATTGGGAAGAAAATAAGGAGAAAATAGTTAAGGTTTCAGAGTTATCTATTTTTTCAGATTAACTTTTTTTACTAACTAATTTAATTATGCAGGATTTAATTTATGGCAAACTGTATGTGACTAGACCCTAATTCTTTAGACCTTCCTAGTCTCCTCTAAAATTCATTAACTGCCAATTCCTTGGTCAATTAATTCCAATTAGAGGGTGATAATCAATTTCTAGTTTATATGCCACAAAAACTCTAATTACCCAAAAATAAAAGGATTATATGTCACGTATCCCGTTAAATCTAGATAATTAAAATTTAGGAGAAATTGTTTTCAAGCTGTTGTTCAAATAAAGAGCTTTTCCAAGTTTTACAAGAACTCAAATAGAAAGAGGGTCATACTTCCGTTCCACCCAAATTCATAAAATAAAGAGCGAAAATAATTCTTAAATATAAATCCATACATAAATTAAAATATAAAAAGTAATAAAATCAATCCATACAAATAGACAGAGCTCCTAACCTTAACAGTGGAGGTTTAGTTGCTCATAGAAAAGAGAGAAAATTAGGATTGTCAATTATGTTCTCCTGATGGGATGAGGTGGAATCTCCCCCAGGACCTCTACAAAGGAAGGAAAGCTTCCTCCTTTTATAACTAATCCTAATAAATTTAAAATCTAATATCTAAAATTAAAATTAAAATAATATCTTTTCCTAAAATAAGATTTGAATTTAAACTTGAATTAATTAACAGATCTTCAGTTGATAGGTGGGAACCACTTGTTCTGTCCATTCTGTAGCTTCTACTCTGTATTTTCTGGGTTGAAAATTGAGTTCAAACAGCCCAGAAATCGCCCCCAGCGTTTTTCTGCGTTTTCTGCATGTGGCGCATGTGACGCGTCCGCGTCGTCCACGCGTTCGCGTCATTTGTGCAGATTCCAGTCCACGCGTTCGCGTCAGGCACGCGATCGCATCATTGCGATTTCCTCCATTCCGCGCGGTTGCGTGAGCCATGCGTCCGCATCGGTATTCGCTGGTCATCTCCTTGGCTTCTTCTCTTTCTCTGCAGAAACTCCATCAAATTCTTCCAAATGCTACCTAAAGTAAACAGTATTGTACAAAACTCAAAATAGCATCCATAGTGGCTAAAATATAATTAATTCTTAATTAAATTCAACAATTTAGATGCAAATTCACTAGGAAAAGATAGACAAGATGCTCACGCATCACAACACCAAACTTAAACTGTTGCTTGTCCTCAAGCAACCAACACTAATATAAGCTTAGGATGTGAATTTGCATGAGAATGAGAGTTCGATTAAGCTCATGCCTCTTCTTATAGTGGGGTTTACAACTGCAATCTTGAATAGTTTTGGCATCTCACTTTATCCTTTGAAGTTCAGAATGATTGGCATCCATAGGAACTCAGAATTCAGATAGTGTTATTGACTCTCCTAGTTCAGTATGTTGATTCTTGAACACAGCTATTTTATGAGTCTTGGCTGTGACCCTAAGCATTTTGTTTTCCAGTATTACCACCGGATACGTAAATGCCACAGACACATAACTGGGTGAACCTTTTCAGATTGTGACTCAGCTTTGCTAGAGTCCCCAGTTAGAGGTGCCCAGAGTTCTTAAGCACACTCTTTTTGCTTTGGACCACAACTTTAACCGCTCAGTCTCAAACTTTTCACTTGACACCTTCACGCCACTAGCACATGGTTAGGGACAGCTTGATTTAGCCGCTTAGGCCAGGATTTTATTCCTTTAGGCCCTCCTATCCATCAATGCTTAAAGCCTTGAATCCTTTTTTTTTACCCTTTGCCTTTTAGTTTAAAGGGTTATTGGCTTTTTCTCTGCTTGCTTTTTCTTTTTCTTTATATATATATATATTTTTGCAAGCTTTGTGTTTTTCACTGCTTTTTCTTGCTTCAAGAATCAATTTTATGATTTTTCAGATTATTAGCAACATTTCTTTTTTTCATCATTCTTTCAAGAGCCAACAATTTTTAACATTCATAAACTTCACTATAAAAAAAATATGCACTGTTCATGTCATGCATTCAGAATCACAGAAAATACCACCACATTTAAGTAAATAAGACTATTCTTCAATATAGACCCACTTTCTCATGCAATATATCACTCTTGTATTTTTGATTTGAAATTAAGCTCAATGAGTAATACATGAGATATTTTTTATGTTTTTATTTTTTTAATTTTTTTTTTCAGAATTAAAGCAATAGGGAGAACTAAACTAGTCCTAGAATTCTTACTAATAAAGGATCATGCAACAAACAAAGCAAAATAATAGGAAACCGGAACATAACATAGAAAAAGAGGGGAGGAATAAAAAATGAAAGGAACTCAACCACCTTAATTATCCTAGCGGTCGCTTTATTCTTCGGGTTGTGCTCCTTTGCGAAGATGATTCACCTCCCTTTTGTACTAGAAAACCTATAAGCGCAGCATCAACACCAAACTTAAAGGTTTGCTTGTCCTCAAGCAAAGAAAAACTGAAAATAGAAGAAACAAATATTAAAGTGAAAGAAAAAAGAAAAGGATAAGAGAATAAGAGAGAATTAGGATTGGGAGAGAGAGACAAAGAAAACTGGGCGGCGCAAGCGACGCAGCCGCGTGGGGCACGCGGTCGCGTACGTCGCGTGTTCTTCATAATGACGCGTTAGCGTCAGGCACGCGTCCGCGTAGATGGTCATGTATGCAAATGACGCGGACGCATCGGGCACGCGTTTGCGTGACCAAATTTGTGCTTTTAGCATACATCTTGCCTCAAGCCAGCACAATTCTCTGCCCAGACACCTTTTACGTTGATTCTTCATGTCACGCGTTCGCGTCAATGACGCGGTCGCGTGAAATGGCAAAAATCATGAATGACGCGGTCGCGTGAGCCATGCGTCTGCGTGGGCTTATTTGTGCTAGAGGCATAAGTTTTGCGCCATTCCCGCGTAACTCTCTGTTCAAATTTATTTTTCACGCACACATGATTGACGCGATCGCATCATGTGCCTCTCTGTTTTTTTTTTTTTAGCCTGAGGTGTTCGGTTTCTGTGATAAAATAGCTGCATGATCAGAAAATTAGTAATAACTCAATAAAAATAAAATAACTAAGAAAACTACTACTACGAAAAATAGCTAAAGATGAAAAAGAACGATCATACCACGGTGGGTTGTCTCCCACCAAGCACTTTTAGTTAAAGTCCTTAAGTTGGACATGTGGTGAGCTCCTTGTCATGGTGGCTTGTGCTTGTACTGATCCAAGAATCTCCACCAATGTTTGTAATTCCAATGGCTACCGGGATCCCAAACTAGGCGCATAACGGCTTTGAGCAAGTTGAAGCAAGTGACAAAGCCCCAAGAGTGTTGATTGTGGGAATGAATTCCAGGGTCCCAAACTTTGCTTTTATACCCGTCTTCTTGTGTATCACCATTGTTCCCACCGGGTGGCAATTGATCTAAATTCTCACAGAGACATCCAAACAACCTTCTAGACCCATTCAATTGAGCTCTACACCAATTCTTGCACTTCACTTTGGAGCATGCAACCATATTGAACCTTGCTTGACAATTCTTACTACTAACCATCTTCCTCTTACTTTTAATGCCACAAAGAGCTCTAAGTTGACCATCCGTCTCCAGTAGCCCATATTCAAGTGGGAACGTAAAGGTTAAGGATAGGAATTTTACCCACTTGAATGTTGTATTGGATGGTGATGGCTTTGGAAGAGGTCTTGCAAGCTCCACTCCCTTGTGTTCTTCTTTGAATTCTACCACATCTTTGCAAGCTTCCTCAATTTCAACCTCTCCTTCTTGGTAGCTCTCTTCTAATTCAATCTCTTCTTCATTGCTTACCAAGGGCATGGGAGGTTGTGCATCTTCCTCTTCTTCCATATGTGAAGGTGGAAAGTTCTCTAATTCACTGGAGTATGAACTCCTTTGATTGATTTCCTCACTTTCTTCTATAGGAACTTGCATTATATCTCTTGAGAAGGAATTTGCTTGCTCCTCTTCCTGTGACTTGATAATCGACTGCACATGCTTCTCTATATTTTTGACACTTGTCTTTATATCATGTAAGAATTCTTTCATGAGAAGCTCAATATCTGATGGTATTTGAAATGAATAAGGAGGAGGTGATGGTTCTTGATAAGAGTAAAAAGAGGATGGTTCTTGGTATGGATAGGGAGATAGTGGCTCTTGATATGGGTAGAAAGATGATGGTTCATGATACGGATAGAGAGGTGGTGGTTCTTGATATGAATATAGAGGTGGTGGCTTTTGATAGTTGGAACATGGAGCACTGAGGTTTCTTTGGTTTTGACCTTGCCAACCAAAATTTGGGTAGTTTTTCCATTCATAAGGATATGAATCACTACTCGGGTGTGAGTAGTAACCCATATGATCTCTCTCCATTATTTTTCCTTAGCACAAAACACCAAAAAGGATTAAACGCACCATGTGGTAAACAGAAAAACAAAGAAAAAAGAATAAAATTCTAAAAATTAAAATAAATAAAAAAATTAAAATAAAACTAACTAGAAAACACTAAACTTAATTTCAGAAATTAAAAAAAAAATATTAATATTAAATTATTTTTTTATTTTATTTTATTTTATTTTATTTTATTTTTTTTTAAAACAAAACAAAAAAAGAAACGGAAAAGAAGAACAGGGGAGGGGCAGGAACAAAAGAAAAAAATGTAACGGAAAAGAAAAATAAAACGTAAAGAAAAAGATTTTTTTTTTCGAAAATACTAATAATAATAAAAAAATTATCTAATCTAAGCAATCAAACAACGAATAGTTGTCAATCACAATCAATCTCCGACAACGGCGCCAAAAACTTGGTGCGGTATTTTACAACCACACTTACTAACCGGCAAGTGCACCGGGTCGTACCAAGTAATACCTTACGTGAGTAAGGGTCGATCCCACGAGGATTGATGGATTAAGCAACAATAGTGTTTGATAGGATTAGTTAGACAAACAGAAAAGAGTATTTGAATATTCAATCGTGCAGAAATTAAAATAGTAAAGTAAATAAATTGGGAAGAAAATATGAAGAAAATACTTAAGGTTTAAGAGTTATCTATTTTTTCGGATTAACTTTTCTTACTAACTAATTTAATTATGCAGGATTTAATTTATGGCAAATTGTATGTGACTAGACCCTAATTCCTTAGACCTTCCTAGTCTCCTCTAAAATTCATTAACTGCTAATTCCTTAGTCAATTAATTCCAATTAAAGGGTGATAGTCAATTTCTAGTTTATATGCCACAAAAACTCTAATTACCCAAAAATAAAAGGATTATATGTCACGTATCCCGTTAAATCCAGATAATTAAAATTTAGGAGAAATTGTTTTCAAGCTGTTGTTCAAATAAAGAGCTTTTCCAAGTTTTACAAGAACTCAAATAGAAATAAGGTCATACTTCCGTTCCACCCAAATTCATAAAATAAAGAGCGAAAATAATTCTTAAATATAAATCCATACATAAATTAAAATAGAAAAAATAATAAAATCAATCCATACAAATAGACAGAGCTCCTAACCTTAACAGTGGAGGTTTAGTTGCTCATAGAAAAGAGAGAAAATTAGGATTGTCAATTATGTTCTCCTAATGGGATGAGGTGGAATCTCCCCCAGGACCTCTACAAAGGAAGGAAAGCTTCCTCCTTTTATAACTAATCCTAATAAATTTAAAATCTAATATCTAAAATTAAAATTAAAATAATATCTTTTCCTAAAATAAGATTTGAATTTAAACTTGAATTAATTAACAGATCTTCAGTTGATGGGTGGGGACCACTTGTTCTGTCCATTCTGCAGCTTCTAATCTGTGTTTTCTGGGTTGAAAATTGAGTTCAAACAACCCAGAAATCGCCCCCAACGTTTTCTGCACGTGGCGCATGTGACGCGTCCGCGTCGTCCATGCGTTCGCGTCATTTGTGCAGATTCCAGTCCACGCGTTTGCGTCAGGCACGCGATCGCGTCATTGCGATTTCCTCCATTCCGCGCGGTCGCGTGAGCCATGCGTCCGCGTCGGTATTCGCTGGTCATCTCCTTGGCTTCTTCTCTTTTTCTGCAGAAACTCCATCAAATTCTGCCAAATGCTACCTAAAATAAAACATATTGTACAAAACTTAAAATAGCATTCATAGTGGCTAAAATATAATTAATTCTTAATTAAATTCAATAATTTAGATACAAATTCACTAGAAAAAGATAGACAAGATACTCACGCATCATCATAAGTTATACATATACATATAAGCATGTTTCTTTCTTTTTCTTTTAGTCCCTTGGTTTCGGTGGAGGAAAGAAAAGGAAATGGGATTCATATAGTGATTCAAGTGCATGTGTTCCTATTATATATATATAACAATTCAAGTTTAACTTTCCTTTTTCTTTGATTCCATTTAATGGCTTCGGCCATTCTTTCTAATTTTCTTTCTTTTTCTAGTAAACTTTAATAATAATAATAATAATAATAATAATAATAATAATAATAATAATAATATTTATAAAAATTAATTTAGATTGTAACTATCAATATAATTTCTAATAAATAATTCAAAATAATAGAATAAGTTATAATTAAATTAATTTTTTTAAATTCAAAGTATAAAATTTAATTTTAAAATTTCGGGGGTTGTTATATCCTATCCACCTTACAAAATTTTCGTCCTCAAAAATTGATATAAGATGAAAAAGATTCATATCAACTCCATTTTCAAAAATATCGAAGAAAAGAAATAGAGAGGTGTGGCATGTTCAGTTTTGCAAATGTGAAAGACACCATTATCTCATAAAAGAAGTTTGAAACAAAGAGTCTTACGACAAGCAACCAAGGAAAAAATTCACATTAGCACGAATAAGGATTATACGTTGAACCGGAACTAACCCCTAAACTTAACTTCTAACGTTTCCAAACCCCGTAATTTACGTTACTTATTACTTCTATTGAATCTATGATAACCCGTTAGTACTCTCATATACATAAATCATTAGTATTAAGTTGGCCAGACTTATTACCATGAGGTATGCAATGGTAAGCTAACAGCATTAATCAACAGACAGTCATGCATCTTAAAACTCAAACTCTTGTCATTAGGACAAGTCCTATTGCATGACAGACACTTAGAGTATGCAGTGAAACATAATCAGTCCATTTCCAAGGCCCTAATAGGACGAACTGCTCTGATACCATAATGCAACACCCTAACTTTTAGCACGTCATGATCGTACCAAAAGTAAGGCGTTACGGACCTGATTTCCTTTATTATAAATATACTATTGAGCCTTTACGTCGATATCGCGTTTCAGTTTTTAAGAAAATTTCAGAAAAAGATTTTAGTAATTAAAATCACATAACAAAAGATCTTAAAATAATAATAATCACATAATTACTAATAATAAGAGATGCTATACGATTAAATTCAATGTAAAACTCAAATACAATACATATTCCTCTAGATAAAATAAAATCCCTGAAGCAACAAGGACGAGGGAACTCTATAAAAACAACAGGAATCACAAGTAAATCTACTAATCGTCTGCAGCTTCTTACTGAATCTCCTAACCTGTGTCACTGAAAGGGTGGAAGATTTTGGGGTGAGAACAAACCACACGTTCTCAGTAGGGAATGGGAATGCCGTAAAGTAATGAAATAAAGTGCAAATAATTAACTTTACTCAATAAACCTATATTTTTATCAAACCCTTTGAAAATACTCTTGGTTCTACTTTAGCTAACTAATTACATCTTTTTAAAATCTCTAAACTCACAACAAATTGTGAATATAAAACTAGTCACATTACCCGACTCTCAGCCACATAGTTAATCTTCAGTCAAAAGTCAATTCGTAATCACTTTAATACATTCTCAAATAAATAGTACAAGCAAGAGATTCAATTCAATGTACAAGCAAGTTACAACAAAACAAACAGCACAATCACAAAGAAATAAGACAAGCAAGCGCAATCAAATGCAAATGTGCAAACAACATAATGCATGACTATCCCTAACGCAGGCCATGAGCTCATGTGTCGGTTGCTTACCCGCTCTCGACATTACCCGGGCACAAGTCCCAGATATGGCTTTCCAGATGCATACAGTGTGCTTATAAGTCGTACGGCTAGGCCGCATACAGTGTGACTTTCCAAATCAATAAGCGTACATCTGGAAAATAGTTCTCAGTGTGTGGGCGTCCCCACTTTACATTTAGCACTAAGGCCCAAACAATGTCACATCTGCTCTCCTGTGGCAGACATTCTTTTGATCAATATATTCCTTTAATCTTTGTTCTCTGTTCTTCTGTGGCAGATATTCCTTTCATTATCTCTTTCTTTTACTTTTTCTTTTCCTTCTTTTCTTTTTGATTATACCGAACTCAAAACATAACTTAAAGCAAAATCCCTTCTTAAAAGATTGAATCTAAAACATTATACTTTTCTTAATAAACCGAATTGAAAACAAAACTCTTTTCGTAATAAGTAGGAATCAAATAATATTCTTAAATCAGATTTGCTTTTAAATAACACTTTAAATAAAGTTTTAGAGTTTTATAAAAATTTCAGCAGCATTTTCTCTAAAATTCGGACTATGCTACCCTTCCAGGGTTCCAACCTAACCACCTTTCAAACCCTTCTCAAAACATTTTCAAGTAACAAATCATTTTCAATATTCATACCGTTCAAAATATCAAATAGAATCTAATCATTTTCTTTAAAGCTAAACCTCTTTATATTTCAATAAAATTAGCCCGTTTCAAATCTTTTGCTTTTGAAATTAAAGGAAATTCATTTCTTCATTCAAACTTTACAAATTCCTCTGACCATACTCGTTTAAAATTTAATACTACCAAAAATCACATTCTTACGTATTTTTACCAGCCCTTCATCGGCACCTATTCATCATCATACTAAACCAAAATCAGTTACCATCCACTTCCATAACCATAAATTCCAGCATCAAACACAGTCTCAATTCAAATTCAATTCATAAACTCAAATCACATTTCAATTTAACAAGCAACACCAAATTGACCAACACTCACAATTACAACCAATTCTCATCAATTAGACACACAAAACACGTGTAAATTATTTGCAATTACTCAATAAGCTTTTTGGCATTCTTAAATTAAAAACTTGTAATTTTAAAAACAAAACCCCTTACCTCCGTATGAAATTAAAATCAACGAAAGTTTAAAAAAACTTTCTGATCGAGCTACTGAAGAGGAAAGCGTCAGAAATCATCTGTGCCTCCTAGAAATCCAGTTGGCCAAACCCAAAGAATAGGAGAGTTACGTCACCGTCGACTTCCACCGATCAAAAATAACATCAACATGTAGAGAAGAAAAATACGAACACTTTTACTGAATTAGATTTTGATTGGGGTTACAAATTACAAGAAATCGAACTCCGAAACTCTAAGAAAGTTCGTGGTTTCTCCTTTCTCTTTCTCGGTTCTTTCTCTCCTACCTTACCGAAAAATAAAGCATGCAAGGATGATAGGTATTGCTGAATCACTATTGTAGGAGAAAATGTTACATATGAAGAAGTCTAGGTGTCATTAGTTATTAAATGAAATGATTAGGTGTCATGCTTAGGTTATACAAATACATATAAGCATGTTTCTTTCTTTTTCTTTTGTCCCTTGGTTTCGGTGGAGGAAAGAAAAGGAAATGGGATTCATATAGTGATTCAAGTGCATGTGTTCCTATATATATATATATATATATATATATATATATATATAACAATTCAAGTTTAACTTTCCTTTTTCTTTGATTCCATTTAATGGCTTCGGCCATTCTTTCTAATTTTCTTTCTTTTTCTAGTAAACTTTAATAATACTAATAATAATAATAATAATAATAATTATAAAAATCAATTTAAACTGTAACTATCAATATAGTTTTTAATAAATAATTTAAAATAATAAAATAAATCATAATTAAATTAATTTTTTTAAATTCAAAGTATAAAATTTAATTTTAAAATTCGAGTTGTTATATAATCAAGTGAGGTGAGTGATTTGTTTTGTTTATTATATGAAAAAATTTGAAAGATCTAGTCTAAAGTAATTTTTAGTGTTAGTTTTTTTAATTTTTAGCCATTTAATTTAAGTTGTCAAAAACATGTTCTTTAAAGGTTAAAAAAAAAATTCTTCTAGTGACCTAGGTTACTAAAAAAGATTTTTTAGAGGTCTAATAGAAAAATTTTTATCTATCTATTTATATTTTTGCTGTGTCTTTTTTATTCCTTTCAATTTCGTCCATATCTTCTTATCATTTGGTATCAGTTATACATTATAGATAAATTCTTATTTATCTACACATTCTAGGGTTCTTGTTTCGTCTCTTTATTTTTTCTTCTGTTTCTGCAAATTTATTTTAGAATCACAATAAATAAAACACTCAAAGATTCCAAAAGAAAAAAATCCAACAAAAAAAAAGAAAAATTCAAAAAAAAAAATAAAAAATTCAAAAAAAGAAGAGGTGTTCTTGAATTACAGATTCTTGTTTTTAACTTTCCAAAATTCATATTCCAGATCTGTTCAATATTACGTTGAGACTTTGGAATTCAAAATTTTCAATTTTTATAGAGTATAAATTTCAGCATTGTATCACATTACTTTGAGTTTCAATTGGGATTAAAAAAATATTAGTTCCTGTCACTTTCATGTCTCATTTTTTTTTCTTTTATTACATACTCTGGTTATCTTCTTATCAAATTGAAAGGGTATATTATTTAAATTGCTTTAGTTTAGTTTTTCTATTTCTTTTATTTCTGAAATATAATTTGTTAAAGCAATCCAAGAATGAAAAAAAGATAAGAGTAGTGAACTCAAAAGAGAATAAAATTCACAAATTAAATATAAATACGAGTGAACTCATTTGAGTGATACACATGAGAAGAGTGTCCTAAGGACTTTTCTTATTGTTGGTTCTTCAATGACATCAAAACCAAACCAATCTGCGAGCAATGAAAAAAATGTGTAATGTAAGACCCACAATTTTAAAAAGTTATATATAAATTAAGTATATTCTTATTTATTATTTAGACTTCTTATAATTGAAAAATAGTGAATATTTTATATGTCTTAATTTTAAATATTTATATTTTTAACCTTATTTTGTAAATAAAAAAAATTAATTTACTTATTTCCAATTTTAATTAAATTATTATTTAACTGAAAATAAATTACAAGTTAGTAATTAAAAAAATATTTTAAAGATAAATATTTTGTATTTAATCTGAATTTTTTAATTATTATTCTATCTTTTCTTTATTTTATAAAATTATATTATTATCCATATTTTATTAACATTTCCTAAAACTACTCAAATCCCCACCCTAACTAAACACTACTCAGCTAACCCTCTCCCTCGCCAATACACACGCTGACCCCTCACTCACACAGACCCACACGCACTAAACACAAAACCAAAACAAAGTAGTTGGAAGAAAGAAAGAAGAAAAAAAAAGGGGGAAGTGGGGAAAGGGGCCGTCGTCGTCCCTGCCAGCTGCCAGCTGCCACTGCTTTGCGAAGGGAGAGAGCAGCGTCGGGAAGGAGACGCCGCCGAGGTGCCATCGCCGTTCCTTCGTCGCCGCCGCTGTTGACAGAAGAGAGAGCGAGATCCGAAAGAGCAGTGAGGGAAGGGCGTCGTCGGAGGAGAGCCTGGCACCGCCGTTGCCAGTCGCGAGAGAGAGAGACACGCCATGAGGGAGCTACCGCCGTGGAGAAGCCGCCACGTTTCTGCCGTCGCCGCTAGATTCGCCGCTGCTGAAGGTTCTGACCACGCCTCTGCCACCGGGAACACCTCTGCCGCCCGACACCCACTGCCATCGCCGAAAAAAGCACTGCCAGTAAGGGTTTTGAGTTTGGTTTACTTTTCAATGAGATTCCAGAAGATTTATTGTCGTTGCATGTTAGTTTCAGTTGCTATCGCTGGAGTCCAAACGCCGCTGCCACTTGAGGTGGCTTTCGGGGCTACCTCCGAACCGGTTCGGAGACTGCCGCTGCTTCAGTTCAGCCATTCTCCCTCTGTCTTGGTAAGTGTTTTGGTTCGAGAAGCCTTTTGTCGCTGTTCTGATAATTTAGGTTGAGGTGTTGTGGCTTTATTTGTCGTAGGGTTGTGTATCGATGCTTGCGTGTCGTGCTCGGAGTTTGCGGCTGCTTCGTTTTGCTAGTTCAGTAAGTATTTATGTTTTGAAAATTCCCGCGTTAGTGTTCTGTTACGTGTATTAAAGCCTTTGCAATATTAATGTTCTTAGGATTTAGTAACTGGGGTTGCATGTTGTGATTTAGAGTTATTTATGCTGTTACGAAGTGTGCGGAGCTGTGAATTGTAGCTGCCGTTGGATTCGGGTCGAAAGGAAAGGAATTCGTTACCGCATTTATGTTATGGGTTCAACTTTTTGAGGTACGGGTGATTTTCTAAATCAGCTTATTTTATATTTTAGAATTGTCATAAATGGATATGAATTTGATAAATACAATTTCTTGTGATTATGTAAGTCTTATGAATTGTCTGAATTGTCTTGGGTGGATATGGTTGACTGTTTGATTGAAATATTGTTTAATTTTGTTAAATTGGGGATTTCTGGTTGGTTAGATATTGAAATGATTTCCATATTTGAAAATCTGAATTTTGTTTATTAGAAACTGATTTGGTTTTGAACCCATTGGAAAGGGTTGAGGAATGGTTCGGTTAGGACCCGAAGAGGGTGGCAAAGTCCAAGTTTTAAGGGAGATGCTGCCGGATTTTCTATAAAATATGAAACCTTGTTGAAATGTTATTTAGAAAGGTTTAATTTTTAGGAATCATATTATTTGATTTATTAAGGAAATAATTATGTTTTGAATTTAATTTATTTGACAAAAACATGTTTTGAGTTCGATTTATTTAGAAAAGAATTACTTTACGATTTTAAAGCACTTAAGGAAAGTATTATGTTTTAATACCGATTTTATATATAAAAAGGGACTTTGATTGAGTGACGTCAATTTGTGATGATTTTGGAAAAGGTTGAAAGAGTTGATTTCAAGAATAAAATTAAGATTGGTGATGAGCGGATAATTTATACCCCTTTTGGCATTGTTTTTACATAGTTTTTAGTATGTTTTAATTACTTTTTATTATATTTTTATTAGTTTTTATGAAAAACTTACATTTCTGGACTTTACTATGAGTTTATGTGTTTTTCTGTAATTTCAGGTATTTTCTGACTGAAATTGAGGGACTTGAGCAAAAATCTTATTCAGAGGCTGAAAAAGGACTGCAGATGCTATTGGATTCTGACCCTCCTTCACTCGAAGTGGATTTTCTGGAGCTATAGAAGTCCAATTGGCACGCTTTCAATTGCGTTGAAAAGTAGACATTTTGGGCTTTTCAGTAATATATAATAGTTCATAATTTTTCTGAGATTTGATGGCCTAAACTGGCGTCTAAACGCCCACCTGAGACCCTTTTCTGGAGTAAAACGCCAGAACTGGCACCAGAACTGGAGTTAAACGCCCAAACTGGCACCCAAGCTGGTGTTTAACTCCTAGAATAACCTATACACGTGAAAGCTTCAATGCTCAGCCCAAGCACACACCAAGTGGGCACCGAAAGTGGATTTCTGCACTATCTGCACTTAGTTACTCATTTTCTGTAAACCTAAGTTACTAGTTTAGTATAAATAGCACTTTTTACTATTGTATTCGCATGACTTACCATCTTTACATCTTTTGATCATCTCTGGACGTTTATGTTCACATTTGGGAGGCTGGCCACACGGCCATGCCTAGACTACTTTCTCTTATGTATTTTCTATGGTGGAGTTTCTACACCCCATAGATTAAGGCGTTGAGCTCTGTTGTTTTTCATGAATTCATGCAAGTATTATTGTTTTTCTTTCAATTCACGCTACTTATTCTCCAATTTATACTCTTGTACTTAATTCAGTTAAGTCAGAATGAAGGGGTGACCCGTGACAATCACCCAATCTTCGTTACTCGCTTAGCCAAGATCCGCGTGCCTGACAACCACAAAGCGGTCTACATGATGTTCAACGTAATCATTGGACGACAGCCGGAGTATACTCTCTTGGGTCTCTAATACACAGACCGAGTCTGTGAGATTAGGATCTTCGTGGTATAGGCTAGAACCATTGGCAGCCATTCCTGAGATCCGGAAAGTCTAAACCTTATCTGTGGTATTCAGAGTAGGATCTGGGAAGGGATGACTGTGACGAGCTTCAAACTTGTGAATGTTGAGCACAATGACAGTGTGCAAAAGGACAAGGGTCCTATTCCGACGCTAGCGGGAACCGACAGATGATTAGCCGTGCGGTAGCTGTACCTGGTATTTTTCATCTGAGATGAGAAATTCGACAGTTGATTAGCCGTGTAGATATCGTACCTGGTATTTTTTATCCGAGAGGATCATACAGCTTGCTATGGAAGGGAGCACGCATGATTGGAAGAAGACAATAGAAAAGCAGAGGTTTAGAAGCAACAAAGCATCTCCAAACGCTTATCTGAAATTTTCACCAATGAATTACATAAGTACCTTTATTTTATTTTATGTTTTATTTATCTTTTAATTATCAAAACTCATAACCATTTAAATCCGCCTGACTGAGATTTACAAGATGACCATAGCTTGCTTCAAGCCGACAATCTCCTTGGGATCGACCCTTACTCACGTAAGGTATTACTTGGATGACCCAGTGCTCTTGCTGGTTAGTTGTGCGGAGTTGTGAAAAGTGTGAATCACAATTTCGTGCACCAAGTTTTTGGCGCCGTTGCCGGGGATTATTCGAGTTTGGACAACTGACGGTTCATCTTGTTGTCTAGATTAGGTAATTTTATTTTATGTTTAAGCTTTTTTATTTTTATTTTTGAAAAAAAATATTCTTCAGAATTTTTAAAAATGAATACTAGAGTTTCATGAGATATGTTGAAGCCTGGCTGGCTGTTAAGCCATGTCTAATTTTTTGGACCGAGGTTTCCACTTTCCATTGTAGAAAGGACATGTCTGTATTTGTTATGCTGAAGCTTGGCTGGCCATTTGGCCATGTCTAATTCTATTGGACCGAAGCTTTAGACTAACATTGCACGAATCTTGGAATTCTTATTAAAAATTTTGAATTTCTTTATTTTCTTTTTCCAAACTAAATTCGAAAAATTTACAAAAAAATTTAATAAAACCATAAAAACCAAAAAAAAAATTTATGTTTCTTGTTTGACTCTTGTGTCAAATTTTAAGTTTGGTGTCAATTGCATGTTTTTAATATTTTTTGAATTTTCGAAAATATATGCATTGTGTTCCTATTTGATCTTCAAGTTGTTCTTGATGATTTTCTTTGTTTAATCTTGTGATTTTCTTGTTTTGTGATTTTTGTTGTTTTTCATATGCATTTTCGAATTTATAGTGTCTAAACATTAAAAATTTTTAAGTTTGGTGTCTTGCATGTGTTTCTTTTCTTAAAATTTTTCAAAAATATGTTTTTGATGTTCATCATGATCTTCAAAGTGTTCTTGGTGTTCATCTTGACATTCAAAGTGTTCTTGCATGCATTAGTTGTTTTGATTTTAATTTCTTATGTCTTGTGTCATTGAGTTGTTTTTCTCCCTCTTCATTAATTCAAAAAATCAAAAATAATATCTTTTCCTTATTTCACTCATAAATTTCAAAATTTTGAGTTGATTTGGTAAAAAAAATTTAAAATTTAGTTGTTTCTTGTTAGTCAAGCCAAAATTTCAATTTAAAAATTCTATCTTTTCAAATATTTTTCAAAAATAAAATCTTTTTCATTTTTCTTCTTAATATTTTCGAAAATTTTAAAATTGATTTTCAAAATCTTTTTCTTAATTTTGCTTCATAATTTCGAAAACTTTACTAACAATTAATGTTTTGATTCAAAAATTTCAAATTGTTACTTTCTTGTTAAGAAAGGTTTAATCTTTAAATTCTAGAATCATATATTTTAGTTTCTTGTTAGTCAAGTCATCAATTTTAGTTTTAAAAATTAAATCTTTTTAATTTCCTTTCCAAATCTTTTTCAAAATAGATTTCAATCATATCTTTTTCAAAATTTAATTTCAAAATCTTTTTCTAACTTCTTATTTTTTTCAAAATTTATTTTCAAATCTGTTTCAATTAACTACTTGACTTTTTATTTGTTTTACTATTTCTTATCTTTTTCAAAACTACCTAACTACTTTTCTCTCTCTAATTTTTGAAAATCATTAACCACTTTTTCAAAATTCTTTTTAATTAACTAATTGTTTTAAATTCTAATTTTCTTTTATTTCCTTC
Organism: Arachis hypogaea; assembly: GCF_003086295.3. NCBI lineage: Eukaryota > Viridiplantae > Streptophyta > Magnoliopsida > Fabales > Fabaceae > Arachis > Arachis hypogaea. The sequence goes on along the minus strand of NC_092054.1, from coordinate 107,786,665 downwards.
TTAAATTTCGAATTCTAACTCATAATTAAAATAAAAACAAAAATATTTTTCTTTTTTTAATTAAAAATTTGAAAACACTCTCTCTTTCATCTCTTTCTATTTTATTTATTTACTAACACTTCTCTTCTACTCATAATTCGAACCCTCTCCCTCTCTCTATGTTCGAATTCTTCTTATTTTCTCTCTACCTCGTTCTTCCATTCTTCTACTCACATAAAGAAATCTCTATACTGTGATATAGAGGATTTCTCTTCTTTTTCGTTCTCTTCTTTTTCATATGAGCAGGAACAAGGATAAGAACATTCTTGTTGAAGCTGATCCTGAACCTGAAAGGACTCTGAAGAGGAAGCTAAGAGAAGCTAAAGCACAACACTCTGGAGAGGACCTTACAGAAATTTTCGAAAAAGAAGCAGACATGGCAGCCGAACCCAATAACAATGGTGGAGATGCAAGGAAGATGCTTGGTGACTTTACTGCACCAACTTCCGACTTCTATGGAAGAAGCATCTCAATTCCTGCAATTGGAGCAAACAACTTTGAGCTTAAGCCTCAATTAGTTTCTCTAATGCAGCAGAATTACAAGTTTCATGGACTTCTATTGGAAGTTTCTCATCAGTTCTTAGCTGAATTCTTGCAAATCTGTGACACTGTTAAGACCAATGGGGTTAATCCTGAGGTCTACAGACTTATGCTTTTCCCCGTTGCTGTAAGAGACAGAGCTAGGATATGGTTGGACTCACAACCTAAAGAAAGCCTGAACTCTTGGGAAACATTAGTCAATGCTTTCTTGGCCAAATTCTTTCCACCTCAAAAGTTGAGCAAGCTTAGAGTGGAAGTCCAAACCTTCAGACAGAAGGAAGTTGAATCCCTTTATGAAGCTTGAAAGATACAAGCAATTGATCAGAAGGTGTCCTTCTGACATGCTTTCAGAATGGAGCATCTTATGTATATTCTATGATGGTCTGTCTGAATTGTCCAAGATGTCATTGGACCACTCTGCTGGTGGATCTCTTCATCTAAAGAAGACGCCTGCAGAAGCCCAGAAACTCATTGAAATGGTTGCAAATAACCAGTTTATGTATACTTCTGAAAGAAATCCTGTGAATAATGGGATGACTCAGAAGAAAGGAGTTCTTGAGATTGATACTCTGAATGCAATATTGGCTCAGAATAAAATATTGACTCAGCAAGCCAATATGATCTCTCAGAATTTGACTGGAATGCAAGCTGCATCCGGCAGTACTAAAGAAGCCTCATCTGAAGGAGAAGCTTATGACCCTGAGAATCCTGCAATGGAAGAGGTGAATTACATGGGAGAATCCTATGGAAACACCTATAATTCTTCATGGAGAAATCATCCAAATCTCTCATGGAAGGATCAACAGAAGCCTCAACAAGGCTTTAATAATAATAAGGGTTAAGTACTGAAATCGTCCCTAAGGTCTGGGGTGAAAATCAAAATCGTCCCCGACCTTTTTTTATTATTAAAACCATCCTCAACGTTACAAAACGTTATAAAATCGTCCTTTTTCACTTCAATTTTATTTTTTTACCATATTACCCTTTATTATTAATAAAAATAATTAAAAATAATATTAAAAAATTAAAACAACCCCCCTCCCCTCCCACCTCCCCCTCCCTCACTCCCTCCCGCCTCCCCCTCCATCATCCTCCCGTACTCCCCTCCCCTCCCCCTTCCCTCACTCCCTCCCGCCTCCCCCTCCCTCACCCTCCCGTACTCCCTCAGCCCACTCCCCCCCACCACCCCCCTCCCTTCCCACCCTCCCCCCTCCCTCACTCCCTCACCCTCCCCCTCCCTCAGCCCACATCTTCACCCCCACCCCTCAAACCTCACCCCTCCTGCCTCCCGTAACCCGTAACCCCTTCAGCCCACTGCCCACACCACCCCCTCCCCTCCCACCCCTCCCCCTCCCTCAACTCCCTCCCGCCTTCCCCCTCCATCACCCTCCCGTACTCCCCTCCCTTCCCCTCCCACCCCTCCCCCCTCCCTCACCCCCCACCCCTCAGACCTCACCCTTCCCGCCTCCCGTAACCCGTAACCCCTTTAGCCCACCCCCTCACCCCTCATCTCTCACCCATCACCCCATCCACCCAATCACCCCACAAAACAAATTAACAGCAAATCAGAAGCAGAAGAACAATAATTATCAATTATGTATATGTTCTTCAAAAATTAAAAAAACAAAAAACAAAAATAGGAAGAACGAAGGGTGGCGGCGGGTTGGACGCAGGGGCGGCGGCGGCGGCGAGTTGGACGCAGGGGCGGCGGCAGTGGGGTGAGGGGGTGAGGGGGTGAGGGAGTGAGGGAGTGGGATTTGATGAAGAGAGTGAGGGAGTGAGGGAGGGGGTTTGGGGTGGAGGGAGAGACGAAGAGATCTGGGTGTAGGTGGGGGTTGGATTTTATTTTTTTAATATTATTTTTATTAATAGTTAAGGGTAATTTGGTCCAAAAAAATAGAAAAGGACGATTTTATAACGTTTTGTAACGTTGAGGATGATTTTAATAACAAAAAAAGGTCGGGGACGATTTTGATTTTCATGCCAGACCTTAAGGACGATTTCAGTACTTAACCCTAATAATAATAATGGTGGGAGAAATAGGTTTGGCAATAGCAAGCCTTTTTCATCTTCTTCTGAGCAACAGACAGAGAATTCTAAGCAGAGCCTCTCTGACTTAGCAACCATAATCTCTGATCTATCTAAGACCACTCTCAGTTTCATGACTGAAACAAGGTCCTCCATCAGAAATTTGGAGGCACAAGTGGATCAGCTGAGTAAAAGAGTTACTGAAATCTCTCCTAGTACTTTCCCAAGCAACACAGAAGAAAATCCAAAAAGAGAGTGCAAGACCATAAATATACCCAACATGGCCGAAACTATAGAGGAGTAAGAGCCAGTGATTTCCAGTGAGGAAGACCTCAATGAACGTCCACTGACCACTAAGGAGTTCCCTATTGAGGAACCAAAGGAATCTGAGGCTCATATAGAGACCATAGAGATTCCACTGAACTTACTATTGCCATTCATGAGCTCTGATGAGTATTCTTCCTCTGAAGAGGATGAAGATACTGTTGAAGAGCAAGTTGCTCAGTATCTAGGAGCAATTATGAAGCTGAATGCCAAGTTATTTGGTAATGAGACTTGGGAAGATGAACCTCCATTGCTCATCAATGAACTGAATGCCATGGTTCAACTAAAATTACCTCAGAAGAAACCAGATCCCGAAAAGTTCTTAATACCCTGTACCATAGGCACCATGACCTTTAAGAAGGCTCTGTGTGACCTGGGGTCAGGAATAAACTCATGCCACTCTCTGTAATGGAGAAACTGGGGATCTTTGAGGTACAAGTTGCAAGAATCTCACTAGAAATGGCAGACAAATCAATGAAAAAGGCTTATGGACTTGTAGAGGATGTCTTAGTGAAGGTTGAAGGCCTGTACATCCCTGCTGACTTCATAATCCTAGACACTGAGAAGGATGAGGATGAATCCATCATCCTTGGAAGAACCTTCCTAGCCACAGCAAGAGCTGTAATTGATGTGGACAGAGGAGAGTTAGTCCTCCAATTGAATGAGGACTACCTTGTGTTTAAGGCTCAAGGATCTTTTTCTATAACTATGGAGAGAAAGCATGAAAAGCTTATCTCAATACAGAGTCAAACAGAGCCACCACACTCAACTTCTAAGTTTGGTGTTGGGAGGCCTGATGGGAAGCAGAAGCTGGTGAATTAAAAATTTATTAAAATGGTTACGTTGCAAGTATAGTTCTTAACTCACCGAAAATCTGCCTATCAATTTAGAAATATGTCACAGAGAGTTTAAATTAAAATTACTGGGAGTTTTAAGTCCCAGGTCATCTCCCAACGAGTTGCAGAAAAGTGTGCTGTTTTTTTAATCAGATGTTCCAAGAAGTTGAGCTAAGTAAATTGGAATTTAAATTGAGGAATTTTAATTAATATAAATAAAAGCCTTGACTGGGAATTGATTAGTTAGAATCTCTATCATTGATGGAGCGATTTTTTTAAGATTGATTTATAATTAATGGTTACTCTGTTTGGTTATCCTTTACTAGGTAAGGGAAAGTCAAAAGTTGGAATGCCAGATCTGTTCACGAGTTACAACCCACTTAGTTCAAAGGAATTGGCGTTGGTGACAGTATAGCAATCCAACATTTAACCCAACTACAAATTTTTCCTTCAATCCTTCCAACTCAAGAGTTCCTTTTAATCAACTCCCCATCAAGTAATGAAACTACTCACGCATTGTAAATAAAGAATCCATGGCACATGAAAGGGAATTAAAAGAAGACATGATTATTGGAATTGAAATTGAATTAAAAAGAAATAATCCTTGCATCAATTAATCATAAAAGTATCTGAATGACAAAATTGAACATAACAAAGAACATGGAAGAATAAAACCAAGTTAAGAGAACAAACTAGAATGATGAAGTCTTGATGGGGAAATAACTCTTCTCAATGTTCCAATGCTAAGACCAATTGAAAATCCAAATTCTAAAAACTAGAGAGAAAAACCTAAGAGAGTGAAAAACTAGATATAAACTACTGAATGAATGTGTGTGTTGTTTCTGCATATTCTCTTACTCTAGTCTGCTGTTCCGGGCCAAAAACTGGGCCGAAATAAGGTCCAAAATCGCCCCCATCGAATTCTGCAGATTATGCAGATCGTGCATGTCACGCGATCACGTCATCCATGCGGACGCGTCGCTTGCGCTTTTTCCTCTCCATGCGTTTGCGTCGTCCACGCTACCGCGTCGCTTGCGCTTTCCAATCCGCGCAGCCGCGCAAGCCATGCGGCCGCGTCACTGCGATTTGCGCTCCTTCGCGCGGTCGCATGAGCCATGCGACCGCGTCACTTCTCGCTGGCTATCTCCTCAAATTCTTGTGTTCCTTCCATTTTTGCTAGCTTCCTCTCCAATCTCCATCTCATTCATGCCCTATAAAGCCTGAAACACTTGACACACAGATCACGGCATCGAATGGAATAGAGGAGAATTAAAATTAAATAATTAAAGTCTCTAGGAAGCAATTTTCAAACATGTACTGAATTTAGGAAGGAAATCTAAATGCATGCTAAATTGATGAATAAGTGGGTAAGGATCATGACAAAACCACACAATTAAACACAATATAAACTATAAAATAGTGGTTTATCAACCTCCCCACACTTAAACATTAGCATGTCCTCATGCTAAATTGAAGGAGACAAGGAAATAAGTATGAACATGCAGAAACTCATGAAATGCGATGCAATCCTACATATATAAATAAATGCAACTATATGATTATTGTCCACTTGATCAAAAGTAAATAAGCCCTTCAAAATAATTACAAATCAAATTCCACTAATTCTATCATTATACAATAAAACCGATAAAAGTGCAAGAAGATAGCTTATGAAAGCAGGAAACATGAAATTTTAAGCATTGAACCCTCACTGATAATGTATGTACGCTCTAATCTCTAGTGTATAGGGTAATCACTCTATTCTTCTCTAGTCATATTTTCTAACTTTTGTTTTTTTCCTAACCAATCAACAACAGTTAATATACCAATGCAAACATCATGAGGTCTTTTCAGGGTTGTAATGGGGCCAAGGTGCAGGTAAGGGTATACATATGGCTTAGTGAGCTTTATAAATTGAATCTTTAATTAACCTAAGCTCTCACCTAATATACATATATTCTACATACTTTTAAATTCATGCTTAGCTACCCATAATTCTCTTTTTCAACCCATACTCATGTTTTAAATTTGTATTTTAATTCTATCATATGTGCATTAATCTTTGAATTCTGAATTTAACATTGGGGTAATTTTGTCCCCTTATTTATTTGTTTATCATCTCTTTTTTTTTTTTTGGAATTGAAATAAATAAAGCTTATCAACGCACATAGATTTTTTATTCTTATAGTTTCACATGAATAGGTATCCAAATTCCCTTTAAATTTTCATGACACATCCCCTTAACAACTTTTGTTTCCACAATTTCCCATACTTAACTAGCACACACAATTCTATCTTAAGCTAACCAAAGATTCAATTTAGGATATGCAATTTATTTTTTCAGCTTAAGGTTAGTAATGTGGTAAAATATAGAACAAATGGGGTTTTAAAGGCTCAAAGTGGTTAACAAGGGTAATTGAAAAGGGTAGGCTTGATTTGGATAAGTGAGTTTAAACAAATAATAGCCTCAATCATGTGCAAGCATGTAAATATAATAAATATTGGACATATAAGATAAAACAAAATATAGATTACAATCATAGAGGAGTAAACACACAAGAATAAAATAATTATGGTTAAATGATGTAACAATACATAAAGGCTCAAATCTTTCACAGGTTGTGTGTTCTTTAGCTCAAACATCATGTTCCAAATACAACTCAAGCAGATTTATCATAAAAATTTTGAAAAATTAGTGAAATTTTATTCCAAAGATAGATTTTTAAAGGAAACTTATTGTCTTTTCAATCAAGTAGAACATGCATGCAACTATTCTAACCTATGCAATTTATTCTATTCTATAAAAGAAAGAAAATATTCTAATTATTGGTGTACAGAGAAGAGAAATTACCTCCGGAAGTCAGGTACTGACTGACCTCCCCACACTTAAGGCTTTGCACCGTCCTCGGTGCCATCTGTCAGGAACAGGGGTGGGCTGGTGGCAGTATCTCCACAGTCGGGACCAACATGACTCCCGGTGTTGGTAAAAGAAGTGGAGTCCAGAGTGTCCGAGTCCTTGAATTTGCCCATGATCAGCTCCTTGAGGTATGTGAATCGGTGCTTGTTACGGCGCTCTCTCATCTTAGCTTTCTGTTCATGCCGATCCAACTTTTCAAGTATCTGCTGGAGCAATTTCTCAGTGGTAGATGCTTGTGGTGTTGAAGAAGGAATATCATCAACTAGCTCAGTAGGCTGGCTTGTAGTGGCTGCTGAAAGTCTGAGGTATTTCCCGTTAGGGACATATTGATCATCCCGTGGAAGCATGGCTTTGGTGTCCCCAGCTCTGTAGGAGACTCCGGCTGCTGAGACAAGATCTGAGACCAGGGCGGGAAAAGGTAGGTTGCCCGCGTCACTTCTCGCTGGTTATCTCCTCAAATTCTTGTGTTCCTTCCATTTTTGCTAGCTTCCTCTCCAATCTCCATCTCATTCATGCCCTATAAAGCCTGAAACACTTGACACACAGATCACGGCATCGAATGGAATAGAGGAGAATTAAAATTAAATAATTAAAGTCTCTAGGAAGCAATTTTCAAACATGTACTGAATTTAGGAAGGAAATCTAAATGCATGCTAAATTGATGAATAAGTGGGTAAGGATCATGACAGAACCACACAATTAAACACAATATAAACTATAAAATAGTGGTTTATCAAGGCCACCATCAAGCTCTGAGTCTCTGTAAGGCTCTCTAAGAGCTCACTATCAAGCTATTGACATTAAAGAAGTGCTTGTTGGGAGGCAACCCAATGTTATTTAATTATATTTATTTATATTCCATTGTCATTTTATATTTTCTTTAGGTTGATGATCATTTGAAGTCATAAAAATAGCTGCAGAATTAAAGCAAAATCAAAAACAGTATCAAAAATAGCACACCCTGGAGGACAGGCTTACTGGCGTTTAAATGCCAGTAAGGATAGCAGAATGGGCGTTTAACGCCCAGTCTGGCAACATTCTGGGCGTTAAACGCCAGAATGGGCAGCACTCTGGGCGTTTAACACCAGAAAAGGGTGTCTGGTGTCTGGCTGATGTTAAACGCCAGAATTGGAAGGCAGGCTGGCGTTTAACGCCAGAAAAGGGTGTCTGGCTGGCGTTAAACGCCATAAAGGGGCAGCAGACTGGCGTTTAGTGCCAGAAAATGTAGCAGAGCTGGCGTTTAACGCCAGAATTGGCACACAGAGGGCGTTTGAATGCCAGGATGGTGCAGGGAGCAGAATTCCTTAACACCTCAGGATCTGTGGACCCCACAGGATCTCCACCTACCCCAACTCACTCTCTCTCCTCTTCACACCTCTCCATAACAATCTTCCCCAAATACCCTTGACCAATCCCATCAATACCTCTTCCCCAAATACCATTCACCTATCAACTCCTATCCTCTTCCCCACAACCTCTTCACCACTCACATCCATCCGTCATAAAACCCCACCTACCTCACCATTTAAATTCAAAATATTTCCCTCCCAAACCCAACCCCTCATACACAAATTCCCCCTCTCTCTTACCCTATAAATACCCCTCCTCACCACCTTCAATTTCACACATCATACACACTCCTACACCCTTGGTCGAAACCAACCTTCCCCTCCATCTCCTCTATTTCTTCTTCTTCTACTCCTTTCTTTCCCCTTTTGCTCGAGGACGAGCAAACATTTTAAGTTTGGTGTGGGAAAAAGCTCTGATTTTTTTTCCATAACCACTAATGGCACCTAAGACCGGAGAAACCTCTAGAAAGAGGAAAGGGAAGGCAATTTCTTCCACTTCCGAGTCATGGGAGATGGAGAGATTCATCTCAAAGGTCCATCAAGGCCACTTCTATGAAGTTGTGGCCAAGAAAAAGGAGATCCTCACCCTTTCACTAGAAAGGTCAACTTTGATCAAAGGTTGGACCAAGTCCTTATGGACATTTGTGTGGAAGGAGCTCAATGGAAGAGAGACTCAAGAGGCAAGCCAGTTCAATTAAGAAGGCTTGACCTCAAACCCGTGACTAGGGGATGGTTGGAGTTCATCCAACACTCTATCATTCCTACTAGTAACCGGTCTGAAGTTACACTAGACCGGGCTATCATGATCCATAGTATCATGAATGGAGAGGAAGTAGAAGTTCATGAGATCATACCTCTAGAACTTTACAAGGTGGCAGACAAGCCTATCACTAAGAAGAGGATGGAGCAAATAAGAGAGCCCACTCATGGACCTCAACAAGAGCATGAGGAAATTCCTCATCAAGAAATCCTTGAGATGCCTCAAGGGATGCATTTTCCTCCACACAACTATTGGGAGCAACTCAACACCTCCTTAGGAGAATTGAGTTCTAACATGGGGCAACTAAGGATGGAGCACCAAGAGCACTCCATTATCCTCAATGAAATCAGAGAGGACCAAAAGGCCATGAGAGAGGAGCAACAAAGGCAAGGAAGAGACATAGAGGAGCTCAAGCACTGCATAGGATCTTCAAGAAGAAGAACTAGCTGCCATCACTAAGGTGGACCCGTTCTTTAATTTCCTTGTTCTTATTTTTGTTTTTTCGAATTCTATGCTTTATGTTTTATCTATGTTTTTGTCTTTATTACATGATCATTAGTGTCTAGTGTCTATGTCTTAAAGCTATGAATGTCCTATGAATCCTTCACCTTTCTTAAATGAAAAATATTTTTATTTGCAAAAGAATAAGAGGTACATAAATTTTGAAACTTATCTTGAAATTAGCTTAATTATTTTGATGTGGTGGCAATACTTTTTGTTTTCTGAATGAATGCTTGAATAGTGCATATTTTTTATATTGAAGTTTATGAATTTTAAAATTGTTGGCTCTTGAAAGAATAATGAAAAAGGATAAATGTTATTGATAATCTGAAAAATCATAAAATTGATTCTTGAAGCAAGAAAAAGTAGTGAAAAATAAAAGCTTGCGAAAAAAAATAAAGAAAAAGAAAGAAAAAGAAAAAGCAAGCAGAAAAAGCCAATAACTCTTTAAACCAAAAGGCAAGGGTAAAGAGGATCCAAGGCTTTGAGCATTAATGGATAGGAGGGCCCAAAGGAATAAAATCCTGGTCTAAGTGGCTAAATCAAGCTGTCCCTAACCATGTGCTTGTGGTGTGAAGGTGTCAAGTGAAAAGCTTGAGACTAAGCGGTTAAAGTCGTGGTCCAAAGCAAAAAGAGTGTGCTTAAGAGCTCTGGACACCTCTAACTGGGGACTCTAGCAAAGCTGAGTCACAATTTGAAAAGGTTCACCCAGTTATGTGTCTGTGGCATTTATGTATCTGGTGGTAATACTGAAAAACAAAATGCTTAGGGTCACGGTCAAGACTCATAAAGTAGTTGTGTTCAAGAATCAACATACTGAACTAGGAGAATCAATAACACTATCTGAATTCTAAGTTCCTATAGATGCCAATCATTCTGAACTTCAAAAGATAAAGTGAGATGCCAAAACTATTCAGAAGCAAAAAGTTACTAGTCTCGCTCATCTAATTAAAACTAATCTTCATTGATATTTTTGAGATTTATTGTATTTTCTCTTCTTTTTATTTTATTTTGTTTTTAGTTTCTTGGGGATAAGCAACAATTTAAGTTTGGTGTTGTGATGAGCAGATAATTTATACTCTTTTTGGCATTATTTTTACATAGTTTTTACTATGTTTTAATTACTTTTTATTATATTTTTATTAGTATTTATGAAAAAATCACATTTTTGGACTTTACTATGAGTTTGTATGTTTTTCTATAATTTCATGTATTTTCTGGCTGAAATTGAGGGACCTGAGCAAAAATCTGATTCAGAGGCTGAAAAAGGAATGCAGATGCTGTTGGATTCTGACCCTCCTGCAAAAGCCCAATTGGCGCGCTCTCAATTGCGTTAGAAAGTAGACATATTGGGCTTTCCAGAAATATATAATAGTCAATACTTTTTTTGAGATTTGATGGCCTAAACTGGCATCTAAACGCCCACCTGAGACCTTTTTCTGGAGTAAAACGCCGGAACTGGCACCAGAACTGGAGTTAAACGCCCAAACAGGCACCTAAGCTGGCGTTTAACTCCAAGAATGGCCTATGCACGTGAAAGCTTCAATGCTCAGCCCAAGCACACACCAAGTGGGCCCCAGAAGTGGATTTCTGCACTATCTGCACTTAGTTACTCATTTTTTGTAAACCTAAGTTACTAGTTTAGTATAAATAGTACTTTTTACTATTGTATTCGCATGACTTTACCATCTTTACATATTTTGATCATCTCTGGACGTTTATGTTCACATTTGGGAGGCTGGCCACACGGCCATGCCTAGACTACTTTCTCTTATGTATTTTCTACGGTGGAGTTTCTACACCCTATAGATTAAGGTGTGGAGCTCTGCTGTTCTTCATGAATTAAAGCAAGTACTATTGTTTTTCTTTTAATTTACGCCTACTTCTTCTCCAAGTTATACTCTTGTACTTAATTCAGTTAAGTCAGAATAAAGGGGTGACCCGTGACAATCACCCAATCTTCGTTACTCGCTTAGCCAAGATCCGCGTGCCTGACAACCACAAAGCAGTCTACATGATGTTCAACGTAGTCATTGGAAGACAGCTGGAGTATATTCTCTTGGGTCTCTAATACACAGACCGAGTATGTGAGATTAGGATCTTCGTGGTATAGGCTAGAACCATTGGCAGCCATTCCTGAGATCCAGAAAGTCTAAACCTTGTCTGTGGTATTTCGAGTAGGATCTGGGAAGGGATGACTGTGACGAGCTTCAAACTTGTGAATGTTGGGCGCAGTAACAGTGTGCAAAAGGACAAGGGTCCTATTCCGACGCTAACGGGAACCGACAGATGATTAGCCGTGTGATGAGTATTTTGGTGGAAAAATGAATTTCTCCCAAAACACACAAATCTAACCAGCAAGTGTACCGGGTCGCATCAAGAAATAAAAACTCACGGGAGTGAGGTCGATCCCACAGGGATTGAAGGATTGAGCAATTTTAGCTTAGTGGTTAATTTAGTCAAGCGAATCAAGATTTGGTTGAGTGTTTTGTGATTTTCAGAAATTAAATTGCATGGAATTAAAGAGAACAGGAAATAAATTTCTGAATCTTAAAGAACAAGAAATTAAATGGCAGAAACTTAAAATGCAAGAAATGTAAATTGCGGAATCTTAAAGTGCAAGAAATGTAAATGACTTGAATTGTAAAGGGGATTGGGACTTGGATTTGCAGAAATTAAACAAGGAAAAGTAAATTTGCATCAAGCAGAGAAGTAGAAGAGGGTTTGGGTTAAATCGGATCTTGAAGCAGAAAAGTAAATGAACATGAAAACAGTAAACAGAGAATTAGAAATTGAAAGTTCAGATCTCAGGACCCAGAGACTAGAAAACCGAGTCTAGATCTCAATGCCTTCCTAGATCCAACAAGAACAATTGCAAGGGAATTGTAAATTGCAAGGAAAGTAGATGAAGAGCAATTAACAGAAATTAAATTCAATCAAGCAGTAAATAAAGCAGAGAGATCCAAGAATGAGATTGAAACAGAATTTCTTCAATTCTCCAACCCAAGATCCAAGACAATTGTAATTGAAATTGAAAGCAATAAAACTAAGAGGAAGAGAAGTGAATTCTCCTTCCCCAAGACTAAGAAATTAAAGATCACCCAATATCCAAAGCTCTCCGAAAACTATTATGAAAATTCAAAGGGAAAGCTCTCCGAAGAACTTGAATTCTATCCTATTTATACACTTTCTTCAAATGATCTTCAAGCCTTGAGTTGGGCCTTTGCTCTTGGTGGAATTGGGTTGAAAGAGGCCTTGGTTGATTGCTCTTGGAGTTTGGAGAAGAACCAAAGTGAACCAAATGAACCGGGTTGGAGTTTTGCAAAAGTTGGAGTAAAAGTTGGAGCAAAAGTTAGGGTCTAACTTTTGGTCCAACTTTTCATATCAGCCCCCATATTTTGCTGATACCCACGTTGGTGCAAAAGTTAGGGGTCTAACTTTTGCTCCAACGTTGGCCTTCCTTGGTGTACTTATGGCGCCAACGTTAGCCCAAAAGTTAGGGGCTAACGTTGGCACAAACTTTTGCTCCTTCCCTTGTATTTTTCATGTGCCAACGTTAGCCCAAAAGTTAGGGGCTAACGTTGGCGCAAACTTTTGGTGGCCAGGGAGGTTTTTCTTATGCCAACGTTAGCCACCACGTTAGGGGCTAACGTTGGCGCAAACTTTTGGTGCCCAGGGGTGATTTTCATGTGCCAACGTTAGCCCAAAAGTTAGGGGCTAACGTTGGCGCAAACTTTTGGTGCCCAGGGAGTGATTTTCAAGTTCCAACGTTAGCCCAAAAGTTAGGGGCTAACGTTGGGGCTAACTTTTCACCCAAAAGTTTGTGCAAAAGTTTGAGGCTAACTTTAGGTCCAGCTTTTTGCTTCCTGGTTCAAGTTCACTTATTCCATTGTCCTCTCTTTACTCCTAGCTATTCCTTCTTGCTTCAACCTTTCTCCAAGCTTTCTTCACCTATCATTAATCAACCAAACACATAAAAGCTATGCTTAAAATCATGAGATATTCATTCTTTCATAATATGTGACAATTATAGTATAAAACCTCATGAAATAGCATGAATTCATACATGGTTGATTAAATCAAAGGAAACATGAAAATCTACCCAATTAGCTTGCTTATGGCTCAAGAAAGTGCATAATTCAATTGAAAACTAAAGAAAAAGGCTAGTGAAACTAGGCTAAGATGACTTATCATCACAACACCAAACTTAAAGCTTGCTTGTCCCCAAGCAAGAAAAGATTTATTGAGAAGAAAGAATGAAATGGAAGAGGCTGTTCATGCTAGCAGAGTATTATTGATAGTTCATGGGATTTTGTGTGGATATGTAAATACTCACTTCTTATTGACTCCTAGGCCTAGAAAGTCTCCTTCAAGCTTCAAGTAACATACTGCTATGACCTCTCATTATTCCTTTATCCTTGGCTATTACTTTGTTTATAAGCTTTATTTGAGTGTCATGTGTAGCAAGTTCATTTCCTTTTCTTTATACTTGACACATTATTCACTATAGACACTTGGCTCACATTCCTTCTTAGAACATTGATGCCCAGCACCTCTTTGGGCTACTAAGTGCCTTGTAGTTAGGTTGCTCTTGATAGTGGACTTTCAGCTGATGATCCCGGGTTAGTTAACCCAAGTCACCGAGTGTTGATGCACTCCAAAGAACTTAGTAATCCAAGCAGATCCTAATACAAAGACACCACAGGCATATATTCTAAGGTTCAAGCTATTGGTGTCCAGCTTTGTTTCTTTTTGTTTTTCTTTTGTTCTGTCACTTCTTTTTTTTTCTTTCTTTTTGTTTTTCTTTCTTTTTGTTTTTCTTTCTAACCAAGGATTTTTATTCGATTGAGATTCATAGACAGTAGGCCACTCTATACTTAGAAGGAGATATCCTGGCTCTTTATTCACTAAAAGTGAGCTATTATACAATCACACACATACCACCACTTACTTTTATTCTACTTCTATCTAACAGAGACTATCTTACTTCACATTCAAACATTTCTTTTATTGAACTTAAAGATGCAGGGGACAAAACATACTTTTTGCTAAGTGAAAGTAAACACACAAGCACACACATAGACTAGCTTACTTATTCTAAGAGAAACAAACAAAATGCAAAGACTACTAATTATGATAACTACTTAAAGATGCAAGGACCACTTAAAACAGACACAATGCATGCTTTCTTAGTGTTGAACAAGGATCAAGTCCACCTTTTATTTGTCATGCTTTTTCTTTCTTCTTTCATACACCTGGTTGCTGGTGTTCCCTGTGTCCATGTCTGTTGTCTGTTGATCCCGCCAGAACCCAGCTCCATTCATTGCTTCCTCTACTCTATCTTCAAGTCTCATAGCATTGCTTACCTCTACCTCACTTCTCTTTTTGAAGAATTCATCAAAAGTTGGGAAAGCTAGATCCATGTTGTGCAAATGTTCTCCAATATAGTTTAGTTTGATTTGGCTATTGATGTTGTAATCGGCTTGTACTTCATACCTTGCATCTTGGAGTGTTGTGAACTCTTTGAGAGCCCTCAAATTTTCAACTTGCATTTGTTCCAACTTTCCAAATGATTCATGAGATTGAAAAGCATGTTCTTTTTGCATCACAAGGAATCTTGACTCGAATTCACTTTGTTTGTTCATCATTCTTAGCTCCCGTTCTTCTTGTGCTTGTTGGTTTTTCATGTATAGTAAATGATATTCCTCTTGCCTTTCTTGAATTCTCATGTACTGTTGTGATAATCTTCCAATTGCTTCCTGCATTTGAGTCATATCCATATTGCCATGTGGGAAAAAGTACGGCTGTTCCTCCTCCTCTTGTGGCTCTTCTTCTATGTGTGGCTCATCTTCTTCCATTGGTTCTTCTATTTCCCTTCTTCCATGTGGTATTCGGCCTTGATGTGCTTCAGGGGGCATCATCATTCGTTCAATGGTTATGGGCATGCCTTGGCTTAACCACATTGGATTCTCCTCTTCCATTGGAACTTTAGCCTTTGCACACAACCTCCAAATGGTACTCGGATAGTACAACCAAGATCCGGCCGAATTCTTCTCAGCCAGCTTTTGAATGTCTTTTGCAAGGATTTCATGAACTCTTATCTCTCCTCCCACAATGATGCAATGCAACATCACGGCTCTCTCCCTGTTAACTTCTGAAGTGTTCACTGTGCCCAGAATTGATCTTTTCATCAACTCATACCATCCTTTTGCTTCCGGGGTGAGGTTACATCTCTTCAGATACTTATATTTGTTCTTGTCATCTCCTTCCCACTCTGAGTTCTCCATACAAATGTCTCTCGCAATCTCATCATAATCCTGATCCTCATTCAATCTTTGTTGGTATCCCGGTTCACTAAAGCGGACTGACTTTAGTCTCAAGACTTTCTTGATTGCATCCGGGCTAAAGTCTACTTCCACCCCCCGCACATAGCTCTTGTACGTTGGGGGCTCACGCATGTCAAGCCTTGAGACATTTGCATAGAACTCTCTTATGATATTGGCATTGATTCGGGTGGCTGGTGATGCAAGTTCCTCCCACCTCCTCTTTCGAATTTTGTCCTTCATTTCTTGACATCCATCATCCGGCAACAAGAGTGGAATTTCAGGATAGATTCTTTTCTCGTTCATCCATTCAATTTGTATTTGATGGAACCAAGACTTGAATCTCCGTTGGTCATATTCATGTGTGTCTTCCTCCACCATGGGATCTTTCCCTTTTCTTCGTTTGGTTCTTGAGGAGGAGGCCATGATCACTTGGTTGGTTGAGTCTTGTGAGGTTAGAAGGAGTGTGAAGAATGTTGGAGAGTTTGATGTGTGTTTGGAGCAAGAAGAAATTTAGGCCGAACTTGCTATGACAAGAAATGATGAAGGCAAGTTTAAATGGTTGGAGTTTAAAGCAAGAGAAATGTTGAACCGAGCTTGTTATGTTGAGGAGTGATGAAGAGAATGAAGTTCCAAGGGTTAGAGTGATTCGGTCATGTGCATGGCTTGAGGGTGGTATGTTTTTAAATGAACAATGAAGGGCTAGGATGCAATTAGACTTATAGGAATCAAAGGTGTGCATGTAAGGATAAATGAAGACAAAACTTGCTTCTTCACTTGCTTTTGCCATGATCATTCTCAAGGAGTGGCAGATTTCCTTTTTGAAGCATGTGATGAGATTTTGTCCTCATGCTATGCTTTCCTTTGTCTTGTCTCTTTCATTGAAGATTCTTTGACCACCTAGTCATCACCACAAGACAACATATATTAGTTTTGTCCAACCGTGGCAAGAATGTCCCTTTTATTAATATTATATGAATCATCAATTCTCATATCCATTTGAACCGTGACTCTCCTTGGAGGACACCAAACTTAATGGTTGGTCATGTATAAAGAAATTGTGTCTCTTCCTTCAATTAGTGAAATCCCACTGTCACTCTTAGTTAAATGTTTATAAGAATTGCTTTCTTCCTAATTTTCTTTTTCTCTTTTTTTTCATGAAGGATCAATTGTGTCCCTAAATTGGTGCATCAAGGTTTGATGAACACCAAACTTGTTTCTTGTCAAAGGGTACATCACAATTGATGCTTTCATTACCGGAAAAGAATTTTTCCATTTATAAGATTTTGGAAAGCAACAATTGTATGATTATTGATGCATGAATTTCTAATTTTCATGAAGCTATGTGGACACCAAACTTAGTGTTTGGCCATATGCTTTGTCAAGACACTCCAAGCATGTAAAATGGAATTATTTGTAACATTGGTTTAGTGTGCTTGAAGGCACACCAAACTTAGCATATGTTTCAAAACAGTGCATGCAGTCAATGGACATGTTCATGAAAAGAGAAAAGAATTCATGCTCAAATGATCATAACTTATTGAATTTAAAATGACATGAATCTTAAAGCATGGGTTGCCTCCCATGGAGCGCTCTTTTATTGTCATTAGCTTGACATTGAGGCTTTCTTTTATGGTGGTTGGTGCTTGTAGGGCCTCAATTTGTCTCCTCTGACCGTGATCCTCTTCTTTGTTCTCTGGTGTTCAATTTCAGCATGCTCTAATGAGAGTATGTTGCTGACAGTGTAGTAGTCCTCGGTTTGTTGATTTGCCCCCAGCTGTTGATATATCAGTTGCACTTTGTCACCTTTGGAAAGCCCCTCTATTGGAATCTTTCTGTTCTTCCAACCCCTTTTTGCTTTGTTTCTGCGTTTCATCTTTCCTTTTGTTGATCTTTCTTTTCTGGCCGTAGACTTTCCTTGGGGACCTCTCTTTTCAGTGGCTAATACTCTAATATCCTCTTGGGCTTCTTCATCAGTCTGCACAATCCTTAGCATTGGGATGTTGCTGTGACCTTCCTGGTCATTTTTCATATAGTCTTTCTTCTCCTTGCTAAATTGTGCCTCTGGTAATACCTTCAGAGTGACACTCTGGTCATGCATCCTGAGAGTTAATTCCCCTTCCTCTACGTCTATGATAGCTCTAGCAGTGGCCAAGAATGGCCTTCCCAGTATAACAGAGTCACCATCATCATCGTTTGATTCTAGAACCACAAAATCAGCAGGGTATATAAAACTGTCCACCTTGACCAAAAGATTTTCAATTACACCCCTGGGGTATACCATTGACTTATCTACCAGCTCCAGAGACATTTGTACTGGTTTGACCGCCTCTATATGCAGCTTTTTCACCAGGGAGGACGGTATTAAGTTAATACTTGCTCCGAGATCGCACATTGCTTTAGTGATGGTCAATTCCCCAATGGTGCAAGGCAACAGGAAGCTCCCTGGGTCCTCAAGCTTGGGAGGAAGCCCCTTTTGAATCAAGGCCCTGCATTCCTCAGTAATCACTATGGTTTCTTTCTCATCCCAGCTTCTTTTCTTGTTGACAAGCTCCTTCAAGAATTTGGCATACAGAGGCATTTGCTCAAGTGCTTCAGCCAAGGGAATATTGATTTCCAGCTTCTTAAAAATCTCAAGGAACTTGTGAAAATGCTGGTCTTTAACCTCTTTGTTGAACCTCTGGGGATAAGGCAGTGGAGGTGTGATGCTTTTTCCTATTTGCTGCTGTCCCTGGGTTACTTCCTTTGAGCTATGTGGCTGGTTGCTTTTCTCCTTGGGTTTCTCAGTGTTTTTGTTTGGCATCACAACTTGCTCCTTAGCTCCATCTACCTTTGTTTGCTTCTCATCCTCTGTTGGTTCTTTGATGCTCTCTGCTTGCTTCTGTGTAGTGTCATTGTTGCTTATCAATGTTCTCCCACTCCTTAATTGTATTGCCTTGCATTCCTCCTTGGGATTTGGGATTGTGTCACTGGGCAGTGAGTTTGAAGGTCTCTCAACAGATACTTGCTTGGAGAGCTGCCCAATATGCCTCTCTAGGCTCTTTAATGATGCTTCATGGTTTTTGTTTGTTATTTCCTGGTGTTTCATCATTTTCTCTATCAAGGTCTCTAAGTTGGTGAGTCTTTGAGGTTCAGGTGGTGCTTGTGGTGGGTTGTGAGATGTGGGTTGTGGGTGGTAAACATTTTGGTTGGTGGAATGGTTGTTTGATTGGTACTGGTTGAGATTAGGGTAGTTGTTTTGAGGTTTTTTGTATGTGTTTTGGTTAGTCTGCTGCTGGTTGTAGTTTTGGTTGTTTCTTGGGTTGTTTTGGTTTGAGTTCCTCTGCCATGGTTGTTGGTTTTGGTTGTGAGTGTCTCCCCATCAGAGGTTGGGGTGATTTTTCCATGAGGGGTTGTAAGTATCACCATAGAATTCATTTGGACTTGAATGCATGTACTGGACTTGTTCCTGCTGTTGCTCCTCTTGGATTTCTTCATTTTGCTCCCATGTGGCTGATGGTTGGCTGGTGTTAACTGCTGCAACTTGGAGGCCATCAATCCTCTTGGTCATTTGCTCAAATTGTTGTTGAATTTGCTGCTGCATTAATTTGTTTTGAGCCAGGATTGAATCCACTCCTTCTAGCTCCATTACTCCTCTCCTTTGTGATGGTTGGCGGCCTCTTTGATGAGCAAAGAAATATTGGTTGTTGGCCACCATATCAATGAGTTCTTGAGCCTCCTCTGCAGTTTTCATGAGTTGCAAGGAACCTCCAGCTGAATGATCCAAAGCTTCCTAGGATTTCAGTGTTAAGCCTTCATAGAAGTTCTGCAGCTTCTCCCACTCATTAAACATGGCAGAGGGACATTTCCTGATTAGAGCCTTGTACCTCTCCCATGCCTCATAGATGGGTTCAGCCTCCATTTGTGTAAATGTTTGTACCTCAGCCTTCAACCTTATAATCCTCTGAGGTGGGTAAAACTTGGCAAGAAACTTGGTTACCAAAACATCCCAGTTGTTGATGCTGTCCCTTGGAAAAGATTCCAACCATTGAGTGGCCTTGTCCCTGAGAGAAAATGGGAATAGCATCAGCTTGTAACTGTCAGGAGGCACACCATTAGTTTTGACAGTGTTGCATATCCTCAAGAAAGTGGATAAGTGTTGGTGCGGGTCTTCAAGTGGTCCTCCACCAAAAGAGCAATTGTTCTGAACCAAAGTGATGAGTTGTGGCTTGAGTTCAAAATTGTTAGCATTGACATTTGGAGCTAAGATGCTGCTTCCACAATGTCTAGGATTTGCAAAGGTGTAGGAGGCCAAAACTCTCCTCTGGGGTGGGTTGTCATTATTGTTGTCTACTCCACCTAGTGGATTGGTTGAATGTTCTTCCATCTCTTGAAATTCCTCGTCTGATTCCTCTTCTCCAACAATATTTTTCCCTCTTTCAGCTCTTCTTAACCTCCTGAGAGTTCTTTCGTCTTGTTCATGAAAATTGGGTGTGGTTCTTCTTGTGCCTGACATACAAGCAGAGCATGAGAAATGCACAAAACCAGTGACACTTCAATCTACTGCTAGATTGAAGTGTTAGTTAGTTTAAGCAAAAAATCAAACAGTTAGTGGGTTAATCAAAATTAAAGAAAAAGTGCTTGATCTAGATTACCACCTCACTTAATCATTGTCAATCTAATCAATCCCCGGCAACGGCGCCAAAAACTTGATGAGTATTTTGGTGGAAAAATGAATTTCTCCCAAAACACACAAATCTAACCAGCAAGTATACCGGGTCGCATCAAGTAATAAAAACTCACGGGAGTGAGGTCGATCCCACAGGGATTGAAGGATTGAGAAATTTTAGCTTAGTGGTTAATTTAGTCAAGCGAATCAAGATTTGGTTGAGTGTTTTGTGATTTTCAGAAATTAAATTGCATGGAATTAAAGAGAACAGGAAATAAATTTCTGAATCTTAAAGAACAAGAAATTAAATGGCAGAAACTTAGAATGCAAGAAATGTAAATTGCGGAATCTTAAAGTGCAAGACATGTAAATGACTTGAATTGTAAAGGGGATTGGGACTTGGATTTGCAGAAATTAAACAAGGAAAAGTAAATTTGCATCAAGCAGAGAAGTAGAAGAGGGTTTGGGTTAAATCGGATCTTGAAGCAGAAAAGTAAATGAACATGAAAACAGTAAACAGAGAATTAGAAATTGAAAGTTCAGATCTCAGGACCCAGAGACTAGAAAACCGAGTCTAGATCTCAATGCCTTCCTAGATCCAACAAGAACAATTGCAAGGGAATTGTAAATTGCAAGGAAAGTAGATGAAGAGCAATTAATAGAAATTAAATTCAATCAAGCAGTAAATAAAGCAGAGAGATCCAAGGATGAGATTGAAACAGAATTTCTTCAATTCTCCAACCCAAGATCCAAGACAATTGTAATTGAAATTGAAAGCAATAAAACTAAGAGGAAGAGAAGTGAATTCTCCTTCCCCAAGACTAAGAAATTAAAGATCACCCAATATCCAAAGCTCTCCGAAAACTATTATGAAAATTCAAAGGGAAAGCTCTCCGAAGAACTTGAATTCTATCCTATTTATACACTTTCTTCAAATGATCTTCAAGCCTTGAGTTGGGCCTTTGCTCTTGGTGGAATTGGGTTGAAAGAGGCCTTGGTTGATTGCTCTTGGAGTTTGGAGAAGAACCAAAGTGAACCAAATGAACCGGGTTGGAGTTTTGCAAAAGTTGGAGTAAAAGTTGGAGCAAAAGTTAGGGTCTAACTTTTGGTCTAACTTTTCATATCAGCCCCCATATTTTGCTGATACCCACGTTGGTGCAAAAGTTAGGGGTCTAACTTTTGCTCCAACGTTGGCCTTCCTTGGTGCACTTATGAAGCCAACGTTAGCCCAAAAGGTAGGGGCTAACGTTGGCGCAAACTTTTGCTCCTTCCCTTGTATTTTTCATGTGCCAACGTTAGCCCAAAAGTTAGGGGCTAACGTTGACGCAAACTTTTGGTGGCCAGGGAGGTTTTTCTTATGCCAACGTTAGCCACCACGTTAGGGGCTAACGTTGGCGCAAACTTTTGGTGCCCAGGGGTGATTTTCATGTGCCAACGTTAGCCCAAAAGTTAGGGGCTAACGTTGGCGCAAACTTTTGGTGCCCAGGGAGTGATTTTCAAGTTCCAACGTTAGCCCAAAAGTTAGGGGCTAACGTTGGGGCTAACTTTTCACCCAAAAATTTGTGCAAAAGTTTGAGGCTAACTTTAGGTCCAGC
Organism: Arachis hypogaea; assembly: GCF_003086295.3. Classification (NCBI taxonomy): domain Eukaryota; kingdom Viridiplantae; phylum Streptophyta; class Magnoliopsida; order Fabales; family Fabaceae; genus Arachis; species Arachis hypogaea. The sequence continues at coordinate 107,764,805 of NC_092054.1, read as the reverse complement.
TTTTTGCTTCCTGGTTCAAGTTCACTTATTCCATTGTCCTCTCTTTACTCCTAGCTATTCCTTCTTGCTTCAACCTTTCTCCAAGCTTTCTTCACCTATCATTAATCAACCAAACACATAAAAGCTATGCTTAAAATCATGAGATATTCATTCTTTCATAATATGTGACAATTATAGTATAAAACCTCATGAAATAGCATGAATTCATACATGGTTGATTAAATCAAAGGAAACATGAAAATCTACCCAATTAGCTTGCTTATGGCTCAAGAAAGTGCATAATTCAATTGAAAACTAAAGAAAAAGGCTAGTGAAACTAGGCTAAGATGACTTGTCATCACCGTGCGGTAGCTATACCTGGTATTTTTCATCCGAGACGAGAAATCCGACAGTTGATTAGCCATGCAGAGATCATACCTGGTATTTTTCATCCGAGAAGATCATACAGCTTGCCATGGAAGGGAGCACGCATGATTGGAATAAGACAATAGGAACGCAGAGGTTCAGAAGCAACAAAGCATCTCCAAACGCTTATCTGAAATTCCCACCAATGAATTACATAAGTACCTGGTGCACGAAATTGTGATCTCAGGCAACGACGCCAGAAACTCTGTACGCACGTCTTAATAAATCATTTTTCATTCACAACTTCGATACAACTAACCAGCAAGTGCACTGGGTCATCCAAGTAATAAACCTTACGTGAGTAAGGGTCGATCCCACGGAGATTGTCAGCTTGAAGCAAGCTATGGTCACCTTGTAAATCTCAGTCATGCGGATATAAAATAGTTATGGAGTTTTCGAACATAATTAATAAATAGATAGAAAATAAGGATAGAAATACTTATGTAATTCATTGGTTAGAATTTCAGATAAGCGTATAGAGATGCATTCGTTCCTCTGAACCTCTGCTTTTCTGCTGTCTTCATCCAATCAATCTTACTCCTTTCCATGGCTGGCTTTATGTAAGGACATCACCGTTGTCAATGGCTACTTTTAATCCTCTCTGGAAAATGGTCCGATGCGCTGTCACTGCATGGCTAATCGTCTGGAGGCATCACCCTTGCCAATGGCTGCATCCTATCCTCTTGTGAAAATGGTCCAAATGCTCTATCACAGCACGGCTAATCATCTGAGGTTCTCGATCATACTGGAATAGGATTCACCCTCCTTTTGTGTCTGTCACTACGCCCAGCACTCGCGAGTTTGAAGTTTGTCACAGTCATTCAATCCCAGAGTCCTACTCGGAATACCACAGACAAGGTTTAGACTTTCTGGACTCTCATGAATGCTGCCATCAATCTAGCTTATACCACGAAGATTCTGATTAAGAGATCCAAGAGATAATCATTCAATCAAAGGTAGAACAGAAGTGGTTGTCAGGTACGCGTTCGTGGGGGAATGATAATGATTGTCACATTCATCACATTCATGTTGAAGTGCGAATGAATATCTTAGAAGAGGAATAATTTGAGTTGAATAGAAAAACAGTAGTACTTAGCATTAATCTTTGAGGAACAGTAGAGCTCCACACCTTAATCTATGGAATGTAGAAACTCTACCGTTGAAAATACATAAGTGAAAGGTCCAGGCATGACCGAATGGCCAGCCCCCATGATCTAAGGACTAGGCGTCCAAAGATGATCAAAAGATGTCTAATACAATAGTAAAACGTCCTATTTATACTAAACTAGTTACTAGGGTTTACAGAAGTAAGTAATTGATGCATAAATCCACTTCCGGGGCCCACTTGGTGTGTGCTTGGGCTGAGCTTGAGTGTTACACGTGTAGAGGTCAATCTTGGAGTTGAACGCCAGTTTGTAACGTATTTCTGGCGTTCAACTCTGGCTTGTGATGTGTTTCTGGCGTTTAACTCCAGACAGCAGCGTAGAACTGGCGTTCAACGCACTTTTACGTCATTTAAACTCGGCCAAAGTATGGACTATTATATATTGCTGGAAAGCCCTGGATGTCTACTTTCCAACTCAATTAGAAGCGTGCCATTTTGAGTTCTGTAGCTCCATAAAATCCACTTTGAGTGCAGGGAGGTCAGAATCCAACAGCATCAGCAGTCCTTCTTCAACCTCTGAATCTGATTTTTGCTCAAGTCCCTCAATTTCAACCAGAAAATACCTGAAATCATAGAAAAACACACAAACTCATAGTGAAGTCTAGAAATGTGAGTTTAACATAAAACTAATGAAAACATCCCTAAAAGTAACTAGATTCTACTAAAAACATACTAAAAACAATGCCAAAAAGCGTATAAATTATCCGCTCATCACAACACCAAACTTAAATTGTTGCTTGTCCCCAAGCAACTGAAAATCAAATAGGATAAAAAGAAGAGAATATACTATAAATTCCAAACTATCAATGAAACATAGCTCCAATTAAATGAGCGGGACTTGTAGCTTTTTGCCTCTTGAATAGTTTTGGCATCTCACTTTATCCATTGAAGTTCAAAATAATTGGCATCTATAGGAACTCAGAGTTCAGATAGTGTTATTGATTCTTCTAGTTCAGTATGATGATTCTTGAACACAGCTATTTTATGAGTCTTGGCCGTGGCCCTAAGCACTTTGTTTTCCAGTATTACCACCGGATACATAAATGCCACAGACACATAATTGGGTGAACCTTTTCAGATTGTGACTCAGCTTTGCTAAAGTCCCCAATTAGAGGTGTCCAGGGTTCTTAAGCACACTCTTCTTTTGCTTTGGACCTTGACTTTAACCGCTCAGCCTCAAGTTTTCACTTGACACCTTCACGCCACAAGCACATGGTTAGGGACAGCTTGGTTTAGCCGCTTAGGCCAGGATTTTATTCCTTTAGGCCCTCCTATCCACTGATGCTCAAAGCCTTGGGATCCTTTTTATTTACCCTTTCCTTTTGGTTTTAAGGGTTATTGGCTTTTTGCTCTTGCCTCTTGGTTTTAAGAGCTTTTGGCTTTTTCTGCTTGCTTTTTATATTTTTTTTTGCCTATTTTTTTTTCTGCAAGCTTTGTTCTTTGCTGCTTTTTCTTGCTTCAAGAATCAATTTTATGATTTTTCAGATTATCAAATAACATGTCTCCTTGTCATCATTCTTTCAAGAGCCAACATATTTAACATTCTAAAACAACAACTTCAAAAGATATTTGCACTGTTCACGCATTCATTCAGAAAACAAGAAGCATTGTCACCACATCAATATAATTAAACTAAGTTCAAGGATAAATTTGAAACTTATGTACTTCTTGTTCTTTTGAATTAAAACATTTTTCATTTAAGAGAGGTGATGGATTCATAGGACATTCATAACTTTAAGACATAGTTACTAACTACTAATGATCATGTAATAAGACACAAACATGGATAAGCACTTAACATAGAGAAAACGAAAAACAGAGAATGTAAGAACAAGGAATGAATCCACCTTAGTGATGGTGGCATTTCCTTCTTGAGGAACCAATGATGTCCTTGAGCTCTTCTATGTCTCTTCCTTGTCTTTGTTGCTCCTCCCTCATTGCTTTTTGATCTTCTCTAATTTCATGAAGGATGATGGAGTGTTCTTGATGTTCCACCCTTAATTGTCCCATGTTGGAACTTAATTCTCCTAGGGAGGTGTTGATTTGCTCCCAATAGTTTTGTGGAGGAAGATGCATTTGAGGCATCTCCGGGATCTCATGGTGATGAGCTTCATGCGTCTCTTGAGATCCATGAATGGGCTCTCTTGCTTGCTCCATCCTTTTCTTAGTGATGGGCTTCTCTTCCTCAATGGGAATGTCTCCTTCTATGAAAGCTCCAGCTGAGTAACATAGATGGCAAATAAGATGAGGAAAAGCTAGCCTTGCCCCAGGAGAGGGCTTTTCGGCGATTTTGTAGAATTCAAGGGAGATGACTTCATGAACTTCTACTTCTTCTCCAGTCATGATGCTATGGATCATGATGACCCGATCCACAATAACTTCAGATCGGTTGCTAGTGTGGATGATGGAGCGTTGGATGAACTCCAACCATCCTCTAGCCACAGGCTTGAGGTCCAGTCTTCTTAATTGAACCGGCTTGCCTTTGGAGTCAATCTTCCATTGAGCTCCTTCCACACATATGTCCATGAGGACTTGGTCCAACCTTTGATTAAAGTTGACCCTTCTAGTGTAGAGGCGTGCATCTCCTTGCATCATAGGCAAGTTAAACGCCAACCTCACATTTTCCGGACTAAAATCTAAGTATTTCCCCCGAACCATGGTGAGATAATTCTTTGGGTTCGGGTTCTTACTTTGATCATGGTTCCTAGTGATCCATGCATTGGCATAGAACTCTTGAACCATTAGGATGCCGACTTGTTGGATGGGTTTTGTTAGAACTTCCCAACCTCTTCTTTGGATTTCATGTCGGATCTCCGGATACTCATTCTTCTTGAGCTTGAAAGGGACCTCGGGGATCACCTTCTTCTTGACCACAACATCATAGAAGTGGTCTTGATGAGCTTTGGAGATGAATCTTTCCATCTCCCATGACTCGGAGGTGGAAGCTTTTGTCTTCCCTTTCCATTTTCTAGAGGATTCTCCGGTCTTAGGTGCCATCTATGGTAATGGAAAAACAAAAAGCTTGTGCTTTTACCACACCAAACTTAGAATATTGCTCGCCCTCGAGCAAGAAAAGAAAGAATAGATGAAGAAGAAGAAGAAAATATGGAGGAGAGGAGGGAGATGTGTTTCGTCCAAGAAGGGGAAGAAGGGTTGTGTTGTGTGAAAATGAGGAAAAATGGAGGGCTATATATAGGGAAGGGAGGGGGGGTAAGGTTCGGCTATAAGGGTGGGTTTTGGGTGGGATATTGATTTTGAATTTTGAAGGTAGGTGGAGTTTATGAGGTAGGTTTATGGGGAAGAGTGGATGGATGTGAGTGGTGAAGTGGTGATAGGGAAGAGAGATTGAGGTGATTGGTGAAGAGTTGTGGGGAAGAGTATTTATGGGATTGTGTGAAAGAGGGGTGAGAAGAAGTGAGTGGAGGTAGGTGGGGATCCTGTGGGGTCCACAGATCCTGAGGTGTTCAAGGATTTACAATCTTGCACCAAATTAGGCATGCAAAATGTCCTTGCACACAACTCTGGGCGTTCAGCGCCAGATTGGTGCTTGTTCTGGGCATTAAACGCCCATTTGTTACCCATTTCTGGCGTTGAACGCCAGAACCATGCTTGTTCTGGGCGTTCAGCGCCAGCTCTTCTCCAGGGTGCAATTCTGGCATTCAAACGCCCAGATGCTGCCCATTTTGGGCGTTCAGCGCCAGAACCATGCTCTGTTCTGGCGTTGAACGCCAGCCAAATTCTTCTTACTGGCGTTTAAACGCCAGTAAGGTCTTCCTCCAAGGTGTGATTTTTCTTCTGCTGTTTTTGATTCCGTTCTCAATTTTTTGATTTATTTTGTGACTCCACATGATCATGTACCTATAAAGACATATAACTAATAAAAATATAATTAAATAAAAATTGGGTTGCCTCCCAACAAGCGCTTCTTTAATGTCAATAGCTTGACAGTGGGCTCTCATGGAGCCTCACAGATGTTCAGAGCATTGTTGAGACTTTCCAACACCAAACTTTGAGTTTGGTTGTGGCCTCCCAACACCAAACTTAGAGTTTGACTGTGGGGGCTCTGGTTGACTCTGTTTTGAGAGAAGCTTTTTATGCTTCCTCTCCATGTTTACAGAAGGATAACCTTGAGTTGTAAACACAAGGGAGTCCCCATTCAATTGAAGAACTAATTCACTTCTGTCAACATCAATCACAGCTCTTGCTGTGGCTAGGAAGGGTCTTCCAAGGATGATGAATTCATCCTCATCCTTCCCAGTATCTAGAACTATGAAATCAGCAGGGATGTAAAGGCCTTCAACCTTTACTAACACATCCTCTACTTGTCCATATGCCTGTTTTCTTGAATTTTCTGCCATCTCTAATGAGATTTTAGCAGCTTGCACCCCATAGATTCCTAGTTTCTCTATTACAGAGAGGGGCATGAGGTTTATCCCTGACCCAAGGTCACATAGAGCCTTCTCAAAGGTCATGGTGCCTATGGTACAAGGTATTAAGAACTTTTCAGGATCCTGTCTCTTCTGAGGCAATGTCAGTTGATCCAGATCACTCAGTTCATTAGTGAACAAGGGAGGTTCATCTTCCCAAGTCTCAATACCAAATAGTTTGGCATTCAGCTTCATGATTGCACCAAGGTACTTGGTAACTTGCTCTTCAGTAACATCCTCATTCTCTTCAGAAGAGGAATACTCATCAGAGCTCATGAATGGCATAAGGAGGTTTAATGGAATCTCTATGGTCTCTAGATGAGCCTCAGATTCCTTTGGTTCCTCAGAGGGAAGCTCCTTATTGATCACTGGACGTCCCAAGAGGTCTTCCTCCTTGGGATTCACGTCCTCCTCTCCCTCTTTGGGTTCGGCCATTTTGGTTATATCAATAGCCTTGCACTCTCCTTTTGAATTTTCTTCTTTATTGCTTGGGAGAGTGCTAGGAGGGATTTCAGTGATCCTTTTACTCAGCTGGCCCACTTGTGCTTCCAAATTTCTAATGGAGAACCTTGTTTCATTCATGAAACTCACAGTGGCCTTTGATAGATCAGAGACTAAATTTGCTAAATTAGAAGTATTTTGTTCAGAGTTCTCTGTCTGTTGCTGAGTGGATGATGGAAAAGGTTTACTATTGTTAAACCTATTTCTTCCACCATTATTAAAGCCTTGTTGAGGCTTTTGATCCTTCCATGAGAAATTTGGATGATTTCTACATGATGAGTTATAGGTGTTTCCATAAGGTTCACCTAAGTAATTTACCTCTGCTATTGCAGGGTTCTCTGGATCATAAGCTTCTTCTTCAGAAGATGCCTCTTGAGTACTGTTGGATGCAGCTTGCATTCCATTCAGACTCTGAGAAATCATATTGACTTGCTGAGTCAATATTTTATTCTGAGCCAATATGGCATTCAGAGTATCAATTTCAAGAACTCCCTTCCTCATAGGCGTCCCATTACTCACAGGATTCCTCTCAGAAGTGTACATAAACTGGTTATTAGCAACCATGTCAATGAGTTCTTGAGCTTCTGCAGGTGTTTTCTTTAGGTGAATGGATCCACCTGCAGAGGTATCCAATGACATTTTAGCTAATTCAGACAGACCATCATAGAATATGTCCAGGATGGTCCATTTTGAAAGCATGTCAGAGGGACACTTTTTGGTCAGTCCTTTGTATCTCTCCCAAGCTTCATAGAGGGATTCACCTTCTTTCTGTCTGAAGGTCTGAATATCCACTCTAAGCTTACTCAGCTTTTGAGGAGGAAAGAACTTGGCTAAGAAAGCCTTGACCAGCTTATCCCAAGAGTTCAGGCTATCCTTAGGTTGAGAGTCCAACCATATTCTAGCTTTGTCTCTCACAGCAAAAGGGAAAAGCATGAGCCTGTAGACTTCAGGATCTACTCCATTAGTCTTAACAGTATCACAGATCTGCAAGAATTCAGTTAAGAACTGAAAAGGATCTTCAGATGGAAGTCCATGAAACTTGCAGTTCTGCTGCATCAGAGAAACTAATTGAGGTTTCAGCTCAAAATTGTTTGCTCCAATGGTAGGGATGGAGATGCTTCTTCCATGTAAATTGGAATTAGGTGCAGTAAAGTCACCAAGCATCCTCCTTGCATTATTATTATTTTCGGCTGCCATCTCCTCTTCCTGTTCGAAAATTTCTGTAAGGTTATCTCTGGATTGTTGTAATTTAGCTTCTCTTAGTTTTCTTTTCAGAGTCCTTTCAGGTTCTGGATCTGTTTCAATAAGAATGTTCTTGTCCTTGCTCCTGCTCATATGAAAAAGAGGGACAGAAAAATAATAATAATAGGGATCCTTTTTACCACAGGTATAGAGGTTCCCCTGTGTGAGTAGAAGAAGAAAAGAAGAAGAAGAAATTCGAACACAGATGGAAGAGGGGGTTCGAATTTGGGTGAGATGAAGTGTTAGTAGATGAATAAATAAATAGAAGGAGATAAGAGAGAGAGAGAATTTTCGAAAATAATTTTTGAAAAAGAGTTAGTGATTTTCGAAAATAGTTTTTGAAAAAGGTTAGTAATTTTTCGAAAATTAAAATCAACAATTAAATTAATTAGTTAATTAAAAAGAAATTTTGAAAAAGAGGGAAGATATTTTCGAAAATTAGAGAGAGAGAGAGAGTTAGTTAGGTAGTTTTGAAAAAGATAAGAAACAAACAAAAAGTTAGTTAGTTAGTTGAAACAAATTTTGAAAATCAATTTTTGAAAAGATAAGAAGATAAGAAGTTAGAAAAAATATTTTAAAATCAAATTTTGAAAAAGATAAGATAAGAAGATATTTTTGAAAAGATATGATTGAAATTAGTTTTGAAAAAGATTTGATTTTTAAAATCACAATTAATGACTTGATTCACAAGAAATCACAAGATATGATTCTAGAACTCAAAGTTTGAATCTTTCTTAACAAGCAAGTAACAAACTTGAAATTTTTGAATCAAAACATTAATTGATGGTGTTATTTTCGAAAATTAGGAGATAAAGATAAGAAAAATATTTTTGAAAAATATTTTTAAAATTTTCGAAAATAACTAAGAAAAAATGAAAAAGATTTGATTTTTGAAAAAGATTTTGAAAAAGATAAGATTTTTAAATTGAAAATTTGATTTGACTCATAAGAAACAACTAGATTTTAAAAATTTTTGAAAAAATCAACTCAAATTTTCGAATTTTATGAGAGAAAAGAGGGAAGGATATTTTTTTTTATTTTTGAATTTTTAATGATGAGAGAGAAAAATTAAAACATCATTTTCATGTTTTTCTCTTCTCTTTTTGGATCAAAACAAGGAATGCATGCAAGAACACTATGAATGTCAAGATGAACACCAAGAATACTTTGAAGATCATGATGAACATCAACAACATATTTTTGAAAAATTTTTAATGCAAAGAAAACATGCAAGACACCAAACTTAGAAATCTTTCATGTTTAGACTCTATGGATGCAAGAATGCACATGTAAAACAAGAAAAGATGCAAAACAAGAAAATATCAAGATCAAACAAGAAGACTTACCAAGAACAACTTGAAGATCATGAAGAACACCATGAATGCATGAATTTTTCGAAAAATGCAAAGAATTTTTAAAAAAAATGCAATTGACACCAAACTTGAAATTTGACTCAAGACTCAAACAAGAAACACAAAATAAATTTTTATTTTTATGATTTTCTAATTTTTTTGTATTTTCTTTTAATTTTTTCGAAAATCATTTTGAAAAAGAAAAATAAGGATTCCAAAATTTTTAATATGAATTCCAGGAATCTTATGCTCTTTAGTCTAAAGCTCCAATCAAAGGGTCAGGCATAGCTTAATAGCCAGCCAAGCTTTAGTATGTAACTCAGACATGACACGCCTGACATTCCCTATCCAGAAGAATTAGACATGGCTTTACAGCCAGCCAGGCTTCAACATGCTTCATGAAACACTAGAATTCATTCTTAAAAATTCTGAAGAAAACTATATTTTTGAAAGATTTTTGAAAAATTTTTGAAAAATTTTTGAAAACTTTTTGAAAATAAAATAAGAAGAAAATTACCCAATCTAAGCAACATGATGAACCGTCAGTTGTCCAAACTCGAACAATTCCCGGCAACGGCGCCAAAAACTTGGTGCACGAAATTGTGATCTCAGGAAACGGCGCCAGAAACTCTATATGCACGTCTTAATAAATCGTTTTTCATTCACAACTTCGATACAACTAACCAGCAAGTGCACTGGGTCGTCCAAGTAATAAACCTTACGTGAGTAAGGGTCGATCCCACGGAGATTGTCGGCTTGAAGCAAGCTATGGTCACCTTGTAAATCTCAGTCAGGCAGATATAAAATAGTTATGGAGTTTTCGAATATAATTAATAAATAGATAGAAAATAAGGATAGAAATACTTATGTAATTCATTGGTTAGAATTTTAGATAAGCGTATAGAGATGCATTCGTTCCTCTGAACCTCTGCTTTCCTGCTGTCTTCATCCAATCAATCTTACTCCTTTCCATGGCTGGCTTTATGTAAGGACATCACTGTTGTCAATGGCTACTTTTAATCCTCTCTGGAAAATGGTCCGATGCGCTGTCACTGCATGGCTAATCGTCTGGAGGCATCACCCTTGCCAATGGCTGCATCCTATCCTCTTGTGAAAATGGTCCAAATGCTCTGTCACAGCACGGCTAATCATCTGAGGTTCTCGATCATACTGGAATAGGATTCACCCTCCTTTTGCGTCTATCACTACGCCCAGCACTCGCGAGTTTGAAGTTCGTCACAGTCATTCAATCCCAGAGTCCTACTTGGAATACCACAGACAAGGTTTAGACTTTCCGGACTCTCATGAATGCCGCCATCAATCTAGCTTATACCACGAAGATTCTGATTAAGAGATCCAAGAGATAATCATTCAATCGAAGGTAGAACGGAAGTGGTTGTCAGGCACGCGTTCGTGGGGGAATGATGATGATTGTCACGTTCATCACATTCATGTTGAAGTACGAATGAATATCTTAGAAGAGGAATAATTTGAGTTGAATAGAAAAATAGTAGTACTTTGCATTAATCTTTGAGGAACAGTAGAGCTCCACACCTTAATCTATGGAATGTAGAAACTCTACCGTTGAAAATACATAAGTGAAAAGTCCAGGCATGGCCGAATGGCCAGCCCCCATGATCTAAGGACTAGGTGTCCAAAGATGATCAAAAGATGTCTAATACAATAGTAAAAGGTCCTATTTATACTAAACTAGTTACTAGGGTTTACAGAAGTAAGTAATTGATGCATAAATCCACTTCCGGGGCCCACTTGGTGTGTGCTTGGGCTGAGCTTGAGTGTTACACGTGTAGAGGTCAATCTTGGAGTTGAAGGCCAGTTTGTAACGTATTTATGGCGTTCAACTCTGGCTTGTGACGTGTTTCTGGCGTTTAACTCCAGACAGCAGCGTAGAACTGGCGTTCAACGCCCTTTTACGTTGTCTAAACTCGGCCAAAGTATAGACTATTATATATTGCTGGAAAGCCCTGGATGTCTACTTTCCAACGCAATTGGAAGCCCGCCATTTTGAGTTTTGTAGCTCCAGAAAATCCACTTTGAGTGCAGGGAGGTCAGAATCCAACAGCATCAGTAGTCCTTCTTCAACCTCTGAATCTGATTTTTGCTCAAGTCCCTCAATTTTAGCCAGAAAATACTTGAAATCACAAAAAAATACACAAACTCATAGTGAAGTCCAGAAATGTGAATTTAACATAAAAACTAATGAAAACATCCCTAAAAGTAACTAGATTCTACTAAAAACATACTAAAAACAATGCCAAAAAGCGTATAAATTATTCGCTCATCAGTACCTTTATTTTATTTTATGTTTTATTTTTCTTTTAATTATCAAAACTCATAACCATTTGAATCCGCCTGACTGAGATTTACAAGGTGACCATAGCTTGCTTCAAGCCGACAATCTCCGTGGGATCGACCCTTACTCACGTAAGGTATTACTTGGACGACCCAGTGCACTTACTGATTAGTTGTGCGGAGTTGTAAAAAGTGTGAATCACAATTTCGTGTACCAATTGGGTTTGGATTTGAATTTGGTTCGGAACTTCTGATTTCTATGATTTGGTTTTAAATGGGTTTAGAAACTTCCTTTGTATCAATTAAACTAAGAAAACAATGATTTTTTTAAGAGTCTTTACGGAATATAAGAAAATGAGGCCGGTTGTTCTCCCCTAAAGTCTTGAGACCTTGCTGTATATTTCAATTAATAACTTTTGATTTTGAAGCAATTGAGCAAATGATTTGAAAATGAGTGATTTTGAGTCTTTCAAGAAGAAATTTGAATTTGGCTTGGTTATGAAGTTGTTTGAAAGTTTTAAAAAGAAAATTTACTTAAGGAAAGTGATTCTCGGCAAGATGTGAACTGAATACATTTCTGATTTGAAAGTGGGCCAAGAATGATTTTTGAAATAAGATTTTGAGTCTGATTGCCTGTGGGTGTTACATAGAATATGATGAGGCTAGCAAGGATGGTGGTATAGTCCCGCTTGCTCAGTGCATAAACCGTTATGCAGGGATGGTGGTTTTGTCCCGTCTGCAGTGTGGATGGTGGTTTTGTCCCGCTCACATATTGATAAATTATTTGGCAATGATGGTGGTTTAAATCTCGCTTGCATGTTCCGGGCAAGGATGGTGGTTTAGTCCCGCTTGCTTGTGGAACCTACGGATAAGGATGGTGGCTTAATCCTGCTTATCCGAGTCGGGTCTGGCAACATAACCAACGCATGAGCTCATGGCCAGTAGGACAGACATACATCATATGCATTTATATGACATTGTTTGGGTATGCATATTGTAATTGGTTTGCCTATGTGAATAGTTATGTTTAATTGCTAATTGCTCTACTTGATATAACTACTTGATTGTGTTTGAATCTTCTTACTTATGTTTGTGACTGAAAATTGGTTGGATTGTGATGAATTGGTTGTTGATTGAGTTGCTTGGGCCTAAGGCCGTGGTTGGTTATGAGATGGGCTGAAGGCTGTGTTTGGTTTGTGCTTTTGGTTTAGAAAAGTATGAAAAACTAAACTGGTTCAGCATAGACTTAATGAACATATGCTTGGAACAGTTTGGTCATTCATACTGTCTAGGAAAAATTTTTTAAAAAGGACTTTTGGATTTCTGAGAAATTAACAGCTTTCCCTTAGAGAAAGGATTTCGGATTTGAATATTAAATCTTTGGTTTTGAAAAGAAGCATAAGGCAGTTATTAATCACTGTACTTTAAAAACGATTTTATTCTCGTATTTTATTATAGCAATTCTGTAACCCTATAGTGAGAACCCTTTCGAGGACGATGTTCTCACTTCCCTCCAGGTTTTTCCCTTTTTAGAATATGGGCGACGGAGCTTCAGAAGAGTTATATTCGTTTTCTGTCTATTCGATATTATTTTGTATTATCTTAGTTTTTATTTTTCCCTCGCCTTTATTTCTAGCAATTTTTGCAAGAGGGATAGAAATTTTGATATGTGAAGTTTGTATATTGGTATGATGTATATATATAAATGTATCCTTTGTACATATTGATATTTGTATGGATGTATATTATCTTATAAAAAGTCTTTTGGGTGGTAATACGACTTAAGTTTTAAACAGGCTCATATTTTAGTATTAAATGTTATAAGAGTGGTCGTAATACCCGAGCTATCAGAGTGGCGCAGCCGGAAACGTGACATTTTGATAGTTAGGGTGTTACATGTAATACTCCTTATTTTTGAAAAATTTAATCATGAATAAGTTATGTTTTATTTTATAAAATTGTGCTTTTTATTATAGAAATTATTTTTATCGAAGGTATTTAAATTAACTTTTATGATAATGAGTTTACATTTATTAAGAATCTTATTCTATTTAATTAGATATTTTACTTAATTGAAATTAATAATTGAACATTTTCTTATTTAAAATTCAAAGTTTTAGTAGTTGAAAAATAATGATTTTATATTTAATTTAAATATTGAGATTTTGAATTTAATTATATGAATAACAGAAAATCAATTATATTAGTTCTGATTTTAAATTAGAATATTTATTTAAAAATTAATTAGTAAGTTGATAAACAAATAATATTTTTAAAATAATTTTATTAGGTTAAATTTGATTTTAAAATTATTATTCTGCCCTTGTCTCTTTTACCAAATCCTAAAATCTCTAATTTTTACATTAACCCTAATCCTAATTTTAAAGAGAGAGAGAGAGAGAGAGAGAGAGAGAGAGAGAGAGAGAGAGTTGTTGTCCCTACTACGGGGAGTCATCAGAACTATTAAAGAGAGGTGTTCTATTTCTTTGTTTTTCTCTAATTATAGTAAGTATCCTTGTTCCAAAATCTTCGCCGATAGTATTCTGCTATTAGTTTATTAAAAGTTTTGAGGTGTTGATGTCATAGGGTTGAGTTACTATAATTGTATACAGTAATTGTTGTTGTCCCTACTACGGGGAATCATCGGAACTATTAGTACTGTCGCTGTGTTGTTGCTTGGAAACCATGAGATTGCTATCGTGGCTATGAATTAAAAATAAAAAGGGGTTCATCTTGTTTAGTTTTCGAGTTTCATTAATTGAGATAGAGATTATTTGTTTTACAAATTTAAAATATTTCAAAAATTTAAAAAATGTACACTTGAGATGATGAGCATTGACTAGGTGTATTTACTTATATTAAATTTGAGGAATTTCTTTCTTTTACAGAAAATTATGTGGTTTGGTTCTCACCCCTTATTTTTTAGAAAAAAGACAAATATCTAAAATTGTCAAATAAGTATAACTACACCTACGGTCTTTGCTATAAATATACCTATTGATTTGACTAAGCAAATACCTAAGAATGCCAAACAAGTATTGCAATGTCCACACTGGAAAGAGGTTATGGATTTTAAATTTAAAGTCCTGCAATAGTGCAACATGTGGTCCTTGGTCACTCCACCGCAAATGCAACAACAATAGGTTACATATGGATTCTTGCAATAAAAAAGATTAGTAAAAGAGAAATTATGAGATGCAGAGCATGAGAGCAAGATTGGTTGGCAAAGGGTTCCATGAACCAAAAGGAGTGGACTACGACTAGATTTACAGTCCCATGACTAATCCCTATAAAGTTCGAATTGTTCTCACTATTGTTCTAATGCATGGTTGGTCATGTGGCAGTTTGGCTTCAACAGTACCTTTCTAAATTATATACTTGAGAAGAAGTTTTCATAGAACAACCAGAAGGATACAACCAGTCTGATTCCAACTTTGTTTGCAAACTAAACAAAATGTAATAACCCAATTTTTCATAAAATGATTTTTAGAATTTCTGTGAATGAAAATTGTAAAATTCGTGTATCACATTTTGCTTCGCCTTGAAGTACGGGACTTTAATCTAAAATTAAAAATGATCAAATTATATTTGTTTTGTCGATTTTCTTGCAAATCAAAGGTGGTTCAATATTTAATGGTTTGAGAACGAAACCTACTTCTCTTTGTGAGTACCATTTTTAATTTGCATCAAAATTCATGCCTTTGACAATGACGGAAAAGAAGGAACCAAGATTTGTAGAAATTCAAAGTGAACAATAAAATTTAAATGTCTTGAATATAAGGGAAATCAAATTAAATAAAGAAAAAATATTTGGAAAAATAAAGGACAAATTAAAAGGTAAAGACTGGAAAGGATAAAAGTTACTGAATTTAAAAGGATTGAAATGACATTGCAAAGAAAATAAATTACATGAAAAGAAAGTTGCAGAGAATTTAAATGAAAAGTAAAGACATGGAAGGAACCCTTCAAAGAAAAAGACTTTTGACTGACTCAGAAAGTCGCTGGATGTGAGTGAGTGTGAGTGTTTTTTCTGAAAAGATTCCAACCCTTGTTCCTTTGAGTCTTCTCCTATTTATAAGACTCTTCTCCTATTTATAAGACTCTTCAACCAATCCAATTGAAATGTAATTTCCACGTACATTAATCCATGGGTAACCGTTCCCACTCTTTGAATGCTGTCTATAACTACCACCAACTATCTTCACCTATTAACTTCCTTCGATTGCTTCACTCTCTTTGGATGAGTCCTAGTCGATCAACATTCTCTCCTTCATCGATTGACCATCCTGGATGACTCCACCTCGAAGTTCACAACTTTGTTATTTTTTCGACTAACAAATTGCAGACCTCTTCTTCGATACAGTTGACCACAGTCGAGTCTGCCACTTCGACTTCGGTATGTATCAATCGATTAATAAAGAGTACATAATAGAGTACGTAATTGGCTCCAATTCAAAGTTAATTGTAACATGTATTTGAAGGTTGATCGAAATATTATTTTGACACTTGACAATGATCGAAGTCTAAACTTATCGAATATTGACTTATGAAAAAATTCAATAATATCTTTATCGAAAATATTTTTTTGATATAACAATATTATTATTTAATTCATATAAGATAAAAGTTTCTTTTCTTTAGATCATATAATGATCGAGTCTAAGTTCAATCGGTAAAAATTTTTTATCAGTATTTTTTCATGGGGGACTTTAATGAGATTGTACATATGGAAGAAAGACGGGGCACTGATAGCTTACCCTTGTCAGCTGAAGACTTTAAGAATTGGATACAGGATATGGGGGTGGTGGACTTGCCAATTACTGATCGCAATTTTATATGGTTCAGAGGACGATCTTACAGTCGTATTGATAGGGTCCTGGTTAGCCTGGAATGGCTAGAAAAGTTCCCAGAGACTCGGTTACATAGTGGTCCTAGGGACTTGTCTGACCATTGTCCAATTATAGCGGAAGATAAGAGGCAGAGAGATGGGCCAAGGCCATTCAGAAGCCTTGATTCGTGGTTTACACATGAGGATTTTTTGAGAATGGTTAAGGAGGAATGGAGAGGCCTAGGTGAGGCACAATTTACCGATAAATTGAAGGCTATGACAGGTCCTCTGGGAAGATAGCATAAAGATAAATTTGACGACATGGACAGAAAAATCATAAAATTTGAGGAAGAGATCAAGAAGATTGATGACGTGGTGGATGATGGTGTTTATAATGGAACAGTGGAGGCAAGAAGAAAGGCACTTGTGACTTGCTGTGAGAAATGGTATGTAAGGAAGGAGCTACATTGGAAGCAGATGTCGCGTTCTAGACATGTGAAGGACATTGATAAGAACACGAGATACTTCCACAACTTAACCTCTGCGAGAAGGAGAAACAACAGGATTGATGTACTACTCATTAATGGTAGGTTGATAAGGAACCAAGCAAGGATTAACATTGAGATTAGAGACTTTACAAGAAGTTGTATCATCAAGAAGAGTCTCATGTGGTGGGTTTAGGGACGGTTTGGTGGAAATGATTGGTGAGGAGGATGCTTTGGCATTGGAGGTGCAACCGACTCCAGAGGAGGTTAAAGAAGCAGTGTGGGATTGCTAATCTTCCAAAGCTCCTGGAAGTGATGGGTACAACATGAACTTTATAAAGAGGTGCTGGGCTGTAATTGGCACTGAATTTACAGCAGCGGTGTTGGATTTCTTCCTGTTTTCTAAGCTACCGGTGGATGCAAATCTCACTTGGGTGGCGTTGGCCCCTAAGTTTACTGGGACAAAGGAAATCAAAGATCTGAGACCGATCAGTATGGTAGGTTGTGTCTATAAAGTCATTTTGAAAATACTGGTTAGGAAGATGCGAGCAATCATGCCACGACTAGTAGGTGAGACTCAAAGTGCCTTTGTCAAGGGACGAAAGATTCATGATGGGCTCTTATCGCATGCGAAACTGTTCAATGGATTAAAATGAGGAAGAAGGAAGCGGTGATAATGAAGCTGGATTTCCAGAAAGCATATGATAGAGTAAAGTGGAGTTTTGTCGACCTTGTGTTGCAAAAGATGGGCTTTGGACGGAGATGGAAGAGTTGGGTTATGGAGTGTGTAAGTACAAGTTCAATGTCAGTGCTGATAAACGGTTCACCATATAAGCCTTTTAAGATGGAAAGGGGTTTGCGACAGGGTGATCCACTATCTCCATTTCTGTTTGTGCTTGTCATTGACGTGCTACATAGGATGCTTGGGGATGCAGTGAGAAATGGGCGTATCTCGCCACTACTGGTGGGTAGAGATCAGGTCGAGCTGTCACATCTTCAGTTTGCAGACGATACTATCCTGTTCTGTCCCCCTGAGGAAGAGACCATTAAGAATTACAGGAGGATCCTTCGTTGTTTTAAGATCATGTTAGGATTGAGTATTAGTTTTGATAAGTCTAGCTTGATTCCTATTAACTGTGATGATCAGTGGGTGCAGCATATGTCTAGAGTGCTGGGGTGTAAGATTGCTTCTCTGCCGGTGAAATACTTGGGGATCCTGTTAGGAGCGAACCCGAGGTTGGTCAAGACTTGGAAGCCCATTATAGAAAAAGTGGAGGAGAAGCTGAGCATCTGGAAAGCCAAAATCCTCAATAGAGCTGGTAAACTGGTGCTTATTAAATCTGTTTTGAACAGCCTCCTTGTCTATTATTTGAACTTTTATAAAATGCCAAAGGCTGTTGCAGAGAAACTGATCACCCTACAAAGGAGGTTTTTGTGGAGTAAGGAGGATGGAAGGAATGGTATGGCAATGGTCAGGTGGGAGGTGGTGCAGGCTCCCAAAAAACTTGGCAGTTTAGGGGTTGGGGATGCTATGGTGTGTAATACAGCCCTTCTCTTTAAGTGGTGGTGGCGGTTTTCGAAGGAAGATTGCCCTTTATGGAAGAAGGTGGTGTGTTCTTGCAACAATCTAAATCCCAATGTAATGCTGTCATCCCAGGGGTTACCTACTCGGGGGGAGGGGGCATGGAGGGATATCTGCCAAATACAATTCAAGGATCAACAAGTAAGACAGAAGATGATTAATGGGTTGGCTATGGAGATTGGTGATGGGAGAGGAACTCGGTTCTGGGAGGATGTATGGTTGCGTGGAGGGTCCCTGAAAGACTTATTTCCGAGGCTTTTCTCAGTTTCAAACCAAACAGGATCTGTTATAGGGGATTGTGGGTTTTGGGACGGGTTAGAGTGGAGATGGAATTTCCATTGGAGGCGAGAGCTTTTCCAATGGGAATTGGAACTACTGAACCAGTTGCATGAAATTTTAAGACTGGTTAGACTTGCACATGACAGAGAGGATAGAGTTGTATAGAAATTTGATAAACTAGGTGTATTTTCTACTAACTCCTTTGTGCAGGAACTGCAGGTGGAAATGCTTCCAGAAGATATAGCAAGTTACAACTTTACTAAGACAGTTTGGGAAGGTCTAGTTCCGCCAAGAGTTGAATTGTTTGTTTGGTTTGTTTTGATTGGAAGGGTCAATACGAAGGAGAAGCTGTGTCGTTTGGGAGTGATTACTCAGGAAGATGTGACATTTGTGTTATGTAATCAAGGTGTTGAATATGGTCACCACTTGTTCCTTGGGTGTCAGTTCTCTTGGCAGGTTTGGTGTGCTTAGCTGTCCTTTGTTGGAAGACAATGGTCGTGTCCAGAGACGCTAAAGGAACATTTTCAAAGCTAGACTGAGCTTCCAACTAGTAAACAGGAGCGCAAGAGGTGGATGGTATGTTTCTGTGCGATTATATGGAATATTTGGCTAGAAAGGAATAGAAGAATCTTTCAGAATAAAGGAAGAGGGGTTGAAGAGATTATACAACAGTCTTTCATGAACTACAAGGAGTGGCTAGGTGTGGATCCCTTTTGTTGTTGATGGCATTGCCGAAGGTGACACGAGGTATCTATTGGTGCTACATGAGTTTGCTTTAGTCTGTTGACCGTACTTAGTCTGTTATTGTCTTGTACTCCACTTGTTGTGTTGAGCTTTTACTTTCAAAAAAAAAATTTGGAGCTGAGATAATTTATAATACCAATGTCATTACATAAATAAAATGACTATTTGATCTGATAAAATAAAAATATGTGATCAAATAATTACTAACTATAGTAATTAATTATCCTTAAATATTCATCTCTAACTACATGATCATCCTTATATCTCTCCATCATTAAATCTTGTCCATTCCTCCTTCTATATGGCCAAAACTTTCTGAAGAATAAGTTTGGCCATCATCATCATCTTTTATTTTTTATGGATTTCCATCATCATAAGTCACAACACTTAGAAACTTAGTAAGTGAGAAAGAGCACAAGAGAGTTTATAAAAATTTGCTTCCAATATCTATTAGATATTTAGATTAAGAGTTCTTCATCCTCATGTCAATTTCACTAAAGAAATCATGTTTAAAAGAATCAAAAAGTAAGAAAACACCTCCGTTAAACTCAAAAGGAACCTCAAGAAAACCATATGACAAATATCAATATTCAAGAAAAGGAATGGTGTTAAATTCCTTCTAGGAAGTGAACTAACAAAAGTAAGGGTTAGCTTAATAAAATTGGCCTCATATATGTCATAAGCCCTATTGGTGTCATTGATAATGATTTAGTAAATTGATTGCTTGAATGTGTTTCTGATGATGTTTTAATGATGAATGAGTATTTGGAATGAATTATGAGTGTTTGGAGTGATTTATTATTGAATTAGAATGATGGTGATGGCTAAATTGCTTAGAGACCTGGTATGCGAAATTGTTACTCTGAGGTTGTAAAATTTGTTGTTCGTTCTCTCCCTGGCATGGCGCCAATAACTGGTGCACAATACCATGGTCCAAACATAACTTCACAACTTCGCACAACTAACCAGCAAGTGCACTGGGTCGTCCAAGTAATAAAACCTTACATGAGTAAGGGTCGATACCATGGAGATTGTCGGTATAAAGCAAGCTATGGTCATCTTGTATACCTCAGTCAGGCGGATATCAAATGGTTATGGAGTTTTCGAGTAATAATAATAAATAAATAGAAAATAAAGATAGAAATACTTATGTATATCATTGGTGAGAATTTCAGATAAGCGTATAGAGATGCTTTCGTTCCTCTGACTCTCTGCTTTCCCGCTGTCTTCATCCAATCAGTCTTACCCCTTTCCATGGCAAGCTTTCTATAAGGGCATCACCGTTGTCAATGGCTACATCCCATCCTCTTGGGAAAAAGGTCCAAATGCTCTGTCACGGCACGGCTAATCATCTGAGGTTCTCGATCATACTAGAGTAGGATTCACCCTCTTTTTGCGTTTGTCACTACGCCCAGCACTCGCGAGTTTGAAGTTCGTCACAGCCATCCCTTCCCAGATCCTACTCGGAATACCACAGACAAGGTTTAGACTTTCCGAATCTCAGGAATGGCCATCCATGGGTTCTAACTTATACCACGAAGACACTAATAACTCGGACTCGGTCCCCTGTATTAGATATCCAAGAGATACCCATTCAATCTAAGGTAGAACGGAAGTGGTTGTCAGGCACGCGTTCATGGGGGAATGATGATGACTGTCACGATCATCACATTCATAGTGAAGTGCGAATGAATATCTTAGAAGCGGAATAAGTTGCATTGAATAGAAAACAGTAGTACTTTGCATTAATTCATGAGGAACAGCAGAGCTCCACACCTTAATCTATGGAGTGTAGAAACTCTACCGTTGAAAATACATAAGTGAAAGGTTCAGGCATGGCCGAGAGGCCAGCCCCAAAACGTGATCACAGGATCAAAAATACAATCCAGGATGTCTAATACAATAGTAAAAAGTCCTATTTATACTAAACTAGCTACTAGGGTTTACAGAAGTAAGTAATTGATGCATAAATCCACTTCCGGGGCCTACTTGGTGTGTGCTTGGGCTGAGCTTTAGCTTTCCACATGCAGAGGCTTCTTTTGGAGTTGAACGCCAAGTTGTAATGTGTTTTTGGCGTTCAACTCTAGTTCGTGACGTGTTTCTGGCGTTTAACTCCAGACTGCAGCGTAGAACTGGCGTTCAACGCCCTTTTGCATCATCTAAACTCGGCCAAAGTATGGATTATTATATATTGCTGGAAAGCCCTGGATGTCTACTTTCCAACGCAATTGGAAACGCGCCATTTTGAGTTCTTTAGCTCCATAAAATCTACTTTGAGTGCAGGGAGGTCAGAATCCAACAGCATCAGCAGTCCTTCTTCAACCTCTGAATCTGATTTTTGCTCAAGTCCCTCAATTTCAGCCAGAAAATATCTGAAATCACAGAAAAATATACAAACTCGTAGTAAAGTCCAGAAATGTGAATTTAACATAAAAACTAATGAAAACATCCCTAAAAGTAACTACATCCTATTAAAAATATACTAAAAATAATGCCAAAAAGCGTATAAATTATCCGCTCATCACAACACCAAACTTAAATTGTTGCTTGTCCCCAAGCAACTAAAAATCAAATAGGATAAAAAGAAGAGAATATACTATAAATTCCAAACTATCAATGAAACATAGCTCCAATCAGATGAGCGGGACTTGTAGCTTTTTGCCTCTTGAATAGTTTTGGCATCTCACTTTATCCATTGAAGTCCAGAATGATTGGCATCTATAGGAACTCAGAGTTCAGATAGTGTTATTGATTCTCCTAGTTCAGTATGTTGATTCTTGAACACAGCTACTTTATGAGTCTTGGTCGTGACCCTAAGCACTTTGTTTTCCAGTATTACTATCGGATACACAAATGCCACAGACACATAACTGGGTGAACCTTTTCAGATTGTGACTCAGCTTTGCTAAAGTCCCCAATTAGACGTGTCTAGGGTTCTTAAGCACACTCTTTTTTTGCTTTGGACCTTGACTTTAACCGCTCAGTCTCAAGTTTTCACTTGACACCTTCACGCCACAAGCACATGGTTAGGGACAGCTTGTTTTAGCCGCTTAGGCCAAGATTTTATTCCTTTAGGCCCTCCTATCTACTGATGCTCAAAGCCTTGGGATCCTTTTTATTATCCTTGCCTTTTGGTTTTAAGGGCTATTGGCTTTTTGCTCTTGCCTTTTGGTTTTAAGAGCTTTTGCCTTTTTCTGCTTGCTTTTTCTTTTTCTTTATTTTTTTTCGCCATTTTTTTTTCTGCAAGCTTTTGTATTCACTGCTTTTTCTTGCTTCAAGAATCATTTTTATGATTTTTCAGATTATCAAATAACATGTCTCCTGTTCATCATTCTTTTAAGAGCCAACATATTTAACATTCTAAAACACCAACTTCAAAAGACATATGCACTGTTCAAGCATTCATTCAGAAAACAAAAAGTATTGTCTCCACATCAAAATAATTAAACTAAGTTCAAGGATAAATTTGAAACTCATGTACTTCTTGTTCTTTTGAATTAAAAACATTTTTCATTTAAGAGAGGTGATGGATTCATATTCACTACTTTAAGGCATAGACACTTAGACACTAATGATCATGTAATAAAGACACAAACATAGATAAACATTTAACATAAGAAAATGAAAAACAGAAAATTTAAGAACAAGGAATGAGTCCACCTTAGTGATGGTGGCATTTTCTCCTTGAGGAACCAATGATGTCCTTGAGCTCTTCTATGTCTCTTCCTTGTCTCTGTTGCTTGATCCCTAGTGATTTTGGTGCTCCTATCCTTAGTTGCTCCCAATTAATTGTGTGGGGGAAAATGTATCCCCTGAGGTATCTCAGGGATCTCTTGATTTGCAGTCAAATATTCTACCACTGAGCTATAGATCCTTTACATGAATCTCTCCATCTCCCATTACTTTGAGGTGGAAGCTTTTGTCTTCCCTTTTCTCTTCTCTCCTTTTTTTTTTTTTGAGGTTTCTCTGGCCTTAGGTGCCATCAATAGTTATGGAAAAGCAAAATAAGCAATGCTTTTACCACACCAAACTTAGAATGTTGCTCGCCCTCGAGCAGGAGAAGAAAGAATAGATGAAGAAGAAGATGTGGAAGAAACTAGGATTATGAGGAGGGAAGGTGGAGATCCTGTGAGGTTCACAGATCTTGAGGTGTCAAGGATTTACATCCCTGCACCAATTAGGCATGTAAAATGCCTTTGCATGCAATTCTGGCATTTGAACGCCGAACTGATGCTTGTTCTGGGCGTTCAACGCCCAGATGCAGCATATTTCTGGCGTTGAACGCCAGCTTCATGCTTGTTTCTGGCGTTCAGCGGCAGCTCCATGCTCTGTTCTGGCGTTGAACGCCAGCCAGATGCTCCTTACTGGCGTTTGAACGCCAGTGAACTCCTCCTCCAGGGTGTGCTGTTTTTAATGCTGTTTTTGATTTTTTTCAATTTTTTTCAGTTGTTTTTGTGGCTCCACAAGATCATGAACCTATGAAGACATATAACTAATAAAAATATAATTAAATAAAAATTGGGTTGCCTCCCAACAAGCGCTTCTTTAATGTCAATAGCTTGACAATGGGCTCTCATGGAGCCTCACAGATGTTCAGAGCATTGTTGAGACTCCCCAACACCAAACTTAGAGTTTGGATATGGGAGTTCAACACCAAACTTAGAGTTTGGTTGTGGCCTCCCAACACCAAACTTAGAGTTTGACTGTGGGGGCTCTGGTTGACTCTGTTTTGAGAGAAGCTTACTGTGCCTCTTTTCCATGTTTACAGAAGGATGTCCTTGAGTTTTAAACTCAAGGGAGTCCTCATTCAATTGAAGGACTAGTTCACCTCTGTTAACATCAATCACAGCTCTTGCTGTGGCTAGGAAGGGTCTTCCAAGGATGATGGATTCATCCTCATCCTTCTCAGTATCTAGGATTATGAAATCAGCAGGGATGTAAAGGCCTTCAACCTTTACTAATATGTCCTCTACTTGTCCATAAGCCTATTTTTTGGAATTGTCTGCCATCTCTAATGAGATTTTAGCAGCTTGTACCTCAAAGATTCCCAGTTTCTCCATTACAGAGAGTGGCATGAGGTTTATTCCCGACCCCAGATCACATAGAGCCTTCTCAAAGGTCATGGTGCCTATGGTACAAGGTATCAGGAACTTTTCAGGATCCTGTTTCTTCTGAGGCAATCTCAGTTGATCTAATGCATTCAGTTCATTGGTGAATAGGAGAGGTTCATCTCCCCAAGTCTCACTACCAAATAAATTGGCATTCAGCTTCATGATTGCACCAAGGAACTTGGCAACTTGCTCTTCAGTAACATCCTCATTCTCTTCAGAAGAAGAATACTCATCAGAGCTCATGAAGGGCGTAAGGAGGTTCAATAGAATCTCTATGGTCTCTAGATGAGTCTCAGATTCCTTTGGTTACTCAGAGGGAAATTCCTTTTTGATCACTGGACGTCCCAAGAGGTCTTCCTCTTTGGGATTCACGTCCTCCCCTTCCTCCTTGGATTCGGCCATGATGGTTATATTAATGGCCTTGCACTCTCCTTTTGGATTTTCTTCTGTATTGCTTGGGAGAGTACTAGGAGGGATTTCAGTGATCCTTTTACTCAGCTGGCCCACTTGTACTTCCAAATTTCTAATGGAGGACCTTGTTTCATTCATGAAACTCACAGCGGCCTTAGATAGATCAGAGACTAAGTTTGCTAAATTAGAGGTATTTTGTTCAGAGTTCTCTGTCTGTTGCTGAGTGGATGATGGAAAAGGTTTACTATTGTTAAACCTATTTCTTCCACCATTATTAAAACCTTGTTGAGGCTTTTGTTGATCCTTCCATGAGAGATTTGGGTGATTTCTCCATGAGGGATTATAGGTGTTTCCATATGGTTCACCTATATAATTTACCTCTGCTATTGCAGGGTTCTCAGGATCATAAGCTTCTTCTTCAGAAGATGCTTCTTGAGTACTGTTGGATGCAGCTTGCATTCCATTCAGACTCTGAGAAATCATATTGACTTGCTGAGTCAATATTTTGTTCTGAGCCAATATGGCATTCAGAGTATCAATTTCAAGAACTCCCTTCCTTTGAGGCATCCCATTACTCACAGGATTCCTCTCAGAAGTGTACATGAACTGGTTATTAGCAACCATGTCAATGAGTTCTTGAGCTTAGGCAGGCGTTTTCTTTAGGTGAATGGATCCACCTGCAGAAGTATCCAACGATATCTTAGCTAATTCAGACAGACCATCATAGAAAATATCCAGGATGGTCCATTCTGAAAGCATGTCAGAAGGACACTTTTTGGTCAGTTGCTTATATCTCTCCCAAGCTTCATAGAGGGATTCACCTTCTTTCTGTCTGAAGGTTTGAACATCCACTCTAAGCTTACTGAGCTTTTGAGGAGGAAAGAACTTGGCTAAGAAAGCCGTGACCAGCTTATCCCAAGAGTTCAGGCTATCTTTGGGTTGAGAGTCCAACCACACTCTAGCTCTGTCTCTTACAGCAAAAGGGAAAAGCATGAGCCTGTAGACTTCAGGATCTACTCCATTAGTCTTAACAGTATCACAGATCTGCAAGAATTCAGTTAAGAACTGAAAAGGATCTTCAGATGGAAGTCCATGAAACTTGCAATTTTGTTGCATTAGAGAAACTAATTGAGGTTTAAGCTCAAAGTTGTTTGCTCCAATGGTGGGAATTGAGATGCTTCTTCCATGTAAATTGGAATTAGGTGCAGTAAAGTCACCAAGCATCCTCCTTGCATTATTATTATTTTCGGCTGCCATCTCTTCTTCCTTTTCAAAAATTTTTGTAAGGTTATCTCTGGATTGTTGTATTTTAGCTTCTCTTAGTTTCCTCTTCAGAGTCCTTTCAGGTTCTGGATTTGCTTCAACAAGAATATTCTTGTCCTTGCTCCTGCTCATATGAAAAAGAGGGAACAGAAAAATAATAATAATAGGGATCCTTTTTACCCAGGTATAGAGGTTCCCCTGTGTGAGTAGAAGAAGAAAAGAATGTAATGTAAAGAAGGGAAGAAGAGAAAATTCGAACACAGATGGAAGAGGGGGTTCGAATTTGGGTGAGATGAAGTGTTAGTAGATGAATAAATAAATAGAAGGAGATGAGAGAGAAAGAGGATTTTCAAAAATATTTTTGAAAAATGGTTAGTGATTTTCGAAAATTAAAAGAAGAAATAAATTAAAATTTGAAACAATTAGTTAATTAAAAAGAATTTTTGAAAAAGAGGGAGGAATTTTCAAAAATTAGAGAGGGATAGTTAGTTAGGTAGTTTTGAAAGAGATGAGAAACAAACAAAAAGTTAGTTAGTTAGTTGAAACAAATTTGAAAATGAATTTTGAAAAGATAAGAGGATAAGAAGTTAGAAAAGATATTTGAAAATCAAATTTTTGAAAAAGATAAGATTTTTTAAAAAAAAAAAGATATGATAGAAAGATATGATTAGAATTAGTTTTGAAAAAGATTTGATTTTTAAAATCACAATTAATGACTTGATTCACAAGAAATCACAAGATATGATTCTAGAAGTTAAATTTTGAATCTTTCTTAACAGGCAAGTAACAAACTTGAAATTTTTTAATCAAAACATTAATTGTTGATAATATTTTCGAAAATTATGAGATAAAATTAAGAAAAATATTTTTGAAAAATATTTTTTTAAAATTTTCGAAAATAAATAAGAAAGATTTGATTTTTGAAAAAGATAAGATTTTTAAATTGAAAATTTGATTTGACTCATAAAGACAACTAGATTTTAAAAATTTTTGAAAAAGTCAATCCAAATTTTCGAAATTTATGAGTGAAAAAGGGAAAGATATTTTTTTTTTTGAATTTTGAATTTTTAATGATGAAAGAGAAAAACATGAAAAATGATGCAATGCATGAAAATTTTGGATCAAAACAATGAATGCATGCAAGAATGCTATAAATGTCAAGATGAACACCAAGAACACTTTTAAAGATCATGATGAACATCAAGAACATATTTTTGAAAAATTTTCAATGCAAAGAAAACATGCAAGACACCAAACTTAGAAAATTTTCATGTATAGACACTATGAATGCAAGAATGCATATGAAAAACAAGAAAAGACACAAAACAAGAAAATATGAAGATCAAACAAGAAGACTGGCCAAGAATAACTTGAAGATCATGAAGAACACTATGAATGTATGATTTTTTTCGAAAAATGCAAGATGAACATGCAATTGACACCAAACTTAAAAATTGACCCAAGACTCAAACAAGAAACACAAAATATTTTTTATTTTTATGATTTTATAATTTTTTTTGTATTTTTCGAAAATTATTTGTGAAAAAAGAAAAATAAGGATTCCAAAATTTTTAATATGAATTCTAGGAATCTTGCACTCTTAGTCTAAAGCTCCAATCTGAGGGTTAGACATGGCTTAATAGCCAGTCAAGCTTTAGCATGTAAATCAGGTGGATCAGGAATAGCAGCAGGTGGATTAGCAACAACTAGCTTGCTCTTGATAATGTTGGGTTGGAAGCCCCAGTCCAAATGAATTTAGACATGACTTTACAGCCAATCAAGCTTCAACATGCTTCATGAAACACTAGAATTCATTATTAAAAATTCTGAAGAACATAATAAAAATTTTTGAAAAGAATTTTTATTTTTTATTTTTTTAATTTTTTTTTCGAAAATAAAGGAGAAATTTTTGAAAGATTTTTGAAAAATTTTTTTGAAAACTTTTTGAAAATAAAATAAGAAGAAAATTACCCTATCTGAGCAACATGATGAACCATCAGTTGTCCAAACTCGAACAATCCCCGGCAACGGCGCCAAAAACTTGGTATGCGAAATTGTTACTCTGAGGTTGTAAAATTTGTTGTTCGTTCTCTCCCTGGCATGGCGCCAATAACTGGTGCACAATACCATGGTCCAAACATAACTTCATAACTTCGCACAACTAACCAGCAAGTGCACTGGGTCGTCCAAGTAATAAAACCTTACGTGAGTAAGGGTCGATCCCACAGAGATTGTCGGTATGAAGCAAGCTATGGTCATCTTGTATACCTCAGTCAGGCGGATATCAAATGGTTATGGAGTTTTCGAGTAATAATAATAAATAAATAGAAAATAAAGATAGAAATACTTATGTATATCATTGGTGAGAATTTCAGATAAGCATATAGAGATTCTTTCGTTCCTCTGACTCTCTGCTTTCCCGCTGTCATTATCAAATCAGTCTTACCCCTTTCCATGGCAAGCTTTCTGTAAGGGCATCACCGTTGTCAATGGCTACATCCCATCCTCTTGTGAAAAAGGTCCAAATGCTCTGTCACGGCACGGCTAATAATCTGAGGTTCTCGATCATACTGGAATAGGATTCACCCTCCTTTTGCGTCTGTCACTACGCCCAGCACTCACGAGTTTGAAGTTCGTCACAGCCATCCCTTCCCAGATCCTACTCGGAATACCACAGACAAGGTTTAGACTTTCCGGATCTCAGAAATGGCCATCCATGGGTTCTAACTTATACCACGAAGACACTAATAACTCGGACTCGGTCCCCTGTATTAGATATCCAAGAGATACCCATTCAATCTAAGGTAGAACGGAAGTGGTTGTCAGGCACGCGTTCATGGGGGAATGATGATGACTGTCACAATCATCACATTCATAGTGAAGTGCGAATGAATATCTTAGAAGCAGAATAAGTTGAATTGAATAGAAAACAGTAGTACTTTGCATTAATTCATGAGGAATAGCAGAGCTCCACACCTTAATCTATGGAGTGTAGAAACTCTACCGTTGAAAATACATAAGTGAAAGGTTCAGGCATGGCCGAGAGGCTAGCCCCCAAAACGTGATCACAGGATCAAAAATACAATCCAGGATGTCTAATATAATAGTAAAAAGTCCTACTTATACTAAACTAGCTACTAGGGTTTACAAAAGTAAGTAATTGATGCATAAATCCACTTCCGGGGCCCACTTGGTGTGTGCTTGGGCTGAGCTTTAGCTTTCCACGTGCAGAGGCTTCTTTTGGAGTTGAACGCCAAGTTGGAACGTGTTTTTGGCGTTCAACTCTGGTTCGTGACGTATTTCTGGCGTTTAACTCCAGACTGCAGCGTAGAACTGGCGTTCAACGCCCTTTTGCATCATCTAAACTCGGCCAAAGTATGGACTTTTATATATTGCTGGAAAGCCCTGGATGTCTGCTTTCCAACGCAATTGGAAGCGCGTCATTTTGAGTTTTGTAGCTCCAGAAAATCCACTTTGAGTGCAGGGAGGTCAGAATCCAACAGCATCAGCAGTCCTTCTTCAACCTCTGAATCTGATTTTTGCTCAAGTCCCTCAATTTCAGCCAGAAAATACCTAAAATCACAGAAAAACACACAAACTCATAGTAAAGTCCAGAAATGTGAATTTAACATAAAAACTAATGAAAACATCCCTAAAAGTAACTAGATCCTACTAAAAACATACTAAAAACAATGTCAAAAAACGTATAAATTATCCGCTCATCAAGACCCTTTTGGATCAAAATAAAATTAGAGAAAATGACAAATAGGTCCCTGATCTTTTGTTCTATGGAAATTTTCGTCCCTGACCATTGAAAAATACTTTTAAGTCCCTGACCTTCACAAAACTTGGACAGATCAGTCCCTTCGTCCAAATGCCTCCGTCAGGGACTGATCCGTCCAAATGCCTCCGTCAAGGACTGATCTGTCCAAGTTTTGTGAATGTCAGGGACTTAAAAGTATTTTTCAATGGTCAGGGACGAAAATGTCCACGGAGCAAAAGGTTAGGGATCTATTTGTCCTTTTCTCATAAAATTATATGAAAGTTTAAAACAAGAGAAGAAAACTTGTATGAATATGCTTAAAAGTGAAAAATTAACAAGAAATCATTTAAATGACTAAAAATGGTGACATAAGAGTAAAATAGTAATTATGAAAGATAAATGATCATAAAAGATACACCCAAAAAGAGAATTAGAAAATAGAAGTGAGGAGAGTATAGAAACCAAATAGACGACATATGTAATTTGGTGTAAAAAAGAGTAATTTAATTAAGAAAAGTTTTGGACTAAAAAATAAATATAGAAAATTTAGGGATAAAAACATAGTTTTATAAAAGATTAGGATAAAAATATAAATAAAATAAAATTTTGGATAAAATTATAAAATAGTAATTTTATAAAAGTTTGAGGATAAGATGGTAACTTTGGAGTGATAAGGGACAAAATATTTTTTTTCATTAAAAAAGATATTTTTTATTTTTTAGTGTGTTTGGCAAATTTGTAATAATAAAAATAAAAGTACTTAAAAATAAAAAAAAATTAAGAAGTTATAATTTATATTTTTGTTAAAAATATCTTTTTAAAAAAATATTTTTTAATAATAAATAAATAAATAATATTTTTATATTATTATATACAAATATAATTGATAATAAAAAGATATTTTTATGCAAAAATGTTATTCGTATACTAAAATTAGCCATTAAAATCAGCTACTAATATATTTTGTATAAATACATATGTGATTTAATTTATTTTTAACGTGAATTTGTATTCCGACATATATTTTATACTGATAGCTGACTTTGGTAACTGATTTTATTATACACATAATATAATTTTTTTTGAGATATATAAATATAAAATTATTTTTATTTTTCTAAAAAATTTAAAAAAAGAACCCGAAATTTTTTTAATAAAAACTCATCCAGATGAGCTCTTTGTTCAATTAGAATGAAATATATTATTTTTTTAATAAGTTAAGTTAAACTTAAATTTTGAGTATAAAACAACTGAAATTAGTATCCGATAAAAAGATACATGATTCTAGAAAGTAAAAGAAACATAATAAAAAGATAATCATGTAAAATGAAACAAGCAAAAAGTTTACACGGTACTAGTGATAATGTTTTTTACTATAATAATAAGTTAATAACACATGGATTGAAAATAAAATCTTTAGGTGTAATTTAAATAATAATTGTTATTGAAGATTCTAAGAAAGTGCAGACATAACGACTGGAGGTGAGTACGCAGAAGCACTTATTCGTTTTCTCGTGCTAATGCTCTCCCACTCTCTTTCCGGTGCAGATTCTTGATTCTATTTGCTTACGTCCGCATCTTTTTTGCTTCCTTCACTCTCACTTCAATATCCACATCAACTTATATATTCAACCTAACTAAGGTAATTGTAAATGTGTTTACAGCAGGAAATTATAAACTATATATAGCTTTTGAATGTAATATCATAATAATAATCTAAAATGGTTTCCAAAGGTTCATAGAGCATAAGTTCTGATCAGAAGTATTTCGAGGTGCACGCATTATTGATAAGAAGCTCTATGATATACGCTTGTCTTTTGTTTTCAAAAATATTGATTTTATATATTGCAAATATGATTTTCTTTTTATGCATGTAGTTAAAATGTATTGAAAATTAATTTTAATGAAAAGCTACTGCATTGGAATTTTTCAAAAAATTGAAAACTACTTTTTTTATATTATAAAAAGATTTGATTTTATAAAATTTACACATATATATGAAAATTAAATAATAATCTTTGAAATAAAAACTAGTTAATGTAAAAGTAAAGGGAAACCCAGTTTTACCAATATACCTCGAGACTATCGGTAATAATAGTTAATGATACTGATGCTTAAAACCATCAATAATAATAAAAAAAAATAATTTTAATTTTAACTTTTAAATAATAGTCATAGTAGTGACTGGGGCGTGCCATGGTCAGCCGAAATTGGTTGCGTTATATTAATACTACTGTAGCAAAATAATATAATGCAAATAAGTAAGTATTTCAAGGATTTTTTATTTTTATAAATTAAATAAATATAATAATTATCGAAATAAATACATCTTTTTTATCTCGTTTACAATAGATAAAACAGTTGGACGTTCATTTACAAGATAAACGAGATATCTTGTTTACATTGTAAACGAGATACATGTATTTAAAAAAAAATTTAACAATAATAAAAAAATAAAAATAATAAAATATATTAATAATATCAATAATTCAAACTTTTAGCATGCAATTATTAGTACATAAAAAGATTGGTAGAATAGATTAAAATAGAAAGATGAGAAACGTGAAATTGGTGCACTATAAATAAAAAACAAAAAGATGAGATAATCGTTTGTCAATTGATAAGAGAGAACTGAGATGGTTATCTCTCACGTTATCTCCCACTATTCACGTAGGATATAACTCGTTTCAATTCTCTTCTCATTGTCCTCATCAACCTCTTTTGTGTTTTATTTATCGTGCATCAACTTCACTCTTCCCATCTCTTAATTTTTAGAAGTGAATACAATTATCGTATTTATTCCCATCATGGAACTTTTCTTGAACACATACGAATTTTTTATTTTTCAAATTTAAATCAATTCAATTATATCATAATTTAATCTAAATTTTTTATATACTCTTTTTGAGTATTAATTGATCAAATACATCTATTTTAATCTTTTTTACTAATTTTTTTATGTACTAATTACATGCCAAAAATTTGGATTATTGATATTATTAATATTTTTTATTATTTTAATTTTTTTTAAAATACATGTATCTTGTTTACATTGTAAACGAGATATATACGTGTCGCGTCATTTATCGATATATACAAAATTATCTCATTTACATTATAAACAAGATAAAAAAAATATTTATTTTGATAAATATTTTTTAAATTATTTATTTTAATAATTATTATAATTAATTTATTTATTAAAATAAAAACTCGATATTTCAATTGATAAAGTATATGACAACAAAGTTTAAGTCATGGCTAATAACTCGATTCTAAACCACACTTACAAGTGTCAAAACCTTCTATCGTTATTTAGGCTGCATTTGATTTTGAGAATAATAAGACACTAAAAATAAGATATAAAAAATAAAAACATAAATTTTATGTTCTTATATCTTATTTAATGATAAACTAAAACAAATTAATAAAATTTAATTTATTTTCATTTTTTTCATTTAAAAAATTTGAAATAAAAAATATAATAATAAAAAATATAATTAATAAAAAATTAACAAAAATAATAAAATAAAAAATAAAAAATAAGTTGTGTCTTTTGTTAGTATTTTCGTGTCTTTCGTATTAGGATGGATACAAAATACACTAATTCAATGTCTTTGGACACATTATCTTTATCTATGTTTCGTCTGTCAAATACAATTTTGTGTCGCTATGTCTTTATCTTAATGTCCTGTTTTTGAAAACAACCACAGTCCTAATGTGTCTCGGTTAATTATCTATTGTGTCTTAATTAATTTTTCTAAAAATTTTGACAAGTCTCTCCTAATAAGATATGGATATATATTTTATATTTCTAAATTTCATCTCATTAAGTCTTTTAAAAAAATTCGAAAGAGTATTTCTATAAATAAGATACTCCACCGTTTAAATTTAAATTTACATAGGAGTCTTAATTTTAATTTTATACATTACATCATAACGATAATAATACAAACATCATACAAATTATGCAAATACTTGTATTAATCTTAACTATCTTATTTCACATACTAAGAACGGAGTAAAAATAAATAATTTTTTTAGCAAACCAATGTAAAAAATCTTTACACCTTTCACTCAGAATTATTTGGTCTCTTCCATCTTACAACAATATCCCAATCTTGCAATCATTTACAAATTAAATATTTTACAATTTAAAAAATATTTTCACATTTATTATTTTCAATTTCAATTAATATTTGATAACAAAAATAAACACAATAATAAATACTAACCTATAGACAAGTTTATATCTACTTACTCCATAAAAAAATATACAATAGAAACAACAACTGCGGTCTCCTTTAATCTAAATACATAAAAAAATTTGCAACACACCACAATTTTATTAGAACTAAACTCAATTAAAAAAGTTAGGGCATTCTAAATGATTGAAAAATACTTAATTAATAAAAAATTAAACTGATCTGATTAAATTGAAAAGCAACTTACTATAATAAAATTATGGAAGAATAAAAAAAGATGAAAAGATAAAAAAAATTTATTGTGTATTATTATTGTATTATGGAAGAACAATACTATCTATTTATAGTAATTATTAAACTGATTTTAAATTTAAAAATAAGATAAAATAACTAAAATCTCTAGATAATTTTATTAAAGAAAGATAAGCATAACTAGCTTAAAAAAATATAAGTATAACAAATTTTGTTTCTAGAAGAAAAAGATAAAATAATAAATAACAAATAAAATAAGAATTTAATATGCCCCCACATGCTGGTGAATGGAAGATGTCAATAATATCCACAGCTTGGATAAGTTTCGATGAAATGATTGAGAAAGACGCGTGCGCTACGGTGATGCAGAAACATAGAAGGAGATGCTATGCTTGAGGGAGAAAGAGCAAGAAGCGATCTTCAGAGAGCGCGTAGAGTGCGATAAGAGAGTCGTGCGGCACAGTGATGTTGAATCATAGAAGGAGATGTTGTGCTTGAAGGAGAAAGAGCAAACAACAATCTTCAAAAAGCATGTAGATCGCGATAAGAGTGATCTTCAGAAGGCGCGTAGAGCGGTAAGAGTGCAAACAGAACTGTCGAAAAAAAAAGAAACACAGACGGAACTAGCGAAAAAGAAGAAGTGCAAACAGAATTACTGGAAAAAAGTAGTGTAGACGGAACTGCAAAAAAAAGAGGTGCAGACGGAACTGTAGGAAAAAAGAAGCACAGATGGAACTGCGGAAAAAAGGAGGCACAAATGGAACTGCGGGAAGGAGTTTGACATGAATATGATGGGAGAACACACATTCTTCCTAGAACTCCAAATCAAATAAAATCCTAGTGGAATTTTTATGCACCAAGGTAAATATGCCAAAGAATTAGTAAAGAAATTTAGTTTAGAAAATTTCAAACCAATGAGTACTCTAATACATCCAAACTATAAACTTGAGAAGGAAGAAAAAAGAAAAGATGTGGATGAAATAAAGTATAGAGAAATGATCAGATCTCTTGTGTATCTAACATCTTCTAGACTGGATATTGTTCAAAGTATTGCAGTTTGTTCTAAATTCCAATCACAACCTAAAGAATCACATCTTTCACTTGTAAAAAGAATTATTAGATACATAAATGGCATTGTTGACTTTGGTTTTTGGTATCCCAAGTCTGATGAATTTTGTGTAGTAGGGTATTGTGATACAGATTTTGTTGATGACCAGGTTGATAGCAGAAGCATGTCTGAAATTTGTTGCTTTCTTGGATAGTCCCTAAATGTGTAGTCAAGCAAAAAATAGGCTGCTGTTGCATTATAGCATTATCCACAACCGAAGCTAAATATATAGCCGCTTCTTTTTATTGTTCTCAATTAATATGGCTTAAAACACAACTTGAAGATTTACAAATTACAATTCAATAGTATTCCTTTATTTGTGACAACATGATTGCCATAAAGATTTCTAAAATTTCTATTTTGCACTCAAGAACCAAGCACATTGAAGTGAGATTTCACTCCATTAGAGAATATGTGCTAAAGGATACAATTAACATACAATTTGTAAAATTTGAGGATTAACTTGCTGATATTTTTATCAAACTTCTGTCTGAAGATAGATTTTGTAAATTAAGAAAAGTATTGGGCATTGTTGAGTCTGATTTCCTAAATTAAGTTGATGATGTAGCTCTCTCTGTGTTTTTGTCTCTCAGATCGACAGGAGATAAAACTGGACAGATAATGACTCTCTTTAAGTCCCTTGAATTTCAGACTAAATGTTGGTAAAATTAATTAATTTAGGTAAAAAACTAAATCTTTGGTAGACCATTGTGTTTCCTTAAAACCACCATTAGGCCAAAAAAAAAAGTTGTATTCTATTATGTAGGTCTCATTGTTTGCATTGATCATTTACAGTAAAAAGAGTATTTGTTTTTAGGGCCTTTCTTTAAGTCAAATCAAATTCAATTTTTCAAATTTTATACAAGATTTGTCTTTTCAAAACTACTTACTTGTATACTCATACTTTTTTTTAAACACTTTTTTTTATTATATTTAAATATCAGTTTGTGTGTTCAAAATTTTTCAAAACATTTATAGTAGTTACCCTTGAAAATTCCTCTTCTTCTCAACCTCCATCATTCCCTTAAACACATTTATTGTGCTCTTATAAAGATGAAAAAAATAGTGACCACACAAAGAGGCACGGACATTTATCGTGCTCCACGAAACCCATCACCAAAAGGGCAAGCTCATACTCATATCCACATTTATTTCTATTCTTCTTCACATTCTTCTCCAGTTTCAGAAACCACGGCAAGAACCAAGACCATGTCTCAACGTCCATCCACAGTGGCAACTGGCATTGGAACTTCTAGGGCAAAAGAAAAGAGACCCATGGGTGATGAAGAACCTCCTACATCTTTACCTCCTCATTTATCTTCTCGTCTTCAAGGACGTTCGACACCTTCTACTCACCCTTCCAAAGGTAACTGAAGACCTTTTTTTAACTTTGTAAAAAAATTCACAAATCTTGATCCTGTTGATTTTAAATTTCATTTCAGTAACCATCCTCATTTTCACTATGATCCTTATCGTTTTCTTCCAGTATGAATTATAAATTTCATAAAGTTATTATTTCTAAAAGACCTCTATGTTCTATATTTGTGGCTGATTTGAATTCTCTGGATAATAAAGGGATTGATTTAAAAAAAATATTTATTTGGACTAGAAAAAAATTTTTGAAATAAAAAAAATCAGTTTACCCTGATTTAGTTAGAGAATTTTATGTCAACATGTATTATCATAAAGAAAGTGTTCACTATTATATTAAAAGCCATGAAATATATTTAAACAAAGAATCTATTGGTGATGTCCTAGATTATTATTATGTTGGTGTCAATGCCTACATTTTTAAAAAATGAGATAATGATCTGGGTATATCACACAAGGATGTACTGACTAATATTTGTGAGAATATTTTTCTCAAGGATGGTATGACTCCTAACCACAAATCCCTAGGTCCTGTCAAAGCCAAACTTCATTGCCTCATCACCCACATTCTCATGCCTTAAAGTAGTTCATATGAATGAGTTACCTTTTGTGACACATTGATTCTTTATGCAATATTCAACAAAACTGAAATTTCATTTGCTTACTTAATGATGCGCTATATGCATAATTATATCAAAAATGATAAAAATATTCTCTACCATATAGCATGTTTTTAACTTGCATCTCTGAGTACTTTGCTGTTGAACTGAACAATAAGTACCAAGAGAATAGAATTTCATCACATAAGGATGGTGGTGCAGTCAAACAGATAAAAGAAAAAGAAACTAAGGCTACCAGAGATACAATTATGGAGAAAGAAGAAGATGAGAGTATTCCTCCTCCTTTTGCTACAGAAACATCAAATTCCAACAAATATTTTATTAATGACATTGTCAAGGATGTGCTACTAGAGTTTGTTAATCTTACAAAGCAAATTATCAACTCTAGCAAACAAGTTAGAAGACTTGCAATTCAAAATAAAAATTCATTTAGAAAGTCTCAAAGCAGGGTTGAAGTACTTCTACTTGAATCATTGGAAGATAATTACATGTTATCTGAGCACAAAAAAGAAGAATTTATGGAAATCAAAGATGAAGGATCTGATGTCTAACTCCTTGTCAATGATGCTATTTCTAAAAACTGTTTTATGTTTGGATTTAAGTTACTTTGACACTTTTATTTCTTTTGGATGATTGTAATAGATGTTGATAGACATCTAACACTGAGCTATATTTTACTGATGGATTGAATAATGAACACTAAATAATTTTTGTGCAAATTTACTTACTTTCCTTTATAACAAAAGGGGAGTAAGTGAAAGAAAAAATGAATTGTTAAGAAGAAAAATAAACTAATTGTTTGAGAAATGGATTGATTGTTTGAGACTGACTGATATTTTGAAAGTATTGATTGTACCTCTGATTGATATTTTTAATAACTATTATTGCTACAGTTTTAATTGATTTTTTATCACTATTATGATTACTGTTTGTTATAAATTGAGGTTGTTTGATGATTTTGTTTGGATAATCAGCTTTATAAATATTTGGCATTGGTTAGGCTGACTCACTTAATGTATAAAGTTATTTGATATAGTGTTTAGATGTTTGGTATTGTTTTGTTATAAATTTTATTGATCGCAGGTTGAAAAATGTAAACATTTAGGGAGAGTCAAGTGAATAAAAGAAAGCGGGAGTTCACATCAAAGGAAAGTTTCTTAAAAATTCTTTGTTATTCTTTTCCAATTCATTTTATAATTTTTATCATCAAAGAAGAAATTGTTGAGTTTAAATAACAAATAAGAAATTAATTAATGATGACTAAATATTATTATTGGGTCAAAATTCCGATTATGTTTGTGATTAGTTTGTTAATTGTGCTAGAAATTAAACTAATCAAAGCTGGCCCAATAAACTAACACAGCCCAAAGAAAAAACAAGTTAGTATGGTTAGTGTGTAGAAATTATATATGGATCAAAAGAAGGAAAGAATCTTGGCTAGTCCAAAACAAACTTAAAGGCCAAACTGATTATCTAAGTCCATTCACCTAACTTGGTTGCTAACTAATAAATGAAACTACATTTCCATCCGAAACTAAATATAAGCCACAGGATCAATTTCTCTTTTCTTTCTCTTCTCTCTTTTCTCTCACCCACGTGAAGTTCAGAAAGAAAATAAGAAAGAAGAAACCTAATTAGGGCTAAAATCAGAGGTGAAAAAAAGGTGAATTACCAAATCTAAGCAAGAAGAGGAAGTCAAACAAGTTAGGGCTAAAAGCAAAGATCATATCCGAAGGCTTATCAGAAGAAATCTATCCATATTGGTATTTCATTGAAGATTGTTGAAGAAATCTTCCTTTTGCATACACAGAATAGAAAATTCGATTCAAATGGAGGTTATAGATCTTTGCAACAAATCTATGGTCAAGAAAGAAACTTGGAGCCAACGTTTTAATACACGGCTCAGATTTATGAGGCTAATATGAAAAAAGATGAAAGAGAAGATAGAAGGTATGGATGCATGTACTATTAAATCACTGCTGCTACTCTATCTCTCTTCTGCACTGCTGCTACTGATATTAGGAAAGAAGAAGTCAAACAAGTTGTTGAAGACAAGTTTTAAGCTTTGGAAACTTTACTCCTGTATTAAAGGGATAAATGGCCAAGGATTGAACTAAGGAGTGAGAGTGATGAGCGGATAATTTATACGCTTTTTGGCATTGTTTTTAGTATGTTTTTAGTAGGATCTAGTTACTTTTAGGGATGTTTTTATTAGTTTTTATGTTAAATTCATATTTCTGGACTTTACTATGAGTTTGTGTATTTTTCTATGATTTCAGGTATTTTCTGATTGAAATTGAGGGACTTGAGCAAAAATCAGATTCAGAGGTTGAAGAAGGACTGCTGATGCTGTTGGATTCTGACCTCTCTGCAGTCAAAGTGGATTTTCTGGAGCTACAGAACTCAAAATGGCGCGCTTCCAATTGCATTGGAAGGTAGACATCCAGGGCTTTCCAAAGATATATAATAGTCCATACTTTGGCCGAGTTTAGATGACGCAAAAGGGCATTGAACACCAGTTCTATGCTGCAGTCTGGAGTTAAACGCCAGAAACACGTCACGAACCAGAGTTGAACGCCAAAAACACGTTACAAACTGGCGTTCAACTCCAAGAATGACCTCTACACGTGTAAACTTCAAGCTCAGCCCAAGCACACACCAAGTGGGCCCCGGAAGTGGATTTATGCATCAATTACTTACTTCTGTAAATCCTAGTAGCTAGTTTAGTATAAATAGGACTTTTTACTATTGTATTAGACATCCTGGATTGTATTTTTGATCCTGTGATCACGTTTTGGGGGCTGGCCTCTCGGCCATGCCTAAACCTTTCACTTATGTATTTTCAACGGTAGAGTTTCTACACTCCATAGATTAAGGTGTGGAGCTCTGCTGTTCCTCATGAATTAATGCAAAGTACTACTGTTTTCTATTCAATTAAACTTATTCCGCTTCTAAGATATTCATTCGCACCCAAGAACATGATGAATGTGATGATTATATGACGCTCATCATCATTCTCACTTATGAACGCGTGCCTGACAAACAGTTCCGTTCTACATGCAACCAAGCTAGAATGAGTATCTCTTAGATATCTAATACAGAGGACCGAGTCCGAGATATTAGAATCTTCGTGGTATAAGTTAGAACCCATGGATGGCCATTCCTGAGATCCGGAAAGTCTAAACCCTGTCTGTGGTATTCCGAGTAGGATCTGGGAAGGGATGGCTGTGACGAACTTCAAACTCGCGAGTGCTGGGCGTAGTGACAGACGCGAAAGGAGGGTGAATCCTATTCCAGTATGATCAAGAACCTCCAGATGATTAGCCGTGCCGTGACAGAGCATTTGGACCTTTTTCACAGAGAGGATGGGATGTAGCCATTGACAACGGTGATGCCCTATATAAAGCTTGCCATGGAAAAGAGTAGGAATGATTGGATGAAGACAGCAGGAAAGCAGAGGTTCAGAGGAACGAAAGCATCTCTATACGCTTATCTGAAATTCTCACCAATGAATTACATAAGTATTTCTATCTTTATTTTCTGTTTATTTATTATTATTATTCGAAAACTCCATAACCATTTGATATCCGCTTGACTGAGATTTACAAGATGACCATAGCTTGCTTCATACCAACAATCTCCGTGGGATCGACCTTTACTCACGTAAGGTTTTATTACTTGGACGACCCAGTGCACTTGCTGGTTAGTTGTGCGAAGTTGTGAAGTTATGTTTGGACCATGGTATTGTGCACCAATTATTGGCGCCATTGCCGGAGAGAGAATGAACAACAAATTTTACAACCTCAGAGTAACAATTTCGCATACCAGAGAGCACAAAGTTCAGATTCTCATAGCTTACAGAGTTATACCTTCTTTTCATTCATGGTTCTCAACTGAATATTCTGTTTTCTCAATTTAATCTTTTTTTTTGTTTCAATAAAAAACGGCATTACTGTAAAAAATGTAAGAAAAAGCCATTAAGTGAAAAACGGCAGAGAGAGTTAGACTTGGAAAAAATCCAAATATTTATTTCATAAATCCTTTATATGTACTTCTGTTTGTTATTATGATCCTGAGGGGATTCCTTGCTAAGTTGGGTGAACCCTTAGTAGTTGTAAATCTAGGTTGAGTTCCTAGTCAAATCTGATTTGGGTAGAAGCTGGGTTTGTCCCAGATAAGATCGGGTTGAATCCTAAGAAAATTGGTGAATGTAACTTGTTAAAAATAGTGAAATTCTATCATAGTTGTGATGCAAACTAACTGTAGGCTACATTGCACAAGGTAGCTGAACCAGAATATATTGCTGTGTTACTTTTTTCTCTGTTTTAATTCTAGTTTTCTTATCAAAACGAAATTGCCTCCTACTTTTCATAATCAGAAATACTTCAAAGCATATATCCCTTCACACAATTATATATGTTTTGCCTCCTCCATTGACAAGAGACAAATTAAAAGTATCTCATATTTTTCAACTCGAGGTGACTTAAGAGACACTACAAGATCTATCCAATTAAAAAAAAAAAGCAAACAAACTTAAAAGAGGCCTAAATTTAAATTTCCTTCACTAAACCACTAATATCCATCAAATTTGTTGAAAAATTAACTATTAAGAGTGTATTTAATGTAAATAAAAATTTTTTAGGATAAAATTAAAATAAAAAATATTTAAGAATATTTTTAAATTTTTTAATAAAATTCAAAAACAAAAAATATGTTTTATCTTTTTAAAATGGATCAATATATAAATAATATAATAAATAGTAATATTTTAAGAATAATATTAGAGAACTAACCTTTTTTCAGTTAATATTAACTATTTTTTTAAATATTTTATTTATTTTAAATTTTAAATTTTAAATCATAAAATTTTAATACTACATTCTAAAATATAAATATTAAACCTAAAATTAATTAATATTAACTAATTAAAAATTAGTTATATATATTTTCTCATATATCTTAATATAAATAAATATACCAAAACAAATCTCTCGTCTTAATTAATATTGTGAGAGATCAAATTTTACTCTTTAAAATAAAATTCAAAATTTAGAGAATTTAAATCCTATTTTTCCTGTGGCCAAACAAAAGTTCAACCTATATACCATAACTTACATTAAGTGTGAAATTATTTTCTGACTTTCTTTAACAGTAATAATACAATGAATCACTCTAACAGATGTTGAATAACAGGAGAAAGTATCAAACCTCCACTAACTTTAAATATATATTTTTTCAACTTTAATTTTCTAACTTATTTATTTATTTATTAACACATATTTGCCTTTATAAATGCAGCCACTAAGCCCAAAATCATGACGAAACCTATATTCTTGTGTAAGTGAGAAAGAATCAGCGAGGATATATCTCTTCTTATTAAGAGAGAGAAACCTAAGCACAAGAAGAAAATCAGAAGAAGATTAAGATGGAATGGAAGAAATATTACTTGGATGTGATATTGGTGCCATTAGGATTTATGATAACAATTGGTTATCATGTATGGTTATGGCATAAGGTTCGGACACAGCCTTCTTCCACCATTATTGGAATCAATACTCATGCTAGACGCTTTTGGGTCCCTGCCATGATCAAGGTACCTATTCCTCTCACTCTTCTTACTGCTATAGCTACCAACCTTCTCCATCAACACCTTACTTAATTATTATAATTAATTACCCCTATGATCAAATAATTCTCTACTTTTACTCCAAAAGAGAGTAAAAGTGGAAGTTCGAATTCTCAAGAGCTCTCTTGTGAAAAACTGTACCGTTTATTGCTCTTGGTCCCGGAGACATAGACTTATCTGTGTCTATCGTTTTAGTCTATTCAAAAGGAAAAAGGCAATGTAATATGGCTAACATAATTTATTATTTTTAATTAGTTAATAATATTTAAAAATATTAATTAATATATGATATTACTCTGCTAGACTAAAAATATTGAATTGCTAATTAAAAGGGTTGGTCAATATAAATTAAAATAACTAGTTCTTGAACTTTTTTGAAAAGGAAATTTTTTCATTTCAACTTAACTTTGACATGTTGTTTTGGTTGGGACCATTTTCATTATTATGTGTATGATATGTATGCTATTTTTGAATATTGATTTTTGAGTAAATAGGCTAATGAATTAGCACTTTCTTATTTTTAGTAATAACTTTTATATGTAACCTAT
Source organism: Arachis hypogaea (assembly GCF_003086295.3). Classification (NCBI taxonomy): domain Eukaryota; kingdom Viridiplantae; phylum Streptophyta; class Magnoliopsida; order Fabales; family Fabaceae; genus Arachis; species Arachis hypogaea. The sequence continues at coordinate 107,721,204 of NC_092054.1, read as the reverse complement.
ATAATTATATATTTAATATTGTTTCATTATTTCGATAGTAATTAAAAAATATAAAATAAAATAAATAATAATTAAAAAATAACAAAAAATAATTTTAAATTGTTTTAAATTAATTTTTTATTGTCTCTTAAATATTTTTGTTAAACTTGCTATAATGACTATTATATTATTGTTACTTCGGCGAAGGGTTTTTGTTTATGTTGCATGGCCAAGTTGGAGCCAAAGACTGAAACGTATATAAATTGATATTATTAGGTAACGTTTGTTTATTATAATCGTACCTTTGTACTTGAAAGAACGATTTTGATTCATAATCTACCTACTTTTGATATTAGACTTGATAGATTTAATTGAAACCCAAACTAACTTAATGGGTAGTATTATTATGAGACATTTGTTAAGCAAGGTCATCTAATTAAGAGTCTCATCCTTTTTTTCCCTTTTTAACTTAAATCATGACATACATAAACTTATAATATTCAACTCTAGAGTTTATGTCATAAATATTTTCATACCGTACCATATAATTGGTACTAACTACTAAGTATATCTTCTACCAAACATGCGACTTCTAATATATTTGATGTCATCCCCTTGCTTAAGCAAAGCGGCAATTTCACTGTTTGTGATGTAAATGATCGACTTTGCAAAAGTATATTTTCAAATTAAAGGTAACTATGCATCATAGGAATCTTTAGGTATATAGAAGTGATCTAAACCTTATTAATTTATATTCAATTCCCCAGTAGCGGCAGGGGCATGCAAACTTCATTCTCACCTGTGGATGATCAGTTTACTCCTTATTTCGATAAGATAATAATATTAGCTGAAAGTTGCTGATATAAAATCTTGGCTACCTAGCCAAACTGAACATTAATACATTTATCAGAATTTGTCTTATTTAACATTTATTAATTATCACAATAATCAATAAATACTAAATAATATAAGTTATGATTATTTTTTATTAATTTTTTTTAGTTATCAAATATTTTCGATTATTTTATAGGTTTAAGTAAGTTTTTGTTTTTTATTTTTATTTATCTTATGTTAAAATTAATTTTTTTTTGAGATCAACAAATATTAAATTCTAAATTTTTAAGTCATAAAAATTTTAATATTATTATATTATAAAATTATTTTTTTTAAATTAAACTGATAAAAAAATACACATAAATAATTATATTTATGATAATTTTGGTAATACTTTTTAATCATTTTAATTTTTATGAATTTATTGAATTTTTTTGTATTCATATATATTTTCTGTTTGGACACTTCACAAAATATTTATTTACACACACACTAATGAAGATATTTTAGATCATAAATCCGTTAACTGCGAAAAAAGTATTCATCATAAAGTAGTTTATCTTATTGTGACCTAAATACGCACTTGACTCGTGCTTGATTTAAATATTTATATAAGAGATTTAGTTTGATTTTACTAGTTTGTTAATGACTATCACTTGGATATATAAAATGACTGTTTATTTTGGGTAAATGGATTTTTGGTTCATGTATGTCCATGATGTGATGTTTATCATTGTAGAATCTTGCAATTGCAAACCTACAAATATGAATATTCGAAAGAATCAGCATACAATTGGCTGGCCTTGGTTTTTGAGAATATTATTATTATTGTTATTATTATGTTATTCTAAGACACTTTATAATGCCTTTAGCATGTTCTGGTCCACACCTGCATATGAAAGTGGGTTAGTAACTAATACAGAGAAAAGTACTTAATGATTCCACTTTTGATTTTGTGGTCTATAATATATAGGAATTTTTTTTAAACATCTAAATTATTGTACCACATGTCAATATTTAATTATTCGATCTATTTTATTATTGTTGAATTATGATGTAATTAACTAGTTCTTTTTTTATAATTTAATTTTTTATTCTTTTATCACCTTCAATTTTATTGTGTCAAATAAATACTCGGTTTTTAAAAACTCGTGTAAGATATACTATTACTGATGGCTCTAATATAATTTGAAATTTGAGCAAATTAAAATAAAGATAAAGAAAGTGTCATTCACGTTTCTGGCGGCAGTCCACAATGTTAAGTAAATTTAAATCTTTCTAGGCCATAATGCTAAGTGGGTCACACTTATTTTATGTTTCATTTGTTCATTTAATTTTTATATGAGCCATACTGGTTAATGCTTACTTGCTTAGTGCTTTTAGATAAGAGTGGATCGGATACTTTAGAATAAAACATCGTTTCACGTAAGAGTTGTGTTATTTATTTCATAATATAGTATAGTGGTGGAATGTAAAGTGAAGAACTATATATATTAGTGCTTTCAAGTATAATGTAAACAAGTTTTTATAACTGATATTTAAATTATACTAATAATTTAGTTAATTTGACTTATTAAAATATATTATTGGTATCTCTCTCAGCACATTTTTTATTTAAGTATACTACTGCACGAATATAGGGAAGATAAAAGAAAACTCTTTAGAACTTAAATAAATTATAATACTATAGTTGGTTTTTTATATACACTTAAAATATTTAAATTATAATACCAAATCTTTCTATCTTAAAAGAATTTGGTAAGTAATTTGACAAAATCAATTAACATGACACAGGATATTGAAAAGAAGAACATCTTAGCAGTCCAAACTCTTCGGAATCTAATAATGGGGTCAACTCTTATGGCCACAACATCCATTCTCCTCTCAGCAGGCTTGGCCGCAGTCATAAGCAGTACATACAGCATAAAGAAGCCTCTAAACGATGCCGTTTATGGAGCTCACAGTGAGTTCATGGTAGCACTCAAATACGTCACACTCCTTACACTATTCTTGTTCTCATTTGTCTGCCACACTCTCTCAATTAGATTCCTCAACCAGGTTAGCTACTAACTAGTTATTTCGACCTACAAATATTTCATTTCAAAAATATATGTAAACAACAAACTTTAAAAAACCGTAATTAATAATTAATAATTTTTTATTTTTTAAAAAATAAAATTTAAATAATTACTAATTAATAATAATTAATTAATATAAAATATAATTTAAAAATATTTAATTTGTTGATTTATTATGGGCTAGATCTTTATTAATTACCAAGTGGGATTGCATTTCATTTTTATTCACATACGTGTGTATATGGTATGCATCACCGCATTAAATACTGTGATTTTAAGTTGAAAAAAAGTAGACATCAATTTTTAGTTATATATATTAACTAACTTTCTTTTGGGTCTTATAATTTAAAAGGTAAGATTAGATGTTTATGATATGAAATTTAGCATTTAAAATAAATAAAATAATTTTTTAAAAAATAATTAGTATTGGATGAAAAAGTTGGTTCATAGCATTATTATTCTTCTAAATTTATATATCCCAACAATGTTTGAAAAACAATAAAAAAATTAGTCAAAGTAAGCAAATTAAAATTATTTTATTTTGTATTTTTTAATTTAATATACTATATGTATATAAAAAAATCAATTACTAAATTAATTACTTTTATAAAATATATATTAAAATATAAAATATATATTAAAAATAAATTAAACAATACATATATTTATATATATACATAATGACTGATTTAATGTTTATTTTTTTTGTGTGTATATAGTATTTTTATTCTTAATTACTCGTGAAATAATTGGATAATATTAAATACAATTCTGTTATGTGTATACTTTTTATAATAAATACTGTTATAATATTATTATTTTCTTATCAATTAAATATGGATTTTATTTGTTTTATTAATTTAAAAATAATTTAAATACATGATTAATTAATAACAATTATATTTTTATACAAATGTCAAAATTATTTAGTATATAAATAATATTTTTTAATGTAATAATTATATAATTATAGATATTATATGTATATAGATATTGAGTATTATTTCTTTATAATGAAATTAATACTTGTATTGGTATTTATGCGACATAGGTTAGCATGCTCATATGTACACCTCAAGATGTGGTGTCAATGGTGACACCGGAATATTTAACTGATCTGTTGGAGAAGGGGACAATCTTGAACACCGTCGGCAACAGGCTGTTCTACTCGGCGGTGCCGCTCGTGCTTTGGATTTTTGGCCCTGTTCTTGTTTTCTTGAGCTCTGTTGCTATGTTGCCTGTGCTATACAATCTTGATTTTGTGTGTGGTGATGCCAAGGGTAATAAGGCAGTGGTGAGGAGTACTTGTGACAAAGGAGATGGCTATGTTTAATTTCATGAATCTATCAATCTTGGTAATTATTAGATTAACAAAGAAATATCGTTCCATGATTCGATAGTAAGACAAAAGTTTTGTTCATTCAAGATGAACGGACTTTGTCATATTCACATCATAACAATGTGAACACAACAATATCATATTTATTTTGAAAAAAGAAAAAAAAAAAATCTCACGTAATATATATCAGTTAAGGAATGCATGGTTGTGTAGTGAATGGTATATATAGAACAAAACTTTTGTTTTGCTCTCTCGGGTTATGTAAGAATTTAGTTACTCTTAGGTTAAAAATATGACATAGATGGGAAATATATAAAAATGTGTATGCACGTCATTAGGTCCATCATCCACAACTTTGTGTTGTAAAGTAGTTTGTAATATTAATTCACATTTTGAAGTGCTTTACTCAAAAATAATTCAGAGGGATTTTTTCCTAGTGTTTGATTATGATTACTATTACTAATCTTTTGAGTCATGTTCATATATATAATCAAAGCTTTTTCCTCTCTAATGGCACGAAATGTTCTATGTTCTATTGATTGCTTTTGTTTGATTAGGCATTAATAAAAACAATATATAGTAGTGCCATCCTCTGCATACTCCGGTGTTTTGCGATAGTTAAAGATAATAAGACAGAAAAATTGTTTATTTGACATCGATCTTACTATAATATTAGTTAAAATTGACCACTGTAATATTTGTTCTCTAGTATTACTCTATTGTTATTTTGTTCTTTATTCTACTGTTATATTAGGAAAAGTGAGATTCAAATAATTTTTTTTTTGATAAAAAATAAACATTCTTATTACTAAATTTATTAATTATATATGCATGTATTGTAGGTGATTTTGTTTGTGATTTTTGTTATTATAAAAAGACTAATCTTCACTCTTCATTAAAGGGTACAATGTATTGTGTAAAAGAATGCTTTAGATAACGTAATTTAAATGATAAATAACTCACTCTAATATCAATTATGATTTAGATAATAATCGTACTAACTACTTTTCTATTAGAGTAGTTATTCTCTTATGCTTCTTTGTGCTTGATAAGTTTGATATATATATAAATATTTGTAGTTTAATTTGTACAATTGGAAAATATGATCATAATACAAGTAATATTCGTAATCTATTTTCCTCCTTATTAATTCTTCAATTTTAATTTGCAGAATTCATTCTGCATTTCTTCCTTTACAATCCACCTCCTCCCTTAATCTCTGGCACCAATCATGACATCGGAACAAGATTCTAATTTCAATCTTGATTCCAATTCTATTTCTGATTTAAATTAAATAAGGAAAAGTATGAGGAGCCAATATAATTGCTCTACAATGTGTACAATGAGGATAATTTTGTAATTAAAATCAAATGATAATTAAAATAATTAATTATTATTTATTTATTTCAAATTTCAAATTTGAATGAAATTAGGATTCTCCCTTTATTGTTACCTCATTCATCTAATCCTCCCTCTCCTGTTGACCTAGCAGAAACCCTCTCCCCCAATTTGACCAAGCAGCCACTGAAGAGAGTCCCACCGCCGACGCTGGAGAACCAATCCCCATGAAATCCGCTGTAACTTGAGCAGTCGGCGCTACCCAACCGGTCTTCCCGCACGATTGGAGTGTTTCCTTCAAGCTTGGTGTTCGCTGCTGCCATCGTCCCGCGCGCCTCCCTCGTGCTACCGTCGAGCGTCAGTCGTCGACTAGGAGCTCCCTGTCGCCGTCGCCTGCCCGCCGGACATCCGCACGCCCATGTGGACCTGTGTCGCACCATACTCATCTCTAAACGCCGCGTCTTCTTTGCGTTGTCTGTGGTCTGCCGTCAACGAATCTAACGCCACCGTTCCCTCTGCCTGATCGCGACGCTTCTCTTCATCCCCCTCTTGGACTACAAAAGGTCAGTATAAAAGTTATCGTTCTACTCTATAGTGTATGTTTGTTTGACACCTAGGCTTCAGATGTTCTTTGATTAGGTGTATGCTGATTTTGAAGTTTATGGTGGTGCAATGGGATTGAGTTCTTGCTGTTTATATATGGTGGGGCTCCATACCAGACTCAGGAGAGTAAGCTTAGAAGAGGCGTTGATATTGTTGTTGGCACTCCAGGTCGCGTGAAAGTATTGCCTTTATAATATTTGTTGGTTTCATAAAATTGTTTTTCATTTTTGCAATATAATTCATACCTATTGCCAATGTTGATAATGGAAGCTTCAGTCTATTTAATGGCTATTGTTGATTTTATATAGGATCATATAGAGAGGAAAAATATTGACTTGAGCCAGCTAAAGTTCCATGTCCTTGATGAGGCTAATGAGATGCTCAGAATGGATTTTGTTGAAGATGTGGAACTAATTCTAAGTATTTAGTTTGGTTTTTGCCTCTTTGGCTAAATTTCATTTTTTTAAATCTATAATTTATAAATTATTTGAGGCCACTGATGTTCCATGCCAGTATTTGATTTTTTACTTTGTAGCTTCATTTTTTTCAGTATAACAATGGTCCTTGATTTTTACAGGCAAGGTACAAGATGTTAGTAAAGTTTAGACACTTCTTTTCAGTGCTACTTTGCCAGACTGGGTTAAGCATGTATGTATTGTCATCATCCTATGTTTCAGTGCTACTTTGCTAGCCATTTCTTGGGTAAAAAACCTAGCAATGATACAAAAAAAGTGCAGCCAAAGAATTTAATACCAAACCAGCAGAATGGAGAACCACCTCAAGAGAAGGTATTTGACAAAACAATGGATCCAAGATGAAAGAGGGAACATGATCATGCTAATTTGTTACATTTTATTTTTTTGTTGTTTAGTTTAGGTGTGATTGTAACAATCTTTTTTGTCTTTGTTAACCTCGTTTGACAAAAGTTAGAATATGTTGGACATGGGTGTGCTTGCATTTATTTTTCATCTCAATGTATATATGGTTTTGATTCGTATTCATTTATTATCAAACGCAGATGAAGAGGGTGGGATTATGTTATAAAGATATAGTTTTCAAGTTTGTATGCAGTTGTTGCAAGAATCTATACTTGGTTTATTTCAATGAACCATTTTATTTTGGCCGGAATAAACCATTTTACTTGATTAATTTCAATGAATTATATATATATATGATTAGACATGATAGTTATTCTTTATTTTACAAGTAAGGTTAGTAAATTTGTTGTAAATTACTTTATGCTATACTAACTAGTCATTCGGTACGTAGCGGGTCATTTTAGATAGTGAATACATAGTTATCATTATTTGAGATACATTGGATGTTCATTTTTGTACGTGATCGGATGTTCACTTTTGTTGTGAACGTAGATGGTTATTCTTGGATTCTTAATTTTATTTGATGCTTGATGGTAATGCTGGATCTGATTATCATGGTTATCCAATTTGTTACAAGTTTCAGATTGTTATTTAATATAGTCTTTTGGTATATAGCTCGTAGTTTTAGAAAATAATTACATTGTTATTTTTACACATTTATGTTGGATGTTCATTTCTATATGATATTGGATGTTCACTTTTACAGTATTCGTGAATGGTTATTCTTCGTGTTATTCAACTCATACTACCTGTAGCATGCATTCCAAAAGAATCATTGGATCTTGTGTCATGAACACTGATCATGTTGTCCAAAATCATAACAGATTCAAGTCAAATCTGAAAATATGAAAGAGATATCTCTATTCTAAGACATAACAAACCGGGTATTTGGTTCAGTATGTAACTGGATGGTTACTTTCATAAACAAAATAGATGGTCATTTTGACTCACTCGGAGGTGTGTCATGCCTGAACAACTGTACACCAACAGATTCACAGAAGTTTTAAAAAAAAAAGGTATCCACTTGAAACAAGTCCTCCAAAAGTATCATAAATAAATTCCCAAGACTCTAAGCGGTAAGTAATCTATATAACTTAAGGTAATTAAATTCACAGTTGTTAAACCCTATTACGCTACTTCTTTCTCCCTTTGTTCTTCCTCCCATTTAGTAAATTTTCGGCATGTTGTATCAATGTCCTCATGCTAAGTGCCGTGAATGGTGATCTAACTTCCTCGTGCTAGTTCCTCAGAAATCCAATGCAATTTTCTATTCAGTTTGTAACCAACAAAGGAAGATTATAAGAACATGAGCAAAAAACCTTATAGCCATTACAGATGCTAATACAAAAAATAATCATAAGAGCCATTAAGAGAAAGGACTTCCACAGCAAGAATTTAAGTGGTCTGAGAGACCGACTCCTCCAATTATAAATATAACAACCATAAAGGTAAATTAGATTCACACAAAGCAATAACATGGCACACCTAAACAATAGAGTAATAAATGTAACTCAACCATCCAGGTATTTATTGAAGTAACCATCCGTACCACGTCGATCCAGGAATGAATATCTGAATTCGGAGTATGCTCTAGAGACCAAATGTTCTATAATTAAATAAATTTATTTAACACCAAATATAAGAAAATTAATCTCTTTTATGTGATATGTTCATAATAAAAATTAAAGTAAGTCGTATGTATGATAGTGAACTTCTAGCTTGGACTTCTTCAAACAAAATAAAAATGGAACATCAATTAAAAAATGGAACATCAATTACAACTTTTCAAAATCTAAGCATTAGTGTAGCAAGCAAGGAAAATAAAATAAAAAACAGGCCAAAAAACATAATAGTTAGAAAGGCTTTTTATAGTGCTATGGCAGTTTCTAACTCTTCTTTCCAGAGTTGGAAAAAAAGCCATACAACAACTCAATAGTAAAAAGGAAAAAACCTTTTTTCCCCTTCCTCAAAAAGAAAGCTATCATATACAAGAAAAATGAACCGGGTGAACCCTATTCAGTGAATGATTTACTATCACAGTGATTAGAGCAAAAATAATAATAAAAAAAAGAGCATGCTTTTACTTTTTGAATGGAACAAGAAGAAGATTAAATTAGAGATATGTACATGGTTTTCCAACAACAAAAAAATTGAAGCTGAACTTGATGTATATGATAGTCTTTATTTCTTTAATTCATTAGATAATTCTAAATACATCCTGCAAACTCAAAACCTGACAGCTTAAGAAAATCAACTGAAGAATTAATTCAAATGCTGTGTTGCATATCTTAAGTTTTGAACAAGTGTAGGACAAGCCACCAAGAAAAATTCTCTTACACATTCTTTAAAAATTACGTCTTGAACTAGGAGAAGAGAATGCATATTAAACACAAGTGATTTTCTTTTCTTTCCCAAAAAATCGTTTTTATGTCAGTCCAAGAAAAACTGATCATCACAAAAATCAATCACCACCATAATTGTTTCATCTAAATATCTCATTTCATTCATCATTTCCATCTTCATTATATTAAGGCCATGATACAAAATATGATCACAATTCATTATAAATAACATAAATCAACAAGCCCAGAAAATCAAATCAATTTTTTTAAATTAAAATAACCGATCAAAAGGAAAGCTAAAATAATAAATAACAACAAAAGAGAGAGACCCTTACACCTAATTTAAAATTGGGCTAAATCACTAAATTATCCAACTTTACCAAATCAGCTTATATGAAAATAGCAAACAATTAAGTCAAGCAGTTATTTCAATATCATGATCAAGAATACCAAAATTTTAAAACCATTCCCGCTAAAGTTAAATCAATTGCAACAATCTCAACCAATTTCTCATCCCACATGCTCCAGGATACTAAAACTGTACTTATTGCATTTTCACCATGTAGAATCAACCATCCCAGCAACATAATCTATCTCTAGAACAAGATGCAACAACAATAATGAATTACGGAACAAAGAAACTAACCCACTTACTGTGGATGGTCGGCGACGGTCTGGTTATGATGTTCGTGCTGGTCCCGGTGAATGGTCCACGGCAGGCGGCGACACAAGGCGTGGATCCTTAGCTGCGAACCGTGCCACGGGGATGCTTCCAACCACGGCGTACAAGCGCGAAGACTGGGCGATGCTGGGTGGGTCGGTGGTGACGGATGTGCAAGGTTGGACAACAAGACACCGGTCTGGTGGTTCAGTGCCGACGGTGCGATGTGGATGCTGCCAGCGATGGTGTATAGCAGCGAATAGGGGTCACCGACGCAGTTCTCGTCGGAGCTGATGCGGGTCGCGAGAATGGCGGGTGCACGAAGGAGGGGTTGGTGACCAGCGACAGTGACGCGGCGAAGGGGGCTGGTGAGCGACAGTGACGTGTTTGAGGGTTAGGGTAATGGATGGTCAACAATGGTAAATTGGGGGTAATTTGATTTAGGGATAGGAAGTAGAGTAAATGAGATTTATTGTTATTTTTAATTTAATTTAGACCATATAAATAGCCCATTGTACATATTGTATAGATATGTCATTGTCTCCCTAGCGGGACTCATTAAATAATCCTAAATCTATGGAGACCACACTACCCTCTCTTAATCTTTGTACTCATAAAATCTTACCTATTAGAAACACACTTGATGAAGTAAAAAAACTCTTAGAATTAGTTATTTTTAGTATTTTTAATTATTATTTCATCAGTATAAATATTAAATTTTATTAATTAATATATGCAAATTTTAAAAAATATGTACAAATTCTATATTAATTAATGTATATAAATTTTGATAAATATAAATATAAATTATATATTTTTTATATATAAAATTTTAGTAAAAATTATTACTGATCAAATGCGGAGCCAAAAATAATAATATTTTCTGACCATTTAATATTGTTCTTACATTGCATGCAACAACTTGCTCTCTTCACAATTGGAGAAAATGATCTTGAGGATCATCTATGGAAAGATGCAGGTTCATAAAAATTTGCAACAGAAGCTAATAGATTGACAAATACAGTCACCAAGATCTTTAAGAAATGGAAGCTCCATGATAATTTTTCTCACAACTTGGCTTCTTCAATCGATAGATGCTTCTTTTAATTAAGATCAGAATGATTGACTACACATGCATATGAAGTATGGAAAAAGATTCAAGAGTATTTTGCCGACAGAACAACAGTATTATATTGTTCGTCACTCTCTGCTTTAATGGCTTATCGTAGTATATATTTATTAATTTTAAAAAAATAATATTGAATAATTTTTAAAAGTGACTTCAAATATCCTTATAATTGTAGGTAAAATATCTATGGATTTGGATTTTTTAAAGTTTGAATTTCATTTTGGAGAATAAAATGTGATTTCTCACCATTTATTTCATAGGTGAGACCAAGAATAAATATAAAAGAGAAACTATTCAAAGGTAGAAGATCACATTTTACTCTCTAAAGTAAAATTCAAACTTTAGAAGATTTAAATCCAACGTCTATTTGATTTATATATTTATCAACATATGTATATAACTGCTTTTTAGGTCTTTTGCTTGTAATATTATTTTATTTAGCAACGAGTCCTGTGTAGAAGGCCGCGACGGCTCTATGCATGCAGAGTGGTGTTGTTGCTTGGACAACAAGATACGTGTCCCACCAGGGGACAGATTACGGGTGTGTTTAGAGTGTGAGAAGATGTGTTAAGTGTGCTCATGTGATGACTCCCTTTGTTAATTTGTTTCATTAGGAAAAATTATGCTAGCAAAATTCTGGACTTGTATTTTAGGTCTTTGATTGTTTTCTAGACAAAGCCATGGCAATAAGGTTTTTTAAGCTTAGTTTCTGAACATTAACCACTTTAGTTTTTATTTTTGTGAGTTAAATATTTGTTTGTTTATGATGGATTGATTGGGTCGGCCCAATTTTTATTTTTGGACAATGGTCGGGCCAATTTGAAGATAGGGGGTGCCAAAGCGTGGGGTGGATATGGTTGTGATTTCTTCATGTTTGTTTGTTTGTTTTTTTTGTTTTTTGTTTTTAGTAAAATGTATTTAAATTGTAGGAGCAAAGTTTGATAGTTTAAAAGATTTTAAGAAGGCTAGAATATATATTTTAGATTTAATTTAAACAAACATTGCAAATGTAAAACACAAGAGTGATGGGATATGATTTAGTATATTTTGAATGATATTGATGAAATGATTAAATGTTTATAAACTGTGATCCTTTGTTTCTGGTCATTAGATAAGTGGTAATAATATAATTAATATAGAATTTAATTTTGATACACTGTCAATTTTATACATATATTTAAGGGGATTATTTAGATAAAGACCTCTAAACATTTTTTTTAAAGATATTTTTTAATAATTAAAATTTAATACATATAATCAATTAAATCGTATTATTTTTGTCAAAATTAGGTCAGACAAATTAATTTGACCGAAAAATAGTGAATCAAATCTTGAACCGCTCTAAATTAATATTATTTTTGATAAAAAATAACTACAATATCCTTATGGCAGCAGAGAAGTAAAATGTTAGAATTTAAGATTTTTAAAATTAATATACATAATATGAGAATTTTAATCATTTTCTATAACAAGGATATTGTAGTCATTTTCTATAAAAAAATAATATTAATTTAGACCAATTCAAAATTTAATTTACTATTTTTTCTGTCAAATTAATTTGCCTGGCCTAATTTGACAAAAATAACACGATTTAATCGATTATATTTATTAAATTTTAATTCCTAAAATATATCTCTAAAAAAAGACATTTTAGACATTTTTATCTGAGTGACTCCCTACATCTAATCATGTAACGTCACATTATTAACAATAATTATTATTTTCATTTTCATGGACCGTGTGAATAATCATCTAAAAGGATAGATGTAATTACACAAATATATAAAATATTTTACATTGCCAGTGCATCAAAATTAAACTCATGTATTTATAATTACTAAAAAAAAAAGAGAGAAATAAATAAATAAAATTATGGGACCCACTCTACTTAATATTTTTCTTTTTTTATTTTGCCTAACCCTAAATACATACATGTAAGAATCGAAAGTTATTAAATATTCAATTAAAATAAGATAATAATTTAAATGTCCAGAATAGGTTCAAAAATTTAGAAATATTAATTTAAAAATTTGAAGGTGAAATTCGGATTCACCGAATTTTTTTGAGTGGGAAAATATAATTTTCTACAAAAAATTGTGTAAAAATGCGTACCGATAATTTAGCCGGCAGTATCACCTTAAGTCTATCCAGTACTGTATATGAGTAATAAAAACGACATAAATTCTTAGAAAAATAATTAGAATTAAAAATCGGACGCCAATTATAAAAGTTTTGGTCCAAAGTTAGATCAAACGAACCAAAAATACTAAGCAGTTGACTGGGCTCAAGTTAGACCCAACATATATATACCCTTTAATGAGGTCATTTCAGCCATATTCAACACCTTGAGAGGGAGAGGGTTGCTGAATTAGAAGGGAGAACAGGATCCCATTATCACTATTCACCTCCTTTTTAATTTGGCCATATCTCTCTCACTGGAGCTCTGATTTACGTGCCGTTTGCGGCCACGCGAAGTCTTGTTGAATCCTTCAATTTCATCTATACAAATTTGGCAAAAAAAAAAAAAAATCAAATACCATACTCCTTTCCTCTGTCTTATATCAAACTCGAAAATGGCTTTTGGTTTTAAGATTTTTTGTGATTTTAGTTGTTTAGATGACATTTAGCATCGGATAATTGTTGGGTTTTATCCCAATTCATATTGGGTAAGGTAAGAAAGCCTTAAAATCTTGTGGATTACTGATTTTGTGAACTCTAGGATTTATTTTTCGTAAATTATGTGTATTAGCTTTGAAATCTTGTTAGTTGGAGTTAACTTGGTGGATTTGGAGCATTTGGATTTGAGTTAAAGTGGTGGCTGAAGTTTGGAAGCTTGTTTGGAGATATTTTTGGTGTTTTGAGCTTGTGTGAGAATCGGTCAAGGTATGGTTTCGATTTCTTTTAAATAATATGTAATGTTGTGGGCAACTGGTGGGCGGAATTACACTTCGCACAACTGAACTAGCAAGTTGGTGCACGAAATCACAATCACACTTTTGTAATTTCGCACAACTAACCAGCAAGTGCACTGGGTCGTCCAAGTAATACCTTACGTGAGTAAGGGTCGATCCCACGGAGATTGTCGGCTTGAAGCAAGCTATGGCTATCTTGTAACTCTTAGTCAGGATATCAATAATTCTCAGATTTAATTGTAAAAAGTAAAAGAACATGAAATAAATACTTGTTATGCAGTAATGGAGAACAGGTTGAGGTTTTGGAGATGCTCTGTCTTCTGAATCTCTGCTTTCCTACCGTCTTCTTCTTCACACACGCAAGGCTCCTTCCATGGCAAGCTGTATGTTGGTGGATCACTGTTGTCAATGGCTACCATCCGTCCTCTCAGTGAAAATTGTCCAAATGCGCTGTCACCGCACGGCTAATCATCTGTCGGTTCTCACTCATGCTGGAATAGGATCCATTGATCCTTTTGCGTCTGTCACTACGCTCAGCACTCATGAGTTTGAAGCTCGTCACAGTCATCCCTTCCCAGATCCTACTTGGAATACCACAGACAAGGTTTAGACTTTCCGAATCTCAAGAATGGCCGCCAATAATTCTACCTTATACCCCGAAGACTCTGATCTGAATCAGGAGGCTAAGAGATAAGCACTCAATCTAAGGTAGAATGGAGGTGGTTGTCAGGCACGTGTTCATAGGTTGAGAATGGTGATGAGTGTCACAGATCATCACATTCATCAAGTTGAAGTACAAGTGAATATCTTAGAATGGAAGCAAACATGATTGAATGGAAAATAGTAGTAATTGCATTAATTCATCAAAACACAGCAGAGCTCCTCACCCCCGACCATGGGGTTTAGAGACTCATGCCGTAGAAGATACAATATGAAACGTGTAGAGTGTCATGAGGTACAAGATGAATCACTAAAACTAGTTTTTATAATAAACTAGTGACCTAGGGTTACAGAAAATGAGTAAGCTAGAATAGTTAGTGTAGAAATCCACTTCCGGGGCCCACTTGGTGTGTGCTTGGGCTGAGCATTGAAGCTTTCACGTGTAGAGACCTTTCTTGGAGTTAAACGCCAGTTTTTGTGCCAGTTTGGGCGTTTAACTCTAGCTTTCATGCCAGTTCTGGCGTTTTGACGCCAGAATTTCAGAATTTCTATGCTGACTTGGAACGCCAGTTTGGGCCATCAAATATCGGGCAAAGTATGGACTATTATATTGATGGAAAGCCCAGGATGTCTACTTTCCAACGCAATTAAGAGCGCGCCAATTGGGCTTCTGTAGCTCTAGAAAATTTACTTTGAGTGCAGGGAGGTCAGAATCCAACAGCATCTGTAGTCCTTTTTCAGCCTCTGAATCAAATTTTTGCTCAAGTCCCTCAATTTCAGCCAGAAAATACCTGAAATCACAGAAAAATACACAAACTCATAGTAAAGTCAAGAAATATGATTTTTGAATAAAAACTAATAAAAACATAATAAAAACTAACTAAAATATACTAAAAACAATGCCAAAAAGCGTATAAATTATCCACTCATCACAACACCAAACTTAAATTGTTGCTTGTCCCCAAGCAACTGAAACTCAAATAGGATAAAAAGAAGAGAATATACTATAAATTCCAAATTATCAATAAAACTTAGCTCCAATTAGATGAGCGGGACTAGTAGCTTTTTGTCTCTGAACAGTTTTGGCATCTCACTTTATCCCTTGAAGTTTAGAATGATTGGCATCTCTAGAAACTCAGAATTTAGATAGTGTTATTGATTCTCCTAGTTCAGTATTGTTGATTCTTGAACACATTTACTTTATGAGTCTTGGCCGTGACCTTAAGTATTTTGTTTTCCAGTATTACTACCGGATACATAAATGCCACAGACACATAACTGGGTGACCCTTTTCAGATTGTGACTCAGCTTTGCTAAAGTCCCCAATTAGAGGTGTTCAGAGCTCTTAAGCACACTCTTTTGCCTTTGGACCACGACTTTAACCGCTCAGTCTCAAGTTTTTACTTGACACCTTCACGCCACAAGCACATGGTTAGGGACAGCTTGGTTTAGCCGCTTAGGCCAGGATTTTATTCCTGTGGGCCCTCATATTCACTGATGCTCAAAGCCTTGGATCCTTTTTATTACCCTTGCCTTTTGGTTTAAAGGGTTATTGGCTTTTTCTTTTTCTTTCTTTTTCTTTTTGCCGAATATGTTTTTTTTTCACTACTTTTTCTTGCTTCAAGAATCAATTTTTTTATGATTTTTCAGATTATCAATAACATTTCTCTTTTTCATCATTCTTTCAAGAGCCAACAAATTTAATATTCATAAACAACAAATTCAAAAGATATATGCACTGTTCAAGCATTCATTCAGAAAACAAAAAGTATTGTCACCACATCAAAATAATTAAACTAATTTCAAGGATGAATTCGAAATCATGTACTTCTTGTTCTTTTGTGATTAAAATATTTTTCTTTTAAGAAAGATGATGGATTCATAGGATATTCATAGATTTAAGACATAAACTTTAAATTTTATTAATCATGGAATGAAAATAAGACTCAAAAATAAATATAAGAGCAAACCAATAATAATAGAAGACAGAAAATTAAAAATAGAAAAATAAATGACTCTTAAAATAGATTCCTAATAATAAAGGTTATCACAGAGTTAGGACTCAACAACCTTGATTTTGAGCAGTGGATGCTCCTTCAATCTGTGGGGTATTTGGTCCTTCAAGGGAGAGCTTCTGGCGCTTCAGCTCCTGTAGCTCACGCCCCTGCTTCTCCTGTTCCTTAAGCAGCTTGCAGAGCATGCAGTTTTGATTCTGCTGTTCTTCTTTAAGTTGATCCACAGCTTCTTGCAGCTTGGTGACAGATGTTTCGAGGCGGGTCCAGTAGTCAATTTCAGGGATTTCTGGGAGGAACTCCTGTGCCCTCCTTTTGATGGAGTTGTCTTGCACTTGTTGTCCTTCCATTGACTTCTTGGTGATTGGGTGTTCGATTGGGATGAATTCATCTACTCCCATCCTCACCCCAGCATCTTTACATAGCAGAGAAATTAAGCTTGGGTATGCCAGTTTGGCTTCAGTGGAGTTCTTGTTTGCAATTGTGTAAATCTCACAAGAAATCAGATGATGAATCTCCACTTCGTTTCCCAGCATAATACAATGAATCATCACCGCTCTTTTGACAGTGACCTCAGAGCGGTTGCTAGTGGGCAGTATGGAACGCCCAATGAAGTCCAACCAGCCTCTTGCGACTGGTTTGAGATCTCCTCTCTTGAGTTGGTTTGGGACACCTTTTGAATTGGTTATCCACTTAGTTCCAGGGAGGCATATGTCCTCTAGAACTTGGTCCAACCCCTTATCTTCTCTCACCATTCTCCTATTAAAGGATTTTGGATCATTTTGTAGTTGAGGCAATTTGAAGACCTCTCTTATTTTGTCCAGATGGAAGTAAATAATCCTCCCTCTGACCATGGTTCGGTAGGTATGAAAGGCGGTTCCAGTTATTCTCTGCTTATCTGTCAGCCACAGATTTGAATAGAATTCATGAACCATGTTTCTTCCAACCCTTGTTTCAGGATTAGCTAGAATTTCCCATCCTTTGTTTCAAATTTGCTCTTGGATCTCCGAATATTCGTCTTCTTTAAGATCGAATTTAACTTCCGGGATCACTGATCTTAGATCTATTATTTTATGGTAATGGTCTGCATGTTCTTTGGTGAAGAACCTCTCTTGATTCCAAAGACTCTTTGGAGTATTCTCTTTCTTGCCTCTTGAATTGGTTTGTTTTCCCTTAGCAGCCATGATCTTGATGAGTCTTAGCTCAGTGATCATGAAAAAATACACCAAACTTAGAGGTTTGCTTGCCCTCAAGCAAAAGAAAGGAAAGGGGAGAGAGAGGAGGAGAGGAAAATTTGAATAGTGGAGAGGAGGGGATGGCCGAATGTGTATTTATAAGTGGAGAGGAGGGATTTCAAAAATTTTGAAAAAGATATGACATAAAGATATGATTGGTGGAAGAAAATAGAATCATGATATGAAAAAGATGAGATTTTTAAATGAAAAAGATATAAAGAGGTTAAATATGAAAATTTGTTTATGCATCTAAGAAGTAAGAGATGATATGATGAGTTTGAAAAGATTTGGAAAGAAATTGAAAAGATGCTTGAGTTTTTGAAGAAGATTTGGGAAGGATTTGAAGGTAATTTGAAAAGAGATTTAGAAAATTGTTGAATTTTTGAAAATTGAGGGTGAATGATGAAAGTTTGAAACATGTTTATGCAGAAAATTATGAGTCAAAACATGAAAATTTGAAAAATTTTGAAGTGGAAAACAAAATCCTCTCCCCTGTCTTTCTGTCGTTAAATGCCCAGAATGGTATCCATTCTGGCGTTTAACGCCCATAAGTTGGCCATTGTGGGCGTTTAACACCCAGCCAGGTACCCTGGCTGGCGTTAAACGCCAGAAATCCTTTGTTACTGGGCATTTTTCTGAACGCCCAGGATGCTGCAATTCTGGCATTAAACGCCCAAAATGGTACCTTTACTGGCGTTAAACGCCAATAATGGTATCCATTCTGGCGTTTAACGCCCAAAATGCTCCTTACTGGCGTTTTCTTGCCAATGAGCTCCTTTTCTCTGCTTTTTGTGCTGAATCCTTCTGTAACTCTATGAATTCCTTCAATTTTGATGATTAATCTTGAAGAGAATTTATATTAAACTTCTCTAAGTATTAAGTAAAACAAATAACTTGCTAATGGCTGGGTTGCCTCCCAGCAAGCGCTTCTTTATTGTCTTTAGCTGGACTTTGACTGAGCTTTATTCAAGCCTCAATTTTGAGCATTCTTGCTCAAAATTGCTTTCAAGATAATGTTTGATTCTCTGTCCATTAACAATGAACTTTTTGTCAGAGTCAAAATCCTAAAGCTCAACATATCCATATGGTGATACACTTGTAATCACATATGGTCCCCTCCGCCGGGATTTCAATTTCCCGGGGAATAGTCTGAGCCTAGAGTTAAATAGCAGAACCTTCTGTCCTGGTTTAAAGACTCTAGATGATAGTTTCTTGTCATGCCACTTTTTTGCTTTCTCCTTATAAATTTTAGCATTTTCAAAAGCATTGAGTCTGAATTCCTCTAGCTCATTCGGCTGGAGCAATCTTTTCTCTCTAGCTAACTTGGCGTCCAGGTTTAGGAATCTGGTTGCCCAGTAGGCCTTATGTTCCAGTTCCACGGGCAGATGACAGGCCTTGCCATACACAAGCTGGTATGGAGAGGTTCCTATAGGAGTCTTGAATGCTGTTTTGTATGCCTACAGAGCATCATCCAAGATTTTTGCCCAATCCTTTCTACGGGCAATTACAGTCCGTTCCAGGATTCTTTTTAGTTCTCTATTAGAGACTTCAGCCTGCCCATTTATCTGTGGGTGATTTAGAGTTGCTACTTTGTGGCTAATTTCATATTGGACCATAGCAGAGTATATCTGTTTATTGCAGAAATGAGTGCCCCCGTCACTGATTAGTATTCTGAGGACGCCAAATCTGCTGAAGATATGTTTCTGGAGGAATTTCAGTACGGTCTTAGTATCATTAGTGGGTGTGGCAATTGCTTCTACCCATTTAGATATATAGTCTACTGCCACCAGAATGTAAGTGTTTGAGTATGATGGTGGGAAGGGACCCATGAAGTCAATACCCCATACATCAAACAACTCAATCTCTAAGATCCCTTGTTGAGGCATGACAAAACCATGAGGCAAGTTGCCAGCTCTTTGGCAACTGTCACAGTTATGCACAAACTCTCGGGCATATCTGTAGAGAGTAGGCCAGTAGAAGCCACATTGGAGGACCTTAGTGGTTGTTCGCTCACCTCCGAAATATCCTCCATACTGTGATCCATGGCAGTGCCATAGGATCTTCTGTGCCTCTTCTCTGGGTACGCATCTGTGGATCATTCCATCAGCACATCTCTTAAAGAGATATGGTTCATTCCATAAGTAGTACTTTGCATCTGAAATTAGTTTTTTCGTCTGCACCCTGCTGTACTCTTTGGGTATGAACCTCATAGCTTTATAATTCACAATGTCTGCAAACCATGGTGCTTCCTGAATGGCAAAAAGTTGCTCATCCGGAAAGGTTTCAGAGATCTCAGTAGGAGGGAGGGACGTCCCTGCTACTGGTTCTATCCGGGATAGGTGATCAGCTACTTGGTTCTCTGTCCCTTTTCTGTCTCTTATTTCTATATCAAACTCTTGCAGAAGCAACACCCATCTTATGAGCCTGGGTTTTGAATCCTGCTTTGTGAGTAGGTATTTAAGAGCAGCATGGTCAGTATACACAATCACTTTTGAACCTACTAAATAGGATCTAAACTTGTCAATGGCATAAACCACTGCAAGTAACTCTTTTTCTGTGGTTGTGTAATTCTTCTGTGCATCATTTAAAACATGGCTAGCATAGTAAATGACGTGCAGAAGCTTGTTATGCCTCTGTCCCAACACTGCACTAATGGCATGGTCACTGGCATCACACATTGGTTCGAATGGTAATGTCCAGTTTGGTGCAGAGATGACTGGTGCTGTGACCAGCTTAGCTTTCAAGGTCTCAAACGCCTGCAGAAACTCTGTGTCAAACACAAATGGTGTGTCAACAGCTAGCAGATTGCTCAGAGGTTTTGCTATTTTCGAAAAATCCTTTATAAACCTCCTGTAGAATCCTGCATGTCCCAGAAAGCTTCTGATTGCCTTTACATTGGCAGATGGTGGTAATTTTTCAATTACCTCTACTTTAGCTTGATCCACCTCTATTCCTTTGTTCGAAATTTTATGCCCAAGGACAATTTCTTCAGTCACCATAAAGTGACATTTTTCCCAGTTTAAAACCAGGTTAGTCTCTTGGCACCTTTTCAGAACAAGTGCTAGATGATCAAGACAGGAGCTGAATGAGTCTCCAAATACTGAGAAGTCACCCATGAAAACTTCTAGAAATTTTTCCACCATATCAGAGAAAATAGAGAGCATGCATCTCTAAAAGGTTGCAGGTGCATTGCACAGACCAAAAAGCATTCTTCTGTAGGCAAATGCTCCAGATGGACATGTGAATGTTGTTTTCTCTTGGTCTTGAGGGTCTACTGCAATTTGGTTGTAACCTGAATAGCCATCCAAAAAGCAGTAATAGTCATGACCTGCTAGTCTCTCTAGCATCTGGTCTATGAATGGTAAAGGAAAATGATCCTTTCTGGTGGCGGTATTGAGCCTTCTGTAGTCAATACACATACGCCACCCTGTGACTATTCTTGTAGGAACCAGTTCATTCTTTTCATTGTGAACCACTGCCATGCCTCCCTTTTTGGGTACAACTTGGATAGGGCTTACCCAGGGGCTATCAGAAATAGGATAAATAATCCCAGCTTCTAGTAACTTAGTGACCTCTTTCTGCACCACCTCCTTCATGGCTGGATTTAGCCGCCTCTGTGGTTGAACCACTGGCTTAGAATCATCCTCCAATAGGATCTTGTGCATGCATCTTGTTGGGATAATGCCTTTAAGATCACTTATGGACCATCCAAGAACTGTCTTGTGTGTCCTTAGCACTTGAATTAGTGCTTTCTCTTCTTGTGGATTTAAAGCAGAGCTTATGATCACTGGAAAAGTGTTACCTTCTCCCAGAAATGCATATTTCAGGGATGGTGGTAGTAGTTTGAGCTCGGGTTTAGGAGGCTTATCCTCTTCCTGAGAAATTTTCAGAGGTTCTTTTATTTCCTCTGATTCCTCCAGATCAGGCTGAACATCTTTAAAGATGTCCTCTAGCTGTGATTCAAGACTTTCAGTCATATTGATCTCTTCCACCAAAGAGTCAATAATATCAGTGCTTATGCAGTCATTTGATGTGTCTGGATGCTGCATAGCTTTGACAGCATTTAACTTGAACTCATCCTCATTGACTCTCAGGGTCACTTCCCCTTTTTGTACATCAATAAGAGTTCGTCCAGTTGCTAGGAAAGGTCTTCCTAGAATGAGAGTTGCACTCTTGTGCTCCTCCATTTCCAGCACTACAAAGTCAGTGGAAAAGGCAAATGGCCCAACCTTGACAATCATGTCCTCAATTATGCCTGGTGGATATTTAATGGAGCCATCAGCAAGTTGAAGACATATCCGGGTTGGTTTGACTTCTTCAGTCAAGCCAAGCTTTCTGATAGTGGATGCAGGTATTAGGTTGATACTTGCTCCAAGGTCACATAGAGCTGTCTTGGTACAAGCACCCTCTAATGTGCATGGTATCATAAAGCTTCCTGGATCTTGAAGCTTCTCTGGTAAGCTTTTCAGAATGACTGCACTGCATTCTTCAGTGAGAAACACCTTTTCAGTTTCTCTCCAATCCTTCTTATGACTTAAGATCTCTTTCATGAACTTAGCATAAGAGGGTATTTGCTCAAGTGCCTCTGCAAATGGGATCTTTATCTCAAGAGTCCTGAGATAGTCTGCAAAACGGGCAAATTGTTTATCCTGCTTCGCTTGGCGGAGTTTCTGAGGATAAGACATCTTGGCTTTATATTCTTCAACCTTAGTTGCTGCAGGTTTATTCCCTACAGAAGTGGTTGGAGAAGCCTTCTTAGAGGGGTTACTATCAGCACTTGCAGGTGTCTGATCCCTCATTGGCGTTTGAACGGCAGGATTGGGTGCTGGATGGGCGTTTAACGCCAGCTTCCCACCCTTTTCTAGCATTTGAATGCCAGAACTGGGCAAGGAATGGGCATTCAACGCCAACTTTTCTCCCTTTTCTGGCATTTGAACGCCAGAAATGGGCATCCACTGGGCGTTTGACGCCAATCTTTCACCCTTTTCTGGCGTTTGAACGCGCCAGAATTATTCCTCTCTGGGCTCTTGCTGTCCTCAGAGGGGTTTTAGGCAGTGGTTTGGTCATCCTCTGTCAGTTGTTCTTTTCTTGGATTTTTGCTACTTTGAGCTGAATTATTCAATGTCTTCCTGCTCCTTAGTTGGACAGCTTGGCATTTTTCTGTTATCTGTTTAGATAGCTGCTGTCTTGTCTGATTCAATTGTGCTTCCATATTCTTGTTAGCATTTTTAGTGTCTTAAAGCATCTCTTTAAATTCTGCTAATTATTTTGTCATAAGGAGTAATTGCTGATTAAGTTCAATAATCTGTTCTTGAGGATTAGGATCAGTAGTTACTGTCCTAGCCTCTTCTTTTATAAAGGACTCACTACTTGAGTACAGATGTTGATTTCTAGCAATCGTATCTATGAGTTCTTGAGCTTCTTCAATCATCTTTCTCATGTGTATAGATCCATCAGCTGAGTAGTCTAGAGACATTTGAGCTCTTTTTGTAAGCCCATAGTAGAAGATGTCTAACTGTACCCACTCTGAAAATATTTCAGAGGGGCATTTCCTTAGCATCCCTCTGTACCTCTCCCAGGCATTATAAAGGGATTCATGATCTTCTTGTTTAAAGTCTTGGATGTCCAGCCTCAGCTGTGTCATCCTTTTTGGAGGGTAAAATTGATTCAGGAATTTGTCTGATAACTGTCTCTATGTTTTTATGCTTGCTGTGGGTTGGTTATTTAACCACCTCTTAGCTTGATCTTTTACAGCAAATGGAAACAGTAATAATCTGTAGACATCCTGATCCACTTCTTTATCACGTACTATGTCAGCAATTTGTAAGAACTGTGCCAGAAACTCAGTATGTTCTTCTTGTGGAAGACCGGAATACTAGCAATTTTGCTGCACCATGATAATGAGCTGAGGATTTAGCTCAAAATTGCTTGCTTTGATGGGAGGTATACAGATGCTACTCCCATATGCAGCTGTAATGGGGTTAGCATATGACCCCAGAGTCCTTCTGGACTGTTCATTTCCACTTATGTCCATGATGGAGAAAAGGGAATTGATATGAATTACAATTAAATTATATTTTTAATTTTTTTTATTTTATTTAATGAAAAGTAATAGAAAAATAAAACCAAATAAATGGAAGATAAAATAAAACTTTCAAAAATTAGAAGAAAATGAAATAAAAGCAAATTGAAAACTAAATTAATTAATTAATTAAAAAGATTTTGGAAAAAGAATGCTTAGTTAATTTCGAAATATGAAAGAGAAAAGTAGTTAAGTGATATTTTTTTTTAAAAGTGGTGCACGAATTGTGAATCACACTTTTCACACTCGTACCACTAACCAGCAAGTGCACTGGGTTGTCCAAGTAATACCTTACGTGAGTAAGGGTCGAATCCCACGGAGATTGTTGGTTTGAAGCAATCTATGGTTATCTTGCAATTCTTAGTCAGGAAGTCAATTATATTTATCAGTTGAGTTGCGAATAAACAAGAGAGCATGGATTAAAGGTTACTTGTTGTGCAGTAATGGATAATATGTTGGAGTTTTGGAGATGCTTTGTCTTCAGAATCTCTGCTTTCCTCTGTCCTCTGATTCATGCACGCACATCCTCCTATGGCAAGCTGTGTGTAGGTGGATCACCGTTGTCAATGGCTACCATCCATCCTTCCAGTGAAAAGGGTCCAGGTGCGCTGTCACCGCACGGCTAATCATCTGCAGGTTCTCAGTCGTACCGGAATAGGATTTACTATCCTTTTGCGTCTGTCACTACGCCCAGCACTCGCGAGTTTGAAGTTCGTCACAACCATCCAATCCCAGAATCCTACTCAGAATACCACAGACAAGGTTTAGACTTTCCGGATTCTCATGAATGCCGCCATCAATCTAGCTTATACCACGGAGATTCTGATTAGGGAATCTAAGAGACATTCATTCAATCTGATGTAGAACGGAAGTGATTGTCAAACACACGTTCATGGATTGAGGAAGGTGATGAGTGTCACTGATCATCACCTTCTCTATAGTTAGGCGCGAATGGATATCTTAGATAGAAACACGCATGTTTGAATGGAAAACAGAAATACTTGCATTAATTCATCGAGACACAGCAGAGCTCCTCACCCCCAACAATGGAGTTTAGAGACTCATGCCGTCAAAGAGTACAAACTTCAAATCTAAAATGTCATGAGATTCAAAGTAAGTCCCTAAAAGTTGTTTAAATACTAAACTAGTAACCTAGGTTTACAGAGAATGAGTAAACTATAACAGATAGTGCAGAAATCCACTTTTGGGGCCCACTTGGTGTGTGCTGGGGCTGAGTCTAAAGCTTTCACGTGCCTGGGGATGTTTTGGGCGTTCAACGCCAGCTTTGGATCCTTTTCTGGCGTTGAACTCCAACTTGCAACTTGTTTCTGGCGCTGGACGCCAGAGTTGGGCAGAAAGCTGGCGTTGAACGCCAGTTTACGTCATCTATTCTTGAGCAAAGTATGAACTATTATATATTGCTGGAAAGCCCTGGATGTCTACTTTCCAACGCAATTAGAAGCACGCCATTTGGAGTCCTATAGCTCCAGAAAATCCATTTTGAGTGCAGGGAGGTCAGAATCCAACAGCATCAGCAGTCCTTTTTCAGCCTGAATAAGATTTTTGCTCAGCTCCCTCAATTTCAGCCAGAAAAAACCTGAAATTATAGAAAAACACACAAACTCATAGTAAAGTCTAGAAATATGAATTTTGCCTAGAAACTAATGAAAATAAACCAAAAATCAACTAAAACATACTAAAATCTATATGAAATTAACCCCAAAAAGCGTATAAAATATCCGCTCATCACAACACCAAACTTGAACTGTTGCTTGTCCTCAAGCAACTAGACAAATAAAATATAAGACTAATAGGTTGAGAAGCAATAATATCTCAGAGTTTTTGAGTGAAGCTCAGATTCTAATTAGATGAACGGGACTAGTAGCTTTTTGCTTCCGAACAGTTTTGGCATCTCACTTTATCCATTGAAGCTCAGAGTGATTGGCATCTATAGGAACTTAGAATTCAGATAGTGTTATTGATTCTCCTATTTTAGTATGATGATTCTTGAACACAGCTACTTTATGAGTCTTGGCCGTGGCCCTAAGCACTTTGTTTTCCAGTATTACCACCGGGTACATAAATGCCACAGACACATAATTGGGTGAACCCTTTTAGATTGTGACTCAGCTTTGCTAAAGTCCCCAATTAGAGGTGTCCAGGGTTCTTAAGCACACTCTTCGTTTTACTTTGGACCTTGACTTTAACCGCTCAGTCTCAAGTTTTCACTTGACACCTCCATGCCACAAGCACATGGCTAGGGACAGCTTGGTTTAGCCACTCAGGCCAGGATTTTATTCCCTTAGGCCCTCCTATCCACTGATGCTCAAAGCCTTGGGATCCTTTCTATTACCCTTGCCTTTTGGTTTTAAGAGCTTTGGCTTTTTCTGCTTGCTTTCTCTTTCTCTCTCTTTTTTTTTCTGCAAGCTTTGTTCTTTGCTGCTTTTTCTTGCTTCAAGAATCATTTTTATGATTTTTCAGATTATCAATAACATGTCTCATGTTCATCATTCTTTCAAGAGCCAACATATTTAACAGTCTTAATCAATAAATTCAAAAGACATATGCATTGTTCAAGCATTCATTCAGAAGAAAGAAAGCATTGCCACCACATGTTACTAATTAGAAATTTTCTTATTAAAAACTCGAATTTTATTGCCTCTTATTCAAAAGATCTACTATTTTATTCATGTTTGCTGATGATGAGAAAAATAGACTATAACTTAATTGGAGGTAAAATCAAAATAGACACTAATTACTACTATATGACTCCTAAGGTAAACTCTTATAACGACAACTTATCATAGAGTTAAAGCAGAAATTGGAATTTAAAAACCTTTGTTCTGGGAAGTGGATGTTCCTCGGATCTGTGGGGTGCTTGGTCCTTCAAGAGATAACTTCTGGCACTTCAATTCGCTCAAGTTACGCCCTTGCTCTTCCTGTTCTTTAATCAAATAGCAAAGAATTTGACTGTGTTCCTTCTGTTCCTTTATTATTTGTTCCAGAGCTTCTTGTATCTTGGTAACTGATGTTTCAAGATACTCCCAATATTCAGATTGAGGAATTTCTGGGAGAAATTCCTGTGTTTTCTTCTTGATGGGGTCATCCTGTGCTTGTTGTTTTTCCATTGATGCTTTGGTGATTGGTTTCTCAATTGAGATATACTCAGTTATTCTCATCCTTACTCTAGCGTCCTTACAGAGCAGAGAAATCAAGCTTGGGTAAGCCAACCTGGCCTCTTTAGAATTTTTATTAGCAATTTTGTAGAATTCAGTTGAAATCAGTTGATGAACTTCCACTTCTTTTCCCATCATGATGCAATGGATCATCACTGCTCTTTTAACAGTGACTTCAGAACGGTTGCTGGTGGGCAGCAGAGAATGCCCAATGAAGTCCAGCCATCCTCTGGCGACTGGTTTGAGATCTTCCCTTTTGAGTTGATTTGGGACACCCTTCGTGCTAGTGGTCCACCTTGCTCCAGGGATACATATATCCTCTAGAATCTTATCCAGGCCCTTGTCTGTTCTCATCATTCTCCTGTTGAAAGAGTCTGGATCATCTTTCAACTGAGGTAGCTTTAAGATCTCTCTGATCTTGTCAGGGATGGTATGAACAATCTTTCCTCTGACCACGGTCCGATATTCATAGAAAGCAGTTCCAGATAGTTTTTGCTTGTCTGTCTGCCACATATTAGCATAGAACTCCTGGACCATATTCCTTCCCACTTTCGTCTTAGGATTAGCTAGGACCTCCCAGTTCCTGATTCGAATTTGCTCTTGGATCTTCGGATATTCGTCTTCTTTCAGATCGAATCTAACTTCCGGGATCACTGATCTTAGACCCATTATTTTGTAATAATGGTGTGAATGTTCTTTAGATAAGAACTTCCCTTGATTCCAAAGTAGTTTTGGAACGCTCTCTTTCTTGCCTCTTGAAGTGGGTTGTTTTCCCAAAGGAGCCATGATCTTAGTGATCACGAATAAACACACCAAACTTAGAGGTTTGCTTGTCCTCAAGCAAAAGAAAAGAAAGGAGAGGGATAGAAGGAGAGCTAGGTGCAATTGTTGATGGAGGAGGGGGAGGCCGAACCCATATTTAAAGGGAGGGGGTAGGTTCGAAAATTTAGAAAAGATATGATAAAAAAGATTGATTTGGAAAAGATAAGATAGAAG
This sequence comes from Arachis hypogaea, assembly GCF_003086295.3. Taxonomy (NCBI): domain Eukaryota; kingdom Viridiplantae; phylum Streptophyta; class Magnoliopsida; order Fabales; family Fabaceae; genus Arachis; species Arachis hypogaea. The sequence continues at coordinate 107,692,950 of NC_092054.1, read as the reverse complement.
ATATGATAAGAGAGGATATAGTTTAAAATTGAAAAGATATAAAAATTTTTTGAAAAAGATAAATCTAGATTTTGAAAAAGATAACGTGGAGGTTTGAAAAAGATATTAGTTGAAAAGATAGATTTATTTTGAAAATTTGAAAAAGAGTTGAATTGAATTGAAAAAGAGGGTTTGTGCTTATGTGTTAAGATACATTTGATATTTTTAAGGTAGGGTTTTTAGAAATTAGGGATTTTAGAAATCAGGGTTCTTAATATGTTTATGCAAGAAATCATGAATTGAAGCATGAAAATTAAGATTAAAATAAAAAATATGAAGAAAAAATGAATTTACCTCCTCCCCACCATCCTGGCGTTTGAACGCCCAAACGCTGCATGTTTTGGGCGTTCAACGCCCAAATGCTGCCTCTCCTGGGCGTTCAACGCCCAGCTGCTGCTTCTTTCTGGCGTTGAACGCCAGGAAGTCCTTTGTTACTGGGCGTTTCTCTGAACGCCCAGAATGCTGTAAATCTGGCGTTAAACGCCCAGAAAGAGCTTCTTTCTGGCGTTTAACGCCCAGATGGCTATCCTCACTGGCGTTCAACGCCCAGTGGATGCTTCTGTTGGGCGTTGAATGCCCAAAACAGACTTTTACTCGCGTTTTCTTGCCAGTGAGCTCTTTTTCTCTGTTTTGTGTGCAGAATCCTTCTGTAACCCTGTGAACTTATACAATTGACTCTTTACCTTAGGATCAATAAATTTTATATAAATAAATATAAATAAAAATAGGGCAAAATGCTTAGAGGATTGATGCCCCATGGCTGGGTTGCCTCCCAGCAAGCGCTTCTTTATTGTCTTTAGCTGGACCTTGCTGAGCTTTTAGTCTAGCTTCAGCCTTGAGCACTCTTGCTCAACATTGCCTTCAAGATAGTGCTTGATTCTCTGTCCATTGACAATGAACTTCTTATCAGAATCAATATCTTGAAGCTCCATATAACCATATGGTGATACACTTGTAATCACATATGGTCCCCTCCACCGGGACTTCAGTTTCTCGGGGAATAGCCTGAGCCTGGAGTTGAACAACAGAACCTTTTGTCCTGGTTCAAAGATTCTAGATGACAGCTTTCTGTCATGCCACTTTTTTTATTTTTCTTTATAAAGCTTGGCATTTTCGAAAGCAGTGAATCTGAATTCCTCTAGCTCATTTAGCTGGAGCAATCTTTTTTCTCCAGCTAATTTGGCGTCAAAGTTCAGGAATCTGGTTGGCCAGTAGGCTTTATGTTCCAGTTCCACGGGCAGGTGACATGCCTTACCATAGATCAGTTGGTATGGAGAGGTCCCTATAGGAGTCTTGAATGCTGTTCTGTATGCCCACAGAGCATCATCCAAGCTTCTTGCCCAATCCTTTCTACGGGTATTTACAGTCCGTTCTAGGATTCTTTTTAGCTCTCTGTTAGAGACTTCAGCTTGTCCATTAGTCTGTGGATGATATGGAGTCGCCACCTTGTGGCGAATCCCATACCGGACCATGGCAGAGTAGAGTTGTTTGTTGCAGAAGTGAGTGCCCCCATCACTGATTAGTACTCTAGGGACCCCAAACCTGCTGAAGATATATTTCTGGAGGAACTTCAGCACTGTTTTAGTATCATTGGTGGGTGTGGCAATGGCCTCAACCCATTTTGATACATAGTCATATGCCACCAGAATATAAGTGTTTGAGAATGATGGTGGGAAAGGTCCCATGAAGTCAATTCCCTATACGTCAAACAACTTAATCTCCAAGATTCCTTGTTGAGGCATGGCGTAACCATGAGGCAGATTACCAGCTCTTTGGCAACTGTCACAGTTACGTACAAACTCTCGGGAATCTTTATAGAGTGTGGGCCAATAGAAGCCATATTAGAGGACCTTGGTAGCTGTTCGCTCACCTCCGAAATGGCCTCCATATTGAGATCCATGGCAATTCCATAGGATCCTCTGTGCTTCTTCTCTAGGGACACACCTACGGATTATTCCATCTGCACATCTCTTAAAGAGATAGGGTTCATCCCACAAGTGGTACGTTGCATCAGTGATTAATTTTTTCTTTTGTTGCCTGTTGTACTCCTTGGGTATGAACCTTGCAGCTTTATAGTTTGCAATATCAGCAAACCATGGTGTTTCTTGAATGGCAAATAAATGCTCATCCGGAAAAGTCTCAGAGATCTCAAGAGAGGGGAGGAACGTCCCTTCTACTGGCTCTATCCGGGACAGATGATCAACCACTTGGTTCTCTGTCCCTTTTCTGTCTCTTATTTCTATATCAAACTCTTGCAGAAGCAACACCCATCTGATGAGCCTGGGTTTTGAATCCTGCTTTGTGAGTAGATATTCAAAAGCAGCATGGTCAGTATACACAATCACTTTTGATCCTACTAAGTATGATCTGAACTTGTCAATGGCATAAACCACTGCAAGTAATTCTTTTTCTGTGGTTGTGTAATTTTTCTGGGCATCATTTAAAACGCGACTAGCATAATAAATGACGTGCAGAAGCTTGTCATGCCTCTGTCCCAATACTGCACCAATGGCGTGATCACTGGCATCACACATTAGCTCAAATGGTAATGTCCAGTCTGGTGCGGAAATAACTGGTGCTGTGACCAGCTTAGCTTTCAGCATTTCAAACGCCTGCAGACACTCTGTGTCAAACACAAATGGCGTGTCAGCAGCTAGCAGATTACTTAGAGGTTTTGCAATTTTTGAAAAATCCTTTATAAACCTCCTATAGAATCCTGCATGCCCCAGAAAGCTTTTGATTGCCTTAACATTGGCAGGTGGTGGTAATTTTTCAATTACCTCTATTTTTGCTTGATCCACCTCTATTCCCTTGTTTGAGATTTTATGCCCAAGGACAATCCCTTCAGTCACCATGAAGTGACATTTTTCCCAGTTTAAGACCAGGTTGGTCTCTTGGCATCTCTTCAGGACAAGTTTCAGGTGATCAAGACAGGAGCTGAATGAGTCTCCATATACTGAGAAGTCATCCATGAAGACCTCCAAAAATTTTTTCACCATATCAGAGAAAATAGAGAGCATGCATCTCTGGAAGGTTGCAGGCGCATTACACAGCCCAAATGGCATCTTTCGATAAGCAAACACTCCAGATGGACATGTGAATGCTGTTTTCTCTTGATCCTGGGGATCTACTGCAATCTGGTTATAGCCTGAGTAGCCATCCAAAAAACAGTAATAATCATGACCTGCCAGTCTTTCTAGCATCTGGTCTATGAATGGTAAAGGAAAATGATCCTTTTTGGTGGCTGTATTGAGCCTTCTGTAGTCAATACACATGCGCCACCCTGTAACTGTTCTTGTAGGAACCAGTTCATTTTTTTCATTATGGATCACTGTCATGTCTCCCTTTTTTGGGACGACTTGGACAGGACTCACCCAGGGGCTATCAGAAATAGGATAAATAATCCCAGCCTCTAGTAATTTGGTGACCTCTTTCTGCACTATTTCCTTCATGGCTGGATTCAGCCGTCTCTGTGGTTGAACCACTGGTTTAGCATTATCATCCAATAAGATTTTATGCATGCATCTAGCTGGGCTTATGCCCTTAAGGTCACCTATGGACCACCCAAGAGCTGTCTTGTGTGTCCTTAGCACTTGAATAAGTGCTTCCTCTTCCTGTGGATTTAAAGCAGAGCTTATGATCACTGGAAAAGTGTCATCTTCTCCCAGAAATACATATTTCAGGGATGGTGGTAATGGTTTGAGCTCAGGTTTAGGAGGTTTTTCCTCTTCCAGAGGAAATTTCAGAGGCTCTTTTATCTCCTCTGAATCCTCCAAATCAGGCTGAACATCTTTAAAGATGTCTTCCAACTCTGATTCGAGACTCTCAGCCATGTTGATCTCTTCTACTAAAGAGTCAATAAGATCAACTTTCATGCAGTCTTTTGATGTGTCTGGATGCTGCATGGCTTTGACAGCATTCAACTTAAACTCATCATCATTGACTCTCAGGGTTTTTTCCCCTTGTTGGACATCAATGAGGGTTCGTCCAGTTGTTAGGAAGGGTCTTCCTAGAATGAGAGTAGCACTCTTGTGCTCCTCCATTTCCAGCACTACAAAGTCAGTGGGAAAGGCGAATGGCCCAACTCTGACAATCATGTCTTCAATCACGCCTGATGGGTATTTAATGGAGCCATCAGCAAGTTGGAGACATATCCGGGTTGGTTTAACTTCTTCGGTTAAGCCAAGCTTTCTGATAGTGGATGCAGGTATTAGGTTGATGCTTGCCCCAAGATCGCACAAAGCTGTCTTGGTGCAATTACCTTCTAATGTGCATGGTATCAGAAAACTCCCAGGGTCTTTAAGCTTTTCAGGAAAGCTTTTTAGAATGACTGCACTGCATTCTTCAGTGAGGAGAACTCTTTCTGTTTCTCTCCAATCCTTTTTATGACTCAAGATCTCTTTCATGAACTTGGCATAAGAAGGTATTTGCTCAAGTGCCTCTGCAAATGGAATCTTTATTTCAAGAGTTTTGAGATAATCTGCAAAGCGAGCAAATTGCTTATCCTGTTCTTCTTTCCGGAGTTTTTGACGATAAGGTATCTTGGCTTTATATTCCTCAACCTTAGTTGCTGTAGGTTTATTGCCTACAGAAGTGGCTGAAGAAGCCTTTTTAAAGGGGTTGTCATCAACACTTGTGTGTGTCTGATCCCTCACTGGCAATTGAGTGCCAGAGTTAGAAGTTGGAGTGACGTGAGACGCCAATTCCTTGTCTGTTCCTGGCGTCTGAACGCCAGAACTGTGCCCATTTTGGGCATTCAGCGCCAGATCTTGCCCATTTTGGGCGTTCAACGCCAGATCCTTGCTTGTTTCTGGCGTTGAACGCCAGTCCTTGCTTGTTACTAGCGTTGAACGCCAGTCTTGGGCATGGTCTGGGCGTTCAGTGCTAGCCTTCAACCAGATTGCTGGCGTTTTAACGCCAGAATTACTTTTCCCTGGGCTCTTACTGTCCTCAGGTGAATTTTGGGTGGTTTGCTCAATCCTTAGCTCTTTGCTGCCTTGAGGTGGGGTATTTAATGTTTTCCCACTTCTTAATTGAACTGCTTGGCATTCTTCTGTTATTTGTCTTGACAGCTGCTGCTTTGTTTGCTTCAATTGTTCTTCCATATTTATATTAGCCATCCTTGTCTCTTGTAGTTTATCCTTGAATTCGGCTAACTGCTTTGTTAGAAAGTCCAATTGCTGATTGAATTTAGCAGCTTGTTTTATAGGGCTGAGTTCAGCAGTTACTGTTTTAACCTCTTCTTTCATGGAAGGGTCACTGCTTAGGTACAGATGCTGATTCCTGGAAACTGTATCAATGAGCTCTTGAGCCTCTTCAATTGTCTTTCTCATGTGGATAGATCCACCAGCTGAGTAATCTAGAGACATCTGAGCTCCTTCCGCAAGCCCATAATAGAAGATGTCTAACTGAACCCACTCTGAAAACATTTCTGAGGGGCATTTTCGTAGCATCTCTCTATATCTCTCCCAAGCATCATAAAGAGATTCCTTATCTCCTTGTTTAAAGCCTTGGATGTCCAGCCTTAGCTGTGTCATCCATTTTGGGGGAAAGTATTGATTCAGGAATTTTTCTGTCAGCTATTTCCATGTCCTTATGCTAGCCTTAGGTTGGTTATTTAACCACCTCTTAGCTTGATCTTTTACAGCAAATAGAAACAGTAATAGTCTGTAGACATCCTGATCTATTTCCTTATCATGTACTATGTCAGCAATTTGTAAAAATTGTGCCAGAAACTCTGTAGGTTCTTCCTGTGGAAGACCGGAATACTGGCAACTTTGCTGCACCATGATAATGAGCTGAGGATTCAACTCGAAGCTACTGACTCCAATGGAGGGTATGCAGATGCTACTCCCATATGAAGCAGTAGAGGGGTTAGCATATGACCCCAGAGTCCTCCTGGACTGTTCATTTCCACTTGGATCCATGATGGAGAAAGGGAGATGATGTAAAAATAAAAAAATTTTATTTTTATTTATTTATTTATTTCGAAAATAAAATAAATTAAAATAAAATAAATAAAAATAGGTGAAGATTTTCGAAAAATGAGGGGAGAGAAAGTGGTAAGGAAGTTTTGAAAAAGATATGATTTGGAAAAGATTTTTAATTTTGAAAAAAAATATGAATTTTTTTAAAAATAATTTTCGAAAATTTGTTTTAGAAATAGAGAGAAAAGATATTTTTTTGAATTTAGTGAGGAGAGAGAAAAACAATAAAATAGCACAAGATTTAAAATTTTTAGATCTAATGCTCCTAGTTTTCGAAAATTTTGGAGGGAAAACACCAAGGAACACCAAACTTAAAAATTTTAAGATCAAAACACAAGGAAAACTCAAGAACACTTTGAAGACTCACAAGAACACAAGAATATGAACAAGAAAACACCAAACATAAAGTTTGGCACAAGATTTAATCAAGGGAAAATTATTTTTGAAAAAGATTTTTAATAAAACTGGTGCCCAATCATCAAGAACATAAACCAACACTCTAGCCAATTGGGCAATAAATGTAACACTTGTTTTGAAGAAGGATATTTTTAACCAAGAACAATAATAAGAGACTCTAAACCAAAAGGAAAAATTTTCCTAATCTAAGCAACAAAATAAACCGTTAGTTGTTCAAACACGAACAATCCCCGGCAACGGCGCCAAAAACTTGGTGCACGAATTGTGAATCACACTTTTAACACTCGTACCACTAACCAGCAAGTGCACTGGGTCGTCCAAGTAATACCTTACGTGAGTAAGGGTCGAATCCCACGGAGATTGTTGGTTTGAAGCAATCTATGGTTATCTTGCAATTCTTAGTCAGGAAGTCAATTATATTTATCAGTTGAGTTGCGAATAAACAAGAGAGCATGGATTAAAGGTTACTTGTTGTGCAGTAATGGATAATATGTTGGAGTTTTGGAGATGCTTTGTCTTCAGAATCTCTGCTTTCCTCTGTCCTCTGATTCATGCATGCACGTCCTCCTATGGCAAGCTGTGTGTAGGTGGATCACCGTTGTCAATGGCTACCATCCATCCCTCCAGTGAAAAGGGTCCAGGTGCGCTGTCACCGCACGACTAATCATCTGCAGGTTCTCAGTCGTACCGGAATAGGATTTACTATCCTTTTGCGTCTGTCACTACGCCCAGCACTCGCGAGTTTGAAGTTCGTCACAGCCATCCAATCCCAGAATCCTACTCGGAATACCATAGACAAGGTTTAGACTTTCCGGATTCTCATGAATGCCGCCATCAATCTAGCTTATACCACGGAGATTCTGATTAGGGAATCTAAGAGACATTCATTCAATCTGATGTAGAATGGAAGTGATTGTCAAACACACGTTCATGGATTGAGGAAGGTGATGAGTGTCACTAATCATCACCTTCTCCATAGTTAGGCGCGAATGGATATCTTAGATAGGAACACGCATGTTTGAATGGAAAACAGAAATACTTGCATTAATTCATCGAGACACAGCAGAGCTCCTCACCCCCAACATTGGAGTTTAGAGACTCATGCCGTCAAAGAGTACAAAGTTCAGATCTAAAATGTCATGAGATTCAAAGTAAGTCCCTAAAAGTTGTTTAAATACTAAACTAGTAACCTAGGTTTACAGAGAATGAGTAAACTATAACAGATAGTGCAGAAATCCACTTTTGGGGCCCACTTGGTGTGTGCTGGGGCTGAGACTAAAGATTTCACGTGCCTGGGGCTGTTTTGGGCGTTCAACGCCAGCTTTGGATCTTTATCTGGCGTTGAACTCCAACTTGCAACTTGTTTCTGGCGCTGGACGCCAGAATTGGGCAGAGAGCTGGCGTTGAACGCCAGTTTACATCATCTATCCTTGAGCAAAGCATGAACTATTATATATTTCTGGAAAGCCCTGGATGTCTACTTTCCAACACAATTAGAAGCATGCCGTTTGGAGTTCTGTAGCTCTAGAAAATCCATTTTGAGTGAAGGGAGGTCAGAAACCAACAACATCAGCAGTCCTTTTTCAGCCTGAATAAGATTTTTGCTCAGCTCCCTCAATTTCAGCTAGAAAATACCTGAACTTACAGAAAAATACACAAACTCATAGTAAAGTCTAGAAATATGAATTTTGCCTAGAAACTAATGAAAATAAACTAAAAACCAACTAAAACATACTAAAATCTATATGAAATTAACCCCAAAAAGCGTATAAAATATCCGCTCATCACAACACCATACTTGAACTGTTGCTTGTCCTCAAGCAACTAGACAAATAAAATATAAGACTAATAGGTTGAGAAGCAATAATATCTCAGAGTTTTTGAGTGAAGCTCAGATTCTAATTAGATGAGCGGGACTAGTAGCTTTTTGCTTCCGAACAGTTTTGGCATCTCACTTTATCCATTGAAGCTCAGAGTGATTGGCATCTATAGGAACTTAGAATTCAGATAGTGTTATTGATTCTCCTATTTCAGTATGATGATTCTTGAACACAGCTACTTTATGAGTCTTGGCCGTGGCCCTAAGCACTTTGTTTTCCAGTATTACCACCGGGTACATAAATGCCACAGACACATAATTGGGTGAACCCTTTTAGATTGTGACTCAGCTTTGCTAAAGTCCCCAATTAGAGGTGTCCAGGGTTCTTAAGCACACTCTTCTTTTTGCTTTGGACCTTGACTTTAACCGCTCAGTCTCAAGTTTTCACTTGACACCTCCACGCCACAAGCACATGGCTAGGGACAACTTGGTTTAGCCGCTCAGGCCAGGATTTTATTCCCTTAGGCCCTCCTAACCACTGATGCTCAAAGCCTTGGGATCCTTTCTATTACCCTTGCCTTTTGGTTTTAAGAGCTTTGGCTTTTTCTGCTTGCTTTCTCTTTCTCTCTCTTTTTTTTTCTGCAAGCTTTGTTCTTTGCTGCTTTTTCTTGCTTCAAGAATTATTTTTATGATTTTTCAGATAATCAATAACATATCTCATGTTCATCATTCTTTCAAGAGCCAACATATTTAACAGTCTTAAACAACAAATTCAAAAGACATATGCACTGTTCAAGCATTCATTTAGAAGACAGAAAGCATTGCCACCACATGTTACTAATTAGAATTTTTCTTATTAAAAACTCGAATTTTATTGCCTCTTATTCAAAAGATCTACTATTTTATTCATGTTTGCTGATGATGGGAAAAATAGACTATAACTTAATTGGAGGTAAAATCAAAATAGACACTAATTACTACTATATGACTCCTAAGGTAAACTCTTATAACGACAACTTATCACAGAGTTAAAGCAGAAATTGGAATTTAACAACCTTTGTTTTGGGAAGTGGATGTTCCTCGGATCTGTGGGGTGCTTGGTCCTTCAAGAGATAACTTCTGGCGCTTCAATTCGCTCAAGTCACGCCCTTGCTCTTCCTGTTCTTTAATCAAATAGCAAAGAATTTGACTGTGTTCCTTCTGTTCCTTTATTATTTGTTCTAGAGCTTCTTGTATCTTGGTAACTGATGTTTCAAGATACTCCCAATATTCAGATTGAGGGATTTCTAGGAGAAATTCCTGTGTTTTCTTCTTGATGGGGTCATCTTGTGCTTGTTGTTTTTCCATTGATGCTTTGGTGATTGGTTTCTCAATTGAGATATACTCAGTTATTCCCATCCTTACTCCAGCGTCCTTACGGAGCAGAGAAATCAAGCTTGGGTAAGCCAACCTGGCCTCTTTAGAATTTTTATTAGCAATTTTGTAGAATTCAGTTGAAATCAGTTGATGAACGTCCACTTCTTTTCCCATCATGATGCAATGGATCATCACTGCTCTTTTAACAGTGACTTCAGAACGGTTGCTGGTGGCAGCAGAGAATGCCCAATGAAGTCCAGCCATCCTCTGGCGACTGGTTTGAGATCTTCCCTTTTGAGTTGATTTGGGACACCCTTCGTGCTAGTGGTCTACCTTGCTCCAGGGATACATATATCCTCTAGAATCTTATCCAGGCCCTTGTCTATTCTCATCATTCTCCTGTTGAAAGAGTCTGGATCATCTTTCAGCTGAGGTAGCTTTAAGATCTCTCTGATCTTGTCAGGGATGGTATGAACAATCTTTCCTCTGACCATGGTCCGATATTCATAGAAAGCAGTTCCAGATAGTTTTTGCTTGTCTGTCTGCCACATATTAGCATAGAACTCATGGACCATATTCCTTCCCACTTTCGTCTCAGGATTAGCTAGGACCTCCCAGTTCCTTATTCGAATTTGCTCTTGGATCTCCGGATATTCGTCTTCTTTCAGATCGAATCTAACTTCCGGGATCACTGATCTTAGACCCATTATTTTGTAATAATGGTCTGAATGTTCTTTAGATAAGAACTTTCCTTGATTCCAAAGTGGTTTTGGAACGCTCTCTTTCTTGCCTCTTGAAGTGGGTTGTTTTCCCTTAGGAGCCATGATCTTAGTGATCACGGATAAACACACCAAACTTAGAGGTTTTCTTGTCCTCAAGCAAAGGAAAAGAAAGGAGAGGGATAGAAGGAGAGCTAGGTGCAATTGTTGATGGAGGAGGGGGAGGCCGAACCCATATTTAAAGGGAGGGGGGTGGGTTCAAAAATTTAGAAAAGATATGATAAAAAAGATTGATTTGGAAAAGATAAGATAGAAGATATGATAAGAGAGGATATAGTTTAAAATTGAAAGGATATAAAAAATTTTTGAAAAAGATAAATCTAGATTTTGAAAAGATAATGTGGAGGTTTGAAAAAGATATTAGTTGAAAAGATAGATTTGTTTTGAAAATTTGAAAAAGAGTTGAATTGAATTGAAAAAGAGGGTTTGTGCTTATGGCTTAAGATACATTTGATATTTTTAAGGTAGGGTTTTTAGAAATTAGGGATTTTAGAAATCAGGGTTCTTAACATGTTTATGCAAGAAATCATGAATTGAGCATGAAAATTAAGATTGAAATGAAAAATATGAAGAAAAAATGAATTTACCTCCTCCCTACCATCCTGGCGTTTGAACGCCCAAATGCTGCATGTTTTGGGCGTTCAACGCCCAAATGCTGCCTCTCCTGGGCGTTCAATGCCCAGCTGCTGCTTCTTTCTGGCGTTGAACGCCAGGAAGTCCTTTGTTACTGGGCATTTCTCTGAACGCCCAAAATGTTGTAAATCTGGCGTTAAACGCCTAGAAAGAGCTTCTTTCTGGCGTTTAACGCCCAGATGGCTATCCTCACTGGCGTTCAACGCCCAGTGGATGCATCTGTTGGGCATTGAGCGCCCAAAACAGACTTTTACTGGCGTTTTCTTGCTAGTGAGCTCTTTTTCTCAATTTTGTGTGCAGAATCCTTCTGTAACCCTGTGAACTTATACAATTGACTCTTTACCTTAGGATCAGTGAACTTTATATAAACAAATAAAAATAAAATAGGGTAAAATGCTTAGAGGATTGATGCCCCATGGCTGAGTTGCCTCCCAGCAAGCGCTTCTTTATTGTCTTTAGCTGGACCTTGCTGAGCTTTTAGTCTAGCCTCAGCCTTGAGCACTCTTGCTCAACATTGCCTTCAAGATAGTGCTTGATTATCTGTCCATTGACAGTGAACTTCTTATCAGAATCAATATCTTGAAGCTCCACATAACCATATGGTGATACACTTGTAATCACATTTGATCCCCTCCACCGGGACTTCAGTTTCCCGGGGAATAGCCTGAGCCTGGAGTTGAACAACAGAACCTTTTGTCTTGGTTCAAAGATTCTAGATGACAGCTTTCTCTCATGCCACTTTTTTTTATTTTTCTTTATAAAGCTTGGCATTTCGAAAGCAGTGAATCTGAATTCCTCTAGCTCATTTAGCTGGAGCAATCTTTTTTCTCCAGCTAATTTGGCGTCAAAGTTCAGGAATCTGGTTGCCCAGTAGGCTTTATGTTCCAGTTCCACGGGCAGGTGACATGCCTTACCATAGACCAGTTGGTATGGAGAGGTCCCTATAGGAGTCTTGAATGCTGTTCTGTATGCCCACAGAGCATCATCCAAGCTTCTTGCCCAACCATTTCTACGGGTATTTACAGTCCGTTCTAGGATTCTTTTTAGCTCTCTGTTAGAGACTTCAGCTTGTCCATTAGTCTGTGGATGATATGGAGTCGCCACCTTGTGGCGAATCCCATACCGGACCATGGCAGAGTAGAGCTGTTTGTTGCAGAAGTGAGTGCCCCCATCACTGATTAGTACTCTAGGGACCCCAAACCTGCTGAAGATATATTTCTGGAGGAACTTCAGCACTATTTTAGTATCATTGGTGGTGTGGCAATGGCCTCAACCCATTTTGATACATAGTCAACTGCCACCAGAATATAAGTGTTTGAGAATGATGGTGGGGAAGGTCCCATGAAGTCAATTCCCCATACGTCAAACAACTCAATCTCCAAGATTTCTTGTTGAGGCATGGCGTAACCATGAGGCAGATTACCAGCTCTTTGGCAACTGTCACAGTTACGTACAAACTCTCGGGAATCTTTATAGAGTGTGGGCCAATAGAAGCCACATTGGAGGACCTTGGTAGCTGTTCGCTCACCTCCGAAATGGACTCCATATTGAGATCCATGGCAATCCCATAGGATCCTCTGTGCTTCTTCTCTAGGGACACACCTACGGATTATTCCGTTTGCGCATCTCTTAAGAGATAGGGTTCATCCCACAAGTAGTACTTTGCATCAGTGATTAATTTTTTCTTTTGTTGCCTGTTGTACTCCTTGGGTATGAACCTTGCAGCTTTATAGTTTACATATCGGTAAACCATGGTGTTTCCTGAATGGAAAATAAATGCTCATCCGGAAAGTCTCAGAGATCTCAAGAGAGGGGAGGGACGTCCCTTCTACTGGCTCTATCCGGGACAAATGATCAGCCACTTGATTCTCTGTCCCTTTTCTGTCTCTTATTTCTATATCAAACTCTTGCAGAAGCAACACCCATCTGATGAGCCTGGGTTTTGAATCCTGCTTTGTGAGTAGATATTTAAGAGCAGCATGGTCAGTATACACAATCACTTTTGATCCTACTAAGTATGATCTGAACTTGTCAATGGCATAAACCACTGCAAGTAATTCTTTTTCTGTGGTTGTGTAATTTTTCTAGGAATCATTTAAAACGCGACTAGCATAATAAATGACGTGCAGAAGCTTGTCATGCCTCTGTCCCAATACTGCACCAATGGCGTGATCACTGGCATCACACATTAGCTCAAATGGTAATGTCCAGTCTGGTGCGGAAATAACTGGTGCTGTGACCAGCTTAGCTTTCAGCGTTTCAAACGCCTGCAGACACTCTGTGTCAAACACAAATGGCGTGTCAGCAGCTAGCAGATTACTTAGAGGTTTTGCAATTTTTGAAAAATCCTTTATAAACCTCCTATAGAATCCTGCATGCCCCAGAAAGCTTCTGATTGCCTTAACATTGGCAGGTGGTGGAAATTTTTCAATTACCTCTATTTTTGCTTGATCCACCTTTATTCCCTTGTTTGAGATTTTATGCCTAAGGACAATCCCTTCAGTCACCATGAAGTGACATTTTTCCCAGTTTAAGACTAGGTTGGTCTCTTGGCATCTCTTCAGGACAAGTTTCAGGTGATCAAGACAGGAGCTGAATGAGTCTCCATATACTGAGAAGTCATCCATGAAGACCTCCAGAAATTTTTCCACCATATCAGAGAAAATAGAGAGCATGCATCTCTGGAAGGTTGCAGGCGCATTACACAGCCCAAATGGCATCCTTCTATAAGCAAACACTCCAGATGGACATGTGAATGCTGTTTTCTCTTGATCCTGGGAATCTACTGCAATCTGGTTATAGCCTGAGTAGCCATCCAAAAGCAGTAATAATCATGACCTGCCAGTCTTTCTAGCATCTAGTCTATGAATGGTAAAGGAAATGATCCTTTCTGGTGGCTGTATTGAGCCTTTTGTAGTCAATACACATGCGCCACCCTGTAACTGTTCTTGTAGGAACCAGTTCATTTTTTTCATTATGGATCACTGTCATGCCTCCCCTTTTTTGGGACGACTTGGACAGGACTCACCCAGGGGCTATCAGAAATAGGATAAATAATCCCAGCCTCTAGTAATTTGGTGACCTCTTTCTGCACCATTTCCTTCATGGCTGGATTCAGCCGTCTCTGTGGTTGAACCACTGGTTTAGCATTATCATCCAATAAGATTTAAAGCAGAGCTTATGATCACTGGAAAAGTGTCATCTTCTCCCAGAAATACATATTTCAGGGATGGTGGTAATGGTTTGAGCTCGGGTTTAGGAGGTTTTTCCTCTTCTAGAGGAAATTTCAGAGGCTCTTTTATCTCCTCTGAATCCTCCAAATCAGGCTGAACATCTTTAAAGATGTCTTCCAACTCTGATTCGAGACTCTCAGCCATGTTGATCTCTTCTACCAAAGAGTCAATAAGATCAACTTTCATGCAGTCTTTTGATATGTCTGGATGCTGCATGGCTTTGACAGCATTCAACTTAAACTCATCATCATTGACTCTCAGGGTTATTTCCCCTTGTTGGACATCAATGAGGGTTCGTCCAGTTGCTAGGAAGGGTCTTCCTAGAATGAGAGTAGCACTCTTGTGCTCCTCCATTCCAGCACTACAAAGTCAGTGGGAAAGGCGAATGGCCCAACTCTGACAATCATGTCTTCAATCACGCCTGATGGGTATTTAATGAGCCATCAGCAAGTGGAGACTATCCGGGTTGGTTTAACTTCTTCGGTTAAGCCAAGCTTTCTGATAGTGGATGCAGGTATTAGGTTGATGCTTGCCCCAAGATCGCACAAACTGTCTTGTGCAATTACCTTCTAATGTGCATGGTATCGAATGACTGCACTGCATTCTTAGAATGATGCACGATTCTTAGTGAGGAGAACTCTCTGTTTCTCTCCAATCCTTTTTATGACTCAAGATCTCTTTCATGAACTTGGCATAAAGAAGGTATTTGCTCAAGTGCCTCTGCAAATGGAATCTTTATTTCAAGAGTTTTGAGATAATCTGCAAAGCGAGCAAATTGCTTATCATGTTCCTCTTTCCGGAGTTTTTGAGGATAAGGTATATTGGCTTTATATTCCTCAACCTAGTTGCTGTAGGTTTATTGCCTACAGAATGGCGAAGAAGCCTTTTAGAGGGTGTCATCAGCACTTGTGTGTGTCTGATCCCTCATGGCAAGAGGCCAGATTAGGCTGATGACGTATCTTGGAAAAATTGGCATTCGCGCCAGACGCTTAAGAGATCCTGTGTTTCTGCGTAAGAGTGCTGACGTAGAGCCCATTTGCGTTCAGCGCCAGCCTTCCACCAGATTGCTGGCGTTTTAATGCCAGAATTACTTTTCCTTGGGCTCTTACTGTCCTCAGGTGAATTTTGGGTGGTTTACTCATTCCTTAGCTCTTTGCTGCCTTGAGGTGGGGTATTTAATGTTTTCCCACTTCTTAATTGAACTGCTTGGCATTCTTCTGTTATTTGTCTTGACAGTTGCTGCTTTGTTTGCTTCAATTGTTCTTCCATATTTATATTAGCCATCCTTGTCTCTTGTAGTTTATCCTTGAATTCGGCTAACTGCTTTGTTAGAAAGTCCAATTGCTGATTGAATTCAGCAGCTTGTTTTATAGGGCTGAGTTCAGCAGTTACTGTTTTAACCTCTTCTTTCATGGAAGGGTCACTGCTTAGGTACAGATGCTGATTCTTGGCAACTGTATCAATGAGCTCTTGAGCCTCTCAATTGTCTTTCTCATGTGGATAGATCCACCAACTGAGTAATCTAGAGACATCTGAGCTCCTTCTGCAAGCCCATAATAGAAGATGTCTCACTGAACCCACTCTGAAAACATTTCAGAGGGGAAATTTTCGTAGCGTCTCTCTGTATCTCTCCCAAGCATCATAAAGAGATTCCTTATCTCCTTGTTTAAAGCCTTGGATGTCCAGCCTTAGCTGTGTCATCCGTTTTGGGGGAAAGTATTGATTCAGGAATTTTTCTGTCAGCTGTTTCCATGTCCTTATGCTGGCCTTAGGTTGGTTATTTAACCACCCTCTTAGCTTGATCTTTTACAGCAAATAGAAACAGTAATAGTCTGTAGACATCCTGATCTATTTCCTTATCATGTACTGTGTCAGCAATTTGTAAAAATTGTGCCAGAAACTCTGTAGGTTCTTCCTGTAGAAGACCGGAATATTGGCAACTTTGCTGCACCATGATAATAAGCTGAGGATTCAACTCGAAGCTACTGACTCCAATGGAGGGTATGCAGATGCTACTCCATATGAAGCAGTAGGGGGTTAGCATATGACCCCAGAGTCCTCCTGGACTGTTCATTTCCCACTTAGATCCATGATGGAGAAAGGGAGATGATGAAAAAATAAAAAAAATTTATCTTTATTTATTTATTTTTTATTTATTTATTTCAAAATAAAATAAATTAAAATAAAATAAATAAAAATAGGTGAAGATTTTCGAAAAAATGAGGGGAGAGAAAGTGGTAAGGAAGTTTGAAAAAGATATGAGTTGGAAAAGATTTTTAATTTTGAAAAAAAATCTGAATTTTTTTAAAATAATTTTCGAAAATTTGTTTTAGAAATAGAGAGAAAAGATATTTTTTTGAATTTAGTGAG